>NC_135739.1:35115000-35748214 GCF_041903045.1 Epinephelus lanceolatus
TCTTCATATAAACACCACCTCCTGCTGTTTTAAATTGAAGGATTATTGGTTTATGGGCTGTTAAATCTTCACAAACCTATTGGAGTCCAGGAAAAACAAGATACATTGATTACTGTATGCCCAGTACGTTGAATTGATCAAAGCCCGCCCACTCCCACCCCACCCACCCCTGATAAAAAAACATAAGGAAAGACTCAGTGGGATTTTTATCCAACAAGAGAGATGTTTCGAATGATCTATAAAGAATGAAGAAGAAGCAGAGAACATGGGCTTTATATGAGGTGCAGCTTTAAACTGAAACTCCATTCAAAATCTTTCTTTTGAGAGTGAAGTACTCATGCTGATCAATGGAAGAGTGGGTGCTCTAACAGGCGCAAAATAAAAACACACCCGCTAGCAAAACTCATCTGGGTCATCTGTAATTCCTACTGGGGCTGTTTCAACCTCAAAAGATCAATTTTGAATGGAGTACATTAATAACTGATTTTTTGGTTACTTTTGGGCAGCTGTAACAAGCATTAAACACAGCACTATCACATTAATGTCCTATACATTGATATGGTGAATTTATTAACTGGCAAATTACGCATTCAACAGATTCGGACCAACATTAAAATTCAATCTGAGTAATGTTACTGTCAGCATGGATGTTGAATATTCAAACCCTTTTAGCCTGATGTTTTCTGCTCTTCACAGATTCCTGAAATAAATATCTGTCTTTTTAGTTGCTAAATACTCAACTATATTCACCAGCTAGTAACCAACTTTCTCTGTCTGCTGTTTGGCACTGAGCTTTTTAATGAAAACAGCTGCCTGCTGCAGCTGAAACCGTACTGATAGGCAGTGTTATGTTAACTTAAAAGTAACTTGTTACATTACAAGATTACTGCTACAAAAAGTAACTTTTTAGGTTACTGCGTTACCAGCAGTTCACTTGCATTACCAAAAATCAAATCTCATTTGCAATTCCTTGTGAATGTTGGTTATATTGTCCAGAGGGTGCATAATCTACTTTACAGCTACCTTTGAATGTATTGAAGCTTCAAGAAAGGTAGTATTCTTATACCTATTTTTGTTAGTCTTTCCACTGCTCCAACAATAACCAACTCTAGTTTGGTGTTTTTCTCCTTTGTCTCTCTCTGCTGTTGCTCTGCCTGCTGAGTAGCAGTTCTCATCTTCGGAGGCAGACCACTGACTTAGGGCAATAAAATAACAACTGACCCTTTGCTAAGTCCTGTCCCTCTAACATAAACTAGCCAGTCATGGCTAAGCACTGGCTCTGAAAGGGTCCAACAACAACACAGTTTTTTCAGATTTCCTTCATTTTCAGACTGGTTTGTGGATCTGCAGCTAAACTGGTCCGGGGTATGTGTAATAATGATACCCATTCCCTACAGAAGTTGGATGGAGACATACGGTTCTGCTCCTAAAACCAAAATCAAACCCTGAAAAGTATTAGGGTTAGCTAGCAAGCCAAGTCAAAGTCCATTTATTTGTCTCCCTTGGGAGAAATTTGGATTGGAGACAGGGTACTGCTGCTTTAAACAGCACGAAACATACAAACAAAAATACATAAAAGACAGTAAAAACATTCAGCATCTAAAAAAAAAAACTGGTAACCAGATAGGGGCCAATGTGCAAAAAGATATTTGCTCATCTGAGCTGTGCAATTTGCCATGCCTTCACGTTGAGTTAAAGTGCTGGTACACATTAGAGTGCTGGTACATATTAAAGTGCTGGTTCACAACAAGGTGCTAGTACACATAAGGGTGCTGATACACCATACACAGAAAATAGTACACATAAAGGTGCTAAATACACCGTACACAGAAAAAAAAAAAAAAAGAAAGTACACATTAAGGTGCTAATACACCGTATGCAATACACAGTACACAATACCTGCTTACATTTGCTCATTAATGAGCTTGACTGACAACGGGACAAAGGAATGTTTGTACCGGTTGTGTTTACATAAGGGAACCCTGTACCTTCTCCCTGAGTGCATTAGTGAGTATTCGGTAAACAGAACATGAGAACTGTCATTTAGAATGTTTTTTGCCTGAGTGATGACGGCCTGATTGAACAGTTCCTGAGGGTTAAGGGGGGGGTGACCCATAATCTTACCCGCTACTCTGACCAGGTTGAGAATCTGAGTTTTTGATTTGACATTTAGGTTCCCAAACCAGCTGGTGATACCGTACCGTACAATGGACTCTATTGTTGCTCTGTAGAAAATTAGCATTATGTTTTTGCAGACACCAAACAACCGAAGTCTATGCAGAAAATGGAGGCGCTGATGAATTCTGGTACAGACAGTGGCTACCTGTGTCTGCCAGCTCAGACACAGCCACTAAAGCTCCTACTAAATGTATACACATGCTAATTTGGTTTTTAATGATTGTAACACTGAATAAGGGCCTACCCTGCTCTACAGCAACTAGTGAAGGTAAGCTGGGAAACCAATATTCAACCAGCTGTGTGTCATCGCAGAGTGTGCAGAAGAGGATTGTTTGGCTTCCCCCCAGCTCTCCACCCGTCTGGTGGCGGCTCGGGAGTTTCTCTTAATATTCATTGTCTTCTATTTTGATTGCCAGTGAAGGCTTTTAACTAGGCTTAACTTTTTTACCTGTTTTTGCTGCTAAGAGAGTTTGACGTTCTGGTTATATCCTTCAAATGCATATTTTAGACCCCTCTATCTGTCTCTCTTTGAAATATTCTTTTCTTCTCTCCAAAGGTTTCATATTTCTTCAGGGAGTGCAGTTAGTTGTAGTGTGGGCTCCATGCTTGCAACAACAGCTTGACATACCATCACAAGGGGGCGGGGCTTAGTGAAAGGTCAGTTACCCAGCAATGTACTCATCCAGTCGCTGACAGCCAATTTTCATTCAATGCAACCACAATACCTAAAGGTGGCACCTGTGTAACCTTTTGGCTACTAAAAATCTGACAGTGAACTGGGCAGAGGCATACTACACTACTCTTGCCACTAAAAAACAATTCAATGGCGGAAGAGCAAAACCTCGTATCTGAAAAATGCACTTTTTTGAGAAAAATAAAAATACTTGTTTTCTTGCAGAATGCTATATGTTAAGAATACCCAATACATAATGCACTGTATCTGGACTATATTACTATATTATGTGTTAACAATACCGACTAGGTACTAGTGCCTCGCAAAGTGAGGATAGGGTTTTTTTCTCCACTTTTCCTGGATCATTCTGCAGATAGGAGGTTTTGGGCTATACCCTAAAATATGGGCTTGTATAGCGTACAAGCTGAAAACATAACTACATAACTAATTACTTGCATAGCTAAGGTGTAATGCTACTTGTTAGAACAAAAAACAGCAATCTGAGTATTCTTATGCGTTACTTTGTAATGAGTAACACTGCTGATGAGACGGGTCAGAGTGAACCAAAACAGTAAAATTGTGGCTAGTAAGTCTGAGCTGAAAGATGCTATGAAGATCTGCAGCTGGCAAATCCCTGCAGGTTTGTGTCTATGAGCAACTCCTTTTTTATCTAGGTTATGAGAATATTGATCATAGCCACTGCAAGATAAGCTAATCTCAGTTATTGTCACTGGTTGACAGGTATAATTAGGAATTATTGCTTTCCTTTTGCAGGGGACTTTGCATTGTTAGCATTTTTGATTGAAACTAATGAGCACTGCAGCTCATTAGTAAATTGTTGTATCCATAGTATTCAAAGGGGATGGCAAAACATACAAATTTTGGCATCCATAAAAGACAAAGTCTAAAACTTTTCCCCTATAATGTGGAGAGCATTTGAAATAAAGACTGAAACTGAAAATGTCAAGGCATCCCATTTAACATGGGCCACTGCAGGGAGCGTGGCCCCAAGGGCTGCAGCACTTGTTTGTTCTCTGACAGACATTAAAGGATGGTGTCGATATGTTATTGAGCTGTTTTCCTCATCTCTTTATTCCAGCGATCATGATAGCCCTCGCAACTTAACTTTCATCTACTGCCTCAGTGTTCTCTGAAATGCATCTAAAAGACTCCCCAGCTTTTAACTTTGCTTTTTCTTCTTCTGTCTTTATTTCAGGGAGCTGTCACTCACAAGGGTAAAGAGTTTTGTGTGGAATGTAGCATGTTTCAGATCCACTGTGGGACACATTTGGACATTTTGAAGTAGAGTAAGAATCCAATCGTATTTGTTAACATTGTGGATCAATGGATACGCTAGGTAGTTAGATGTATTACACTTGTGAAATCATTAAAGGTTATGTGAGGATTAACAACCAGAAAAGTTCTCTGCATTTTTGGGCAATTTATTTTTTGGTCTTAACATGTTGATTCTTCTCTCTCTTTTTGCAAATTAACACTTTGTGCAGTAAAAATGTTACCATGCTAAAAGATTATACTAACATAGTGAACTTGACAAGCCTTATCTCTGCTATGAATCAGCATGTTAGCATTGCCACTGTGAGCATGTTAGCATGCTAACATTAACATTTTGCTCTAATCATTGCTATATTTAAAACAGCCTCACAGAGTTGGTGGCATGACTGTGGACTCAAAGTCTTTAAACAAAACATTCAAAACCTCATATTAGGGTTAGGGTTAGGCTTTGAACCCTGTGTGGGTGTGAATCCTTACAGAGTTGATGAGGTCACATGTAAGCTCTTAGTTTCAGAGTTGTTAAGGTCACATGTGAGTCGTTGACCCATCCAGCCATCTTGTGTGTCTTTAGGGTCAGATGGAACAGATGTGAATGGGTGTTAAAGAGAGCACGTGAGCTCAGTCCACAGAGAGGCAGTTAGAGCTACAGGCTACAGTGAGGCTAAAAACAGAGTTCAAATGACGTTTTTCCAAACAACTTTTTATGTCAGGGCTGTAGGACACTTGGATCACTATGGATGAGCAGTATGGAGATATTTTGTGGTTTCAATTATGTGTTTTTTGGATGTTTTAATCTGGGGCGCCCAGCCTGCATTAGGTGGAGTTGTGCTGCTACGCACTCTCCCCTTGGATCTCCGCAAGGGATGTGAGGACTCTAAAACTTCACCTGAGCCTCCCTCGCATGAGGGTGAGTAGATAATGGCTGAATTTTCATTTTTGGGTGCACTATCCCTTTAAGCTGTCTGTGTAGAGATCCCATTGTAGGTGGGTGATAAGTGGTGTCGTAGGCCACATCCTCTGTTTAACGATGGTCGTTCTAGCTTGACGTAGATGGCTTCTTTCATGCCTCTTTCAAACCATCTTTCTTCCCTGGCCAAGATGTGCACATTGCTGTCCTTGAAAGAGTGTCCGTTCTCCGTAAGTGGACAGCTGAGTCTTGACCTGACAAGCCGGCTGTCCTGTGTGTAAACTATTCAATGCTCTAAAATGGCTGGGAGAACTGCCATTTTTATCCAGGTGTGAAACTAGTTTTAATTGTATTATCAAAGCACGTGGTGTCGGATCAGTGCTTAAACTAGCATACTTACTGATACCAGATCCAGCATTTTAGGCAGTATAGGAGGCATTTCCGATACTGGTATCGGTATCAGCATAACTCTAAAACAAACCGCAACAAAGCAGAAAAATTAAAGTCAACTTTGCCCTCCATGCTGGCATAACTATGGAGGAGTGGATTGAGCATTTATGGGGGAATATTAACCTATTGAACCTACAAGACACAATGCAGAGATAGATGAACTGGTTACGTTTAGTTGCCATAACATCTGCTAACACTAATCCATAACATCAGTTAGCATAATATCCGCCTTACAACATGTGCAGGCAGCCAGGAGGGCCTATTTCTTTGTGGTAACACTGTCTTATGAATAGAGGTTTAAATTGGAATTTCGCCATAACTTAAACCACTGTTTTATGAAAACAATAGCTCACTCGAGGCCATAATATATTGTATTTTATAACAGCTAAGGGGTGTTGTTTGGCCTATCACAATATACCATGGCCTGTTACGAGCCACTGCTTCAGTAACCAAGACAAGAAAAGCAAAACTGAAAATTGTTCATATTGCATTTTGGTAATCATAACTACTTCTTTTTTTCAGACAATACCATTCAAATCACGTGTCTTACACACTTCACATACTTTGTTTATACCAAGCCTCAGCTATGAATCTCAACAATCCCACTTTTTAATGTCATTATTCCTGATTCTATCAGCCAACACTCTCACATAATTCCTGTTATTCAATAAATTTAATTGAGTGATAGTGAAGAAATCAACTCTAACAGCTGCTGAGGAAAAAGTTAAACGCTGTAATCACGAATGTCATATTGACATCATCAAAAGTGTATGTTCTGTGTGTGTTCCTCTGAAGGATTTTAATACATTACTGGATTAGATTATGTCATTGTGAGCGCTTTAGAATGTTATATAACTTATGTCTTTGCTGATGCTAAGCAGGGCAAATGTGATGAACAGCTATGTCACATAATGCACCATCGCAGTGGCACTCGTGAAGACACTTCCTCAACTGGAGAGCACAGACAAAATGCATGAGGGCTGCTTACGCACGATGGAAACACGCTACAGTGATCACGCTTGCTTGCTGTGCGGAAGATTGACTTGCATGTGTCTTCTCTTCATTACTTTTTAAATGATTGTAGAGTGGGGGAAGAAGCTACTTGTGTATTTTTGGCGAAGTCTCAGAGCTCTCCAGCAGCCCAATACATGCTGTGGCATCTACTGCGCTGACACTGAGCACGGCAATGTCGAAAATATTGGCACTTCTGAGGCTTTTGCCTGTAAACCTGACTTGAAAACGACCTGCTACAGAGCAGCATGTAAAGCTGATGTGTGGACGCTGTAACGCTGGTAGTGAGGGGAATGGCGAGTATACTGACTACAAAGGCCCCCAGCCACGGAAGCCTTTTGTGATCTTAAAGTGTATCTTTATGAATAATTCATACTTTCATTTCACACTGCTCTGGTTTTCGATTTGATTGAAATATACAAAAAAACGCAAACAAATTAAATCAAATATACAACAGCGGAATTCGTCAAAATTGTGCTGTTGAAACTGATTTCCAAACTGTGCCTCCCTGGGTGAGAATGAGAGCGTTGCTTTATTTTTTTTCCCTTTGCTTTGATTGTTTATGGATCATCTATGTAGAGATGAGACTTTGTTGTATAAACAGAATGCATAAAGATGCATGTTTCCATTCCTTCATGGGCATTTGTGCCAGCAGCATCAGTAGAAAAACAACTTATGAACACCACTTATTTAAAGATAGCATTTTGGGAAGCAGAAGTAGAAGCACTGCTTTGCTACAACATTTTACCCTACAGCAACAACAAAATAACAATGAAACAACTTTTATCTGTGTGAAGTTTTTGCAGGATGCATAGCAGCAAAATTTGCTGAAAGGCAAAAACATTCTATACCGTTGTACCCCATCTCCTGTTTATCCATGCAAACGAAGATTCAGGGAATGAAGTCTCCAGTGTCTTGTGCTGGCCTAGATAGGATTACAATCAAAGGGAGCAAGAGCAGAGAGCCCATCCCCTTTGCTGCAAACAGAATGAGTAAATGTTCCTCCCTGTGCTCTCCTCTCTGAGTTCTTGTCAAGACAGCAAAGTGGTGCTGTGCCAGCTCTGAAGATCCCAAGCCCAGCTCTCACTTTTTGGTTGTCATGGTTAATGAAAAGAGAACATGAAAACTATGACAAAGACGAGTGCAAGAAGAGGAAAGTGTAGGAAATGAAGTGAGAGTGGGAAACGTGTGTGATGCTCCTCGGTTTATTTAATGAGAGCAGAGTGTTCTCAACCACTGGACAGGCTGCAGAGATGCTGCGGTTTAATAATAACTCCCCGCACTGCTCATCTGAAGACTGAAAGAGAGTGAAAGCAACACACAGAGCGGACTCCCTCATTCATCATCTGCATCAGCCTCCGGATGCACGGTCATCTGTAACTGTCGGCCAGATAAGAGCCACAGAGGTTTGAGCGCAGATGTGACGGGCAGAAACAGGTGCTTGATCTATTGCCACATATGTTGAGCAGTGTGGAGACACTGGAGCAGAAGGCTTTCCAGAGGGCTTCAGTTCCAGTCATCGAGGGGAGCATTTACAGTCTGTCCAATTGCACATCAACAAATTAAAAAACTGATAAGGACACAAGCCTGCTGGTGGAGATGATTGTGGAGCTGCCGTATGTCCTCTAAAACACTTTCTTGGTTCCCTCAGGCTGTGCAGCAGTTTCATTGTGTTCAGGGAGAGAGTGAGGATGGTAATAACAATGTGATACTTCATTGATCCCCTTTGGGAAATTCTCTTTTCACCATATATTCCAAAGGGAGGTGAGAGTGCAGGTGCAGCTAGAGCTGGTGGGGATCGAGCGCATTGCTCAAGGACACTTCAGAGGCATGAATGCCTGCCAACACATGCGCTTCAAACAGGGTCCTCTCGTTGACATATGATAACCTCATATGTAATTGGACTTTAACTAGCTAGCTAGCAGCATGTCTCTAGGGATTGCAAGGTCTGTCTGTTGTTTGATCAGTACACGCCTCTGGATCTGACTGAAATATCTCAACAATTTAAAGGATTGCCATGGAATTTGGCAAAGATGTCAGTGATCCCTTAGAAGATGAAGCCCACAGACTTTGGTGATCATCATAGTTTTCATCTTATACCACAATGAGGTTGTCATTTTTGATTTTTAGTGACGTGTCTCAACAAATATTTGATGGGTTGCATACAAGGCAGTGCAGATATGAAAAGAGGATGATGAATCCCGATGACTCTGGTGATTCCCAGACTTTTCCAGTAGCACCACAATGAGGTTGACATTTTTGGCAATCATACAGTCGTACAATGAGGCTTTTACTCCTAAAATGCCTTTGTGTCTACACCTACAGTAGGCACAAACTGGTAACATTATCCGGCCTGGCTACAGCAGGTGTGGAATATGTACCAACACTGGCAGTCATTTCAGAGGCCTTTTAGTTTTCCTGATGCTTTTTCTCTTTAGCATGGCTGACCAGGGCTCATATTGGCTTATGTTGCCAATATCAAAAGTTTTGGTCCACAGTTAGGGTTGGGATCCGGATCCGGTTCTTTTTTGGAACCGGGTCCAAAGTTCCGGTTCCGGAACCGGTTCCATCACATTTGGCGTAACGGTTCCTGCAAACGGTTCCTAGATTGTTAAAAAAACAAACAAAAAAAAACCCGTCACGTGCATTTCCATTAGAGTGTGGCACGGGCCGCATAATTCTGTCCAAACCTGACCGAGCCCGACATTACCTAATCACTAAAGCACTGAGTTTGTGTCACACAGTTGTCATGATTACAGGCTATTTAACAGGCTGGGTGTGCGCCGTGGGTGCTCAGCTGAGAGGGAGACCTCCGGAGGCGGGCGGCGGGAGGTCCGACGCTTCCAGTGAGGGGAGCGGTAGAAATATAACAAAATAAGATAAAATAGGAGACACTTGTCTCCCTCTTTTATTTAGTTTTCAGCGTTTAATCAAGGCGGAGGCGGGCGGCAGGAGGTCCGCTTCCAGCAAGGGGAGCGGTAGAAACAAACAGCCAATGTGTGTCTGTGTGTGTTCTGTTCAGGTGTTGTCACGTAAATAACAGCCCAAGCATGAATGCATATAAGTATTTTTTTATTACATTGCTGTGGTTAATTTGAGGTAATAGTGTTACTGTAGAAATCAGAGAATCACTTTTTGTTGTTATATATTCTCAGGGAGATGATACAAGCTCTAAATCTGAAATACACACCACACACAAATGTGTATTTTCATCTAATTGTACTGTGCAACAGTTAGAATAAAGCTTTTGTATTTGTATGATTGCATTTGTGTTTATTATATATTTGTTTAAGTATAGCAAGTATAATGAATATAATGTACTGTAGGAATCGGTAAGAGGAATCGGTTAGGAATCGGACCGTTAAGAAGGAATCTGTAAGGAATCGGAATTGTTAAAATCCTAACGAGTCCCAACCCTATCCACAGTCCACATCCTGCATGGGTCTGCTTCTCTTCTCAGTCATGTGATATGTTTGTCATTCAAAGGCCATACATTATCATAAATACTTCCCAGGCATTTGCAGATTAGTTGCTAACTTTACTCACTCATCAGACATTCTTCAGAACAGCTGCGTTTGGCAAATATGGCACTAGTGAAATTTCAACTATCACAGAGTGCAACACTAGATCTTTAATTAGAAATACAAGGAAGACATGTTTTGGGGTTTTTATGAAAACTTTTTAAACAATGGTGGCACAGTGGTGCAGTGGTTAGCATTGCCGCCTCTAACCAAATAAGTTTTGAAACTGGGGTGGGGGGGTCGAACCCTACTCTACAGTATGTTAACTTTGATTAAGCTACTAAGACATGGAGGTGGTAGACAAGCCAAAGGCCAAAATAATAAACAAAACCAAACTATCCTCTGTTTGGTTCTGCTTAATCCCTAATAAACAAAAGAAAGGAACCAAGTGACAGTTATGGGGCCTGGCTCCCCATGTTATAGAAAAACAGGAGAAAATGGTGTTTAAAATGAAAATGGCAGTTCACTCCTATGGCTTATTGCCTTATAGTGCGGGAGTGGTCTATTTGAATCCCTTTTGTTGTAGACCATGCTGTAAGGTGAGTGTGTTTGCTGATTCTGTGAGCTAATCTTTTCTATCTCCTTTAACTTTAGCTTATATTGGAGTTATGATATGTAGCGTGTGAAATAGAGTATGGTGAATGTGCTAGGAAAGGTAGTATCAGCACTGTCTCTACCTGGAGCTTGCATGTATGGAGCTTGGGTTTGGTTGAAGGTGGCAGTGCTGTTTGGGCTGAGAAAGCCATGTGTAAGTAAGGTAAAGGAGGTTATTGGGTCGGTGTGGGGAGCAGTGAGACCTGGCATTAGGGGAGTGTCTCTGGGACGCTAGAGATCACTGTCTAGCCTCCTGGAGGTGTCGTGGGACCAACTAGATGAAACACCGGTGAAAGGAGGTTCCCACCCGATGACCCCAAAGACATGTTAGTTATCACTGCTCACTGGTCTGTATAGTTAAGCCTTGCCATAATAGCTTATCATAGGGCTTAGGAGGTTATTCACTGAGCGCTGATCCTTTCTCCAGAGCACAAATTTCTTGTGTTTATTTGAACTTATTGCTATAGTATTATTTAAAGTGTTTGTGGTATTTACAAAGTATGCAAAGGCATTAGCATGCACAGAAGACATGCTGCTCACTGCTCTCACAATTTCACAGAATCTTACAAAGTTACAAAACTTGGATGATCAAAAAAGAAAAATAAAACATCCCAGTCTCTATAGGTGATCTGAAGACCACACTGTGTACAGTTCTCTATGCAATTTGTTTTGGCAAAATTGTTCACAGGGAAGTCTGTGGACACATTACTGTTGGGTTTTTCAAAGCTGGTATTCATTGCTTTGAGCAGCACAAATGAAATTTCATTCATCGCAATCATGTTAGTGTGCAGGCACACCTTTCAGATTTGGGTATTTCAAAGCCTGAACAAATAAAACCAAACCTATCTGTATGGCTAGATAGCAGGAAGTTAGCAACACTGTTTTGTGTGTGTGTGTGTGTGTGTGTGTGTGTGTGTGTGTGTGTGTGTGTGTGTGTGAACTGACCCTTGAAAGTGGCTGAACAACATCCAGAAAACCGATCCAATCACGTGCATAAAAACACACTAACTGAAGTCTGACATGTAATATTATGGCAATCAAATGTGACATAGTTCTTCTCCTGATAGTATGTGTGTTTCTCATAAGAAAGACCATAACCATATAATTCATTTAAAAGCAATGGGTATTGTTAATTTATCCTGGGCAGGTGATAAACAATGGTTACTGTGAGCATAAAAGCAGCAGCTGTTTTGAGACATTTCATACTGGTTCCTCCCTCGGGGCTCAGTTTTATTTGTTCTGTCTGGAATGGGTGTGCCTTAAAATAGCGTGATGTATGGACCCTACGGTACAATTCCTGGTAGAGTTGATAGCACGTTTGTGTTTGTGTTTGCTTTTGATGTGATATACAGTGTCTTGCAGGTAAAGATCTCTCAGGGCAACAACAGACCATTCATCATCAGATGTACAGGAAAAACTCCCACAGATAAAACAGACTCAAGTACGTGGAAATAAGCAACAGAATAACGTAGATAACCTGTTGTTTGAAGATATGCTAACATGCCAGATAGTTTGAACCGTGGAGGGAAAAAAAAAGAAGCATGAAATGATTGTTGCCTCTGTGGTGGAGGCAGTAATTGTGTTTTTCCTCACCCGGAGGAAATGGGAGTAAAAATGAGCTCAGTCTAAACCTACAAAAATTGCTGTTATCTGTCACCATTTAAACGCGACTCTGACACCAATAACTTGATTTCTCTTTTTACACGCATCTCCCTGAAGCTTTTCTTATGAGGAATCATTTCACTACGAGGGTTTCAGTTTGCCATATTGAACCTGATCCCGCTAATGGAACAACGACGGGAACTTTAGTTAACATCAAACATCTCCCGGAGAAAAGCGATGCCGCCGCTGCCGGCAGGAAGAGCTGCACATTGATTAGCCTCGACCTGTTTGAAGTGCCGTAGGTATGGATGCAGCAGGCAGACACCTTGTTATAATTGTGATGAAGCAGCTGTCCTTGGCAGAGCTGATTTGGATTACCTCTCCTCTTTGTAACCCTGACAGCCCAAATGAAGAAGCATTCAACATCTTTCCTTGGGCGGCACCTGGGTTGGGATTTTAAGCAGGTAAACATTAATTAATCACGCCAGATAACGGACAGCCACCCCCTGTAAGTGCTTGGGAAGGAGACAGAAGCTTATTTACCTTGATATCATTAAATCCAGCAGTCATTTGTGCTTCTCAACCTTGTCTCTCTTGCTCTATCACACAACAAACATACAAATCCCTCTTTCCATTTCTATGTCCTGTCTCCTCTACTTTTTGCTGTTTTTTTTTTTTTTGTCTGAAACATGCATTAGTGACTCTCCCTCACCCTGACTCATCCTCGCTCCCTCGGAACACCGAGCTCTATAAAGAGTAGAAGCGGATCAAGAATTAATGCATTTGCCTTCAGTGAAAGTTGTTCAGAAAAGTATGCTCATTAGGCCTCCGTCTGTGGCCCGCACAGAGGCCAGGGGAGGCAGACAGGGCAGTGGGAGGAGATTGGCGGGGTCATTATCTACCCTGTTGCTGCACTCCCGACTTCAAAGTGGGCTCTGCTACAGCTGTCACCGCTGCCCTGTACGGCTCAGACACGGTCTTGACAGCGAGGGCAGAGGCTAGGGGCTGCAGCATGGAGGGGAGCACCGACGCTGTAGGGTTCATTAACAGGGGAAGCTTCAATCTCTCAGCACCTCTCCGTCTTTATCCCTGTCCACCTGTTTCACTTTTTTTGTCATACAGCTTGTTCAAACCGTGTCTTTTTTCTCCACCTCCAGTCTGCTCTGTTCCTGCGACCTATGCTACCATCTAACATCACACATTGCAGTATTACAGGGACACCGAGGTGTTAAAATCTAACCTGGAACATCTCATTCTCTCTTTCTGTCTTTACCCTCTGTATTCCAGTCTTATCCACTGTTGCTTTCATCTGTCAAAGGTTAATTCGTTTTTTTTCCTTTTTTTTAACCTCACCCAGTTTTCCCTGCCTCCCAACGCAATATCACCATTTAGTGGATATTTCTTCGCCTCTGTGCTCTTTTGTCCTCCCTCGTCCCGCACACTACCGTGCTCTTCAGTCTCTTCCCTTTAATGACGATGAAACAAGGTAAAGTGCAGGTCCCGACACTATATGGAACGAGGATTAATCTACAATAAATGATGGGCTGCATTGTTAAGTGTATGTGACAGCACAGAGATGCATGATTGAGCATACATTTAGTGAGAGTGTGTGTGTGTGTGTGTGTGTGTGCAAGCTGTTGTCTCTAAGGCTTTGTTCACACTGCAGTTTTAAGACCTCATAAATCGGTACTTTTACTTCCTTGATATGGGTGTTTGCTGTTGACACATAGTATTCATATGCAGGTGCAGAAATCATTCTAAGCTGCAAACCAATGGAATATCAGTTAAAGATAGCCTATGCATTTTAATAAACACTACTGTGGAATGATTTTTTTTACAAATGCATACCCTTCATGCTTGTTCTTGCCGTTGCACAAGGATGCCCATACTGGTGAGTGGCACAGTGTACGTTTCTGCTGGTGGTTTCACGCTATTCCAGTAATGCACCAGTAAAGGCAGGGAAAGACTGCTAGCAAGCAAGTAGCAACTCCCAGGGCAGATAAATGAAGCCAAATTGTGTGTGTCAAAAAATTGCTGTTCCACTAATGGCCACTTGAGGCTGGCTCCTGAAGTGAGTCAATCCCCATAGACCCCCAGGTTTAAACACCCAAATTTGTAGCAGAAATAAACATGTTTACAGCCTGGTACAAAACATTTTTGGGTCCATGTCATTGGTTCGACAGCCCATTGGTTCGACATCCCATTAGTCCGACTGTCTGCGGTGCTGAATGGATCGCAGCGGACGTATGGTGCGCCGCAACCGGCTCTGGGTCCGCTAGGAAAGGCTTGAGGTGAAGCAGCCTCACAGCTTATGTGTTTGTCACTTTCTTTTTCATTTTAACCCACACCATGATCGTTACCTGACCCTAACCAAGTGGTTTTTGTGCCTAAACCTAACCAGACCTTAACCACAGGGCATCATGATGATTTCAGAACGGACTTCGGAACAATGGGTTTAATATGGTCGGACCAATGGGCAGTTCCCACATTTTTTTGCTCTCTTTAGCTATTTTCCCTCTTAATGAAAACTTGACAGGGAGTTAATTTTTATATAGCTTACCTGTTTACATTTTATTAAGGTTTAAGGTTACGCATGATTCAGGGCGTGGCGCCTTTGAGTGACAGGCTGTCTGCAACAGTGTCCAGTCCAGGATTTCAGTCAGATCCACCCCTTGCTCCTCCACAAGTCAACCCTCTTGTCCAAATACAGTCACTTCTGGATCCAAATCCCAAATCATGACAGCTGAAATGCCAGGCGTCAAAACAGGAGTTTAAGAACCTCTGAGTGATGTCACGGTAGCTATGTCCATTATTTTACACAATCTATGCTAGAAACTTAACATGAATGCTAACAATGCTTCAAAGTATATTTAAAATCATTGCAAAGGTTTTATGAGCAGTTATGCATTTAACATATTAGTTGATGAGTAGCAGTGAACGTAAAGAAAATCTTTGTTTTAAAGAAAAGTCCACAGGATAACTTTGAGAAAAGCCAAGTGCTGGATTTAATTTGAGACTGCAATGTTTTTATGGGCTGGAAATTTTCTTTGAGCCATTCTTGTGCAGGATGCAAAGTAAACATTAATTTTGATCAAAACATTGTCAAGTTAATTTAAACAAGCAAACTTATCATCACCTTTTATAAAAATTAACACATTTAAATATTCATTTTACAATATTGTTAGATATTAAGGATTACCATCTTTCATTTTTCATTAACTAACAGCAAATCCATTGACAACTTAGGCCAAAGTGTGGCCTAAACATCGAAAGTTGAAAATAGATAAATAAATAAAAATATGGCATAGATTTTTGCCATGAGAGCATAGCCAAAAAAGCAATTTGGAAATGTAACTTTCTTGTCTGTGTTTGTAGCACCACCATAGACGACATGACAGCTCCCTAAAAGTGAAGCCAAAACATCTCGATGGCCCCCCGGTGGCTGGCTGCAGTACAGGTCAGAGACCACACCCCCTTCAGTGTTAGCAAATGGGATGTGAAACTAAAAAGTCAAAGTACATGACAAATAAAATTTTCCCAGAGATGGTTTCTGTCATTTTAGGTAGTTCTTATCATGCTGATTTTCAAGTGTTCATTTTTCTGAAAAGTTTGGTTATAACTAGTTATTTTATGTGATAAAACAAGGGTGCAACATCATAATTGACAGCTGTAATGTGCCAAAAGGTGTGGTTGAGATCAATGGTGCTGCTCCCAATGGGTCAGGTGGTTGTATGGGTGGCAACTCAATACTGCGGATATCGCTACTGTGCAGACTCTGGCTCCAAATGACATCACCAGTGGAAAATGGCAGCGGCTGTATCCAGGACATTTTGGCTTCATTTTTGTACAGTGGAAGTAAGTGGAGACACATCGTCTATCTTTATACTGTCTTTGAGCCCCACCAACAGTAGGGCTGGCCTATATTTTAGTGTGAGGAAGTTTTCCATATTTCATATAGTCTTGAGCATGGTAACTTGGTGAAAGTCAAAGATGAACATGAAGTAAGGGGGGGAAGGAGGGGGATAGGAAAGAGTACAAATCATTAGGATGCCTGAGGTGCAAATATTATCTTTCATTTGAGTCAGCCATCATGATTGCAGTGCCCACAGCAGCGATACTGAGCCAGCGTTAGGAAGGACAATGACACAAAACAGGGCAAAGAACTAAACAAATGTGATTTTGTTCCTAGTTGTTTCTAATGCCTAGCTGAGCCCTTTGACCTGAATGGCTTTGGACTCATTAATGGACATTTTTACTGGACCCATCTCAGTGGACAGTTTATTGGACCTTTCTCTTAGACAAGAAAACAATGTTACACATTGTGTGTTTTATCCACCCACGACTTCTACTGCACACCCCGCCGTCTGTCTTCGGGTTGCCTCTCCTGAGGTTACCTCCATTTATTTTCTTTACGTCCTACTATTTCTTTTTCTGTTGAGTTTTTCTGTGTCTTCTTAAAGAGCTCGGGGTAGGTCGTGAACCGTTGCTGTTGTGTTTCTGTAAAGCCCTTTGAGACATTGACTCAATATATTATCTAACAAAAACGTGTTGGAAACAAACAGAAAAGGCATCATCTATTAAAGGCTCTATTGTGGTTTTTACACTGTGAAGGCGTTACAGACGGACATCTCAGTTAGACTGATAACAGATGTAGTTTGAATCCTCGAATAGATACTAATATCCCCCAAATTATATGAGCTGCAACAATCAGAATATATGTCCTGTATATATGTGCAGAATGCATGCATAATAGTAAGCGCATATGATTGCAGTATATGATGTGTACTTGAGAGAACCACTGGGATCCTGTGCTCTTCCATTTGTAAACACACACATTCTGTCGGAGCGTGTTCCAACCACAGGCTAATTAGGATCCCCCCAGGTTTGTGGTGGTAACCCTAGGCACAACAAGCAGGAGCCTGTGTTAGGGTATCTATCACAGATTGAGAGGGCCCCGGGGCCTGACAGCGGTGCTATCCGTCATGTTCCTGCTATACTGGGACACAGGTGGCAAGCAGGGACTACAGCTCCAAGACAGCTAGGCCTCCACACAATGACACACACGGAGGGAAGAGTGCTAATGGATGCTTACATGAGGGCAGATTATGTAAATTTCTGGCACTTTAAGTCATACAAAAGGGGAAAAAATGTAATGTGAGATGACTTGAGCATCTCTTGTTATGTGGGAAGTGTAACAGCATGTGACATTCTCTTGAGGATTAGACAAAGCCGAAAGACAGAACCATGATCATTAATTAAACTGTGATGCCGTTATAGCTGTGCATCGCATTAGCAGGCTGGCTAGTGCCATCTTGGTCATAGCCCAGCCGCAGTGAATTCAGATTCAGTGTCTGCAAACTCACTGATAATGGCTCCTCTTAATTTCTTGAAGTAAACAATCACACATTTATTTTCTCTGGTTTGGGGATGCTCATTTGTGGTTTGGATTGAAACTTGGGAGGACAAATCTTAACCAACTCTGGTGGCCATTAAACCAAATAGTAACTCACAGTGTTACACTGAAATGGCCCCTTCTGGAGGAAGAACGAGTAGCAATACTACACTGTAAAAATACTGCATTTAAGTAAAAGTCTTGCATTCAAAATGTGACTTTACTACAGCAGCAAATTTAGTAGGTATTAATAATAATAATAACAATAATAATACATTTTATTTATAGAGCACATTTCATGGTGTTCCAAGACACTTTACATTAGGTAAAAATTCATAAAATAGAATACAGTAAAATACACATGACATCATTTACACATTTGAAAAGTTTTGATGAGAGATTTGAACTGGGAGAAGTTGGTGCAGTCTCGAATGTGTTTGGGGAGAGAGTTCCAGAGGGAGAAGGCTCTATCACCCCAGGTCCAGTGCTTGGTACTGAGTGGTGGAGTCAGGAGGTTGGCATCAGAGGAGCGGAGACTGCAGGAAAGAGTGTGGCGGTGGAGCAGGTCAGTGAAGTAGGAGAGAGTCAGCTTATTGAGGGCTTTATCATATTCAAAGTATTACAGGCAAAAAAATGCTGATAGGTTTCTATTTGGAGTTTACACAACCTTGCAAACCTGAAAATGCCTCAATTAATGGCTAAGAGTGGATCTGAAAATAATAAACCCATGATTTATCAGCATTCATTAAGCAATTAGTTCCACCTTATAAACCTAATGGTATCCAAAATGGTATTGCTGTCGGTCATATTTTAAAAAATTCCATGTGCTGTTGGGCAATTAAATCAATTTAATCTAAAACAATGCGCCATATTTTTATGTTTATCATGTTTTGTGTGCAAGGTATTAATCTGCAAACTAGTAAGTACAGCTGTCAAATAAATATAGTGGAGTAGAAATTTTCAAATTAAGAAAATAAAATTGCACTCAAGGTCCAGCTGATGATTTATTGCATTTTTGCCTATGTTCTTTGAGAGAAAAAAATCAGAAACCAAAATGGAGAATTAAATATTTCATGTTTTTTAATTTAATGATGGCGCCCCCAAGCTGTGCATGAGCCAGTCCAACTGATTCTCCATCTTCGTTTAGAGGAACTTATTGTCTGATAGTTAGATAAATCATTTCATTTTAAACTGCATATGCCTAAAACAGTAATGCCGCAGTTTTATAATTGGCTCATGGTGACAGTAGTCTGCCACTGTGATGCCACCTCCTTATCTACAAACATGGGCACATGTCTACTCTTACATCTTGGCTTGTTAAACGTGACATCAACCAATCATCCTCTGGAGAGCAGTGCACTGCTGGTGTCACTGTGCAGGCTAGTTAGCTAATTAGCTGTCAGCCGTGCCCCTTCAAATCTTACCTGCAAAATGCCAGCATCAGTTTATTTAGATGCTAAATGAAGTGCGTCGTATTTTTAAAGCCTCTTATCAGAGCAAGTTTGTGTGTCTGCATGTCCTGCCAGCTCAGCCGTCAGTCAAACACATAGCCTACATGAACCGCCAACACAGAGGCTGAGAGAATCCTCCCTTTTTTTCAACAGTTTAAGCCAATTCAACATCATTTTTTGTGCAAAAAGGGATGTAGCTGGACATTAAAGTCAAAGTCGACAGCAATATTTCTTTATTCGGTCCAAAGGCAACAAAATCTGCCTTTTAACATCTGCACTCAGAGCTTTGAATCTGCCCACTCCGCATAGTTTAAGGTCACTGATGGTATCATGACATACAACAGCAAGTTAAAATGTAAAACAATCAATAAACGCCATGGCGGGACTTGTTTAGCTGCGGGGACTAATGGCATTGTCAAGTGTTGTCAAGCGGTGTACCAGAACCAACAGTATACAATATCACCCAACATCATAGTTTCTCTTACTTCGCTCCACCTCACTATTACAACCCCAGCAAAACAGGTATGTTGGCATGGCTACACATCAGTGTGGACTTGATAGATTGAGGCAGATTCATAAGTCTCTACTGATTTGTTTGGGAAAAAATCAAATACCACTTCCTAACATAAATTGTTAAGAGTGGACTATGTCATACTGAAAATGGAACCAAGTATAACCAGCGGAGAAGTCTGTCCAATTTCAGGCAACCTCTAAAGCTCACTACTTAACACGTTATATTGTTTGTTTAATCTTTACCAAAAAACTGAAGAATAAAAACAACAAAGTTATACAAAGATATGCGATCATTTCTGAGGCAGGCAAAGTTACTCCCTGGAGTCTCAGCTGGTTGCCTGGCAAAGTCACGGTGACAACAAGACGTGGGACTGTGCCAGGTTAGCTGTTTGCCCCCATTTCAAGTCTATGTGCTAAATTGTGTTTTTCTCTAAACTGTTTCCTTAAATTATATTGCTGGAGGAACAGACATTCTTTTATGATTAAGTCCTACAGAATTAATGAATAATACATTTACCATTAATAAAGCCATTAGTTACTGTCCTCAGAATAAACCATAATGAAGTCTGCCTTATTATAAAGTGATGCCTTGTGGTAATGATGTCGTCGGAGGAGGCGGGGTTGATTTGACTTACTTTATTCTATATATTGTAATATAAAGGAAATTTCATTAACGACAATACAAAGTATTTTGCAGTCATCTATGTTAAAATATCAATCTGCAGAACTTTGTAACTGTGGCTGTCAAATGTAGAGAAGTAACCATAAGCCTCTCTCTGAAATGTAACATGAGAAAGTGAAGTACCTTAGAGTTGTAACTGCAGTACTTAGTCATTTATCTTTGAGCACTTTTTTTTTTCTCTAAAACTCTTTTTCAACACAAAATCATTTTGTCAGTCAGAACATGTACACATCGGGAGCATATTCGAGAGAACTTTTTCACTTTTTGTCCTCACTGCCAGCAGTCGGTCCGGTCACTTGACTGAGGCAGAAAAACACATAAGGGCAAATCATAATGAGTGCCTGCGACTTTAAGCTGCACATACTGGTGAACCATTGCTTGAATTATTTACATTGCATTTCAGTCTGCAATCCAGAGCTCCTGGCTGAGACACTTGCAGCAATTGTTCTTGAATCACCCGGCCCCGATTTTAATGGGAAGAAAAAAATTAAAATGAAGATCATGACCTTTACTGCATTTGTGCTATGAAATGGCTAAACAGCACTTCTAATCGGGATGCATTCTCCATGCAACCTCTTGCAAAAAGGTGATACTCAGCAACTAGTGAGGGGCTCATTACTTCAGCCCGAGTGTTCCTGGGCTCACAGTTGAATAATGAGACTATTATGGAGATATCCTCCAAGAAAAGCTGGAGAGGTCTCGGCTCCCAGTGCTCAGGTAGATTGCCAAGCGGCTATCTCCAACCATAAAATAAACTATAGCATTTATGTATCCGCAATGCATTGCAGCTGGGGACTTTAACAAATGCATTTAGTGCTATTTGTAAAGTAGTAGATGCACAAATGTGACCATCATTACTTGGTACAGCATGTAATGAAAAATGGATGCCCTGTGGTTTGGGAGCCTGTTGGAGCACTTTTGTTTTAAAACAGGCTGAATCTGCCAGACTCGTGCGCATTTGTATCCCTCAAATGGGCAATACTAATAAGTATTTGTGCCATCAAATCGTTTTCCTGAATTGCATTTGCGGATGGTGGCTGCAGATACGAGCACAGACAGTAAGGCTCCTCTTGACACTTGAGCTGCATCTATCTCCGCTCAGTCTCTCCATTCTGATTGCTTTCATTTTCAGGATGAAGAAATGATATATTAAAGTTGTAGGCCCAGCTTGACTCCCTGGGGAATCGTGCCTCATTATCTAAGAAGCTGCTTACACTCCACTGCTTAGCTCATTACAGATGGTAGAGCAGAGAGAAAGAGAGAGAGAAAGAGAGAGAGAGAGCTCTGAGGGTGAAAAGTATCAGAAATGCTGCGCTCTGCCTGAGTTCCACAGTTTTCTTACAGGAATTAAAAGTTGATGTAGTATAATTAACTACATGCTCTTCCTAACCATCTGCTTCTTGTTGCTGCTTTACTTTTTCAACCTGAAGTAAAACGGTAATAAGCACTCCCAAGAAAAAACCACACACACACACACACACCTATATATATATACAGTACAGGCCAAAAGTTTGGACACACCTTCTCATTCAATGCGTTTTCTTTATTTTCATGACTATTTACATTGTAGATTCTCACTGAAGGCATCAAAACTATGAATGAACACATGTGGAGTTATGTACTTAACAAAAAAAGGTGAAATAACTGAAAACATGTTTTATATTCTAGTTTCTTCAAAATAGCCACCCTTTGCTCTGATTACTGCTTTGCACACTCTTGGCATTCTCTCCATGAGCTTCAAGAGGTAGTCACCTGAAATGGTTTCCACTTCACAGGTGTGCCTTATCAGGGTTAATTAGTGGAATTTCTTGCTTTATCAATGGGGTTGGGACCATCAGTTGTGTTGTGCAGAAGTCAGGTTAATACACAGCCGAAATCTGTGCTTTGGTCTGATGAGTTTTGAGATCTTTGGTTCCAACCGCCGTGTCTTTGTGAGACGCAGAAAAGGTGAACGGATGGATTCCACATGCCTGGTTCCCACTGTGAAGCATGGAGGAGGAGGTGTGATGGTGTGGGGGTGTTTTGCTGGTGACACTGTTGGGGATTTATTCAAAATTGAAGGCACACTGAACCAGCATGGCTACCACAGCATCCTGCAGCGACATGCCATCCCATCCGGTTTGCGTTTAGTTGGACGAGCATTTATTTTTCAACAGGACAATGACCCCAAACACACCTCCAGGCTGTGTAAGGGCTATTTGACCAAGAAGGAGAGTGATGGAGTGCTGCGGCAGATGACCTGGCCTCCACAGTCACCGGACCTGAACCCAATCCAGATGGTTTGGGGTGAGCTGGACCACAGAGTGAAGGCAAAGGGGCCAACAAGTGCTAAACACCTCTGGGAACTCCTTCAAGACTGTTGGAAAACCATTTCAGGTGACTACCTCTTGAAGCTCATGGAGAGAATGCCAAGAGTGTGCAAAGCAGTAATCAGAGCAAAGGGTGGCTATTTTGAAGAAACTAGAATATAAAACATGTTTTCAGTTATTTCACCTTTTTTTGTTAAGTACATAACTCCACGTGTTCATTCATAGTTTTGATGCCTTCAGTGAGAATCTACAATGTAAATAGTCATGAAAATAAAGAACATGCATTGAATGAGAAGGTGTGTCCAAACTTTTGGCCTGTACTGTATGTCTATATGACAGACAGAATAGAAATACAGTTTAGGCAATTAAAAGACAAACACAAAAACACTTCTTGCTTTACATGATTGTTGTAAAAATCTGGACTAAACACAAATAAACCTAAAACAATAGAATAACTTTTTCCATTCGTCACGTGTCAGGGTTTTTAACACCTACACCCACCCAAATTGTCAACAAAAATATATATTAATCAACCGCCCAAACCTGAGCCAGCCTGCAAAACCATCAACTTTTACACACTGCAGTAGCACAATTGTCAGAACTGAAGACTGAGACAAGGACTGAGCACTGCTGCGTTCTACAGAGTTTGTGTGAGTTTCTGAAAGAGAGAGAAACAGACTGACAGTCAGTGAGTTTCTATCCAGTTGTGTTGTGCACATTTTTAATTGGCACATGAAAAAAAAAAATCTGTGAAAATGTCAAAAATTTAAAAACATTTCAGAATATCACAAAAAAAGGTTTTATGCTTGGGGGAGGTGGAAGTGTTGGTGTATCGATAAAAGGTAAATGCAGCTAAGGGCAATAGAATCCGATTCAGTGAATAAGAACCCCTCTACAGCTTGCATTTAAATGCATTTCAGGTGAGCAGCTTGCCACCTCCAGAGGTTCAGGGAAGCATTGTGACTGAATTGATCTCAAGTGTAAATACAATTGCATTTTCAATAAATATACAGCTACTATGTGGGGGGAAATGTTGAAAACCAGCGGCTCTCCCTCACCTGGTGGGTGCATGGTGGTCTCTTTCTCATCTGATGCTATCACTGCTGAAGTGTCTCTCTCATCTGTAATGTATTCTCCCTGTTGATAACTGTCTTTACAATCAGCTGGGCCTGTTTCATCTTGCTGTTGCCCCCTAAATCTTCCTGACTGGTTCTGACATATAAAACTAAGAAAAATCAGATTTGGATTTCCATTGGATTTCAGTGTTGACACTGGAGACACCTATTAATACAAGGTGTATATATAATCAGGTTAAATCATATAGAAAAGAGACAGATATTTATACAAGGTTTCAAGGGGCTTTAAATTATGACATGATGTACCATGATTGCAAAGACCACTGCAAACTCTCTTTGTCATTTCTAGATGGCTTTTAACACACTGATGTATACACGCAGGGCTGTTGCCAGACTCTTCCAAGAGCACATGGCTGTAATATTAATGTTCAGAACTCTCCATTTCCATTGTGTGGTGCGCTCTTTATTATTATACATTCATTGTTTTCTTTTGTTTGAGGTGTGACTGCTGCTCTTTTAATTACATCATTTGGTTGTGTCCTCTTCTGCAGTGGCACCTGGCTGGAGAGTTAGTGCATCCTACTGCTTATCTTGGTCCATCAACTCCCAATATTGGCTTAACAGTAGTGAATGGAAAAACACATTAGTTTTCTGAAACTTCAGTTAAAATTTGCTCTACAGTTGGATGAAAACCCAACCAGTGAGTAAGAAAGAGAAGGTGGAAGGTGGACTATTGCGCATGATGTTTTTGTAAGTTAATAACTAACTAAGAATGCGTCTTTGTCACCATTTGAGCCACCCACTAGGGATGAGCAAGTACACAATTATTTGTATCTGTTTCTTTTCAGCCAACTAAATATGTGTATCCATATCTGTACCTGGGCTGGGCGGAGTTTTAACCAGAAGTGGATGGGGCCTAAACCGGAATTTGTTATTTTAAGCCTAAAACTGATGGGGGTTGATCAAAAGTTGCTGCATTTACTAAAACTATTCACAGAACAATCTCAGGCTTGAACTTTAGATCATTTGTTGATCATAAGAATTGGAGTTTGAACATGGCTATCCAAATGGGAAAGTACAGATATTGACACATGTTGTCTGGATGATACTTGTACTGGTGAAAATTACATTATCCGTTCTGGATACTCCTTTCATCCAAGTATTGAACTCAGCCCTACTGCCCACCCAAGACCCCTTTTCTAGTAAGCTTATCCTAACCAGTCCGACCTGCAGGTTGTGGGTCAATTACCACCAGTTCTTAAAGTGCATCTGTTTTGTGACATTATTCTGATGCACGGGCGTTTCCTATTTCAGCCTTTGCAGAGAGGTTACTTTAACATATCCTGTTGCTGTCTTTAATGTGACAACAACACCAACAGACATTGTGAAGATTAATATCTACAAAGCCCTCGATAAGGAGGCTGGAGTTGGCTCAGATCAGAGGTTATCGGCTTCAGGGATTAATGGGACAAACACTAAAACCTCAAATTTGAGTCAACACGGCGCAGCAATCTCCTTTATATTCAGACGCCACCCTCTGCCCTTAGGATCACATTCCTGATCTCCTGCTACAAGCACTTTACCTCCAATCCGCTAGCAATTTCCTCAAATATAACAAATGCAGAATTAGTTTGACCTGCAGCGGAGGGGAGGGAGCCCACACAGTGTATATAAAGAGCTTTCAGGGGAAGCAGCAGGAGGAAAAAAAAGGCTTTAAATGTTTTGTCATGATGCCAATCAAAAATGAGACATGTTTTCCCCAATCTGTGTGCTGTCAATCTCACTGTGCAAAGCTGCCTGACCACAGCAAGGCTGCTGATCGTCTTATTGCTGATTTAGGAGCATTTTCTCTCCCAACCCGAAACGGTCTCAGAATTGTTTATTTTAAAACGAGGAGATAGATCAAAAGGCTTGCTTTGACAAGCTAATATGACTGCAGGAGCCCTTGACACTGAGGGTACAAAGAAAAGGAGGGGAGAAAAAAATGGCTTAGTTGTTGAGAGAATTTCTAATGACAGTATAATTCAAACGTGTTTGCTTTCAACATTTGTTGGAAAGAATTTTGCAGCATTTTACAATAACACACTGTAAAAAATAAATAAATAAAAGATAAAAAAAAAAGATAAAATAACGGTATTCCAGACCTTAGAGGGAAAAAGGAGCAATCCTCTCAGACTAACCTGATCAGTTTACTATTGGACGCATGCAGTGAAATATATAAATACAGTTTAGAGAAAAAAAAGTCTCGTATTTATTATTATGGTTTCCAACAACAGCAATAGCTTAAGTGAATTTTACATAACTGTGTAATTTTCCCCAGCATGCCATCATGATTGCTTTCCTGCTCATACAGACAGATGTACAGTTGTAAAGAGTGATTTTTTTTCCACACAATAGGGGATCAGTAGGCATTAAAGATAAATGGGAAAGGCAGCTGAACAATTTGAAAACTCTGAGAGGGAAAGAGAAAAAAAGGCAATTTGCACTCCCCATTTTGCTATTACCAATGCATGAGGCACGATACCAAGCACTTTCAGGAAAGTCTTGCAATGTTTCACCGTGGCATTTGGATAATTGGCTGGGGAAATCGTTTTCTGCAATTAACAAATTAAAGGATTTTTAATGTTGTGTTCACTCTCTCCTTCCCAGGGAGAGCGGGCGCCAACACCGCCACCTCGCTTTTTCTGCCCCCTGCAGCAAATCTTCGTCCAGGTGATACTAGTGACAACCTTTTCAGAGAATGAGGCTGTAGCTTTATTAATAGGCCTGTGATGTCACCTCCAGAGATTTCCAATTTTGCAAAAACCTCAGCCGACCAGACCCGAGGAGGGAAGAATGTCAGGCTGCCCGGCTGGAATCTAAATGGCAGATATGTCCCTGACAATGCTGCAATAACATATCGATCAGGTGCCGTGTTAGAGGTGCATGAGCTCAATATAAAGTCTGGTGAAATGCCCTAGAAAAGAGGCTACAGGAGAGAATTGAGAAGCAGGCTGTGTATTCAAATGTCAGCCCGGATTCCTCTACAACCTTTTGCGCCATCGAATGTCTCGAATATAAATGGACTGGAGTTTCAAGCAGGTTCTCTTCTTTCACTATAGACGTTCTATTTTTAGATCAGGTCCCTTGTTGCGAGAAAGTCTTGCGCAACCGTGTATGCAAATCATATCATATTAGGCCCTGCATCCTCTTGAAACTGCATGTGATGCATACACTCAATTGCCTCTGACTGAGGAGTTCATTGAGAGGAGAGTGACCGCCCAGGGAGAGCTCAAGCAGGTTCGGCTGATGAGCTACTTCACGCCACATTTCAGCCCATTGATGAAGCTTATCAGCAGGATAAATATCTTCTGCCAGAGCCTTCAGACCAATCATTATCCCTTTCCTACAAACAGATCAGAAAGTGGAATACCGAGCTTTCTATCTCTGTCACTGCGGCCCTTTTCTCTATTCTATGACATGTCGCTGCCACGCAGAGTGAAGTGCATGTATTGTCCAGTTAATCTCTGGTCCCAGACCTGGTGCCAGCTAAACAATGCATAGTCCATTTTCCAAATTCATTAACTGGTATTTATAAGAGAAGGATGTGCAGTGAGACTGTGAACACCTTCTTCTCATTGCAGAACAAAATACATTTATTTTTCTGGAATGGAGATGTAATAGATAAATAAAGAAAAAAGATCTAATATGATAGACTAGTCTTATTAATATCATATATTATTATTTATGTTGTTGAACCCATTAAACTGAGCTAGGGTTGTTTTTAGCAGTCCACACATCTATCAAATGCCAAACAAAGGCATATTTGTTAACTGTGAATTAATTTCTTTTGCATGAACGATGTTATAATTATTTTCATTTCATCTTATTTTCCATTTGGCTTCATTTTATTTTTTGTCTTGTATTTATATTTTATATTTATATTTATATTTATAATTGTTATTGCTTTGCAGTGGGTCAAAATGCAGGTCATAAACTGAATCATAACTTATTATTAACTATTTTTAAGCTATGATTGTGTGTTAAGTTGGAAGTGGGCAGCTCTGGCAAATTTCTGTAGTATGAGGACATTGCCCATGCATATATAAGAACATTGTGTATATATATATATATATATATATATATATATATATGTATATTATACATATAAGATATGTATAAGAATATCCTCATACTCATAATGCAATAACTGCACATAATCTAATAACAGATGTAATTAAACATAAATCTAACAATCTGCCCATAATGTAATAAAATGGTGCTTTTGTTACACTTTTGTGCATAATGTAACAAATTATTACATTTCATGCAATGTTACATAATGCAACATAAAACACAAACACAACATGTATTGTAAAAACAAATTTAAATCAAAAGCCTTTTAATCCACAGTCTGAATTCAAAAAGCAACCCATATACATTATAAATACTAGGGTACAAATACAATGAATTGCAAACCAGGATGGAAATTTAGCTTTATGAATAAAGACATGATCTTAACGCATTCGATTTTAATTTGTTACAATGATGTACGTTAAGTTATAACATTTTCTATTTAAAAAAAGTTACTACAAATGTCACAACTGGATAAAATGTCTATTACATTGTACGCAAGGATGATGATTACATTATCTGCTTTTATTACATTTATTTATTATATTATGCAGACATCCACAGTCATTATAAAATGAGTTGCTGCAAGGATGAGTTCTTGTTACAGTTACAGAGTTTAACTTATGACCCTCAGTCTGAGACCTCGTAAACACAGCTGATTCTACCTCAGAGGCAGTCAGAGCGTTGGCGGTGGAAGGGGCGTGCAGAGAGGCTCAAACCCAGGAGTCAACTGTACACTTGTTCTCTGACTCCCATCTTTTACCAGAGCTGAGAAGCAGTGGCTTCGTCAATCAGTCACAATCAACTAATTGCTGGGCTGGCACATTCAAATCACAGCACCGCTGGAGGTTAATGAAAATTGCACCTTTGCTTGACATAACATCCGATCCTGTTAGCTGTGTCAAGCTGAATCCTTAGGCAGTGTCAAGTGGATTTCCCCAGAGAGCTGCTGCCGCGTTTAAAAGGCAATATGTTAACTGTCATAACACACGTACCTGTATTTGTGCCGCATAAAAGCAAGATCTAATCTCTAACTAGCAGGGCACTCAAAGAGCGCAGACCTCCGCCAAGGCCATATGCACCGTCTCGTAATGTCAAAGGTACAATATACAACAGTCAGAACATTAATATAGCAGCAAACCACTAAGATATAGTAGAGTAATGGCATCCTGAGCAGAGAATGAAGTCACATTTGCTCTGTGTGTAGTAATCCCAATTTCTCTATTCATTGTTTTGATAGCCAGGCCAGCTTGCATGCATGTTAGTGTGTGTCAGTCTACTAATGCTGGTCTGACCCACAGTGTAGTAGTGGAAGTGTAATGTCCATCCTCCAGTTTCCCCCTAGGTCACCCTGTGGAGTGTGAGTTAACCTCCCTTAACACATTTACCTCTGTCAACACTGTTGCACTGCTACCCACCGCCATTTCAACTCAGCCACCTCCATGGTTGTTTGTGACGTCCAATCAGAGAGCTGTGTGCAGGCATACCCAGGACAGACTCTTAGGGCTCTAGTTTCGCAGACCGGGCGTGGCCGAGGCACAGCGCACCTGTGCTTCGCCAACTGGGTGTGGCCAGGCGGATTTTGCAAGTTTGGCACACCGTGCGCGCTGGCTACTCCTCTTTCCCACCTCCGTCCCTCCTACCTGCGCAAGTCGGAAAGAGGAAGGAGAGAAGGCGTGGAGTGGGTTTTACACACATCACACCAATCAAATGAGCCCCTCTCCTCGCCATTAAAGGTGTAATGAGAGTTTACTCAATTCGCCATGGCAGAAGAGAGCAACAGCGTCAGACGGCCAAACTCCTCCCAGGAGGAAACTGATGTTTTGGTCCAGGAGGTCCAAGCTGGCAGTGTCCGAATATACGGAACTGCGAGCAGACCTCCACAGGCTGATGATGCAAAGGTAGCCTGGGAGGAGGTCACCAAAATTGTAAATCAGTTGCGTTTCTCTTGTGCGCGCGCTCTCTCTTTCTCTCTCGCAGTCTCACTCTGTTTCTTTTCTTTTGACTTTTCTAAGATGACAGATGCTGAATATATACTCCCTATCTGATGCTGTGGCTGTTTGTGGTTGGCTGAGAGGGATGTGAACGCATTTGTGTTAATCAAATCAGGTTGGGTTTCCATTACGCGTGCCAAATGTGCCAAACGGTGCCAATCCCCTTTGATCTGACATCAGATGTGACGGGACAGTCGGTATAGAGATACATTTATGTGCTGTCTGCAGATAGTTGCATTGAATAGTGTTTTTTTGGGTATTTATTGCATTGTTAATGTGCCTGACATTCTGGAAACCTGCCTGTGAGGTTTTGGTGACGTGTGCGCACTGTCTGCCGGTCAGCCAAACTTTGGCTTACCGGCTGTGCTCCCCCTGCGCTGACAGTAGACGTGGTTTCAGTTGGCGAGCTTGTAGCGCACCTTCGGCGAAGCCTTTTGGCACGAAACTGTCACTGCGCCAAGCTGGATCTGTCGACACCTCCCCCTGCTGCACCGCCACACCCATCTCAGTGCACCTCGGTCTGCCAAACTACCAAACTGAGCGCACCTCGGGTTGCACTGCTCGAAACTAGCTCTGCGCGGGGTTCGCCACCCTGCGCTGCGCCGGGAAACTAGAGCCCTTAATGTTAAATATTTCAAATTTAACAAAAAAGTGAAAAATATTTAGTGTATTCATCCCATGATTCAGATCCACTCCAAAATGTAATGGGTTCTTCCTTGGCCCATGCTGTACCCTTCCGCCAAGTTTTATGGAGAATAATCAGGCCACCAGTTTTTTTCCATAATTCTGTTGACAAACAAACAAACACTTTGATGGGCGTAAAAAAGACTGGCATTAAAGTAGGAGTAATAATAAAACTAAAGGAAGTTATTTGCTACATAAAAAATTGAGTGCAGTCTCTATTTCCATGACAACAAGAGGTCACTTGTCAAGAAAATGTAAACATGCTTTGTTTTACAGTATGTCCAAGTGGTTTTGGAGGTATTGTTGGTTCTGCTGTAGCAAATACAACTGGATTGATTTCCGTGTCCCTCAGAACCTAATAACAACCACACAGGACACACTGCATTCTGTTTTCCATAGTTACTTACTATTACTATTACTTCCCGCTATTTCCTCATCTGGGGATAGTAACTGCAGAGAACTGACATTACTCTTTGGTAACTGTGGATAACTACGAATAGCAACCATGGAAAAAAACAAGCCATCCTCTTGCCATCCTCTTTCTGTTTTGGTTGTGCAATGGTTGACACAATTTCTTAGTGCTGTAAATTGAGCCTACACTCTCCTGGGAGATCATACCCAATTGCAGACAGGATTGCAAACTGATAGTGAAGCTTACAGAGAGCCAGTCTAAACACACATTGTGTCATTATTCTGTAGCCCAATGGTTTTCAAACTTTTTGTGCCCAGGGCACACCAAAGGGTAAGCCAAAATCTCACGGCACACCTGTATTTATATCTGTGCACAATAGCCTCTATAACATGTGTTATCACTCTTATCATGACATAAATGTTTGTTTATATTTACGAATATCAAATAACAGTTGACAACCAGCTATTACTACTGAAATATTTATTAACAAAATGATTCAACAATTAATTTTAAACTTTTATAAAAAATTACATCAAAGCACCAATAACATAATTTTTTGCCGGGAAATATGCAAGGATAGGTGATGTGTCACAAACTTATAAGGTTTGTTTTAATCAAATTAAATCAAATTAAAAAAAATAATTAAGGTAGAGTTTGCCTCTTTATTAGGAAATGAGTGCACACAACATATTGATACAATCGATTCAAAATTAATTCCTAACTTTTTGTATAGGCCCATTTGAATATTGTAACCTGGATTTATTTTATATGTTCTATTTAATTTAACCCTTATTAAACCAGGTAAGTCCCTTTGAGATCAATTATCTCTTTTACAGTGTTGGGGGTTGTTACTCAAAAAAGTAGTGTATTACACATTACACATTACTTAGGAAAAAAACTAATCCCTTACTTTACTTAATTACTCCCTAGAGAAAATAATTAGTTACAATACTCATTACATTACTAGTTACTCTGTAAAATTGCCTGAAATGCATTGTCACTCGGAGGCTTGGAGTCCGGAGACTCAGGACCTCGGAGACTTGGGTTAGCTGCGGGGGGGCCTCACGTGTTGCCGTTACGGCACTGTAAGTATGTGCAGGGTTTCCACCTGAGAAGTTGTTATGCCAGGCGGGGGGTGGTTACCGTGTGTAAAGGTGTTATGATTATATTACTTGCCCACTGCCCCACAGTCATTTAGTTCATTTTTGCCTATCAGCGCCACGTTTATCAAATAAACAAAACTCGAATTTGTAAAATACTAAGCGTCTTATCGATACTTAGTAGTGTGTACTCTGTTGCAGCATAGAGTAGCGGAGTGAGACGTCTGTCCTTGCTCCTGCTCTCTGCTGTAAACACATGAAGCTGCTCCCATGTCTCCCCGGGTCTCTGTGCTTGTTTGTGGCAGAAACTCTCCCATCCTCTGGCTCGTCCCCGCATCTGTGTTCGCCGCTGACCGGCTGGACACGGAGGACGACCTGTTGGCAACAGCCTGAAGCCCGTCGTCACTAACTCTTAAGTAAGGGGAAGATCTAATGATGAATTTATGTAACGCAAGTAACGACTTAAGTGTTTGATTAGTAACTGTAATGTGATTACTGCATTTAGGGACAGTAGTGCCTTACACTACTCGTTACTGAAAAAAGCCATATTTGGCGGTAACGCGTTACACCCAACACTGCTCTTTTACAAGGGAGACCTAGCCAAGACAGCAACGATGTGCATCACAGCACACCCCGGCACACCTTTTGAGAACAACTGCTGTAGCCATTACACTGTACAATTAACATTTACCCCACAATGGTCAGTTTAAGCAAAAAAACTTTTCTATTTCTTCTATAAGCATTTGAACAAAAAAACACAGTCATTTTCCATATATCATCTGCTTGCTCATAATAATTCATAGAATGAAATTAATGCATACATGTTTTCGGATAAAATCAATAAATCATATTAAAATTAATGAGCCAACCCAAACTTCATCAAGGTAATTTCGTCAAGCCGGGCGATTCAATATATATGACAAGCTTTCTCTGTCCAAAATTGTTCCCCAAACTGTCCCTTATTAAGGTTTGTGTGAATGTCTAATACAAATCATTGTACCTTATATGGTGAAACATACAGTACAGGCCAAAAGTTTGGACACACCTTCTCATTCAATGCGTTTTCTTTATTTTCATGACTATTTACATTGTAGATTCTCACTGAAGGCATCAAAACTATGAATGAACACATGTGGAGTTATGTACTTAACAAAAAAAGGTGAAATAACTGAAAACATGTTTTATATTCTAGTTTCTTCAAAATAGCCACCCTTTGCTCTGATTACTGCTTTGCACACTCTTGGCATTCTCTCCATGAGCTTCAAGAGGTAGTCACCTGAAATGGTTTTCCAACAGTCTTGAAGGAGTTCCCAGAGGTGTTTAGCACTTGTTGGCCCCTTTGCCTTCACTCTGCGGTCCAGCTCACCCCAAACCATCTCGATTGGGTTCAGGTCCGGTGACTGTGGAGGCCAGGTCATCTGCCGCAGCACTCCATCACTCTCCTTCTTGGTCAAATAGCCCTTACACAGCCTGGAGGTGTGTTTGGGGTCATTGTCCTGTTGAAAAATAAATGATCGTCCAACTAAACGCAAACCGGATGGGATGGCATGTCGCTGCAGGATGCTGTGGTAGCCATGCTGGTTCAGTGTGCCTTCAATTTTGAATAAATCCCCAACAGTGTCACCAGCAAAACACCCCCACACCATCACACCTCCTCCTCCATGCTTCACAGTGGGAACCAGGCATGTGGAATCCATCTGTTCACCTTTTCTGCGTCTCACAAAGACACGGCGGTTGGAACCAAAGATCTCAAATTTGGACTCATCAGACCAAAGCACAGATTTCCACTGGTCTAATGTCCATTCCTTGTGTTTCTTGGCCCAAACAAATCTCTTCTGCTTGTTGCCTCTCCTTAGCAGTGGTTTCCTAGCAGCTGTTTGACCATGAAGCCCTGATTCGCGCAGTCTCCTCTTAACAGTTGTTCTAGAGATGGGTCTGCTGCTAGAACTCTGTGTGGCATTCATCTGGTCTCTGATCTGAGCTGCTGTTAACTTGCCATTTCTGAGGCTGGTGACTCGGATGAACTTATCCTCAGAAGCAGAGGTGACTCTTGGTCTTCCTTTCCTGGGTCGGTCCTCATGTGTGCCAGTTTCGTTGTAGCGCTTGATGGTTTTTGCGACTCCACTTGGGGACACATTTAAAGTTTTTGCAATTTTCCGGACTGACTGACCTTCATTTCTTAAAGTAATGATGGCCACTCGTTTTTCTTTAGTTAGCTGATTGGTTCTTGCCATAATATGAATTTTAACAGTTGTCCAATAGGGCTGTCAGCTGTGTATTAACCTGACTTCTGCACAACACAACTGATGGTCCCAACCCCATTGATAAAGCAAGAAATTCCACTAATTAACCCTGATAAGGCACACCTGTGAAGTGGAAACCATTTCAGGTGACTACCTCTTGAAGCTCATGGAGAGAATGCCAAGAGTGTGCAAAGCAGTAATCAGAGCAAAGGGTGGCTATTTTGAAGAAACTAGAATATAAAACATGTTTTCAGTTATTTCACCTTTTTTTGTTAAGTACATAACTCCACATGTGTTCATTCATAGTTTTGATGCCTTCAGTGAGAATCTACAATGTAAATAGTCATGAAAATAAAGAAAACGCATTGAATGAGAAGGTGTGTCCAAACTTTTGGCCTGTACTGTATAATGGTCACAAATCAAGGCTCAACAACCATCATGCATTGCACAGACTGGTTGTTGGATGAGAGGAATATATCTTTCATTTGATTTTGCCATCTCACAATGTATTTGAAACTCCCAGTGTAGTAAGTAGTGAATTGATAAGTGAAAGGTTTACGACACAGCAATTGCCTTTTTGATACCAGTAAATAATGTGCTACATGAATGCATGTGCATGTGTGACTAGACTAATTGAGAGACAGGTTTAACCCCCACCAAGATCAGAAATTGGCATCGCAGCATTAATTTGTGACTTCTGCGAGAATAACTGCTGCTTGATGCTCGGTGATGCAGCAAGCTAGCTAGCCCAGTTGCTAACCAGACAGTGAGTTAACACAGTGGATTACAGAGGTGTACTGACTGCTCTCTCATGGATGACTGCAATCCATCTCTATGTTCAGCAGTTTATACGTCAGCAGAACAGGCTTGTGTAAAATTGGATGGCATGACTCACTTAATATGATTTTTTCTTTTGGGTCTCTTTTTCCAAAAGGTTGCAATTTGTCAATGACATGAATTTGTGTGTCAAAGCGCACCGACACTCAGATTTTCTGTGCCTCAGCGAGCAGACCGGCTGATCATAGCAATTCAGATTGTTGCTGTTTTAAATCCTGGTGTACTATAACTGGGCTTTTAGGCAGAAAATTGGGTAACAACAGAAAAAATACATTCAGTCAGAAACAGATAGCCGCTCGTCAATATGGCCACTTATAAATTGTGCAGTAATTGTGCAGAGCTTCAGCTAATGAGGTAAGAGAAGGAATATACAGTAGAGGGTGTCCACACACTAACAGTGGTGGCCGTTTCTGAGTCATTAAGTGCTGCTGTAATCATGCCATTACGCTGCTCATTACGGACAGACTGTGGCATAATCTCCCACAGGGCTGCAGTCACCACTCAATTCCATTAGACACTGTTTCCTGCCTGGGAATCATCCTCGCTCACTATTCCTAATGACGAACCCCTTGCCGATTCAAAGCCGGGCTCCTCTGACACTGGTGTTCTGACTGGAAGCAGGCCAGCGTCACCCTCTGAGACCGTCTTTCTTTCATGCTTACAGTGGGCTACAAGTAGATTATGGATGAAGCACAAATGAACACATTCACTGGCTTGAGAGAGGACTTTAACTGGTGACAGCCGACAGCCGCCAACTACACAGGCAAGATCTCCTGTCTTGTTGGCTTTAAGCAGGATATATTTGAGACAGGCTCATTTCAGATGAAACGGAGCCATGACTGCAGATGAATGCAAAGTAAACCTGCAGCAAGAGATAAAATTCAAACAAAGACTCATTACAGTTTAATTCTTTTTTTTATGACAACTAGATCCCCACCATTAGCATGAAAGCCTTATTTTTCTCTTTCCATTTCTTTCCAAAAATTGATATTCACTTCCAGTCCGGTCAACAGTTAGCGCTGAACATATGCACCGCACGTTCAGCAGCAAGAAAAAAGAGAAACAGAAAAGTGGCAGACAAAGTCTACCCCTGAAGAATTAAAATATTCAGGAGAGATTTCTGTTGACTTTGTGCTAACAAAGTTTCTCAAAAGAAGGCAAACAGCAGTTGTATGTGTGTGTGTGTGTGTCATATGTTGGATTCAAATCTTGAATCGATATTTTTATAATGATGTATCAAATGAAAATGTGCACCAATGTGCCAGTGTAAAAAGGAGTCACAGTCAGATGAATATCACCTGAATCTGCAGCTCCCCTCCATCTTCAAGAGCTTCATAGTGTGTTTCAGCTTATTGTTCAGTTGTCTGGCCCACAACTTTACCGTGTTGGTTCACTCTCATAGCATCGTTTCAACCAAAATTGCTCTAAAAAACTCATGGGCAAATTTAAAAAGGATTACGTGGCTTTTGTGGTTAAACCTGCACTAAGACAAGAAAACGTGTAGGTCTCGAAGCACCTGCTAAAGGTAAAATGCACCCCTAACTTCACTGCCAAGAAAATAGCATCTCTGTGCTCCTGTGCTATTTGCAGGTATTTGATTTAAGTAATATACATACATTTAGCACAAAATTGGCCCATCTGTGCAAATGAACCAAACTGCAAAAAAATAAAAATAAATAAATGAATAATCAACAAAGACCAATACTAATAGCCACATGCAGTTAGTGATATTTTTTTGCACTTTTAAGAGTTGGTGGTAACTGAAGCATGTTTCTAAGAGGAGTCATGCTCAGACTTTCAGGTAATCATGGCAGCCATGATCATAGACAGGCAAATGCATCGTCATGCGAGATGTGCCTTTGCACCTCGTTGGTCACACCTGCAGCTTGTGGTCTGAAAATTTCATCTTTCTTTTTCTTTCTGCCATTCTTCTGCATGTTGCCTAAATGTTGCAAAGGCGACATTTATTTGCCATATGGGTAACTGCAATCAGACCAAAAATACAAATTGCACATTGCTGCAAAATGTTTGCCCTATAATATCATTAGCACAATATCTTTAATCAGACCTTGAGATGGGGCAGATAGGGGATGCAAGTCATGTGCAATTCATGGTGCTATCAGTGGCTACATTCTAGTCATTGTGAATTTGCTAGTCACTGTACTCTACCTGCTCAACAGCCAAGAGACACAGTTACAGACTAGCTGGCAAACACAGTGGAGCATTTAGCAGCTAATGAGACAGATACCTCCCTCAGGAGTTGGTGGAGACCAAAACAGAGCCAAAAGAGAGTGAATATTGGATTTGCATTTGTAACATAAGCAAGTGTTTGAAACATTTGAAAGTGTTATTTTAGCAGCTTGTTTCTGCTTCCTCATAGTATCCAAATAAATAAGTTATTGCAGTTCTCTAAGAAATAATGTGACATTTTGGAAAATATATGTATCTGCTTTCTTGTTTAGAGTTAGATAAGATGATTAATAGGCCTGACACTCTTACATGTGTACAGAAAATATGAAGCTACTGCTAGCTGGTTAGCTTACCATGACGGCAGGAAACAAGGGGAAACAGCTAGCTGGCTCACTAACCAAAAGCTTATTGTTTAAATTGTTATATCTCATTTTACACGTATTAACCAAAACGCTTTAGAGGAGCAGATAGGTGAATTTTTTTACCCTTAGACAGAGCCAGACTAGCTGCCTCCCCTAGTTTACCCTGCAAACCATCAGTAGATAGCGGTTAGCGCACCCCAAGTTTGGAGAAGCAGGCAGGAGTGCAGAAGCGTATGCTATGTTGAGAAAATTTTCACTGCTTTACCTTGGGGACAGACAGTTCTTTCATTTGGCACTACTTTTTAGCAACAGGAGATCTTCTGTATTCCTACGCATAAGCTCAGCTGTGCCAAGCACTGTACGGCACAGATCAGCTGTTTGGGTCAGAGTTTTAGCTGCTCTTATGGAAGAGACAACAATGGATTTAAAAATGGTTGATTATGACAACAAATGCCACTCAACATGGAGACAAGAGGATACCTCTATGGACCAGATTATGCAAAAATACTTTTAAAGAATAATTTTGTGTTCACACCAAATGCGGCACAAGTTTTACTTGCGTGAGTTTGAATGCTAGAATATTTTGTGTTGACTGGCTTCATACACGCAAATAACTCTCATCATACACATGTGAAATCGCTGAATCTAGTGAATGAGCATATGACGCAAAACCTTTAAATACTGCTCACAGCTAATGGGAATTTGCGTCCAATGGCATCTTCACATTGACTTTACATGTAATTCCTTCCTGCAAATTGTTTTATCTGGGCGCTGTGTGATCACAACAAAAGAATGAACAGGCTGAATGAGAGAGATGTGTTTTTTCTCTTTTCTTATTTTAAGTAGACTATCATTTAAGTGGCTAAAATATGTTTTGGCGCTAACCCTCATCCACAGTACTATATAACTTAGCTTCCTTGGCGGTACTCCTGTCTGCTTCTTCAAACTGGGAGTGTGCTAACTGACTTCTACTAAAGGTAATACACTGACTTTAGAAACGTACCTCATAAAATCCCACTCCAAAAAAGTCTAAACTATGCCTTTAATAGGTATATTAAAAACACATTATTGAAAAATGGGACTTTGACTGGTTGATAGGGATGTCGGCGCCGATCACATTATTTTTACAAAATCGGAATCAGTAATAAAAGATTGGAGGAATCAAAACAACAAAAATGGCCAGGTTTTTCATCTATGTTGTTTATTGTTGTCTCCGCTTTCCAATGTAGGCTATAAAGTGTGGCAATCTTGTATGTTTTCTAAATATATTTTTTTTATAAGACAGTCAGCTGATGGCTTGTTCACCTCCAGACACTGAGGTACCTCCAGACCTCAGTGGCACCTCCAGGCCAGTGGGATGGCTCGATCAGCTGAGCCCAGGTAGACCGGCCCCTACATTATGCCGCTCCTGGCAGTATGACGAGAGACGCCAGCAAGTGAGAAATGAGCCAGAAGTCCTCTGTGCATTCGGCCTACCACGGCATTTTACACCGCTCAAAGTCCGCGAAATAGGTGCGCTTCCCTGTGGAATATCATCCATCCGGCCACCGGCCTCACCTCAGAGATTCCACCATGGATATCAAGGGATCCTACAGAGCCTCCACGCCCAAAACAACGCCAGAGCGTTACGGCATTCTCACACCGTCCCGTAAGTTGGCAAAAGCCGGGGGTTACTTTCCGTTTCATTATTCCTTATTTGGAACCTTCGGGCCAGGTTGATTTGTTGTTTTGAAACTGAACTGAGTCAGAGTGAACAGTGGATTTTCTTTACCTCCTTGTTTGCGGGAAAACCTGGGATGGAGTTTTCTTTTGTTTAGTGAACTGTGTGGATTGAACTGAACTGAACTGTGATATGTTATTTGGAAATCCCGGAGTGGAGTTTTTTGTTTGAACTGGATTGAACTGACTGAACGGAACAGAACATTTCTTTTCTTTGGTGAAAAATATATACTTTCTTGAAAGTGATTACAGTTGTATTTTTGTATAGTATAGCATAATTCTTTTGTTCTACAGAAACAGATAAAAACAATTTAATTTTGGTGTTAAGGGACCTGTTTTATGGGTTTTATGGTTTCTTTGTGTTTGACTGAGTAAAAGAAAAATATCTGTTTCATGTGTCAAACCACTACAGAAGATATCGGCCTATTTTGTTTGTTGAAGACAAGAAGAAGATGCTGAACCACCGCTAAGCTTTTTGGATACTATTTAAATAAAAACAAACCTTATGGGACAATTTGGATGCATTCTTTTTTTTTCTTTCTTGATGCTTTGCAAAGTATGGGATCGGACTCGGTGTCAGACTCTGTTTCAAAAAAAAAAGGACTCGTATCAGATTGGATGCAAAAAAAAAAATGTGATTGAGACATCCCTACTGGTTGATCATGAGGAAAAAATGGATAAGCATAAACACTTTGTATTATTTGAAATATAGTTCATTATTTTAATCCAAATAATCTCCTAAATCCATCTCACCTATTCTTAACAAAACCTTTTTTATATGCTGCATATACGAATGCATTCCTGAACAGAGAGAAGTGAAACTGTGGCACGTCGTCATGTTTTGCACAAAATTAAGGATCGAGAAGCCAAATGCAACTTATGATCACCTGGCAACACACAGAAAAGCACCTGGCAAATTTCCATTGCTCTTTTCATTCAATTTACTCTCAGTCTCCGTGTGAAATTAGCATCTGATTTTCTAATGCGGCAGCTAATTATGCAATCAGTGAGTGGGACTGCCCTCATAAGGTGCAGTTCAGCGGTGGGATTTGTCGCAGGTAAGCTCGGAAAATATTTCAGTTCTTCTAAAATAGACATGCTGATGAATTAAGTGACATTCCAAAAACGTGCCACAACTCTGACTGAAAAAAAAAATCATTTGGGCATATTTTACTTTTGTAATTATAGCACTAGTTTTATGGAAATTTGTACAAGAAGCCGGTGAATTAAATTTTATTTTACCCACCACAACCTTCCCTAAATATACCTACGCAAATCTGCACCTGCTTTTCAGAGGCAGAAAAGTGACCCTCTCAAATGAAGCCAGTAAATCCGGCAGGCTGCACAATCAGCCACGCTTCGTCATGTCTGCTGTTGTTATTTGGACTAATCTCTCTGAAATGAATATGCATAAAGGTCCAGGCTGCTTTTTTTTTTTGCCACGTCTCCAGGCAGAGAACACATCTGAAACACAATGAAACGGATGCAAAATGTAAATCTGGTCCTCAGCATCACTCAGAAAAGGAAAAAAAAAAAAAAAAAAAAAACGCTAAAAATATCCATATCATAACATACATAACTTTACCGTGGGTGGACTGAGCTCTTCATGTGTACTCACTAATGATTCCACTTCCATGCGAAACTGTGTTTTGACAACATGAAAATGAATCTCGCTGCAGAAAACTTCTTCCCTCTTCCTGCAAAGCGACTCTGAATCACATGTTTGCCAAAAACCTCATGACTGGTTTTGTTTTTCTTCACTTGAGTCTGCTTTTTTTTTTCTCCGCACCGCAACTTCTGAGCTCAGCGTGAACTCAGAACTTAAGACAGCTGCCATTCGCTGACAACTATGAACATTTCATCTGTCTGCGATCTCCCGGCGGAGCGAAAGTTCAGTTTGCCTTTCAACACCCTTCTCTGTGTTTAACCTCAACCGCTTCTCAGGTTTTCTCTCATTGGCACACCCCGCTGCTCCCGCCCAGGTTGGATTCCATAAGATGTGAGGGATTTTGATGAGAGGAGTATTCGCAGCGACTGGGGCTGTTACTGCAGCCTTTGAGCATGGAGGTGAACGCTTCAGACAAATTAGCCACCTCTGGATTAACTCATTTTCAATGATCTGCCTGAGGAGAGAGTGTGAGAGACATACTGAGATTGAGTGAAACAGATAAGATTCACTGGGTCTCATACTAGGACATTTTTGCATTCTTATCCTCAATCTCTCTCGCTTCCTTTGTGACAGGGCTTTCTTGTGCGGATGTTCAAAGCGAGCTGCACAAACCTGTTGTTGATTGCTTATACTTGATGAATGCTGCTTGATTAGTGCTGGCAAGAAATGAGAGAGACAATCTTTTGTGCTGGGTTTTTTCTACTTTGGTGTGTGTTGAGGATGCACTGGTTTGTACTTCTTCCAGGAAATAACTTCAGTCTCATATTCCAATGCTGACAAAAACACTTTTCCTCACCGACTCGCCTTTAATACATTTCCAAACTAACCACCAATGATGAAAATAGAAGCATTACAAACTTGCAGCATTACATATTCACTTGAGTTCTGTGTGACAAAGCTGGTGACTGATAAATAATACTCAAAAGCCCCCCAAAACAAGTTCAGGCCATAGACTGTAAAAAAAATAATAGATATAGCCACTGTGATGTCACCTATTTTTCTGAAGCCTCATGTTCGGCATTTTGGCTGTTGCCATCTTGTGTTTTTTGGAGCCAGGAGTGACCATATTTGGCAGAGAGGTTTTAGCTGTGGACAAGCTGGGGGAGGGGTTGTGACTCAGACTGTGATGATGCCTCACAGTCAGCCTGTCATTCAAAGGGACCCTGTCTATTGGCATCGACTGGCTTATGGAGCCAGCCTCAAGTGGCCTTTCAATGAGCTCCAGTTTTTGGCACTTGCGTGTTGGCTTCATTTTTCAGCCCCAAGAGACTGATGCTTTGTTCAGAGTGGGTATATATCGATGCAACATCCCAGCACTACATCTGATTGTGAGTAGGTGTGCGTCAGTGGGATCTGATCATAGTCGGCGCCCCCTAAATTAATCCTTAGAGTTTCATTTACAAATATGAAAAACAAGAACCTCGCTTGAATACAGGCTGTTGGAAATCAGCAGTCAAAAACTTACTATATTTACTGTACTATAAAAGAAATGAAGAAGGTTTGGTGTAAAAGGAATACTTCACCCCCTAAATGACCATTTGTATATCATTTACTCACCCACTGTTACGCTGAGCTCATGATAACTTTTCTCGCATGGCTCCACAGTGAGCAAAAAATCTGAAAACAGAGAAATTTTCTGGTGATTTGAGGTGCAACACTGAATCAAAACATCCCTTTACAAACTCTCACACACCTCATACTGTATAATCAAAGTGTCATTTATCCGTTCGTATGCTCAGCACTTCCCAAACACATGCATTTTCACTGCACTGAACCTGCTGCTAAGGTGCGACCTTCCTACACTGGCTGTGTAGACATTGTGTGAGGCTGCTGTTGAGGTGAGAGAATTTGAACCCACTTTAAGTAAGTTTTTCATTTTAATTGATTTCAGGAACATGTTGAAACTGCGTATTCATTTTCATTATTTTCCCCCTGTGGAGGCCGGCAGACTTATACTGCCACTTCTCAACCCTTTCTTCAAGTACTGTATGTTCATATCCTGTTAATTTTCTTTGCCAGTGATTTTTTGAGTGGAAACTTATATTCCCTAGCAATTTTTTTGCTTAGTGTATAATAATCAAATCCATGAACTATGGTAGTCATAGTAATATGTGAGTGAGTGCCATAAAAAGCTTTTAATGCTTTAGTTGCTACAAGTGGTGGTATCACATTTTTTTGCTGCCATCATACAGTTTCTGTTGTATGTTGGTTTGAACTCTCACTCATTTTGCTTTTCTTTTTTTCCCACACAACAATATTCCCTCAGTGTGTACTCTCAGGCATCACTGTCACTTAAACAACAAACTGCTCCAAAATTAGAGTCGACCCAACCATCATCACAGCCTTAAGATGTAAACAAAATTTAGTCACCTTGCATTTCTTCACCTTGGCTTTCAAAAACTTTTCCTCAAACAGCTGTCTTTCAAAAACAACTCGAAAACATTACCGGTACCTAAATTGCTTGTTTATCCAATTCGTCAAGGGATTTGAATGAATGTTATGAGCACACAGCATGGAAGCGTCATGAAAGCAATCACACACTGCCAAGAAAGATGAGCCCCCAACGCGTACTTACAACCCCGGGTTTTGTTGTTTATTTTGAGTTACATTCGGAGAAAAGGCATCAAGTGAAAGTCATGGTGGAGAAAAAAGAAAAAGAATTGGCTGGTGTCTCACTGAGGGAGGTAACAGACAACTGGCAGCATCCTTTGGATCCAGAGGCTGCCAGAGCTGGAGAGATGATGGAGATTGGAAATGGGTCAGAAAGGAAGAAGCCTATCTTCCTCTTGAGAGACCGAGCTCAATTTAGAATTCTTGAGGAACTGAAAAATTCCTCTTGATCCAAAAACTGAAAACCTCAAAATACACAGTGAGAGGAAGATGGGAAAGAAGAGAGTTTCATCTTTTCAAGTTCCAAGTACCGTAGCAGCCATTTACCCCATCATTTCCGTCACTCTGTCAAGAGCTGCCTTGTGCTGCTTTTGTTCTCGACGGCTCAAAAAGCACGAAGACCCTCATAATGGGGAGGAAGGAAGCGCTTGGAGAGGGGGGGAAACAGCATGAAGTTTTGAGTAAACGCGGAAAAAGCCATTTGTTTTCTATATTTACACCACTCTGCACATGGGCTGCGATGAGTAAACAAGCCTCAATTTGGGTTGTTTCAGATGTTTCATTGCTTCAGATGTTTGTCTGCAAAAAGAAAAAAAAAATCGAACCAACTGCAGAGTGGGGAACAGAATGAGGCTAATAAGAAGAGTGGAACAGGGTGAAAATTAAAGTCTGAAAACTGTGTTTCCTTATCAACTCCAACTACTGCACATTCGGGGTTGGCGTCCCAGACTATTATTCAGAATCAACATAGCCAAAGTAAACAAAAACCGCAGGGAATTGGAATAATGCCTCAAACATTTTATCTGTGGCTACTGCGCAGTGGACCAACTCACAAGCCTCCCCTCAACTATAGACATACGTCGGGAACCCCCAGAAACCTAATCTCCTTTCTGGAGATAAGGCCCGGCAGTGCTGAGGAGTCAGCCATGCACACAGCTGTGTCCAAAGCTATTACCAGGGAGCAGCAACACTCCTTACCCACCAGCCACGGCTGTTTCCCTTCCCCAATAGATGTTACTTTTCACTGACTGGAGCAAGATGTCCAGATCAAACTCACCATGGCAGTAAAGAGAAAAGAAAGAAGAAAAAGGAGATAATAGGAAATGAGAGAAGGCAAATTGTTTTCCTTGAATGTCAAGGAGTTAGGGTGGGGATGTGGTTTTTTAATTATTTGCGCCGAAAAATACAAGACGCTGTGCTCCCTGACAGGCTTTACAAATCTGAAGTTAAAAACAGGAAGAGGCAATGTAATTAGCATTGTGTGAGAAAACACTTTTCTTTTTTTTTTTTAGCTTTAATTTAACCAAACAAGCATTTGAATGAGACACGAGGAATTCAAATGCAAGCAATCAAGCAGAAATAAAACATGTTTTGGCTCCTTTTCATCACACAACCCACGGCCAAATTTAATGCCTGTCATTTTCTTCAAAACCATCATTTTACAAATTCTGTCTCCTCCTTTGTTGTGGCGGCACATGTGGGGGATGGCCCTTTTTGGCCAGAAAAGTTAAAAAAAAAAAAAATGTGTGGCTTTGTGACAATCCATATTTCTCCCCAGAGGAAGAGAACTGATACACAGCATCTAATGAAACACATGAGCTTATAGCCTGGGTTTATTTCTCAGGCAAAGACGAAGGAGATGTGAAGTGAGGACATTAGTCTAACAATACCTTGAATGCACGTGTGTGAATTTTGAGCATCTAATTGCGTCTTCTCCTTTTTCTTTCTTTTTTTAAATAAAATCATAATCTAGACTGAGACAGCTACCATTGCTGCCTGAGCACAGGCAGGAGACGCACAGTCCTCAAACACAGGCAGCAGGCGAGAGGAAAAGTCAGAGAGCCGTAACCATAAAGACAAGTGGAGACAGACAGGAGAAGGACACAGCGCAACTGAAGTACCACGGGCTGGAGAGAATACATTGATTATTTAGCATAACATGGTTACTTAGGGAGATGTTACATATGCAGTATACTGTAGCTCTCCAACAGTGGAAGTCAGGATCTCTTAGGAGCTTAGAGGATAAATCTGAGGGGATGCAAGATGATCAGTAAAGAATGAAATCAGAAAAAAAGTTTATTTTTCTTACTTTTCTTTTCTTTTCCTCGAGACCCTAAAAACTGTTTAAATAAAATAATCTGAGGAGGGAACGTGGCATGCTACAGCTCCTGAACTACAAATCACGTATGCTTTACATTTTCATGCAGATCATCTCTGAGTTCATGCAGTGAAAGTGTAAATTCCCTTGAGATGTTTGCACTGCGTTACCTTCTAATGCAATTGTGACAAAAACGAACGCAGGCTTAATGTTCCCTGAAAGAAAGAGACTTTGATATCTGCCCAGAAAAGAATGGACACCAACTGCCTGGAGCTGTAGAGAAAATGAATTCACATACCTGAAACACAGCAGCAGTGATGGAAGATTCTTTACCTCAGTAGCAATACCACCATTTAAAAATACCCCAGCAAAATATACTTTTAGTATCAAAAAGTACTCGTTTTGCAGAATGGAATATTATCTATACATATATATGGAGCTAATTCAGACTACTTTATATTGGTTTATTATGTTTTCTGATGATGAAGATGATGATAGATTTTTCTGTGAAAACTTTTATTCTGTAATATAACTATAAAACTATTAACCAGTGTTGGGCATGATTAAAGACGATTAAAAATAAGAAAAAAATACGACAAGTAGCTGTTTTTTTTCTCTGGTAGATCGTCTTTGCTGATGCTTTGTTGTAATTTGCACTGTACAATAGAGCGATCTATTGTCTCACTCACAGATTTCTCCTTTTAAATGTTACCACCCCTCACACTGGCTGCCAATCAAGGCTTTTGATGTGTCACATACCTTTTTTAACTTCAGTTAGCCTCTTTATTGGGATATGGGTGCACACAACATACTGATACTGTCAATTAAAAAATAATTTATAACTTTTTGTGTAGGCCCATTTAAATAGGCCTATTGCAATAATGATTTGTGTGGTTATCAAAAATCCCTCAAAAACACTGTGTTACAGAATATTACTTTACCCAGTAACAATTAGTGTAATGAATTATTATAAAATTTCAGTAACAACCCCCAAAACAAATAGCATTACAGCCTTACTTGTTCCAATCTTAAACCTCTGAAACACAGACTACAATGGACAGCACAACAAGGTGAAGATCGTGGAAATACACCCCCACCAAAGCTGAGCCCTCTGCTGCTGCATTGGATGGCTGTAGCTCAACAATAGCCACAAAAACTTGATTGTAATTTTGGACAAATACAAGGCATAAAGATCTAATAAAGCTTGTGGTTGGTGATAATGTTGCCTATCTCCATGATTGACTTTCCATCTTTGGGGCAGATCTTTGGGAAAATACCTGTCACAGGCAAGACAAGACCTTTGGGTAAAAAAACACTTTGCAGGCTATCTGTCCTAAACTGCACTTACTGGAGATCGCCCTGACATTTCACACAGAGGTGCACAGGCAAAAGCTGAATTTTGGGTAGACAGGACACAGTTACTACTTTTGTGGGCTGTAACCTAAATGTAATATAATGACTAGTGTAATGAATTACTGTTGGCAGAGAGTAATAAATAAAGTAGCAATATTGAGTGATGAGCCCAACACTGCTAACTGTAACTGTCAGACAAATGGATGCAAGTACAGTATTTGACTCTGAAATGCAGGAGGGGTAAGACAGCATTAAATGGCAATACTTAAGTAACGTAAAGTACCAACAAATGCTTACAGCGGTAGTACACTAGTGCTTGAGTAAATTCACTCAGTTACTTTTTTTGACAGGGATTATGTAATTTAACATAGATCCAATATAGAGTATTATACTTTACACAGTGGGAAGTTTGTAAATTAAAGTTTGTATGAGGTATAGTGCCTTGTATATTGGATGATCTTTTGCTGTTTGGAGTATTCCAGGCTGTTCTCACATGTCATGCAATATTCTTATGTTTTTCCACAAAAATGTAATGCACTAAAATTTGTACATATCCCATGTAACCGTGAGCTAGTACTTTGTGTATAAACTATGTATTTTTGAAAGGCTGCGACCACTTGACTAATGCTCTAAAGGAAGTAAAGAAGGGACCGGACGCAAGCGATTCCCGTGACCAGGCAGGTTGCAGTGGTGAATGGCTCGCAAACACAGGAATCTCCCCAGGGGGCTGCAACTGTGTGAACTTTGAGCAAACTTATAGTCATTTCAAGGTACATCCTCTCTGTGTTTCTTTTCTTAAACCGAACTAGTTACTTTACTTGTTTAAACCTAACCTCCTTAATTTAACATTGATTACATAACGTTATGTTAAGTATGTCATTCTTAATGTATATATACATATATGTATATATATATACAGTACAGGCCAAAAGTTTGGACACACCTTCTCATTCAATGCGTTTTCTTTATTTTCATGACTATTTACATTGTAGATTCTCACTGAAGGCATCAAAACTATGAATGAACACATGTGGAGTTATGTACTTAACAAAAAAAGGTGAAATAACTGAAAACATGTTTTATATTCTAGTTTCTTCAAAATAGCCACCCTTTGCTCTGATTACTGCTTTGCACACTCTTGGCATTCTCTCCATGAGCTTCAAGAGGTAGTCACCTGAAATGGTTTTCCAACAGTCTTGAAGGAGTTCCCAGAGGTGTTTAGCACTTGTTGGCCCCTTTGCCTTCACTCTGCGGTCCAGCTCACCCCAAACCATCTGGATTGGGTTCAGGTCCGGTGACTGTGGAGGCCAGGTCATCTGCCGCAGCACTCCATCACTCTCCTTCTTGGTCAAATAGCCCTTACACAGCCTGGAGGTGTGTTTGGGGTCATTGTCCTGTTGAAAAATAAATGATCGTCCAACTAAACGCAAACCGGATGGGATGGCATGTCGCTGCAGGATGCTGTGGTAGCCATGCTGGTTCAGTGTGCCTTCAATTTTGAATAAATCCCCAACAGTGTCACCAGCAAAACACCCCCACACCATCACACCTCCTCCTCCATGCTTCACAGTGGGAACCAGGCATGTGGAATCCATCCATTCACCTTTTCTGCGTCTCACAAAGACACGGCGGTTGGAACCAAAGATCTCAAATTTGGACTCATCAGACCAAAGCACAGATTTCCACTGGTCTAATGTCCATTCCTTGTGTTTCTTGGCCCAAACAAATCTCTTCTGCTTGTTGCCTCTCCTTAGCAGTGGTTTCCTAGCAGCTATTTGACCATGAAGGCCTGATTGGCGCAGTCTCCTCTTAACAGTTGTTCTAGAGATGGGTCTGCTGCTAGAACTCTGTGTGGCATTCATCTGGTCTCTGATCTGAGCTGCTGTTAACTTGCCATTTCTGAGGCTGGTGACTCGGATGAACTTATCCTCAGAAGCAGAGGTGACTCTTGGTCTTCCTTTCCTGGGTCGGTCCTCATGTGTGCCAGTTTGGTTGTAGCGCTTGATGGTTTTTGCGACTCCACTTGGGGACACATTTAAAGTTTTTGCAATTTTCCGGACTGACTGACCTTCATTTCTTAAAGTAATGATGGCCACTCGTTTTTCTTTAGTTAGCTGATTGGTTCTTGCCATAATATGAATTTTAACAGTTGTCCAATAGGGCTGTCGGCTGTGTATTAACCTGACTTCTGCACAACACAACTGATGGTCCCAACCCCATTGATAAAGCAAGAAATTCCACTAATTAACCCTGATAAGGCACACCTGTGAAGTGGAAACCATTTCAGGTGGAGAGAATGCCAAGAGTGTGCAAAGCAGTAATCAGAGCAAAGGGTGGCTATTTTGAAGAAACTAGAATATAAAACATGTTTTCAGTTATTTCACCATGAAAATAAAGAAAACGCATTGAATGAGAAGGTGTGTCCAAACTTTTGGCCTGTACTGTATATGTGTGTGTGTGTGTGTATATATATATATATATATATATATATATATATATATACATGCGTCTGTGTCACTCTGCAGTTACACTCCAAAACACTAGTTGGCGGTGGAGGACTGTGTTAAGTGCTGTAAAGTTTAGTTCAAATCAAACTTTATTTATATAGTTGATTCAAAACTCACATTAAACACACTTTAAACATGGCTTAATAGAGACAATTTCAAACAAAAGTACACAAATTGGCTTCACTATAAATCGCAGAACTGACAGACAAACATCATTGTCTTTATCTGGACACATTTCCCCCACCAACACAACATGCTAACGTTATTAGCACAAGTCTGTGGTATTTTACATTGTATAAACTAGCCTAGCATCTAGCGATCTTTTCCTCTTCTCATATAAAGCCAGAGACAACAGCAACATGTAACAAAGGTAACAGCACTCAATGTGGCTCCATTATAACTCACAACATTCACCAACAAAACAACTGTCTTACACTAAACACAGTTTCCAAGCAAATACAACATGCTAACGTTATTAGCACCAGCCTATGGCATTTTACACTGTATAAATTAGCCTAGCGACGAGCAGAGATTTCCTCTGCTCATATGAAGCTAGGATAAATCCTGAAGTATGAATCCCTGAAGGATAAATCACACACACAACTTAAAATGCTATTTTAGTGGAGGCTTTACTGTCTTCACAATTTATTGTTTCTTATCTGTGAAATACAAGTAAATACAAGCTCCGTTTCCACTGAGGGAAATGATGTCAGCTTACAGAAACAGACAGGAGGTCTGCGTCACCGCGACGCTGAGCATGAGGGTGGGCGAGTTGAACTTTCTGTCAACAACGTTTTCACAGGTAACTTAGCCTGTCCCCCCGCCACAGGAATCCTGGAAAGCTGTTGATGTAGCACTTTTCTCCTTATGAAAGTAACATGGCAATTATTCGACCAATGAGAATTTGGTCGGATGAGAGCATAGCGACCAAATAATCAACAAGTCGACTAGGAGACTACAGCCCTATTAAGTTGAACATTCAGCATGATTTCCAGTCAATAAAACAACACATATGAACTGTCATGAGGATATGTTGAGTATTCACACCTTAAAATTGCTCACCAAGGAAAAGCTTATTGACTTTAACTCTTACTCTTACGCTTAAAGCTACTGCGTGCTATTTCATTATTGTTTCATACACATACAAGCATCCAGCTTCCATAGACTTAAAAGACACCTAGAGTCCTGTCACAGCAGTGAAGCATTTGTCAGATAAGAAGAGAACCTCTTACACATACCATTACTGTGACGAGAGCTTAAGACTGGCTCACGCAATTCCAGCAACACACAAATAAACCCTTAAGAAAACCAATTAGAAGATCCTCTGTGCAGGGCTGCTGTTTCAACTAATAATTTCTCTTTATGAAAACAAAAGCCCATAAATGTGCACACAAGGCTTGTGCTTGGAGCGAAGCCAGACCGTAATATCCGGTTTGATTAAACAACCCACTAAATGACTCATCATAACGAAGGCCCGCAGATTAACTAGCATCAAAACAGTCTGAGGCCGGGTTCCTCCCTCTGCCAGCAGATGTTGAGCTGCAAATCAAGACCCCTGACAGGTTTAGGGGAACACATGTCAGATTCCTCTGATGAATAGAGGTGCAAGGAATCTATGGAAGGCATAATTACAGCCTTATTGATTCAGATGAAATCCATTTTCAGTCGGCGGTGAGTTAAATCTCCTGCCGAGGCAGAGCTGTGCCGTGATTGAGCTCCTGTCGGATGTTAGGTACCTTGGCTCATACTGTAATTTAAAGTAGAACAACTCATAAGCACTCTTGCTTCCAAGCGTATTATGTTCAGTTGTATTGTTCCCTGATTGGGTTTGTGCTGGAAGGCCACAGCAGACGGTAGATCATTCTGCTACATCTCCATAAATTTTATTGGACGGCCATGTTGCTTCTGAATCAGCACAGGGGCTGCTGTGTCACTGGATTGATGATCTTTAGGTTCAGTGGCACAATCATGCAGTTTAAAGATGCTTTGGACAGTAAGCAATATTTATAATCTACGATCAGTAACAAATCAAACTGCAGCCTTCAACAAGTCAGCTACTATCTGTTTGCAGCAGGATATATATGTTTGAATTATATGCAGCTCAACTTTTTATTAGTCAGTATTTACATTTTGTTGCATCATGCCAAAAAAGAAAAACAAAACAGCATAGAAAGCTGTTAGGGAAGTAAAAAGTTGTGGACTGGTCTCCCGTTTGTGTGCCTGGTATTTCACTGCATCTGTAAAGCACAAAATAGTGTTGGACTCTTTTCTCGAAATGACATAAAATATCCCAGCACACACAACAGGCTAGCCGCAGGTCACTTTTCATTATTCTCCCACCACTGTTCAATATTGCATTGTATTTCACTCGCAGCAGAAACAATGCACTTGGATTTACATACTCCCAGAAATATGGCCTTTCCAGCAGGCAAAGGCCAGCATCAGCTGACATTTCCTTCGTATCACTCTGCATCTGCAAGCAATAACAACATCGCCAGCCAACAGGAGCTTATCACGCCGCAGTGACACTTGTGTGCCGAAATGCAGCCATGAAGATCTTTGCAGACAAGCAAAGCAGCGAGAGATGGATGTGCAGACCTGGAACACTTCAATAAAGCCAGCAAAGCTAAAGCAAACTCAGGCAATAAGACTGTGAGGCTGGTAGGTCACCGATATGAAGCAATGGAAAAGGAAGGGCATCATATGGTGTTAAGTGAAGATACTGCAAAATGCAAAAGGCTACAAATGTTTTGAAAGATAATCATATTCACACTGAAATATATTTTATTACATAATTTGAGTTGTGTGTCATAACTGTGGTGCATTCAAATTAGCTTTCTGAATTAGCATTAGAAAATGTGATATCACACACTGTTCTGTTAATACTCATTTTAATCCTGACATTTAGAATCAGAGCTGTAGATGTAAGAGTTGCACTTTAAGCAGCTAAAATCAATATTTTTGTTTTAACCTTGGCTTACATGACTGCTCATATGGGAAAGGTGTAACTTGCAGTGATGAACTACAGGGCCTCGTTCATTTCTATGTTTCTAGTTTTGTAGTGGCTCATGAAGCCAAAGAAATTTGATATTCATTCATTCATTTATTCATTTTCCATAACTGCTTATCCTGTTAGGGGTCAGGGGGGGCTGGAGCCTATCCCAGCTGACATTGAGCGAGAGGCAGGGTACACCCTGGACAGGACGCCAGACTGTCGCAGGGCTAACACACAGAGACAGACAGCCATTAATGCTCACATTCACATCTACGGCTAGTTTAGAGTCACCAATTAACCTGACGTGCATGTCCTTTGATTTAGGAAAAAGCTGGAGTACTCTGAGAAAACCCACGCTGACACAGGGAGAACATGCAAACTCCGCACAGAAGGGCTCCCACACCCTGAGCTTCGAACCAGGAACCCACTTGCTGTGAGGCGACAGTGTTAACCACTGCATTACCGTGCCGCAGTGGTGTTACAATGATTTAATCGTGCGACTCTGCTAGACTTTAGAAATGTTATCATCATATGTGATGATAACACATATGAACACTCTAAACAATGTATCCACTGATTTACAGATGTCTTTTTCACAATGTAAAACTATAGGGAAAAGTCTCAATTGGGCACCCCGTGACATCATGACAGACCTGGAAGTTGTAATTCCACCATTAGGCCACTTTGTCAAATTGTCTTAAAGCTCAGCCCTCTTCCTGGGGGCTTGCTTTCAGCTCACTGATGTGATATCTGTTTTGTAAGTCTACTGTTTTGATCCACTATCAGCACTGTCGTATCTAAATGTAATTTTCGGTCACAGCAGGTATATATTTTCAGCAAAAATTTGTCCAGCACCAAGTGGCATAAAGACACATTTAGACACTAGCTGGTTAATATAGTGGATCATTTAGAGCGAAATATTTCTCTCAGGAGTTGGTCAAGACCAAAAACAAATCTGAAAAGATAATTAATATTGGACTTATATTCACCAGGTCAGCAGAAACACAACTGTTATAACAAGTTTGATGAATCAACTTAAAAGGTGATGATATATTAGTGTTGTGTTTACAGCTTGTTTCTGCTGCCTCCAAGTGGCCAAAAAATCTGTTGTTGTAAAGTTGTAAAAGGGAAAAACCTTTGACTTGACTATGAATTCAGTAAGTATGTCTATCTACATTTTTTGCAGTCAGCTTGTTTGCTATCTCGCAAGGACTTAAATAAATCAAAATCTCCACTGTGTGCAAACAGAACTATATTAATAAATTGTATTGATATAGTTTCTGTTTGCACACAGTGGAGATTTTGCTCCAGGATGTATAAGCTTGGGGGTGAGGTAGAGGGAGACAGCTGGCTTCGCCAAATAAGAGAAAAAACACCTTTTCAGTAACTCCAACATTGTTTTTTCATATGCGGTCAATAGCCAACACATTCTCATACCCAGCTCTTTAATACTGACACTTGGTCAGTGGCCCTGGTGGTGTAAAAATATGACATCCTAGTTTTGGATGTTCAGGGACAGTGTATCAATGTATGCTTGTTTTCACAGGAAATTAACAGTTTCTAAATGTTTACAGTGTCTTTCAAAATAGACTTCAAATGTGAATAAGAAACTTCATTTGTAGGTTTAGTTCCTTTGTTTAGGGCAACTAAAGCATGTGGTTTTTCTGAGGCCTATGGCATCAAAATCCAACATGGCCGCCACTTGAAAACCGTTTCGGCCATAACTTTTGAACCAGATGAGCTACAAATACAAACTTGGTGTCTATTTTATGTTTTATGACCATGAGAGACACAGTGGAATGTTTATTTTTATGGTTGAATGCAGCTGGACCCCTCATTTTTATATTTCCAAAATGGCGGCTACCTAAAATCTAAACTCTTTTGGCAAACGTGGTGTCAGTTTCAAATTTGTAAGCCTTAGATTCACATTGGAATACTCAGATTTATGATTTATTTTCAAATCAGGGTTGAAAAATAAAATTAAACCGTTTTTGATTAAGATACATGTACTGTAGAAGAGCAGTTGTGCGTGTGTAATTAAGATGTTTTAATTATATGTGTTAAAACAACATTTACAGATCTAGGCTTTCGTTAAAATTATGTATAACATCACGATTCCTGAAAAGCAAATTTCCTCACAGTAAGAGAACAACCATTTCCCAGTCACACAAACAAACCTTCCCAAACCCATCAGTGCATGTAGGCTACATTATGCAGGCCCATGAGTGCATGCACTTTGCACATGGCACTCAGTCCTACAATGGAAAGTTCATGTATCAGCTCTAAGAAACATTTATAATACAGCAGTAACACCCTCCTGTGGACTGGACAAGCTGTTTTTCAGAGTAAAAGTAAAGTAAAATAGAATCTCCAGCCTGGCTGAGAGCACGGGAGGTAAAAGGAAAATGTTGACAACTCCAAACTGTTCTCTTTAAAGAATGTCATACAAGGTTCAGGGTCCCAGTGTGACTCTCTCTTTACAGGAAGACGCCTTCACTTCTGAGAGCATCTACCTCTTTCCCCCCTCTCCCACAGACTTAAACACAGCCTTGCACTCCGCTCTGCGGCTGTTTTTTCTCTCTACCACTCATCTCTTGTTATACCCATTGTGTCATATGACGCTCTGCCTCCTGCTCAGACTCTCCAGCTGCAGTGAGCCTCCACTCCCTTCAACCTCCTGTCCACCTCTGTAGGAGCACTCAAATGCCAGACGAGAGCTGCCAATAAAGCCTCACCGCCAGCACAGGCTGAGAGAGAGAGAGAGAGAGAGAGAGAGAGAGAGAGAGAGACGCTTTTAGTGGATGTCTCTCATCTGCTCAGCTCCTGCGCAAATTAAAATCCAAGATTACGGAGGTGGAGTAGAGTGAGAGGGAGTGAGATGAGAGTGAACGAGGAGGGAGGGTAGATCGCCATTTGACAGCATCAAGCTGATGGGCTCATCAATAACTCAGCCTCACAGTAAGGCAGCAGAATGAAAAGGCCAAAAGGTAACATCCCATCTGACAAGTAAACTCTCGCTGACCGGATCGTATGTTTCAAAAAAAAAAAAAAAAAAAAAAAAAAATCTAAAAGTAAAACAGGTAGCCTACTTAGGATACAATAGGGAATGGGAATTATGTGAACCAAATATTCTTTTATTCAACATTGTGGAAAGAGTGCTTCTGATCTACTGCTCACCCATCTGTATTCACACATTCTGCTGACAGTGTCTGTCATGCAGTCAGCAAGCCCTTCTGTGATACAGAGGAGGGTGTGAATTGTAAAATGAGTAACTAACAGAGAAAACTGATTAAAACTGAAAGAAAGCAATGTGTTTGTAATCTTTGTCCATACTTGATTGATAAGGGTAGGTCACTTTACTCCAACACTACTGCTAGTCTATTCTGAAAAACATTTGGTTGCATTCATTACCGTGATTTTACCATTGAATGCCTTATTTTTTTAAATGAATGAGTCTTACAATGCTATATTCTTTGATCTCAAGTGCTTGATTGGGTGGTTTTACTTAGACTGAAGGTGGAGCAGATTTTAAAGGTGCTGTTATTTCACATAAAATCAGTGTACAGCAGAGACACTTGTGGACGTGAACTGATATTGTCTCAATTTGCCTGCCTGTGGGATTTGATAATGTTTTAAGTTGAGTCAAATTTTGCATGTATCACAAAGCCTCATGAGGCCAATGTATCCTCGTACATCTGTTTGACATCCTACGACATCCTATAAAAAGTAATGCTCACACTTCCTGTTGTCTTGCAAATTATGGCCATGATATCTTACTAATTATTGCCCCTGCCTAACCAATAGGGGCGCTAATTTGTCATGGCTAGGCGTTGTCATATTATGTTAAATACATACTGCGTTGCATGTTGTGACAATGTGACGTGACAATGTTACATACCATACCTAGGCTAAAATAATTCAATGTTGACTTTTGGTTTCAAGATACATTACAACACCTGATGTGGGATATATACTTCTGTGTTGAATCAACGCTGTACCAACAGCATAGGCTCTGCATCCACAGAGCTTATGCCGTAGCCTGACATGCACCTCTCCAGATATGTAACTACACATTGAGGTGACGCAGACCTCCTCTCTATTTTTGTAAGCTGAAACCATTTCCCTCAGTGGAAACAAAGCTTTTTTTCACTTTCATTTCACAGATAAGAAACAATAAATTGTGAAGACAGTAAAGCCTCCATAAAAGTAGCATTTTAAGACTTGTGTGTGACTTATGCTTTAGGGATTTATACTTCCGGATTTATCCTGGCTTCATATGAGCAGATGAAATCTCCACTCGTCACTAGGCTAATTTATACAATGTAAAATGCCATAGGCTTGTGCTAATAAGGTTAGCGTGTTACATTTGTTTGGAAAATGTTATGTTACTGTTGTCCCTGGCTTCATATGAGTAGAGAAAAGTCGGGTAGCCCATAGGCTAATTAATACAATGTAAAATGCCATAGGCTTGTGCTAAAAACATTAGCATGTTGTAATTGTGGCGAAAATGTGTCCAGCAAAAGACAAGTGCTCTGTCTGTGAATGCCGCAAGTTAATTTGTGTACTTGTGTTTGAAATTGTCTCTATTAAGCCATGTTTAATGTGTTTATTATGATGTGTTTTGAATAAACTAAACTTAACAGCACTTCACAGAAACCCGCCACCGACTACTGTTTTGGAGATGTAATTGCCAAGTGACACAGACACACCACCACACAAAAATAAATACAATGATGTAGGCCAGATGCGTGGGCCATGGCGTAGGGTCTGTCGCACAAGTACAAATCCCCCTTGAGAAATGATTCATTCCACTATGAGAACTTCATCCATTTGATCTGATAATATTTGGAAAGTCTAGAGGTGCAAAATTAAATCATTTTAACCCCATTCAAGGTAGTGGAGGACACACTAAACCAGAAGTAGTCGGCTTGGCCAGCAGAAGTCCCTCGTGCACTTGCTCTATGGGCCTAGTGATGTGAAAGCAATGCCAGTTATCCAGCTAATTCCATACTGCGGAAATAGAGCTTTTTTGGCTTTATGTGCCACTGAGCAACATTCATAGGAATGAATAAATGAATGGGGTCCCACCTTGAAGGCTGTATCCAAATATACATTCATAGGGAGGACAGCCTGTAGGGCCTAGTTCATGTGATACAGGCTGTTCTTATGCACGTTTTCCCTACAAAAATAATCACCAAAATTTGTACATATACCATGTAATCATGAACCAGTAGCTTGTGTATATCCCACATATTTTAAAGGCTGCAATCATGAGATCAACACCCTGACAGAAGCAAAGAAGGAAGTCGTCCCATACTGAGGGAGGTTAGGGTGGTGGATGGATCATAAAGATGGACATTCCCCAGGAGACTAGTGTTCCTAACTGGGTGAACTTAAAGTAGACTCATTCGTGGGGCACTAATTTGTTGGATATTGTATGAACCGTTGTAGGATACACTGAGTGTTCACATCCTCCTGGCTCACAATTATGTGGGTTATATATAGGAAATACTGTGCATTACTTTTCAAAGGTCTAAGTATGGACAGTGTATGAGAACAGCCTGAATTAGCATGATTAATGTGAGGTAAAAATCTGCCACTAAGCACACATTAATATGGACATGGACTCAAGTCTGTGGTTAGAAGGCAGGATATGTCTTTTTGCTCTCCTACATAAAGAACATGTTATTTACTGTATTAGTACCCAACATTGGACTTGTCACATGCTGTAGAACTTTCCAGTGTGATAATAATTTCTAGAAAGAATGGACTGCTCTTCTCTTTGTTGTGTTTAAACGGGCACTGTTTAATTTCTCCCATCTAGTGTTGAGATCGTATATTGCATTCAGCGCACTCTAGTGCCTCACTGTTCCAAACGCGTATTGCAACAACGGTAGCTGCTGTGAACCAAAAAGCTATGATAATATTGATGAAACCATGTCATCCGATACTTCATGGAGTATTCATTCAGTCTCCTACACAGACACACGCGAGGCGAGTTGACAAACCCCCTCCTCACCATGCTGGCTGTGTTTACAGCGTAGAACGTAGGTGTAACGTAGGTGTAAATCAAAACAAACCAATCACGTCTTGTCTTTTGACAACTGACAAAGTGGCTCAACCTCACACACCTCATCCCTCTCCTCGCAACACTGCGTTGCTAACAGCTGTTAGCGATGCTGGTCGCTAACAGCTGTTAGCCGCTGTTAGCTGTGATTCTCCTTCAGCAGGTCTCTCCACCTGGGAAAGGCTACCCCAATGTTGACCTCGTTTTTTGAAATCACCTGTCACGTTGCCTTTTTGCCTTTTTTCAAATGCACCACCACTTGTGACTAGCCTGCTTGCTGCTGCTTTTCGTCACTCTACCTGCAGGCGGAAACTGGAAATCGACAAGTGAAAACGCGAAAGGCGATTCCGTATTTCTCAAGTATGTCCCTGTACGTACCTGTATTTTCAAGATGGCGCACGTACATGATGAGACACTGGTTGCAATGTAAATGAGAATTTCGGAGCTTACGGACCTACTTAGATACACTGATGGAGGTAAATACACATGTGCTAGGACACACTTTTGACTGCAAAATTTGTTTGTCTTAAAGAACAACTGAAATTGTTACACATAGTGTCTTTAAAGAGAGGTTATTAATGAAATTCAGCTCCAGAGCCTCTGAAGGTGATTGATTGTCAGTATTCCAGAAAGACATCTCAACAGGTTGCACAGTAAGAAACCTTGGTTGTAAAGTGGTTTCCGTAATCACCACTCTAATCTATTGTACAAGTGCACGATCATTTGAAAATTGAGTAATTGGAATTATGAAAGGAACAAAAATAGATAGCCTCAGTCATTAGAGAAATTGTAGAACAGAATTCTAAGAAGGTACTTCCAGTTTCAAGCTAAATGAAAGATTCATTTAAAACTCAACTAAACAACACTATTATGTAAATTTCCAGCCATTTTATCATTTTAAGGTTCTTAGTGGGGCTGGTGGAAAGCAAAGCAACCATTCCTTCAACTGAGATGCCCTACTTTGGGTCTTTTTCCCAGGTGAAGTTTTGCTGTCAGCTATGTTCACCAGTTGGGAAATCTTGTACAGACATTATAAGGGTTATATTTTATGAAGACTGATCAGGAATCAAACTTTAAAGAAATCCAGTAATGTCTCTTAAACAGCTGGTGCTTCAGATTTTGAGACTAAGGCTGTAATATTTTTGAGAGAAAATGTCAGAAATGTACGAGAATAAAGGAATAGTTTCATATGAAAAACAACTTTTGCTGAAAAAAGTATTTTGAAAAGAACATCAGAATATTCAAAGAAAAATAATTTAATATTTTGACTGATGTATTTTGATCACAGTGCAAGCATAAGGGGAATTAAATACATGTGCGGCAGACCTTACGCTGAAGCCTACACACGTGGCCTACGCTGTTGTGAGCTTGTGCGTGGTGTGTCTTTGTCACTGCAATTACAGCTCTCAAACACTAGTCTGTGGCGAAGGTTTCTGTAATGTGCTGTAAAGTTTAATTGATTCTAAACACACCCAAAACACACATTAAACCTGGGGACAATTTCAAACACAAGTACACAAATCAGCTTCACTATAACTTGCAGCTTTCACAGACAAAGCACTTGCTGTGCTGGCCACAAATTACCCCACAAATACAACATGCTAATGTTTTCAGCACAAGCCCATGGTATTTTACATTATATAAATTAGCCTAGCGGCTAGGGGACTTCTCTCTACTCATACATGTATGAAGGGACAACGGCAACATCTAACAAAGGTAACATTAAAGAATTTAGCTCCATTACAGCTCACAAGGTTCACTGACAAAACAGCTGTCTTACACTAAACACATTTTCCAAACAAATATAAGATGCTAACATTATTAGCACAAGCCTGTGGCATTTTACATTGTATAAATTAGCCTAGCAGCGAGCGGAGATTTCCTCTTCTCAGCTGAAGCCAGGATAAATCCCGAAGTATAAATCCCTGAAGGATAAATCACAGACAAGACTTAAAATGCTATTTTTGCGGAGGCTTCACAATGTATTGTTTCTTATCTAAATTAAAGTAAATAAAAGCTTTGTTTCACTGAGGGAAATGGTTTTCAGCTTACAAAAAAAGACAGAAGGTCTGTGTCACCACGACGCGTAGTTACATATCTGGAGAGGTGTACGTCAGGCTACAGCATAGGTTATAGCGTGGGCTCTATGCAGACGCAGAGCCTATGGGATAGATACGACGTCAAGCAGACGCAGAAGTATGAATTCCGCTGTAGTGTCATATGTTTAGACAACATTTACCTAAACATTCCACTGGAGGCCGCCATAGAGCAAACATGCAGCTTTAAAAAGAATTTTAAAGTTCTGCTTTTTAATTTTAGTCTTTGGTAAGAAGCCCAAGAACAGATCTCATTTTGGTCCCTGCAAAACCTCTATCCTCAAGTTCATCTTCCAAGTACAAACTAATCTCCAGAGCAAAGACTGTTCACTTTAAATCCACCAAACTCATAAGCAACACCGGCCATCGCACCAAGGCATGCTATTCCATTCCACACTGTTTCTATCTTATTGACAGATGGATTTCAAAGGCTCACACAGAAAGTGAGGGCAGGATAAAGCTTATCTGCCCTAGTCCTCAGCAGCTTGTAAAACAATGCTGGAACAAGTGCAATCTCTGTGGTGATAGATTACAGCCCTGGTGTTAGCTCAGCATTCACGCTATCCAAGCAAGACAATGAGATTGCTCTCAGGCGTATCATGGATGCCTCGCACACAAAACATTCACCTTTTAAATCTGTCTCATAATAACCATAGAGACAATGTGTCTTATTAGGGGAGATAGAAACACCAGATATGGCTTTGAATTTCATTTTGCTTCTCTTTCACACAATTGTGCCCACTGAATTGTGTCTTTTAGAACATTTTTGAGGTCACAGCTCTATTTCTTTATAATCTGAAAGAGGAAATCTTTCGACCACATTATGATTGAAAAGATTTACACAAGGTCGTCTCTGTGCGGGACATTACTAGACCATATTGACCTTGTATTTGAGCATGAACATTTGGTGAAAAGCAGTTGGCCGTGGACTGCAGATTGTGAATCTCTATGCCAACTGACCAATGAAACCACCATTGCCATCACTGTAAACCTAATGGAGGGTAATATTGTTCTGCATGAGATACTACATAAATGAATGTAAACACGCAACTTTTCATTAAAAGACAAAACCGATTGAGGCTTAGATTACTTCTCTTTCACCCTTTTGTGTTGTGACAATACGACACTAATAAATGGAAAGCTTTTTTGTCATGGGGTGGCATTGCTGCATTGATTTGCAGCAGCAGTTTTGAATCTGCAACTAATCCAAACATCCTCCCCTGTGCTGCCATTGCTAAGCTATGACTGAATACCACGATGGAAGCGCTCTGTGTAAACACACCATAATCGGCGTGCTGTAATTGATCATCCACATGTTCTGACTTTGGCCTGACCTCATAGAGATTGTTGCCAAAGCGGCAGGTGTGAGAGAGTTATAAGTTTCACCCATTTCAACAGCAGAGATGACTTTTGTCATCACAGATGTTGCTGGATGCAACTTCAGTGCTTTAGAAAAACATCATGCTTCTCCCTTTAATTCCAGATTGGCAGCTACCTCACAGCATCTGCCCGCTTAATGTGATTTAAAAAAATCCAACATGATTCTGCTCTTTTACTCTAAAGCCCATGAAAACTTTTGTCTGTAACACTGAATATTCGTGACTACAAAATGATCAACATTAAAGTTTGAAAAAAAGGTATAGTTCAGCATTTTGAGAAATGTGCTCATTTGCTTTCTTGCAGAGTTCGATATTGTATGTTAAACATGAAGGTCAGAACACAGCGCCACCCAATGGTGCATGCCAAAAACACCCTTATGGTTGCCCTTATGTGCCACCTCTGGCAAAGGCTATAGGTGCCGCTCTGTGACACTTCATGCCACTGTCCTTTTACCAGCCTTGCTGCTGCTGAAAAAACACATTTTTCCCTCCACTTGTGCATCCTGGCTCTCATAGCAGCTCTTCCTCTCTGACCCTGTGGCAGCTCGACTCCTCTCCTCACCTCTTGCTGTCGCTGCCTCTCATTTGTGTTGAAAAATAGATGAGAAGAGACCATAGATGTATAATAACTAGATACTGAAGATGGCGCTTATTCAGTCCAATGGAGCTGCTTGCCAAGCACATACACCAAAAAAGGCCTACTGAATATTTGCAGTGGTGTCTCTCCTGCTGGGCTCATAGACTTTGCATTGTGATGACATGACGGATTTTATAAACTTTTTTCTCAGTTTGAGGAAAGTTTGACAAATATATATCCACCACAGTTTAAAGATTCATTGTAGAGTTTTAATTGACCTATAGCTAAGTCCTCAAACGCAATGAGCCAATCACAGTGCGTATAGCCATTCCCATACACTCGGACATTCCCTGCCTGGACGTTCATTGAAATGCATTACATAAAGTCAGTTTCGTTCGGTTTTATGAGCTTTTTCTGAGATTTGAAGTTTAAAAATGGTCAAACGGTGTGTATGGGGTACATGCAACTCCGACACAAGGTATCCTGAGAGGCTGGGCAACGAGGTGTACTTTTTACCCTTTCCTAAACCACATCTCAATCGAGAAAAGTGTCTCCTTTGGATAAAGTTGTGCGGTAACGTTAGACCACAACATCAACTCAACGTGAATAAGATTAACAGTGATGTCTACATCTGTTCTAAGGTAAGTCAACATCGTGTTTGAGGCAACATATTATCACTTTGCTGGAAAGAAATCTAAAGTTATCTTTAACATCTCTAGCTAACGTTAGCTAAAGTTAGCCTAATGTTAGCTCCTAGCTGCGTTGTTCATCATGTCACCTTGTTTGCTGGGAGTTCATTAGCCTATTTTGTTATAGTTCTGTACTTTGGTGATCGTACATCATTGTTAGCTGTTGTCCAAAGGGTTCCAGTTAAGCTAACGTTAACTTCTGGAGCTTAGCTTCATTAACTTATCTGTAATATAACAAAGGTTGGCAAACCTTATGCTGAACGATTCAATGTAAATACTGTAGCACCAAACTAACGGAGAGACACTCTTGGTAAAGATGGTAAAAAGGCCGTTATCCTTTTCTCATATTCTGAGCCAAAAACCTTAACTTCAGTGGCACTTTATCTTGTTGTCTTTGACGGTGACAGCAACGAGATGCGGTTCACAAGCGTACACTGTGACCTGTAAATTTTGGCTTGTAATTTAAGCTTTTCATCGACCTTCTCAACAATAAAATGATGAATATATCCCTCCAATGCGTAGTTTAGGCCCTTTTGGTTACTTCTCAATGACATCTGCTCGTTATGTCTCCAAAAATCAATTGCCTCCCGCGAAATGCCGTGTACTGTGACACCTGCCATAGTGCCGGTCACTGAATGTTGATAGTTTGTCTGAGTAAGTGGAGGGGGGCGTGGCTTAGCCATAGGTCAGTTGACCTCGTTTGCAGTTCAAGGTGTCAACGGTTAAAAAAATGTGTCTTTTATAATCGTGGCCTATGAGGAAAATGCTTTTTGGGCAGCAAGGGATTTTTTTGCTGCAATACTTTGAGTGGCCACTGGGAAAAAATGGAAGCAAAGAGACTTCCTTGGTGACCTGGGAGATACTAGTTGCTGACTTTGAGAAACATCCCAAGCTATGTGACCCACAATCCCCTTACAAAGAGCCAGGTGAGCTGTGGCTCACTTTGGAGATTGGCTCTTCAGGTGAGAAATGAAGTGTATTTAGTGGCTGTCCATACATGATTTCAAGCTAATGCAGAGGTGAAAGTGGTGCAGATATTTTAGTGAAAGTAGCAATAACTGCTTGTAGTCTTCAGTTGATGCACTGTAGCATGATGCTTCCTGTTGGTGCCAGGGGCAGCACTCAACACGCATCATATGACCGACTGCTGTGGCAGTGTGTTTTCAGCCTTAGGCTACAAAAAGCAGCCAGTTAGCTTAGCTTAGCACAAAGGGGGAAAACAGCTAGCCTTGCTCTGTACGACAGTAATAAAGAACCTACCAGCACCAGTAAAGCATATTATACTTGTTCATGTAAAACATACACATACAAAAACCAAATTGTCAAACAATATGCTGATTTATGGAAGTCGTGCCAAACTACTTGGCTCTGGATTTTTGTTACCTTTGGACAGACTCAGTCTAGTGGTTTCCCAGCTTTGTGCTAAGCTAAGTGGCTTTTGGTTGTAGTTGTATATTCTTTTTCATATTCTTATTTCAACACATGTGAGAGAGGCATCGATAATCTCATCTAACAACGCCAGAAATCAAATAAACATAGGCTGTTTCTCAAAAATTTCAAACTTTTCATTTAAAACGAAGCTAATCTGCTTTGTGATTTTATCAGTTTGATCAATGATGGCATCTTCCCAGCAACACATGCAAACAACCAGCTAACTGTCATAACATTCACATACAGAAATACTCCAAACTATTTGAGGATACTTTTATTTCCAGGGCATGGAGCTGATTGAGGAAACATATTTCCAGGGCTTTTAAACTTTGAATGTACTTATTTTCTTACCATTAAAGCAAGGCAAGATCTTAAAACTGGAAACATGAATAATGTTCTCATTAAAGGAAGATAATGTTCTTGCATCTTTGTGTTCATTTAAAGCAGAGAGAAGATGAGAGATAGGACTAATGGAGGCCTTAAAAAGCGGATTGGGGGGGGGGGGGGGGGGGGGGGCTGTTTGATCCTTATTAGAAGGATATTTTATTAAAAAGCTTGTACTGTCCACTGACAACGTAAACCTCTGGGTTTTAGGAGGCAGATTTGATCAAGATCAACAAGACTTGGCTGTCAGGGGGAAACGGTTTGCGCACTGTGGGGTGTTTTGGAAGCAGAGGGTGAGTCATCTACAAGGGTTCAAAAAGAAATGTTTTGATCATGTTGAACTGGGAATGCACAATAAGAATGTATAAATGGGAATGTTCCTATCTTAAGATAATATATTTTATTGCCTTGCAGCATGTTGTCTTACTGATCCTCATGTGCACAGTCTGATGGGTAAACATGAGAGTACATGATATGATAATCCCGTGTAAAGCATGTGATAACCCTTGGCTTTCTAAATGGAAAAAGACCATGTCTCTTCATCTCGAGGTTTGGTAAATAACACCTGAGATTACTGGAACCATCTCCTGCCACACTGTTTTCCTGCTCATCCCATTTGCTCCCAATAATAAAATATGACACAATAACAATTTGGACTTATGTAAACCTCCCTCACTGCCTCTCCCTTTTATTGGAGTTGATAGGCTGGGCTGTGCCATGTCTAATCACAGGAATTCATTTGGGGAAAAGCCAGGCAGCATTAAACGATCTGAGCTGCCTGAGAGGATCAGATAAATCCCTGTGTTCAATAAACCAAAGCGCCTTTCCTGAACGCAATCATTCTTAACGGGCACATGAGTGCTGATCCTAATCCTGAATATTTGCCGTGCCTAAAGCTAGAAACTGAACCTGGCACAGCAGACCTCAATCTGCTCTGAAAAAATAACTCTGATGGTTTGACTTTAGAATAAATAATAAATCATCTTTGGCATTTTAGGATTGTCCATTGGATGCTACTGTTGCTGTGTGACTGCTGGATGTGCATAAAGTAAACTGATTGCTTACATATTGGCCATATGAACTTAATAAAGTGATAATATGTCATTTTGGCAGTTTAACTGCCCCCAAGTGGTAAAATAAATAAATAATTAATGCAGACTTGAGATTCAACCTAGTACTGTAGGTAGCAGCCCAGGCGACAATAAAATGCTGACATTGTGCATTTCTGCAAACTACGGATGTGTTACATTTGTACATGCCATATGTAGCAGATATGTTTAAATTAAATATTTTTTCATGTTTTGAATTTTCAATATTATGTTGTCACAGTGCTGTAGATAATGTATGCTTACTGTTAGGAATAGATCATGTTTTGGCTGAAAATATTTGGTATTGTCGCCACAACCACTGTTAGAAATGTGCAAATGTTGCCTTTAAAATATGGAACTTCCCATTGTTTTGACGGCCCAAACTTTTCAAGCCCAATTAGTCTGATAAACTACTGGTTATGGTTAGGAAAAGATTATGTTTTCGCTTCAAACACCAACATTTGATGGCACAAAATTCACTAGAAAAGCTTGGAGGCGTTGGTAAAAATCCCTGGGATTTGTGGCTTAAATGTTACCGAGAAACACTGTGAACGGTCAGCCAAAACACCTGAGATTGGTTGGTCAAACGCCACTGGGAAACTGAAACAAACTGCAGGGAGTGAGTATTTTTGGAGAAATTGGACTTCAGAGCAGTGGGTGTTTGTTTTTAGGATAACGGGCTGTTGGAGTAATGGGCTTTCAGTCCAGTGGGACATTTTGGGGACTAATGGGGCTTCGAAATTTGGACAGTCGGAACAATGGCACAGCACCAAAAATACCTGGTTGTTGTCACCACAAAGAGGCTGGGAATGTCACGATGTGTCCTTAAAACACATGGCTGGTCTGGAAAGTGGTCTGCTGCTTAGCAGTTGTCTTTCCTAGGTATTACACCATCCACCATCCCCTCCTCTCCACTTAGGAGAAGCTCAGTTCAAATACATGTAATCTGAACTACACCACTTTAGAAATGCTGATGCGATACATATGAAATGCACACATGTAATATATCCGTGGTTTGCAGAAACATACAATGCCACCATTTCCTTCTGATGACTAGTCTGAATGTAGCTCTACAGATGGGCATCTGTTAACTGCCATTTCATTTGGATAAGCAAAGTATGTGACAGTTGCTTACCAGTGAATTTGACTAATACACAACATTTATTGCTCTTTTGCATAAATATGATGAAAATAATGACGCACACAAACTGTACACACTCATGAAGCAAGCCCTCATGTTTCTGAGTCAGTGAATCAGCATGAGTGATGCTGTTGAAAGTGCATTAGTATGAGTTTCCATGGAAAACAGGCAGGAAAGCTTCCTGCTGGCCTGTCCTTGACAAAGTCTGTGAGACTATTACAAACAATCAACAGATATTCAGAGGACATCTTCTCTGATATATCCTCATGTCTTTATGATGTTTCATCTTCTGAGTTGTCGTGTTTTCAATGATTTAACCACTGACAGATGTTCCATGATTGTTGTGGACATTTTGGTAATTTTCTCAACAACAGTTGCCTTTATGGTCATAGGTGCCTTTAAAATAAACTTAAAAATCTGATGCTGCTTTAAACATTAATGGAAAACTGAGACAGTGAAGAACTAATAAAGTCTGCCATTTATCTCATTGACGCACAATCTTTTATATTGGCTATTAGAGCGAGTTCCAATTATCTGAGTTCTAACACATAAACCAGCACTGCCCTTTGGTCTTTAGGTTTTTAACTTATAAACCAGTTTACTGCAACAGTATTGCAGCTGCCCAGTCACCAGATAAAATGTTCTTCTTTATTCAGGATGCCCATTATTTATTTCCGCAGTAACCACTACTCTTCCTGGAGTCCACACTGTGGCACTAAAAGCAGGTATTTTAAGCCAATACACAATGTTTTCCTAACTCTTAACAAATGGTCTTTGTGCCTAAATCTAACCACACATTAACCACAGTGCTGTCGCAATATTTAATTAAAATGTAGGGGGGGGGGGGGGTTAAATTGGAAAAGTTGGTGTGTCAATCAACCAAAATGTCTAGTCGACTTCAAAGACTAAAAATACAGCAAACAGAAACATCAGATCATCATGGAGCAATGAGAAGCTGTAACTTTCTTCAAATCAGTACATGAAACAAACCCGATGAATCATCTCCTTATATTTGCATAACAGCAGTGGATGAAAATTTGCCATTAACTAGCATTTTTCTTTGCCAATTTTCTGGAAATGCTGTGAAGATTTGTGTGACATTTGAATGGAAACCTGGCTACTTTCTAAACTTTTACTGTATTAGCCTGAATATAAGACTACATAATTGTATTTGTCAGGAAAAAGCTTTTTAAAAAGTGGAGGTGAAGGGTGGGTGGGTTGTGTCATATTCAGGCCATTACAGTATTTTTTTTTTTTTTTTCATTTCATACATGACCTGCTGTATTATCTTAGACAGTGAGACAATTAAAAAGGATTGACACCTCCAGACATGCAGTCTCCATCAATAGAAAATCTAAGAGAAACATGTTACAGCACGAGTTATTGATTGACGAGTGCAGAAACACGGCAACAATACCAAAGATATTGACTCGAAAGGAAAAAAAACCCAGATGGGATTATGCAGATTACCTGCGTTGCCACAGCAACTGATTCGAACAGAGGTCATTTTATGTCCGTCACCTCGCAGGGTAAGGATGAGTGTGTTGTCAGATATAGTCCCCTCCTCCACCCTTGTTAACAAGTAATTACACCGTCTGTCAAGTTATCACTTTGCAATTATGGAATCTGACAGTCGAATGCTGCTGGTGGTGTGACGGGACCTCGACACTGTGTCATGTGAGTGCTGTAAGATAAATGAATGTCAAATACAGGTGGTATCATAGCAATCAAAAACACATACATAGGAGGCTTCTTGGTGCCAATAAAGGCTTTTAGTGAGGCATTGCTGGATATTAATGCATTTAGACTCTAAGAGAGTTTTGTTTCATTTGAAACACAGCCAGTCATCTTTCTCTAAGAGCCTAAGAGAGCTTTTTATTCACATTAGAATCACTTGGTTTCTCTATTTATAATGCAACTTACCCTGCAGACTACGAGCATAGGTTTTGTTGACAGACATTAAAGCCCGGTTTCCACCAAGCAGTACGGTACAGTTCAGTTCAGTGCACTTTATTTCCATTTCCAGTGTGAAAAGTTGTGGATGGTACCAATGGAACCGTTCTGTACCATTCCCATTTTTGGTCACCCCTCTGATGAGGTACCTAGCACACAGATCTGGTACTAAAAGGTGGAGCTGTGAACACTGCAGTGCACTGATTGGTCAGTAGCGGAAGGTCACTCTGCTCAGGGCTGATTTGTGGCTGATTTTTAGGCTTATGTAACCACTTTTCATACTGTGGAAAATTTTATTACTGTAACCATAAAATGAAAGGATGTTTTGCTGCCTCTTGCAACATTAACTTGTAATGTTACTCAATGCATAAGTTGACGACCTCAATCAATCATCACGCCTTAAGTTTCACTTTAACAACACTGACCATCACTTTAGTTTTTATATGACATTTTAAGGTGCGTCCTCATCATTTTTCTTTTTCTAAACCTAACCACAATAACTTAACTTGCCCAAACCTAACCTGTGTAACCTTACGTTAATTAGGTAACTTTACGGTAAGTATGTAAGGTCAATCATGGGGTGCTACTTTGTAGAATATCATATGAACCACTGTTTGAGGATAAGTGACTGCCACCACCTACTTCACCAGAGATGCTGTTGCATCTATAAGTTGCATTCTAACAATTTGTCAAAATAAAAGTCCTCTGCTACGCTAATATTTTTTACTGGGGCAGAGAAATGCAAACGTTCTAAATACTGAAGAGTGGTGTCCCCTCAATACTGGGGAGCATCAAATACTTAGAAAGCTCTTTGACTCTTTGCAGCACTCCCTTCTTCATTTTTTTTTCTTTCCACAGCTAACATCATATTTCATTTTTCTTATGTTAAAGTCAAACTATCTACATTTGTGCTCCCATGTGAAAGCCAAGCTAATGATCCCATCAATCATGTGGCACTTCATATCTTCCCTAGCATTAATCTCCAAGGAGTATTACTATTATATTGTGCTGGAGTAGGAGCTGGATGCATAAAGAGTTGTTATCTGTTTTAATGTAATTACCACATCTCATTCCCCCAGCAATAAGCCCCATTTTCTCATTAGGTTTTCCCCTTTGAGTAAAGCACAGATTACATTTTGCCTGTTCTTGTCTCTAAATAACCCTTTAATGGTACTGCAAACATAGTGATTATCGCCACCGTCTGTGTTGTCATCATCATTTATGTTTTTATCATCAGCTGTAACACTCAAAATTGGTTAAACACACTGTAATAAGAGCTGCTTTAATGCAAAAGAATGACTTAACCAGAGAAAAATATTAAAAATAGAGTGTCATATTGGAGGGGAAATGAGACAGAGTACATTTGAAAGAGAGTTAGAGTTGATATGATACAAGGGGAGGAGGAGATTGTCTAAATTAAAAACCCAGATGCTAATCTCTTGAGAATCCTTCCTTCGACCTCATTTGGGTGACAACATGTCTGCCGGCCAAACAGATGTTTCTCTGTGAGGTCTTTTCTTTAATCACGTCAGGACATACTGGGCCACTGGCATCTCCTCACATGGACACAGGCGAGGCTTACACAGGCCAGTGCTCATCTATTAAATGACCTGAGACAACTCTGTCTCAGGGACCCTGGTGCACAATTACACTATTACATCTTGTTCATTATTTCCCTTTTATGACTTCAGCGTTGGTTTATAAACGTTTTCTCTGGCTTTTCACTTTTTAAATCCTTTTGTCGCCAGGCAGGTCTGGTGCAGTGACAATAATAACGGATTTCCAACGGTTGTGCTCGGGTCCTGGATAAATTAACTAAAGGAGATTAAAATACTGCCCTGTCTGTCACGGAGGGTCATTTGTCACCTTATTCAAGTGACTCCCCCGGTCAGATTTGATTTATCTTACAGCTCCAACATCACTCAAACTCTAATCCGCTCTCTTTTTCCCCCTCCAGAGGAAATGTGGCCGGCTTCCTCTGTACCAGATGTGAATCCATGTCGTCTGAGGTTATGTCTGGGCCTGGCTAGTCCATCTTCCTGTCGTGTTTTCTAATTTTAACGCACCCCTGTGGGAATCCGGGGTGCTTCTGATGACGTGCATGTCAGAGAACTCTGAATAAGGAGCATGTACTAGAACTGTAATCAGTCCCCCGTTTATTCAAAGAGATCATGGCAAATACTGCCAGCAGAAAAGGAAGTTAAGTAAAAGCCATTAAACTACACTGTAGATCAAATCATTATACAGCTGTATAGGCAGGCATAAGCAGTATTGGGAGTTGTCAAGGGAGACAGTTGGCTGGGAGCAACAAAGTATAATTTTGTTCATCATTACATTTCAAGGCAGTTTCTTTCCTTCCAATCTACTCTCAGCCCTTTAATGTGGAATATTAAATAATATCCCCCAAGTATTGATGGACTGCACTTTGGATACAGTCCAAGTACATTATTGCCCCCATGAGGGATGGGCAATCACTCAGTACACAACAGTGAATAATGATGGACAAACAAGGAGCATTTAGAAAAAAAGTGAGGAAGAAATTAAGGTAAATGCATGCTGTGATTAGTTTGTAATCTGTTTACAAGTCAACATTTATGATTTTAATATCGCATAAAGTGCCAACGTGATTGGACAGAAAGTGCCACAGACAGTTAGACTTAAAGGAACTGGGATTTTAACAACCACGGTACTCAAAAAATATGCAAGAGAGCACAAGAAACAAAAGACATGGTAGTCTTTCAGTTGGTGAAGTAGAAACACTTGAATTCGTCAGTCTTCATTTTGATCAATAATAAAATAAACTCAAGGAGCCTCATTTGTTCTTACTTGAATATTTAAGAGTGATTAAAACACAAATCAGATATCAGAGAAGCCTTTGGCACAGCACAGAGACATTCCAAAAACTTAAAGTACCGAACAAACATTTCAGCCCCTCACAGCATCCATCCCACATCATTTTGGATCCTTGTGTCATCTCTTCACCAGACAAGAGTCAGATAAAGTGTGTGTGTTGTTCGGGAGCATCAACAAGGACCTCTTATCATTCAGACAGGCAGGAGCCTCTCAACATAAAACATGCAAAGTGCGAAGGGCACTGATGCTTCTTGGGTCAACTACATGTCAATGTACAAATGAAACAATCGTATGAGACACAGAATCAAACATTTCTTCATGATCAAAAATCCCTTCACAATCAGCACCTTGTACAGAATCCTTACAAACATTAGCACAGAACATGGGATACATTTACAAATTGTCTTGCTCAGCGTATTATATCTTATATCTTTTGGACATTACCTTTTTGGTGCTGATATCATGTTGTCTGATCTTGGCCTCAGATTAACAACATTTATAATTCAAGTGGATAAGGCTTGGCAATCATTTTTTGTCTGTAGTTTAAAGGACACATGCTAGAATGTACCAACCAAGCAAAATGTTTATGCCTAGTCCCCAGTGGCGCCCCCAAGGAGGGGCCATGGCCACCCTGATACTATTGCTAGCCACCCCACTGCCCCCTGAAAAAATAATTTACCAGCATTGCTGTCTTTAAGAGTCTGAAGCTCTCATTTTTAAAGCTAGGTAGTGGTATTTTATGAAACTAGACAACCCGAGGTATCCATTGCTACCAACCATGTCAGCAAGGGGGCTAAATAATGTTCCAAAGTAAAGCTAATTTTGTCAATGCCACAACTGGCATGTCCATTTTAAAAGGGATCCCTTGAACTCTCATGTCTGAATGAAAATGGGTTCATTGGGTATCCATAAGTCTCACCTAAACTTGCTCGCAGTAAATGTTTTGTTCCTCACAATCAAGGTACTCCTTCAAATTAAAGCTGAATGTTTGTCTACTTGTAACTTTGCCGGTACTAGTCTAGGTAATATTGACATAGTTTTCAACTAGTCTATATACTGAAACAGCATAATAATATTCCTGAAATTCAGTTATGGCTTTTGGTTTTGGTGTGCCACCCCAGGATAATCAGAGGCCCCAACTGGTCTCTCCTGTGAAAACTTTCTGGGGGGTACTGCCCTGCTGTGCTTTTACTACTACTACTCATTAGCGCATCAAGGTTGGGAGCGATTAGGGTTAGAGCAGAGAGGTCATGGTTTGGGTTAATAGCCAATCACTGCACAGTAGGATGGGACTAGGCAAAACGCTTTCATTCGGTAAGTTTACTTTAATCTATTTAATTTTAGTGACTGGCCTTTGAGCTAGTTAAATAATTTATTCATTTGTTTGATTAGAGTTAGCTGTAATAGAGATAATATTGAAGAAGACAAAAGCATTTTAATGTCGATGGCTCTTTTTTAATCGTAGGGTAATAATACTAATTGTAGGCTTTTCAGCAGGGAGCCATCCCTCTACCAGCATGCATTCAGCCATTCAGAATCTACTTTAGCATTTATATGTTACATTGTATATTGTATTATTGTATGGTGTAATGTTTCTGAGGTCTTTGGGAAACAAACAGAAAAACAGGACAGTGTGCTGAATCACAAAGCTCTAAAAGATGCTTCTAAACATTGGGTGATCGCTTCAAACAAAACCCTCCTTTTCCAGAGTCGCCCAGATTTATTGGCTCCATAAATAAATCCACAGCTCAGTTGAGGCAAGCCCCAGTTAAGGGCCTCTGCACAGGAAACCTAACTATGGCTTAGTCTGAAGTTACAGTCACCTCATATTTCATCAATTTTGGATTTATAAAGTTAAAATTGACGTCTCATTTGGACCACACTGGGGTCTCAGAGCAGGGCCGTGGGGCATCGGAGAGCTTCATCATCTTGACAGGAACTGACACCTCGGGCGTTTGTCAGGCCACCAGCCTCACTGCATCCTCCCTGGGTGAGCAATTATGTGTGAATAGCCAGCTTTGTGTCATTCCTTATGGCTCTAATACCCCTTCCTCTTCATTGAACATCTGAAGGGGAGAGCTGCAGCAGCAACGGCCGTCATCGACTGCCTGGGAACTCTATTTTAATTAGCCAAGTCCCCCAATTACAAACCAGGGGGAAAGAAGACAGAAACTCTGGATGTGCCCACTGATATTCCCCCTTCTATCCATTTTCCCTCCATATTGATTCTCAGCATTGTGTAAAGTGTGTAAATTCATCATGAAGGTGACTCGGATGGCTTTTCTAATTGAATTGAGGAAAGCATGACTTGCAGTGGTGCAATGGAGATAATATCAATCAACTGTGCAAGATTGGGTCTTATCTTTTTTCTAATATATTATCCTGGATATTGTTGGCTCCCCAAAAGGATTGACTGTATTTCAGAACATTCACAGAGCAGATGGCAAACAGGACTGACACCAAATTGTACCTATTCAATAAAACATTGTTGGGGGTTTTGCATGCAAATTTTCACATCACACCCATAGGCATACCAGAATTGTAATTAATCAGAAAATGTGTCTCTCACACCCTTTCAGACCTTTTCTATGTATTACTAGTGAAATTAATTTTTCCCATCTGTTGTTGTTTCCACATAATATTTAGGGAAGTTTATTCAAGCATCTCCTTTTCTCAACCAAGCTGTTTATGAAATCCTTTGACAGAATATTATTCTGACTTATTCATCAATATCTCCTTAAGTTTTTTCTTGAATTTATTAGAGAAAGGTTCCCAAGAAAAGTCTACATCAGATTCATGATATGATCTGAAACTGCAGAATTGTTCTTATTATGAATCATCAGACCGCAGGGCAGCGAACACACACAGAAACTGAAAAGAAAAGCTGAGAGTTGCGTCAAGAATACCCAAACCAAAGTGTAAAGCGGGTGGAGCACCGGACTCCAAACAAAAAAAACAAACAAACAAACTTTGGTAATGCTGTAGTGGATGCTTCTGCAGGAAGTCAACACCAAACGAGTTGTGATGTTCAGTTGCAGCAGTAGTGGATGTAAAAGAACATGCAAATTGATGCAACGTCTGCTATTACAGTGAATGTTATATCTGGAAAAGGAAGCATGACTGATTAAGTGCAAAGAAATGGTTGGAAATGGTTAGATCAAATCAAATCAAATCAGAGGCCAAAAAATATTGCCAAACATGAGAGACGCTGACCTCTTAAGTGGAAAGGCTTTTTCTCATCTATCTTTGTAAATAGAGCTACATGATCCTAGAGGATGCACCCCCCTGAGTGCACAATGTGTAACATCTTGCAGCAGCATTACATATGTCACTGTGCAAGTAGAAACAGGGTGCAGAAATAGGCCTACTTTGCGCCTATAAATAGCATAATCAATCACTACTTAACATAACTGATGTGAATTGAAGGGTTAGTGTAGTGGTTATCTTGAAAGACAAGACATAGAAATGAAGAAATCACAATACCCAATTATTTTTTGCAGATATGTCAGTGCTCAAATGTGCCTAACTGCCAAAATATATAGGACACAGACAAGGTGTGACAAGTCTGCTGCAGCATGCACATTGCAGAGCGTAACTATTATAACCAACCAAAGCTGATACACTGACCATGGAAGTCGCGCTTACCTGCATGTGCACCACGCTGCTTGACACTACTTTTATGTGGCTGGTCTATTTTTCCTTCTTTCTTAACAGGTAAAAACTAAATACAACTGTGTAAAAGAGAACAGTCCGTAAGAAAGGGTTAAAGTTAATCCCTCACTGTACCAAAGGCCACGCAAAGCAGCAATTTACATTAAAATAAATCAATCAAATTATTGCATCCTGTTGTTAAAACAATCCAGTTCATTAATTCAGTATCAATTAATAAACCCCAGACACTTCCAAACCATTCATAAGCAGCTGCATTTGCACTTAGCAGCAACCACACATTACAAAGAGTCTGTGTAGCAGATCAAAAAACTCTCTCTGCCACGCCTATATGATGTGTTGTGTCTGTGCCCCATGTATTTCAGCCATAAGTCTGCATAGATTCTTTTCTTTTCTTACCTACGAATACATCTCAAATAAGAAAACATGGTGAATGTCAGAATCACAGTAAAAACTAAGCAAGTGGGTTTAAAGCAGACATTCCTTCCTAAGAGCTGTTGGTGAATGAGGCCCAAGGTGCAGTAAAGGAATGGAGAGTTAGTAGAGGTATGATTCTTTCTATTTGCGAATGATGCTGTCCTTTTTGACCGTTGATTAGGAGTTTGCTCCTGAGTGTGGCGTGATTTGGATGAAGATCAGCTGCTAAGTGTAACGGGTGGTTATTTACAGTGTATATATTGCATTTCTCTTCTGTGTCCCTCAGTCTGTTTATGTTGCAGCAGGCATGGCGATCGCGGCAGGTGTGTGTCACACCCCTTACCGGCACCTGTAGTGCAGCCGCGTTATTGGCTGCTAATGTGGACCTGGTCATATACCCCCCGCTGTCGGTTAGTCGCCCTCTCTCCCCTGCTCCGCCGAGCCATGGTTTCCCGGCGTAGCATGTGCCGTGTGTTCGTTCTCCAGGTTGGCGTGTTGAGCCAAGGTGTGTGTGTGTGTCCCCTTCCGGTTAGCCGCCGCTGCCGGCGTTAGCTTCTAACAGCTAGATTATTGATTTGTGCAGGCTACAGCTGACCACGCAGTTTGCCTGGCGTTAGGCTGCTGTTTTGCCCTGCCTTGCCTCTTAACTCCATAGTTTGTTTTCTTTTTGTTTTGCCTGGCTCACTTAGAAAGCCGCTCTGCCGCTCTGCCTTCATCGTTTAGACGCCCTTTTTTTAAAGTAGTGTACTGTAGTTCGAGACTGACCTCAGACCGTGACTCCTTAGTGGGGGGTGGGAAGTTAACACAGCATTGAGGACCTGCTAAATTTATGCATGTAGCATGTTTATTTTTGTTTTTCTTTCGTTCTGATTTGAGTTTGCAGTTGTTTTGTATATAGATATTGTTTGGTTTCTTTTCTTTATTTCTTTTTGTTTATTTGCGCAGTTGACCTCAAAAACAGCTAAAGTTGTTGACTCTCTCTTTCTAACTTAACTTTTGAGTCATTGGTACAGATTAATATTGTACCCTTTGGAAATAAAAAGAACTATATAACTGTTTTTTAAAAAGAGAAATAATTTAATAAAGAAATTATTTTATTGTGAGTAATAAAACTTGTAAAACTTCTTACATCGTGCCTCTATTCATTTGTGTAACTTACCTGTGTATGGGTGATTTTTGGGAAACCCTCTGAGAAATTAAAGTGAAAAGTAGATTCTTTAGGTGCAAGTCCTAAGGTGGCGTTGTTGGTGCTAATTCTCCAGATCTACCCTCTCGCAGTTCAACTGGTATGGCCACATAAGCAACTTAAAACATGCTTCCTTAAAGACAAAAAGGTGGACTTCTTAGTCAGGGGAAGCAACTGCGCCATGGAGTTCAGGGTCTTATTCATGAGCGATGGTGAAAAGGATTGTGAGATTGACTATCAGGACATTGTAAAGGGATTGTGCGAAGTGTCGTCCAAACACCTCTAAAGTGTTTATAGTTATTCCAAACAGACACACTCAAAGGCGCTGAAGAGAGAGAGAGACGCAATAATCGCTCAAACAGGGACACAAACAGTACACACTTTTAGACATTCTCTACTCGGAGGAATTCATGCTGTTGCAATCAGTTGAACACACAGCGAGTGACGAAAGTAGTTGTGTGAAGAATGAAAAAGAGACCTTGAGAGAGAAGTTCAAACCCTGCCTGCATACTTTCTCACCTCCGCACACCTGGCCAATCGCTGCTTGATTGTTGTCGGAGGCAGATTGCCTGATCTCTACAGTAAATGTGTGGGAGGAGAGTGTGTCAGATGCTGTTCCACAATCCAATAAGCACTTTGTTTGAAGCGAACGAAAGGCCTTATCGCAGGTTTCATATCAGACTATGGTGGTGAACAAAAAGCTGAGCTATAAAACAAAGATCTCCACTATCAAATTTGTTGTTCCTGCCCTGACCCGTTGTAATGAGGTTTGGAGAGTGAAACGAGATCACAGATAAGATTTCCATACATACATATTATCAACTGAAAGATACATTTTGGCGACAATGACTACATTTCAAATCATAATCACTGGAACTTGTAATGAAACTCAAGTTATACTTGACATTGGTTTGCACTGACAGTAATGCATTAGGTGGATACAGTCAGTATTTCATGAGCATGCACTTCTAGTTGAGGAAGTGTCTGATGTGTGTGCAGTTTTTATCTGCTACAATCCCATTTCATGGTGTTGGGTTTTACCTGTTTGGCATTAAGGTTTACTGATGTAGCTAATCTCCAGGACAGCCATCAGTGAACCTACAGAATGCCAAGCTGTTACTTTGTGCTATCACACTAATACTTCTCAAAATTCATAGAAAACAGGTTTTTTTTTCTATAACATCTTTCGAATGCTGGAGCAAAAGAAAATCAGTTTGAGATTTTAAACTCATTCCTGAATAGCAGAATCGTAGAGTAATGCCTTAAAGTGATACTCTACATAAAATCCTTTTAAACCTCTGGAGGTTTGACAGGTGGCAGTAAAGAGTTGTGTTACAGCAAAGAGGTGCTGTGGTCAGCTTAAATTAACCTCTGTTTTAACAGGCCAAAACATCCAGATGAATTCTCAAACCACCCCTGCAACAGAGCTTCATTTTTGTGGTAATTATGTTCCAAACACAATCTTTGCAGAAATATGCCTGAATTTAGCTTAATATGACACTCCCATTTGTAGCTTAAGAGATAACCCTCAAGTAAAGGTAATGTTAGGAGCAACAAAGTAGATTAGATTTATGGTAGGATGTTCAACACTTTTGAAGAGTATAGCTCAACAGAAATTACAGAGCAGTGCGGTGAAAGGTTTCAGTCTTGTCCATGGTAACCAGAGACCTCCTGCGTTCTTTTACTGTCTATTAATGTAGCATTTAGTTTAGCATAAGCTGCACAGGCAACTGTTTAGATCACATAAATATCACGCTGTATATGTGTTTTAAACTTAACCATATCTACAGTGATTGATCTGCTCCCAGTCTGTCTGTGAGCTGCAGGTTCCCCTCATTAGCTACAGTGGGTGGGGAAATAAAATCGATGAATCAATAAGTACAAACACTGGGGGATTTCTTCCTGTGGCGCTGACATAAAAGCTATCTTGGTTCAGTTAATATCTGCTGTCAGTCAGCCTGGTGGCAGTCTGATTGGCCTCTGTCCTCTCAGCTCACCAGGAGCTCCTGCTGACAGACGGCTGCTTCTGTGGAAGAGGATACTGAGTCGATATGGTTGGCAAACTAGCATACTATCTCCATGCTGACATCAATATGAGTAGCACTACCCAGTCACATTATGCTGCAAAATATGACAATGTCTGCAACATAAAATTCTCCAGCCAAGCAACATGAAAAGAAGGTGTTGTGGCAGAGGAGCGTTGCATTGGCCGTGTCAAACTCCACATCTTCCATGAGCAGCGCCGTGGGGGCCGTCCGGTAGGCTTTAACCTCAGAGTCTGCGGTCTGGTACGCCGCCATGGCTGCGTAGTCGAGGCCCAAGTGAAAGTCCTCGCCGGCCACGTGCTGAATGTCGGTGGTGTACTCGGAGATGGCAGAGAGGTGACGCTGTTGTCAACCAGACCACGGCTCTGAAGACTTGGCCATGGCAAACGTAAGTGGCTTATGGCCAACGAACACTGTGAACCGCCGGCCCTCCAGCAGGAACCGGAAATGACGAGTGGCGAGGAAAAGACCCAGGAGCTCTCTGTCGAAAGCGCTGTTTTTCCTCTTGCTGTCACGGAGCTTCCTACTGAAAAAGGCCAGCGGCTGCCAGGCTCCGCCCACCCACTGCTCACACACAGCCCCCACCACGTAATCAGAGGCATCCGTAGTGAGAGCAACTGGGGCGGTCAGAGACGGGTGCGCCAGCAGAGCAGCGTTGGTCAGCATGGTTTTGGCAGCGCCAAAAGTATCAGTCATCCCTGGGGACCAATCCAACTTCTCCGCCGGCCTCCTACCTCGCAAGGCATCGTACAAGGACCGCATGAGTTTGGCCGCATGGGGGAGGAAACGGTTGTACAAATTCACCATACCCAGGAACTCCTGCAGGGACTTCACGGTGCAGGGGCGTGGGAAACTGGCAACGGCGTCCACCTTGGCAGGGAGGGGGACAGCCCCCTGCGGAGTGACGTACAGGGGTGCCAACCGCCATCAGCCTTGGTTAGCATGCGCAGGGGGGAGGCCCATGGACTGTTGGAGCGGCGCACGATGCCGTGGTGCTCCATGGTGGTGAACTCCTTCCTGGCGATTGCAAGCTTGGCAGAGTCGAGGCGCCGGGCTCGTGCATAGACTGGGGGGTTGACTGTGGTGATGTGGTGCTCCATGCCATGCTTAGCCACCACTGATGAAAACGTGGGCGTGGTGAGGTCAGGGAACACGGCGAGCAGGCGTTGATACGGGTCCCCGGCAGCAAGCATGTTCGACAGACAAAGTGCCCCCACCCCTCCCAGCGTGCAGGGGTAAGAAGCAAAAGAGAGGGCGTCAATCAGGCGGCAGTTTGTAACATCCACCAACAGTCTGTAAACGCAGAGGAAATCGGCTCCCAGGAGCGGCGTAGACACGGCAGCCATGACGAAGTCCCAGCTGAAACGCCGCCCGCTGAAACACACCTCCACATACCTCGTGCCATAGGTACGTATGGGCGTGCCGTTGGCGGCGTCCATCGGGGGGCCGTGCCCGCCAGCCATGGTGTCCACCAGTTTCACCAGCAGGATGCTGCGCTGAGCACCACAATGGACCAGCAGCTGCCGGCCGGACAAGGTGTTGGTGATGAATAACAGCTTGCAATCGCGGCCAGCGCCCATAGCTGCTAATGAGCGCCGGCCCTGGCTTTTCCCTGGGCTCCAAAACTGCATGGCTTGCGACACTGCTTGGCCTTGGCCCCAAACCTGGAATGATAATAACACCACCCGTCCTCACGCTGTCTGCGGGCTGTCACTGCTGCTGCAGTGTCCGGGTTATCGTCCAGAGGTGGGGGTGGGGCTGACATGTGCTGAGGGGGCAGCAGCGCATGGACAAACTGCTGCCGGTTGGCGAGGAAAATCAGGTCTGCTTCCACAGCCAGTGCCCGATAGTCTCTAGAGGAGGAGAGGGAAGAACTGGCTAGTGCGGTGCGCATGGGTGCTGGAAGCTGGTGCAGGAAAATGTGGGTGAAAAGAAACGAGGGATCAGCCACGCCCAGCACAGCCAGCATTCTCTCCATTAATTCGGACGGCTTGCTGTCACCGAGGTCGTTTAGGGACAGCAGGTGGTCTGCTTTCTCAAGCTCCGACAGTTCAAAGACTTGTAACAGGAAAGCTTTGAGTGTGTCGTACTTGCCGTTGGCCGTAGGAGCCTCTAACAGTACCATAGCCCTGGCTGTCGTTGAGGCGTCCAAGGCCGCTACGACGTGGAAATACTTTATAACATCCTGTCTTATTCCTCTCAGCTGGAACTGGGCCTCGATGTGTTGAAACCACGGCCGCGGGTTGTGCTGCCAAAAGTCCGGTAACTTGATGGTCGCAGCGTAGATAGCACCGACATTAGCCACGCCGTTAGCAACGGCCGGCACTGCAGCAGCGTTGTCACTACCGTCATTGTGTGACATAACTCAGCAGTATCCAACTCGCGTCGGGGTCACCAAGGTGGAGTGTGTAAAATGAGGAGACAGGAGACGGAGATGTGTCGAGTCAGCTTTACTCTCCACTTCATATATATAACTCTCAGTACAGCGAGCGAGGTGAGAACGTAAACACAACATAAACCCGGAAGCACTAGTCCCCGTCAACCTCTCCCTTAAAGGTACAGTCCCTTGGTGAATGTCTCTCTCAGTGTTTTTTGTCAAAATTACGTGATTTCTGTTCAGTTGAAGGGTTCAGAAGTTTTGTGTGAGTTTGGTTACCTTTTTCTTAGAAGTCATCAAACAAAAATGACTAAAGTGATCATTTGTCTATACCTTTAAATTCTGTTAATTTGATGGTCCAATCTGCCACTCCTACAGTTAATATATCATTTTGTTTGGGCAAATTAAATTACTCATTTAGTGAGTTTTATAATTATTCAGATTGAGGGTATTACATAAATATCCACCAGGAAGCAGCATCATAATTAGCGGACAGAAGCATATACAAAATCAGGAAACATAATCAATTTCAGCCTGGTAACAATTATATCTGTCAAACAAATAGGGCTGGGACAATATGCTTATATCTCCTGATTCAATACTATCCCAATACTTGGGTGCCAGTTCAATGTGTACAGCAATTTTAGTATTGCAATTCAATATTGAATACTTAATATCATGAGGCAAATTTCTAACACAATGCAAATTATATACTTCTTTAAAGTTTACGTCAACTGCTACATTTAATGGTCCCTGCTAATTTAGCTAGTGCAGTGTTTCTCACAATATCAGCATTGACCACCACATATTGATTTTCAACTGAATTTGGAAAAAAAAAAAAAAAAATCTTAAAAAGACATCATGACAATTGGGTGATCTTTTTTCCCACCCTAGAAATGAAATAATCAATAAACAATTTCAGGACAATGACAAGATGTACAACAAGACTTAATGCCTTATAAAGAAGATTTCAGTTTTATAGTTTTTTTTTCTTTTAATTTTCTGCCAGAGAATCACTTGTGGCTGGACTGTGATAAATTGTGTAGGTTTTTAATGTAAGCTGGGAAAGATCACCCTGGAGACAGCCACGTACTGTCTCTCACCAATGACCAAGTCTGTGATGTCAAAGTTGCACCCGTTGTATGCTCATCCTTCCACCCCGACCCACACGATGTCACACTGTTTCTGTTGAGACAGATTTTTGGGCAGCAAGAGGCTGAATGCCAGGGAAATGTACACATGGGTCATCTTTGAAACTGATTGCAACTGGATTTCAAGCTGCTCTTTAAAACCGAGGAAGCTACCAATTTTCACAGTCACAATTCATGACTACAGCCTAATATTTGACAGCAAGTATCACTTTAATATGTTCCAGGTTGGGGTATGCATTCAAATTCTAGAGTGCTTCCTTAATGTCAGTTTCTCTGATTGCAACCTGTGATTCAGATATGTGGAAACATTTACGCTGTGACGTTAAGAGAGAAAGAGCGAGCAGCAGAATGGACTCTAAAAGCATACTACGCCGGCCAAATGTTACCAAAAATGAATATACCCCTCTTGATGTACATTTGCAGAGATGAGGATGGAAATGCTACCCATTTTCTCCCTGTAGTTAAGTGCACTTTCATCTGTTGTGCCACACAAAGTGAACCTCAATCTATTTTCAGGCCTCTGAAGGCGAGCACTCAATTGATTGGACGGGGGGGAGAAAAAGCTGATTGACTAGCCGGAGCGATGTTTACTTTATGCTGTCTTTATGTTGTCTTCCAGGATGGCTCATGGTGGGAGCTCAACGTCACTCGCTGAAAGAGTAAGTATAGGGGAATCTTGGTCCCAAACAGCTGGAGTCCACATAACATGGCAGATGGCCCACCCTCTGATTGAAAGTACTTATTTCAATGGTGTGAGCAAGCAGAGTCTAACATAGCTCCACTTTGCACTTAAGTTTATTTTTAAACCACCAAATTTGCAGCATGCAAAATTGAAATATTGATGTCATGTCCTAAGTTCTGTCTCAAAGCTGTCATTTCTTATTCATCTGGTTTAGTTAGAGCGTATTAACGGACTGCACTTTGCTCATGAGGTATGCTTTTATTGACATTTATTCTTATGTGATTTTTAGATATCCAATGAAATCAATAACTGCAAAAGGCATCGAATTCTACCTCAGCAGATAAATCTGCAGGAATAATTGAGCATGTCATTATCTGAGAGAGAGAGAAGATGCTGACTACACAGACATTGGCTTCTAAAGATAACCTCCCTCCTTTGAAAGACAAGCAAAAGGCAGACAAACAGACACTGGCCCTCTCCCACAGTTAAGTCACCAGGAACTCATCGGTAGGCACTTGTGTAAGTTATAAAGCGGGTATCATTCATGTTCAGAGAGGGGTAATGGCTGACAGTTTATGTTGTTTACAATATCAAAGGGAGATGAGGTAAAGGTTGAAATTTAAACTTTTCACCACAGTTTTCTGTCATTGAGTGCGGAGCCTGGCAGAATTCATCTCTCTTTAATGCATAGTCATTTTTGTGGTATTTTCACAGTGTGAGATTGAATTTAGACAACTGAACCAGGCAGGGTAGCGAGAATGTGTTTCTGACATCAACAGAGATACTTCACTTATTTTTCAACAGACTGCAATCATATCACCCTGACAGTTAATCATAATCAGTTACAAAACGGTCATTTGAAAAGTCATTGACCTTGCATCTTGAGAGTAGATTTGCCATAAAATGATGCAGTGGGAGACATTCAAAATGGATATGTAGTTTTTTTTGTATGTATCAGCATGTCAACCTCAGAGGCTACAAAATGAAATGAACTTGGAAGAGCCCAATGACCTCCATGTTAAAATGCCAAAACACACATTAAACGTGGCTTAATAGTGAAAGTTTCAAACACAAGTAAACAAATTGGCTTCTTTATAACTCGCAACATTCACAGACTAAGAATTTGTCTTTTGCTCGACACATTTTCCCCACAAATAAAACATGCTAAGGTTTTTAGCACAAGCCCATGGCATTTAACATTGTATAAATTAGCCTAGTAGCTAGCAGATTTTTCCTCTACTCATATAAAGCCAGGGACAACAGCAACATTTAAAAAAGGTAACTTTACAAAATTCAGCTCCATTACAACGCACAAGGTTCACCAACGAAACAACTGTTTTATGCTTAATCGGTTTTCCAAACAAATTTAACATGCTAATGTTATTAGCACGTGCCTTTGGCATTTTACATTGTATAAATTTGCCTAGCAACTAGCAGAAATTTCCTCTGTTGATATGAAGCCAGGATGAATAACACACAAAACCTAAAATGTTATATTGTGTGGAGGCTTTATTGTCTTCACAATTTATTGTTTCTTATCTGTGAAATAAAAGTAAATAAAAGCTTCATTTCCACTGAGGGAAATGATGTCAGCTTACAAAAATAGTCAGGAGGTCTGCGTGGCCACGATGTGTAGTTACATTTCTATAGGTGCACGTCAGGCTACGCTGTAGGTCCAGCATCGATTCAATGCAGAAGTATAAATCCCAGGTCATGGCTGCTTTGAGTGACAGGTGGGGTTAATTGTAACGTTTTGGTCCCCTAAAACTAGTCTTGTTCAGCTTTTGGTTGTACTCTACTAAAGGATCCTCTAAGGAGTCGGATATTCAGTTTTGCAGGTAAGTACATTTTGGTTTCAATTTTAAGCTAGTTCATAGTTAGCTGCAAATGCACTGTGCTAACCAAGCTAGCAGCTATCCAGATAGCCCACATACATCTGACGTCGGCCCGATGTATCAAGTTTAGATCATTAAGACGTAGCAGGGAGAGCGTTTGCTCATTGTCAATACGTCGCTGAGACGTCGGCCTTTAACGAAAATATTCATTTAGGTCAGACCTTACAAACTACAAATATTTCACCATTCACTGTGAGAAATCAATGCTAACATTCAAAACTAGCTTGACTCTTACCCTATTTTGTGTGTAAGTGTGCACAATGAAGAGACAATAGTCAATTTGACAAACTTTATTTTCAAATTTCCACAAACAATATCTGATGGCCAGTCCGCTTCTCCTGGCAGCCTGCAAGACACAGAAAAGACAATGAGCACATAACGTCAAGAAACAAATCCCAACTTCACCACTGTATTTTTTTTTTAGCATTTCAGCTGTCTTTTAACCAGATTGAAGGCTTTGGGTCCATCACTCTGCTTTATTTAGTGTTGAACTGGTTAAATAACGGGATCCGTTAACTCCGTTAACTGTTAACAGCAGCTCAACGGTTGGTCCTTCATCTCGGAAAACCAGTGGTTTCAAAACTGCGCTATTACCTGTAGCCACCGGGTCAGTTTGCTGTGCAGAGGAGGAGACCTCAACTGATATATTGCCCATAAAATCACATTAACAACATACTCAAGGCATCCTTAAATTTCACTATTTGACCTCCGCGCTTCTCTCCGCTCCTCTCACCAACACTTGAGCACCCGTTCTGGGATACACATTGTTGGCCCATCCGGCCTGACCTCCGCGCTCCTCTCCGCTCCTCTCACCCACAGTTGAGCACTCGTTCTGGGATATACAGTGTCGGCCCGCCCGGCCTGACCTCCGTGCTCCTCTCCGCTCCTCTCACCCACACTTGAGCATCCGTCCAGGCCGCGGATGTCAGGCCGGGGGGCCACGGAGATCAGGCCGGGCGGGACCATAGGTGAGTGGATCCCAAATCTTGAGCCCTGCCCAGGACCACGGGTGGCAGCTCCAGGCACTTCCACTTTAACCCAAAACGAGTGCTCACAATAACCAGATAAGCAGATAACGTCAGCTAGGGAAAATAAAATAAAAACACCACAGTTGTAGCCTGTTAGCTAACATGTGCTAAACTTGCTAACAGCGAATGAAAGATAACGTTAGCTGGTGGGGACATGTGCTTTACACCCAGTCGTGCCTCGCCACTCACCAGGAACCTCTTTTAACGGTCACAGAAGAAACAACATAGCTATTTTCTGCCAATTTATTCCAATTAGCTTACCTGAAACCAACTGATGAGATGCTGTGACCTGCGAGCTCAGTTCCAAACAAAGACTGCAGAGGTGAAATTCCGCCTTCTGTGGCGACTTCTGTACGTGGGCAGATATATTCTACGGCACTGGGCCGACCCAAAGCCGACGTAACAGAGACGTTTGATGAGCTGGGACAAAAGAGTATTACATTTAAAGATATCCGCCAATGCGGCCGACGCTTGCCAGACGTTATAAATTCAAGGCTGATGTGTCGTCCTCAGGCCAACGTCGGCCAGATGTATGTGTGCTATCTGGGTAGTGTTATGATGAAGGTCACTTTTGGCTCCTAAAATCCAAGATGGCGATGGCCAAAATGCCAAACTCAAGGGAGTCCACCAACTGATTCAGTCATACCAATTCAGGAACAGAGGGCTAAAAAGGCATAGAGTGGATATGTGGATATGGGCTGGTAGACTGCAAGGTTGATTAGGGAAATGGGAGGCAGGTGAGTATGTGGGTGGGGAAGAAAAAGTAGAGAGGAGTTACTTCAGGGCAGTAGGGAGTGGCTGGATCTGACATGACAGTAAGACGACAGGAAAAACAAAGAGCACACAGCAGGATAAATACGAGGAGTTGTGACGAATATACAAATATAGGAATACTAAAGTATATGATAATAGAGTGAATAAAAAAGCCTCAAATTAAGCCTCACAGATGTGATACAACACATAACAGCATTCAATCCTTAAAATGTATCTTTGTAAAACTCTGTTGATGGACGTGGAGGAAGAAAGAACTCACCAGGAGCAATGTGTAAAAACTTCAAAGTGAATATAAACTTTCTCCCAAAACAGAGAGGGAGAAGTCTTGTCCAGTGAAAGCTGGCCTCACCAGCATCACATCTCTTGCCTCTCTTATCCCCTTGACAGCATTTGGTAAAACATGAAGCGTCATAGCTCTCCTATTATGGTTGTAGGCCCTGAACAATAAAAGAAATAAAGACACTCAAATCATGACGGTCCAAAGGAAGACACGTGAACATCATTTCCTGCTGTACTTTATTTCCTTACAAAGCAGCAATTTAATGCCAGCATTTAATCCACAATTCTCTCTCTGTATTTATTTTTAAATACATTTCTCCTCCTTTCATTTTTGTGATGTACTATATCTGTTTGATTGTCACACAAGCATCAAGTAACATTTAAAGAGAATGAATGAACAGAGAACTCAGTACTGCATTTCAGGGGAAAAAGTTCTTTTCAACAGTGTGCCACCCACCGTGCAACTTTAATTACAATGACATGAGAAAGGTTTCATTTTTACAATTTCATACTGTTCCATTGTAGCACTGACCCCCCTTTTTCATTCATTTTTACAGCATTTCCATTTCCAAATATGACCAATGTTTTATTGTATTCACATAAAAGTGCTGCCCTTTCTTAAAAGCACCTGTGTGTGTGTGTGTTTTTGTGCTCGGACAAAGATGACCCAGACAGTGCTCCAATCCATTTTCTTTTATACTGCACTCACCAATGTGCTGAAATCTTTTACGAGGAAAGTGTGAAGTGAACCTTTGGGGCCATGTGTTGGGGGCGAGTATCGATTTCATAGCCAGGCAAAAATTGGTGGTGTAGTTTGCTGTGCTTGAGTGTTTTCTAACTTTATAAAAGATCCAATCTGAACTTCTTTTTTAGCCATGTTTCCAGCCAAATGGTCAGTATTGTTTTGTCCTTCACAAATGATTCATTCAAAAGAATGAATCTTTTGGGTGAACAAACTGAACTGAATCACTTATGAAGTGATTCGTTTATTCCTCACTTCAGATGAGCTCTCAGTTATGAGCGAATGTGCAGGGATCTGCTGTGATTCAAGCCTGACACCTTTTCCTAATTGGACACACATCGCGACCAAACGAGTGAGAGAATATCACATTGTTTCATTGTTACCCAATGAGAATGTCCAAAGGCTAGACAACGTGTTGTTTGAAGAACTGCTAACAGTGAAGCTTTGCGCACCTCTTTTCAGAGCAACAGCAAACAGTTTCTTAGGCTTACTCGGGGCTTGATGGGCTCTCTGCATGTTGTTCTCGCTTGTAGTATATCTGGACACTTTTTGCGCTCCATCTGTCAGAGTCAGCTCACTCGCTGTACATTAGGCAGAGGTGTGAGACTTCTCAGATCCTTTCACTGCGGGGGAACAGTGCATGATCAGTGATTCGTTCACTGAAAGTACTACACAGTGAGTGTGAGCCATGAGTGATCGACAGTCGCTGAGTCACTCAAATACCACCCTCTCATGTCTTAAAGTCTTGAAGTAGGAGGCTGTGCCAAACATTTTATTTAATAATTAGGTGTTGCAAAAATATTCATACATTACACAATAGGGTAGGATTTCAGCCTCCAGTTTATAAACAGTATCTTTATTCAACCAAATTTTCCATTCTCCTTTCAGTGGTTAGCAAGCTGACATGAACGTTGAGATGTGCTTCAGTCAGGTGAGTGGGACCATGTGTTATCGATGTGATGGTCAATCATTCAACGATTCGCGAAACACATCTTTTGAATTAAATTTCAAATTAACAGATTCTAGTGATTCAGTACTCAAGTTAGGTACCAAACTCGTTACTTTAAAGGGTACTGAATTCCGTAGGTACTACTGAGTACCAATTCATGTCTAATCAATCTGTGCCAATTTTCTAGTACCCAGAATTGCACTTGAGAATGCCAGGTTCAGACTGTAGGTGGAAGCACTCCAAAGTGTCTAGAAGTCAAGTCAAGAAGCTGCCCATGGAATGTCTGCTTCTTGGCCTTGGGGCACTTTGCAGCAGTGGAACTCTTTGGAACCACCGCATTCAGAAAGGAAGTGGAGGCATCATGAAGCCAGAAAGCCAGCCACAGAGCTCCGTCAGCTTTTCAGCAGAGCCCAGTCTCACACCAAAGTCATCGAAATCCGGCCCTTGGGCAGTGATTTGCGGCGTCAGAAACCAACGACAAGAGGTGTCCTTTATTAACGTCTGTATGATCCACCCGGCGGCATCAGGGGGAAACGAGGCGGGGCAAGGACTTGTGTTAAGGTGGCAAAAGTCTGAGAGGGGTGGGCGGGAGGGGTAGTGGAAGACAAGACAAACACAGACTTTCAGAGAGCAGTGTATGTGTCTGGTAAGATTCTAAAGCCAAACCCTGTTCTTTTTTCCTAAAACTTACCACTTCCTTTTGTTGCCTAAACCCAACCACGTGTTTTTGTTGCCTAAACCCAACCATGTGTGTTTGTTGTTGAAATTTAAAAAAAGTCTTTTTGCGGTGTTGTACCAACATAGTGCATTTATTTTGAAAGAGACTATATGTAAACATTTAATTTCTTAAAGAGAAGAACTTGACACTGTGTCCCAGAGCGTCAGCAACCAACGAACCCAGGGTACCTTGCATGTCGTATGTGGATGCGGAAAACCCATGACCAAAACATCAATATGTGATAAGGTCGGAGTGAGAATGTGTTGCCCAGCAAGCCAGAGCTAATTCTGCAGCGCCATAGTTTCAGTCTATCTGGTCTATTTTCTTTTCTATTTAACTTTAGAAATAGACAACTGTTTGTGATTGTTTTCTAAATTACGTGTTTATTCCATCTATCTGTCAGTTTTGTCTCAACAGAGAGCAAGAGAGATGGGCAGACATACAGTACAGGCCAAAAGTTTGGACACACCTTCTCATTCAATGCGTTTTCTTTATTTTCATGACTATTTACATTGTAGATTCTCACTGAAGGCATCAAAACTATGAATGAACACATGTGGAGTTATGTACTTAACAAAAAAAGGTGAAATAACTGAAAACATGTTTTATATTCTACTTTCTTCAAAATAGCCACCCTTTGCTCTGATTACTGCTTTGCACACTCTTGGCATTCTCTCCATGAGCTTCAAGAGGTAGTCACCTGAAATGGTTTTCCAACAGTCTTGAAGGAGTTCCCAGAGGTGTTTAGCACTTGTTGGCCCCTTTGCCTTCACTCTGCGGTCCAGCTCACCCCAAACCATCTGGATTGGGTTCAGGTCCGGTGACTGTGGAGACCAGGTCATCTGCCGCAGCACTCCATCACTCTCCTTCTTGGTCAAATAGCCCTTACACAGCCTGGAGGTGTGTTTGGGTACATTGTCCTGTTGAAAAATAAATGATCGTCCAACTAAACGCAAACCGGATGGGATGGCATGTCGCTGCAGGATGCTGTGGTAGCCATGCTGGTTCAGTGTGCCTTCAATTTTGAATAAATCCCCAACAGTGTCACCAGCAAAACACCCCCACACCATCACACCTCCTCCTCCATGCTTCACAGTGGGAACCAGGCATGTGGAATCCATCCATTCACCTTTTCTGCGTCTCACAAAGACACGGCGGTTGGAACCAAAGATCTCAAATTTGGACTCATCAGACCAAAGCACAGATTTCCACTGGTCTAACGTCCATTCCTTGTGTTTCTTGGCCCAAACAAATCTCTTCTGCTTGTTGCCTCTCCTTAGCAGTGGTTTCCTAGCAGCTATTTGACCATGAAGGCCTGATTCGCGTAGTCTCCTCTTAACAGTTGTTCTAGAGATGGGTCTGCTGCTAGAACTCTGTGTGGCATTCATCTGGTCTCTGATCTGAGCTGCTGTTAACTTGCGATTTCTGAGGCTGGTGACTCGGATGAACTTATCCTCAGAAGCAGAGGTGACTCTTGGTCTTCCTTTCCTGGGTCGGTCCTCATGTGTGCCAGTTTCGTTGTAGCGCTTGATGGTTTTTGCGACTCCACTTGGGGACACATTTAAAGTTTTTGCAATTTTCTGGACTGACTGACCTTCATTTCTTAAAGTAATGATGGCCACTCGTTTTTCTTTAGTTAGCTGATTGGTTCTTGCCATAATATGAATTTTAACAGTTGTCCAATAGGGCTGTCGGCTGTGTATTAACCTGACTTCTGCACAACACAACTGATGGTCCCAACCCCATTGATAAAGCAAGAAATTCCACTAATTAACCCTGATAAGGCACACCTGTGAAGTGGAAACCATTTCAGGTGACTACCTCTTGAAGCTCATGGAGAGAATGCCAAGAGTGTGCAAAGCAGTAATCAGAGCAAAGGGTGGCTATTTTGAAGAAAGTAGAATATAAAACATGTTTTCAGTTATTTCACCTTTTTTTGTTAAGTACATAACTCCACATGTGTTCATTCATAGTTTTGATGCCTTCAGTGAGAATCTACAATGTAAATAGTCATGAAAATAAAGAAAACGCATTGAATGAGAAGGTGTGTCCAAACTTTTGGCCTGTACTGTGCACACACACATGCGCGCACACACACATACACATACACCTAAACACACATAAGCAACCAGAAAGACAAGCAGAGACTGAGCCGTATGTGTGATTAGAAAAGAGCAGGAAGCAAGAGTAAAGTTGACTACCGAAAAAGGTGCCATTGGGTACTGCTACTGAATTAGAGGTACCTGCACTGATACCACTATCATTTCAAATGTGAACGGTACCCAACCCTATTCAGTACACTACAAAGGCCTGTTTTGTCCATCGCTAAATTGGTTAGCTCTACTGCAGAATAAAAAATAAACTAGTAACTTGTTGTAGTTTATTGCTTTCCACTTAAGGCTCATGCTGTTCTGTTCTGCATTGGCAACAAATGCATCACGGCACAACAGTTTCTCGTGATTAATTCATGGGGCCTACACCCCCAGGTGAGATGACTTAATTACACCCACCAATAACGGAACCCAAAGTTGTTCAGTCATGTCACATTAACTTGATGTTGTTTTTTGTATAGGTCTGTAGTGGAAAAATGGAGGTCGTCCATCTGTGGACCATTACCTCATTTATCAAAGCACACATTTGTGACGAATGTAGTCAAAATGTGAATTCAGCTTTTACTGATACAACCAATGTTGAGTACCAGCAAGCAATTCATTCTTTGAGCGGCTGCTCGAGGAAACTAATATTGTCACAAAGTGTTTTGTGCTTGACCAGCAGAAAAAGAGAAAAATGCTTTGAAAACGGACGAAATTGCAATGCAGTGGAAAAGAAGCATGGCCCAAATGCTGGAATGATGTACAGTCAGTAGTGTCACCTTGCGCAAAATCTCCCCTCACCCCCACCACAGTGTATTTGTTCCCCTAACATGGAAAGTGTGGCAGCCAACAATCAAAAGAGACAAATCGTGACTGCAGCTTTTCCCCACAGAGTCCCCACTCTGCTTTTTTTTTGGGAGACAACAGACAGAGAGAGAGAGAGAGAGAGGAGGATGGACGGATGGAGAGAAACCACACCACATTACCACACCTCAGGCACTGATGGAAACCTGCAGGCTGCTTAGAGACAGGAACACGCATGGCCTCGGGTTGCTATGGGAACGGGGATACATGGCGAGTTGAACGGACACAGACGTCTTTGCCTTTGCCCAGGTTTGACACTCACGGATCGATATGTCAGCACACCCGAAAGGGAAGGCTGAAAGAGAAGAAACCTTTTTCCTGCCTGCATCCTTCATTGCCTTTGTGAAGCTAAACATGCAATTTATATCTCCACAGAGCCTGTTTCCACAAGAGATCGAAATCAAGACAGACATTTATTTTTGTTAACATGGATATGTCTGTCTGTGGGAGACAGAGAGGTCAGGTTAATACACAGATAATGCTGATAAGACAGAGAAATGAAAACTATACCTGGTATGACTTCCTGTTTCCAAGGCTGTAATATTGTCATGTCATAGTATCATATTGCAAAAACGTGATGCTTGTTTGAGCTCGCACGTCCTGTTTCGTCACAGTCTGTCAGAAGCTTTAACATCAGTGTTCCCGGCTGCCAGCTGAGCTAACGAAGGCTGGAGTCAATACTTGCGTGGAGTGTCCAGATGAAGACGGGCATGACAGAGAGACACAGAGGGGATAAAACAACAGAGAGGTAGGAACCCGCAGACAGCAACAGATGATCCGGGCTGTCATTCCGATTTATTGACCGCACTGTTCAGGCTTACTGATGCAAGGGATACCCTGTGAAAAGTACACTGTGTTTGTATGACCTTTTCAACCATTGCTTTCATGTGGGATGCAGAGAGGAAGGAAGAAGAGCTGGCATTTTGGCCGTCTGCACCTGGTTCAGTAAACAAAAGTCTGTAAAAATCTAAATGTGAAAGTGCATACGCATTAAAACACTTTTGTGAGGAATTAGGTATTTTCTCTAATTTAATTTGATTACATATGTTTAATGGCAGTGCACTATGAGATATGCATTATTATATGTTTTGGATTTGGTATGTTGTGTATTGTGTCATCAGCTTCAGCTAAGGGAGCTAAGTCTTCCTGGGTAATGCAAAACAGAATATAGGATGTATCTACTGTGATGTCGTGGACTTCCATTTTAAACCTTAGAGTTTGGCATTGCAGCTGATGCCATCTTGGATTTTTGGAGCCAGAATTGACCACATTTGGGCAAGAGGGCGGAGCTGTGGAGGAGTGAGGGTGGATCTGACTAAGAGCTCGAGAAACCACAGACAGCCTTCCACTTGAATCAGCCATACCTGTAACGATGCATAACTTTAAACCTTAATGAAATGTGAACAGGTGAGTTATCAATTCACCTCCCGTACAGTTGTCATGAATGTGGAAACTAGTCATAAAGTCCAAAACCATTTTTTGTACCAGGCTGTTAACATGTTTATATTTGCTGTAAAGTCTGGCATTTTTACATAGGGGTTCATGAGGATTGACTTGCCTTTGGCAATAGCGTCCAGCTGCAGATTTAGAGTGCTGGGACCCATAGTGGAAAATCACATTAATCGTGCTTCCTTAACAGTAAATAACATTTTTATGCCACTGCATAATTTAATATAATATAATATACTATAATGTAATATAATATATTGTTAATGTTAATTAATGTAATAATATATTGTTATGCGACCTAACTTTGTACAGTGAGGTGGAAATATTAACCTTATATTGTTTACCCTCGTGTCACTGGTGAACTTTGATCAAAAAAATGATTAAAAAGTCTGATGGCTGGGGTGTCGGTGGCTTAGTGGTAGAGCAGGCGCCCCATGTACAAGGCTGTTGCCGCAGCGGCTCGGGTTCGACTCCAGCCTGTGGCCCTTTGCTGCACGTTACTCCCTCTCTCTCTCCCCCCTCACACTTGACTGTCCTATCGATTAAAAGGCAAAATGCCCCAAAAAATATCTTAAAAAAAAAAAAGTCTGATGGCTTTGCCCAAAATAACATTTAAAAAGTAATTTTCACACACTTCTACTGCGCTAGCTATCAAAACACCAACTTAGTTTACATGGCCGCCAGGCCATGCCATCAATACAGCAACACGATTGGCTTTTATCTCTCCCTGTACTTAGGACCCTACAATACCAGAGTGACGACACTTCCATTGGCTCCTGTGGTGTGCTGAAGTTAAGCCTCACACGCCCTCTAGTGGGGCATGAGGGCATTACCTTTCCGACCAGAAAACCCATTCACTTACAGTATGTCTGACGCGCACTTGCTTGTAAGTTGATGAAAACGGCCTTGTTTTTACTTTTAGGCGTCTTGGTCATATTAAGTCATGCTTATAATTTGTTTATTCCAAGATGTAGAGAGTAACATTATGGTAGACAACTGTTTGTTTGTTTTTCCCTGTAAATGGGTCACTGATGCTCCTATTACGGTAGATTATGGTAGATTATGCTTTTAGGTGTGCTTGACTTTGGAAACGCACAAGAATTCCTGGTCAGCAGCAGCGCAGCAATACTGAAGTTCAGTCAGTTCTTGGTCGGATATGCAACGCGCTGTCCTGCCACTAGAGGGCACATGACCAACTTTCCGCTTGACCAATGTGTGTCGCTACGCTGGTATTGTAGGATCCTACCTGTACTGCTTTTCTTAAAGCACTCAATTGGTTTGTAGGGGGAAGGGGCGAGATAGGTTCTGGTGATGGAGACAGGTCCCCTCACTGGAGATGGGGTCTGAGGCTGGAGGTTGGCAGCCAGACCCCTCTCGCTTTTGGAGTCTGCCTCAACTGGCCATTCAAGGAACTGCAGTTTTTGGCACTAATGCATTTTTAAGCCTCGGAGGTTGCTGCTAGATGTATATACACAAATGATGGGGCTAAAATGTGGACATTTATTGAGATAAAAGAAAAAAAAATGAAGCCTGTAAAATGCAGAAAATATCAGAAAATTAAAATATTTTGATTAGTTTCAATCAAGTCTATACAAGTACAATAGAGCAAGCTATAAAAAACAGGCTGAAAAATATAATTACAAAGTCTGATATTTACTCTACACCACTTCTTATTACTTATTTGACTTGCAACTCGAAGCTTGCTTTATTAGTATCACCTTTTTGGTAACATCACTCAGAATAAAAATTGTCTTTCATTTTCTTGTGGGTTTTATGAGAGATAATTGATCTTTTCATAGGATTAGTAAAGTTTGGGACATTGTCATTGTCATGATTAAAGTTTTGCTTTACCCATAAAATGATTAAGCTTATTTGAGATGAGCCAGGCCTGCACAGATTCCATCTCTAGCGATTGCTGCACAATGCATGTTGGTTAGATTTGGGTGCAACTTCATCAAGGCTTGCTCTGGAGTCATATAAAACACAGTGATAATGTTGCAAGTTCGATGCAGCCGCAGTTTTTAGAGCCAGGCGCTGCAGGTGCTCTCCACCAACTGCAAGACCCAGGGCATGATTGGAAACGTCTAGCTTTCACCTGATCAAACAGCTGATTGGTTAGATGTTAATTATGCTGAATGGCAGAGAGCTTGATTTGATTTGCCTGACATGAAGGTTTATTCTGTTAACAGAATACATGTTGTGTGAACGATAGTGATGTTGAGTAGTCAGACTAAATACATTTATCATAAACTATACATAATCTATTGTATATTAACAATGGACTGTTTTAATTATTAAGTATTTAGCAACACAAAGACTTGTGGTAAGTGGAATGAGAGGGATGTGTTCTTGAAATAACATCTGTACAGATGTGAAGCTCTGCCCATATCTGACTGATCTACAATGAAAGCTGTCATCTTGTAATTTTTCCTCATTACATTAACCTATTAGTCAAACACAATTTATTTAGCCTCTGTAATTGAGGCGACAGGTCTGCTCTGCAGTAGCAAACTGATATGATGCTGATTTACATGCGAATTCATGTAAAATGAGGGTTGAACCATGAGCATGAATTACAGATTGCCTTTAAAGCATTTTAATAGGCTACTCTGTTTTAATTACAACAATTGGAGACTGCGAACAAACTGATGTATGGGTCTGATAACATTTTTAATCAATCGGTATCAGATCTAACAGGATGTGAGCGTTTCTGTGACTTCCTGTACAGAGTGGGGGCTGCTGGAAATGCTGGGAAACTGTCCAACTTCACCACAGCTTTTTGTCACCGCCTCCTGCTGCAGCCATCTGACCTCGCCCACTTTCCAGGCAAGGCACAGCTCATCTCAAATGAGCCTAATATTTGAATATCAGGTACACACCCAATGTTACGTTGAATTTATGAAGAAAACATTGTTTTTCCTGCAGGCCTCCATGGTGAACAAATAATCCAAAAACTGAGACAATTCTTGATGAATTTATGTAAAGGGTGGCAGTGATTAGTAACAGCAAAACTATATCAAAACATCAGTTTACAGTACAAACTCTCACACAACTAAGGCAGTATAATCCAGGTCTCATTTATCCAGTTGAAACTTCCCAAACACATGTATTTTAACTGAAACTTTTCCACTCAAAACACCTCTGCATACAAGCAGCGCGCCTGAGCAAGCCTGTGCGTCCATTGAGTATTCCTTTAAGCTGAGGGAAATGTCATGTTATGCTAATGAGGAAAGGATTTTCAGTGTTAATTCACTGTTTCTGACCCAACTATCACCGCTGACCTCCTTATGAAGTGGATTTGCTGTTTGTAATAGTTTCACTCCACTTACACATACCACTTACAGGTATGACATACAAGTCCTTTTCATGTTAATTAAACCAATACGGTCCCCAAAACAAAATATACTATGCTTATATACTACTAAAGGATTTTACAAAGGCATTTTTTAAATCTTGGAAGTGTTGTACCAGACAAAAGTTGTAGTGAGGTGATCATAGCAAATGGTGAAGGTACATACCCCAGGAGACCCAGGGATTGCCTTCTGTGTTCTGTTTGTGCTTAATTTTAGGCTACTTAAACACTTTGGTAAAAGTTACTCAGAAACATTGTGATTTTGATCAAAAATCAAACAAAAAAAAAGTTTTATCTCATGCTTAGTCAATACTATTCATATTTAACTAAGACCATATATTTTTCTTACCCTAAAGTGTTTTCAGTTACCCAAACATAACCAGACAAACACTAGCCCCTTTTACACTGCCAGATTTTCCGCAAATGTTGGGCCGTTTTGCCGGCAAGCTGCAAGCGTTTAGACACACAGAGCCAGATTGGCGAGTTGATCCGAGGTGCCCAATTTTCCGCCTTGTGGGGTAGTCATATTGGCAGAACCCTTTTAGTTTAAAAAGGCCGAGGCGGCCTGCCGCAACGGGAGGGGCTGTTGATGACTATCCACTGGCGGTGGATAAACGGGAAACAGCTGATAGCAGGAATTAGCAAGCAGCTAGTAGCAAGAGGGAAACACAAACCTGACAGACACTGTAAAGATGAGCAACTGGGGAGACAAGGAATTGCGCGCCCTCCTCGCCCGCGCAAACAAAGAGGCCATTAACTGTCACATGACGGGGGCGGTGAAGAACAGGCCGACTTACCAGAGAATTGCCGAAGGATTGACTAGCCAGGGCTTCCCTCCCACGTCACTGGTTACGTCACATGCTGAGCTACACGTTTCGTTACTTGCTCACGCCCCCCATTGCCCCGAAAAAGGCGCATTCTGTATTTTGCTGCACTCCCCGATTTTGTTTTTATATTGCCAATGCTGAAAGAAGACTGATTGAGCTTTCCTGCAAATTTGCACAATTCCTGTTTAAAAAGGGCGACTGATCCTGCTTTGGTTGGAACAAGTGGAATATTGTAGGAAATACAGAATATGCTGACCTGACAGTGAACATTTTCTTGTATGTCCAGGATGAACATTTTCCAGCTTTGCAGATATATTCACTAAAATCTGTTTCTTTATTATGTCAAGCTGTTCTCCTGCACTGTCAGTACATTCTCCTACTAAAAGGTAAGCACCAGAATTCATACATATCCCACATTATCATGAGCCAATTAATTGGTATAAAACCAATGTACTTTGGAAGGTTGTGATCATGAATAAACCTAACCTTGCTAACTTTATGTTAATTCCATAACTTTCACATTATGTATGTAACATCATCAGTGGGGCACTAATTCATAGGAAATCATATAAAGCCTTGTATGAGGATACGTTGATTATGAGGAGCAAATTGCTTTCTTGGGAAAAAAAAAAGGTGGAGATGAAGGTTTGTCTTACATCTACCTGGTATCTTGTGCTAACATCTGAAATCTGATCTCAGGGCTTCATATAAAGATGACAGGCAATTCCGCATTGCAAGCTGTTATTGTATAAATGCCTATATATTGCATGTAGGTCAAGTATGAACATGAGACATAAAGACACAGAGAATTGACCATTTTCTTTCATTACAACTATCTACAGCATCGCAGCTATGTGTTCCTCTGGGTCTGCTTATGAAAGTATCCACAGTTTTAATATCCTTGAGGTCCTGCCGTTCCCAGCTGGGGAAAACAATAACCATGTGTATCTGTAAACAAATGTCCTTGCTTTGAGAGGCGCATAAACTCGCCTTTAGGGAATTAAGAAAAAAAAAAAAAAAGATGTTAAACTGTGCCTAAGTTTGCTGCACGGAGAATGGCCTCTCTGCTGCTGCTGTACACTCCATAGAGTGCCACAAAACTGAGGTACGCATGAATTATAATGGAAATATTTGAATAAAAACAACAACTGGAGGACAACAGAAACTTTTAGAGGGCATTGGATTTTGGTCTCAGTAGCCCCTCCCTTGGCTAGAAAATTGCATATTGGCCAGAATGGACAAATTGACAGATAGTCACATTTATGCTCTCCTCTCATTAATTAGTGGGGAATTAGAGAGTACCTGCAAGAGAGAAAATACAGAACTGGTGAAACTAAAGGTGAACAGCTGCACATTTGCTACTTTTACTGATTTAAGAAAAGCAACAACAACCATTTGGGTCAACAGACATGCCACATCACAGTGGGGAGTATTTAGCCCTGAGAGAACCAGAAGAATGAAGGGTTACTTGAAGCCTGAGCCAACCCACTTCCTGTCAGGGGCCACCTGTTCCCGCTCACGACTCAGACCCACCTGGGGAATGAGATGGAAAGAGAGAGTAGAAAGCTAGAGAGAGAGAGAGAGAGAGAGAGAGAGAGAGAGAGAGAGAGAGCAGTGGAAGAAAAAAAAGGAGATTGACAGCCAGTGGGAAAGAGAATGAGAGATAAAGAAAGTAATTGAATACAGAAAAGCTGAGGGAACTGCATACTGTAAAAGTCAACAAGATAGAGTGTAAATGGGTGGTAAATGGTGCAGTCAAAAGCTTAAAGAGGCAGACAATTGCATACTTTCAAGCATGTGAAAATATGTGGGTGATACCAAGACAAGGCAACCAAGTGAGTGTAAAACATGATGGAAAAAAACAACATTCTGCCCATTTACTGTTGTTTAATAGCACACAACTGCCAAAAACACAGCCATGAATTATGGATATATTTGAACGTACGCAGTTGTGCTGAAATTCCATATGTGACACATGCTTTAATGCCTATACCAGAGCTATGACAGGAAAAACTCAGAAAGAAAAGCCCACCTAATCCATTTTCAAAGCGGCAGCTAAGAGCTCCATTTGCAGCCAGAGAACGACAGAACGTCTCATGCATTAGCGGCAGAGTGTAGGGAAAAGAGAGAGAAGAGGAGGAGAAAATGCATCAGCTGAATCCGTCAGTTGAGCTCTGATGGCTCGTCTTCCGGAGTATCATCCCGAGTGCTCGGGTGCCGCCCCTCTTTCCTAACAGGGCACTAAAATAAATGAAGGGTCATTTAGACGACTGAATGAAGCTGCAGTGAAACCCAACAACAAATGGGTGCTCTAATAGAATTATATTCAGCTGATGTCAGCACTGCCTCTATATCATTTTTATGAGTCAGCAGGAGCAGGACTACACTCCTGAAGCATGAGGTTTTACTTAATACAGTGCAGCTATAGATTTCCCATGAGACCAATTGAAGAGGAGGGCAATAGGGTGAGGGAATCAACCAGCGGTGCTGACGTATGCTCGCACTGACCCGGTTTAAAAGAGACAAAAAGTTAACTTATGTGAAAAGCTAATGAACACAGCTGTGAAAATTGTGTGATAGTGAAAGTTCTCACTGGGCACAATAAGAACTTCTAACAAACAACTTCAATAATGTTCCTCTCTACTTTGCCTTTTAGCAACCAAGTTATCCAAGAGCGCCTTACATTATCTAACAATATCACAATCAACAATTGCATGCTGCCACTGACTTTAAAATTGCAGGTTTTCAATGTAGGAAGTCTATGTAAAGAAACAAAGGTAGTTCAAAAATAAAAAATGTAAGGCACAGACTGAAATGTAATGCAATGGAATGCTGGAAATAATGCTCAATTTTAAGTGGGTCTTGTTTTGTTATTTAGGATGCTTTCTCAGGGTACTCCGGCTTCCTCCCACAGTCCAAAGACATGCAGATTGGGGATACTCTGACTCTAAATTGTCTGTAGGTGTGAATGTGAGTGTGAACGGTTGTCTGTCTCTATGTGTCAGCCCTGCGATAGTCTGGCGACCTGTCCAGAGTGTACGCCGCCTCTCGCCCAATGTCAGCTGGGATAGGCTCCGGCCCCCCCCGACCCTCAAGAGAATAAGCAGTTAGAAAATGGATGGATGGGTGGATTATGTTTTATCTTGGGAAACTGGATTCCTGGAAATACACATCCAAACTATTCATGGCATGAAAAATAGTTCAGATGTGTATAAAAAACAGGGAAAATGGGTTAAGTTTTAGGTGTCCTTTATTTAAGTCACACTTCACATCCTTCTGAGTTCTCAGAGTTGGCAGGGATGCAAAACTCAGCAGCACAACAGTAAGTTCCTTTGGGCCCACCAAATTCATCTATTGTTGGCTAGGTTAAACAATCCCTCTGAACCCGACCTACAGGCCGTCAGCTTTATTCAGTATAGCTGCACAATTATTGTGAGGAGTAAAACAAGAACAGAAACAAAGACTGAGCGCCACTCAGCTCTCTAAGGTGTGTGTGTGTTTGAGAAAGAGAGACAGAGGGACAGAAAAAAGTGGAAACTGTACTTTGGCATGCAATTTTGGTAAGTTATTAATAACTTACTCAAAATTCTGCTTTTGACCCATCCAGCCAAACCAATGATATTTTCTAATAAACTTACCCAAACCCACCTGAACTGGATTCCGTGGTTTGTAAATTGATCCGTGCATCACTATTTGATCAAACCGCCAACCCTGCAATTAATGGAAGACTCACGCTACCTCTTGAGAGCCATCAGCCGCCCCAAAGTGCTGGACAAACAAAAATGTGTTGTCATACCGGTACAAAATAAAATCCCAGGGATCATCAAAATCATTAGGAATACATTGTCTCAAGACCAGGAATGTCTGTGTAAATGTGCTTGCCAATCCATCCTGTAGATGTTGAGATATTTCAGTAGATGAGTAGAAACTGCCCAGCCTGGTCCCATAGATATACATGAAATGCACATGGACCCTTAATGTATTACATGGTGGTGGGCACAAAATGGGATCAAAATGCATGGAAAATACTACCAGTGCAAAGTCAGTGAGAATCTTTTGTCATTGTGGACACACAAATTAAGTATAAAGAGCAAGAAAGTCTGCGTAAGGTGGATGGTCGGTGTAGGTCATACAAACATGGACTTTCAACCAGCAGAATCCTGTTTGTGTCCCAAAAGTCAATGCGGTTATGTGGCTGTACAGACTTTACATAACCAAGCAAAGTATGTAAATTTATGTGACTTATGACCCATCAACTCATATGTAGTTATTTAACTGAAACCACAGTCTTTTCCTAAAGGTAAGTATATTTTGTCCTCTAACCCTAAACAAGTGTTTGTCTTTCCCTAACCCTAAAGCCCAGGTCAGATCAAAGAAGCGCAACAAGACGAGTTGAAACAGGCAACTACTTGCAATGTGCCATTCTGCAATGTTTTAAAAACCTGCTGGTTCACACCAATGTAACTAGATGAGACAGTATATCACCTCTATGCAACAACTCTCTGTACTTCTGATTTCCAGCTTTTCAGACTTATTTTGTGGCACAAGCACACACAGCGAGCAGCCGCAGCGACCCACCATCCAACACTGGCACACCACAAGGACTCAGCAGAGACAGAGCACCTGCCGCAGCAAGCAAACACACCTGCTGTCATTTTGACTTGACCAGCAGACTTCACTACAAGCTGATCGGCTCTTGAAACAGGTGACGTGCTTTACATTCTAAAACTGGCAATTTGACCAGCAGAGTTCCCAGTGACACCATCAGCCAGCTTGAGTCAAGCTCAGACTGGCCTCCGCAACGCTCTGAAACGGTTTCATCCCATTGCGAATCATAGGTCTGGACTGGGCTTAACCAAACTGCTATCTTGAATGTAAACCACATGAATTATGTATTCTAAGCTGCATGTGCATTGTTTTTGTGTTGCCAGCATGTAATTTTAACCCATTTTTGTACCCACCACCACGTAATATTTTGTTAAGAGGTCATGTTCATTTCACGTTTTTCAGGGAGATTGTGGGCCCTGTTTAGATGGTCTAAAACGCAAAGCGCCAGGCGTGCAGCGCATGGGCGTGTCCCAGTCACTTGTGCGTTTTCAGACTGTGCGCCATGGTGGAGAGTCTAAAAGGGTTGGACTTACTCTGTGAATTAGTCATGGGTGTGTTTTGGGCGTATCATTCAATAAGCCAATCAGAGTGTCACCTCTCATTCCCTTTAAAAGAGGCGCGATTGGAGCGCATGGCGGAGAGCTAGTTAGATGGCGGACCTACCAGCTGGAAAGAGTGAGCGTTTTACAGCTGAGGAGATGATAAATGTATCTCTATATCGAATGTCCCGTCACATCTGATGACAGATCAAAGGATTGGCACGTTTGGCACGCATAATGGAAACCCAACCTGATTTGATTAACACAGCTGCAATCTAATAAGTTCACATCCCTCTCAGCCAACCACAAACAGCCACAGCATCAGATAGGGAGTATATATTCAGCATCTGTCATCTTAGAAAAGCCAAAAGAAAAGAAACAGAGTGAGACTGCGAGAGAGAAAGAGAGAGTGCGCGCACGAGAGAAACGCTGTCAACAAATTGTAAATTATTCAATTTATTTTATTTTAACCCGGGAGGTTAGAGAGCCCAGCTCCCTCTCCAGCATCCTGAACCCCCCCGCCTGAAGGTGCAGGAAGGGCTGGTCCCGTGGCTGCACCCGGGCCCGTCTGGTCTGGCTGCGTGCTGGCTGCAGAGCTGGGGTCATCCTCCTCCTCCTCCTCCTCCTCCTCCTCCTCCTCCTGACAAGATGATCTTCAGTTTTATGTTCTAAAAGCTTTTTTTTTTAAATATACATTTGTACCTGGCTAAAAGTGTACGTTTTTAGTTCACAGAAGCTGGTTATTGTTGTGTTTATGTCATAATAAAGTTTATCAAACGTTTTCACATCTTTGATTTTGTGATTTACATGCCAAAATGATCACAATTCAATTGGGAAAGACAAGTTCATTTTACAGGCTATGCATCATCAGCCCGTGGAGGTCTGCTCGCAGTTGCGTATATTCGGACACTGCAAGCTTGGACCTCCCGGATTATGATGATCATTATTACTGCAATTAGATCATTATGATTAATGACTGACCATTAAGCACAATAATAACCTTTCACATTGTAATCATATTTTTATTTGTTATCTTTTGCATATGTGGGGCTGCTCCGTGTGTGTCTGAGCACGTGCACATATGTGACGCGCGTTGTGCACCCGCCTAGAGACGCATATTACTAACTTGTTTAACAGCGAAATACTGCGCCGTTGACTTTAGACCAGGTTTTTGTTGGTCACTGGCGCATTTGCTTTTTACGTCATCTAACTAGCAACGCACCATGACTGCGCCTGACCACTCCTCATTTTTAGACCAACACACTCAGAGAAGCGAAAGTTCATTTGCTAGTTAGACGAAGACGGCGCAGGGCGTGAAAATGACAACTGCGTCTGCATCTAAATAGCAATGACACTTGCAACATGGATTATGCGCCCTCCGCCGTCTGCTTTAGACCATCTAAATAGGGCCCTGTGTGTAACTTCAAGTGGTGCTCAATGGAAAGTCAAAGGATTGACGAAATCATTATGATTCATCCCTGATGGACCACAAATATCTGAACCAAATTTCATGGTAACTTATCAGACAGTTGTTAAGAGATTTCACCTCGACTAAAACTGTCAGCTTCCTGGTGGAGCTAAAAAGTCAGGGGATCACCAGATCATAGAGCTGCTTTTCATGCAACACTGAAACAAATTAAGAAGCATTTACAAAAGCACAAGTCTATCAGAGTGACAAGACTCAGTTTGCATCAACAGTGTCAGACTACAGAGACACATTTAACTGATGCCCACCATACTGTCTGAAGCTAATGACATATCACCAGACTTAATAAAAAGAGGCTAATTACATTATGTGGAATAGAAGTGAGAAATGAACATGTTTAATTTGATTTTGCATTAGACTCATATGAACTCATCAATTGTGAATTAGCGTCTGAGTTTGATTAAATAGTCAGTAAGTAACCATTAAGAATAAGACAGCTTACATGCACATTTCCTAATCTAATTACCGTGAACAGAGAACAATTATTATACTTTTTAGTAACAGGAGATGTTGCAATTGAAATGAATACTCACCTCCAGAGGCTGAATGAAAAGCTGTAGGAGTTTTTCTTATACAATACAAGCACTTAACCTTGAAACCAAGAGCTGAATAGCTCTTTTTGTGTTTGGTTCTCTCTTTTTATTTTTTTCTTGGAACATGTGTCAGAAGAGTTTATACTAGCACGCACAGTATCCAGTATGGTTATGTTGTGTTTTCAAGGCTGTGTATTGAAACCGAGGTGCCCCTTCCCTGCAAGCAGCCCTTGGCCTTATTTGATCCAGTCCTCTGCAAAATAAGTGGCAGCCTGGGCTCAGAATCTTAAGTGGGATTTGAGTGCAACTGTTTATTCGTGTTTGAGGCAAAGGTGAAGGGGCCTGCATAGAGGTGTGGAGTATACGGGCTGAACCTCAGTGGAGCGAGGAAGAAAAAGAAAGGGGAAAGAGCTGGGATGATGGGAAGCTCTGCAGATCGACAGCACGAAGGCACCACAGCGGCAGTCACTCTGACGAATTTCTAAACCATCTGTCCATCTGTCCGTCCCCAGGCTGTTACTCGAAAAGTTGAGCACAGGACAGTGATTTTCCCTAACTGCTTATTTAGCGGATGAATCACAGGAAGTGGGGAAGAGACGGGGAGGGTGTTAATAACAGGCTATTAATGTCCATCATCGTGAAAAACAGAGGCTCGATCTGGACTCTGATCTTGTCCCTGTCAGTCAGAGCTGCAACCAGACAAAAAGAGAGATCACATAACGGAAAGCGACAGAATGTAAATTCTGACTGACATCAACATCTATGAGTGGCAGTTTTGGATGTCATCATAGTGAAGACGCTGTTTCGCTGGTCACACTCCAGTAACAGAATGATGACTTCCTTAATCTACACTTGGAATGATTTGGGCTGTTTATATCATTCACTCAGTACTATATCTTTTACTCTTGTTATTGTGTTTGGTACTTTATGGCAAATTATCGCATTTTTTTTTTTCTCCCGTCAAGGATCACAATGGAAAACAGTGTTTGAAATTGTAAACAATTTTCAAGTGCTTAATAATAAAAGGCTGATGCTGAGCCTGACACCACTTTTCGCTCAAGATAATTAAGCAAATGAAAATGCTGTTTTCCAGTATTTCACAAAGTCAGTTAATTAGCCAGCTGCAGTAATTACCTAGCTTAATCCTTCCCACTGTGACACTGTGACTTTTACAGTTCTGCATTTTACAGGCCAGTGGATTTTCTTTCATTCCCAGAGCTTACATTTACATGAACATATTTTTAATCACGTATTTTCCATTTTAAAGCTGCACAAATCAATAGTTAGACTTACAATGGCAACACATGTAATGTGAATGGTGTCGCCCAAACCCGCAGAGAATTAGCACCAGCATTGAGTGTTAAAGCATCTTGAGCTCATTGTTTTGGTTTTACTGCCTACAGTTTTACTGTTTTGGTTCACCCTCACTGCTCTCATCACAAGGTTTTCAGTCCCAGCAGGCAGCTCTGATAAACTCACTGTACTCTGCCTGCCCAGCACCAAATGGCAGCAACTAGCTGGTGAACATAGTGGCATGCTAGTGGCATGAAACTGTTTGTACTGACATGTTTTAAATCCTCATGTTATAGCAAAAATGCTTGTGTTTGGGAGGTACTGAGCTTATGACTGCTAAAATGAGAATTATACTGCACAAATTGTATGAGACTCTGTAAATGAATATTTTGATACAGTTTTGCAGTTATAAAATGCGGCGACCCCTGTTTACTTAAATCAAGAGTGTTCACCTTTTTTGGATTCTTTGTTCACTGTGGTGTCGTGTAGGAAAAACAAAGTTTCTTTGCAAATTTAAGGTAAGATAGGGGGAGTCACTGATGCACACATAGTCATTTTGTGGGTAAGTATTCCTTTTAAGGAACTATATATACAAAACTCATAGTCTGGGCTGGGATGGCTTGCACACAGCTCTCACCTCTGATGTCACAAGCAAACATTGAGTTGACTGAGCCCTCCGGTTATCATGGGCCAGGATGGCGTCATAAGCAATCATCATATGAGCACAAAACAGAGCAGCTTAGCTTGCTAGCGGGACGTGACAGGAGGGACTCATGTACACTAACATGCATGCATGGCCAGCCCGGCTAACCAGGCAAAGAACAGAGAGGCTTGGATTAGAAGACGCACAGAGGGAGCTTGGCTTCATTCTCTGCTCAGGATGCCATTAATCTACTTTATCTATTTCAAATAGTTTGCTGCTATATTAATGTTAAAACCTCTCATATGTGGAGACTTTTATGGATAAACATTTACCTCTATTAGAATGGGATCACAACTTGAAAAGTGCTAGGGGGTGGTAGCAATATTTCAATCACAATAGTAGATTTAAAACAAAAATACTGCAAACAGCCTGTTTTATCAGAGCTAGTTCAGTAGCACTGGAAACACACTACAATTATGTGCACAAAAAATGAGCAGTTCCCTTGGTCATAATCAGTTAACTTATTATTAACCAATGACTAGTCCATACTCTTTGAGTACAGCATACCATACCATGACTTAGTCATACCAAAAATTAGGAAAAAAACAACAAACACTGGGCCACAGGGGGAGCCACAGCGATCGGTCTTTAGCCATTTTTAAGCATTTTTCTGTTGTTATAGCGCCACCCAGTGGCCAATTAGAGTTACATTTCTCCAGTCACCTTGAGGCGTCCTGTTCTACATATCTACCAAGTTTAGTAAAAATCGATATGGCAGTTAGGCCTAGATAAGAAATTAGCGCTCTAGGGCCGCCATTTTGTTTGATGGGGTCAATAATGGAGGGGTCCCCTCAGATTATGTGTGGTCATATGCCTACAAAGTTGCGTGGTGATCGGTGAAACCCTTGAGATGTTATACACCTTTATGTGATGAGCCACGCCCTCCGCAATATTCATTGCCTTATAAAAGATCAGTTTTAATAAGTTTTCCAACTTTTGCCAAGAGGGAACTTTAGATATTGGTCCCTAGATTATGTTCACCAAGTTTCATGCAGATCGGTCAAACTTCCTAGGAAGAGATCGATTTGAAGTGTTTTTCAAAAAATTCAAAATGGCGGAGAAGCTATATAACCGGAAGTTATGGGTTCTTGAGGCAAATTTGTTGCTCATGAGGAGAGGCATCTCTGTGCAAAGTTTCATGTCTCTACGACATACGGGGCATGAGATATGCCCATTCAAAGTTTGCAATTTCAATCGGTTGCTATAGCGCCCCCCTTTGGCCAATTGATGTAATATTGCTTCATTGGCATCCTCCCATGACCCTCTACCACTGTGCCAAATTTCACATGGATTGACCAAGTCAAGGAGGAAAAAAACGTGGAACAGACACACCCACGGAGTTTTCGTCATTATATAGTAAGATGAGTTCCTCAAGAACTGGCAACTTTATTAGGTATGCCTATCCAATTAAATTAAATCCACCACAACAGATCTACCATAATATCTACATAAAGAAAGATTATAATTTCAGTTTTGGCTGACACTGTCAGGGAGGTGTTCATTCAACTGTATGTTTATTATTGAAGTCACAGGTTGTGGTTGCTTTGCCTGCATTACACTGAAATGTGCATGTTTGTACATGTGGTGGGTAAAACATAAGAAACACCTCTTTGAGAGTGTCAGTCAAAGCTGAATATTACATCTTTAAAAGCAGAATTTATGGCTGAGCTGTTGTATTGGATTGCATTTCATTTTACAAGTTTACCTCCCAATTTGTCACAAAAATGCAAATGCCCCTTTTAAATAAATGAAAGTAATTATCAGAACTGGGTGTCATATTTAAATTCTTTAGATGCAGCAAAAACAGATCCCCATGGAGCACTGGAAGGAGAGCCCTTGGCGATACGCCAGTGGCAGAGATGCTGGTGGATAAGCAGCCAAGTGTGGCAATTACTATTCAAAAAGGATACAGTTACTTTTCAGGCATCAATTTATCATCGCTGACATATGGGAACCAATCAGATTGTTCACAATGCATAAATCTTCACCCTTCACACACTCCAGGCCGGCTACAGCATTTGGAGATAATTATTGATCCAGCAGTAGCTCTAGTAGCAGGGTGGTCAGACAGGCTCAGAGCGTCGTCCTACTCGGTGGGATGCCGTGCAGTTGAATCAGGTGGAGTGTTTGGTGGCCACGCTCCAGGAACACTGTGCTACCCTCTGGTCCACTTCCACCTGGAAGCACCTGTTTGGCTGAAGTCCTACTCCACATGGAAAGCCCAGTCGAGCGAACACAGAGTCAGCGATCCGCGATTCATTCGACATCGACCGGTTTCTAAGTCAGCAGAGAGATGACATAGTTTATTGTAGAGACTTCCTTTTTTAATTTTATATTCTTTTACTAGATACTAGAACTTTTTAGTAAAAGTCTACTACAACTGTCTAACTTAGATCTCTTACGGAGTTTTCTGAGGTAGTTGAATTAATGTTTTAATGTGTTGTAACAACCCCAGTGAATGTGTATTGGTTACTAGGGCTGCACGATTCTGGAAAAAATGAGAATCACAATTTTTTGGCTTATAATTGAGATCACGATTCTCTCACAATTTTTTTCAACATAAAGATATATTGTGCTTATTTCCTGATACAAAAGGAAAAGTAACAAAAATTACAAATAAATAATAAAAAAATATCATTAAATAACAAAAGCTATGATTGTGCCTGATACAAGAGACACAAGGCACATAAACTCTGGTCAGCAGAGAGGGAACACTCCTGTTTCTAGCTTTAGTCTCTTGTCTTCTCTTACAGCTTTTGAACAATTTTAACAATAATATCAATGTTGAACAACATTTTTCTGAGGTAGGTATTCCAGGCCTGGAATTAAGTCAAAATTAAACGTTTCAACACCATGCATTTGACAGGAGTATTCACCTAACATAGCCTACATATCTTTAATTATATAATTATTTATATGTCTCTATGTATATTTTTACATAAATCCCCAATATTTTATTTGCCTTTAAAAAATCCTCTTTCTTCATTTAATTTGACAATGTTTATTGTATTGTATTGTATGTATTAATTCTCTGCAGAATCTTATATGTTCTTTAATGTGTGTTCAGTTTATTAAAAGTACAGTTTTGGGTGAACCCTGCAGCAAAGTGAGCCCTCTTCCTCAGAGAGGATCTTTGCCTCCCAGTTTGTTCCTGGCAGCAGAGCAGAGTGATCCCTCTTTCTTCTCAGAGGATCTTTGTCCCATGAGAGCAGGCAGCTGTTCTCCGTGTCCGCAGTGTAAACATTGTTCGCTGGCCATTTGACAGTCACTAGAAGCACATTATGACCCTTTGTAAAAGTTTCTGTGTGGTACCTGTGTTGTACATGAGCTAACGTTAGCGGCTAAGGACTGACAGGCTGTCCGGTATGTGTGTGTGTGTGTGTGTCTGTCTGAGGAGTGTCAGTACGTTAACTTGGCGTAGCCTTGCTGTTTGTCATGTTAATGTTATCGTCGGCAGCCCTTAATAGCTTGTAAAGCTTTAGCATAGTTAGTTAACACATTTGTTATCGGCCCATGTGTTTACTGCTACAGAAAATTGATAAATCTTTGGTTTATTTGCACAACGTCGCCTCTCTGCCGTCTTTTATCACGCTTGCTAGTGCTAAGTTAACTTTACCAGCAGATCTGAGATCTGTATGAGGCACAAACTGAGGCTACAGTGAGCAGTGTGTTTCCCCCGTCTCGCTGCTTTCCAGCTGTCGCTCTGCATCACGTGGTATAACGCTGTGTCGTTGGGAGCGCTTGTTTTCATGCATGTCCTGACTACCGGCACGGACGGGGCTGGCAGAATCGCCATCACTGAAAAATTAGATCGCATATGCATATGAATCGAGATCACGATTTTACGATTAATCGTGCAGCCCTATTGGTTACCTTACTAAAACTACACTCAGCACTGTGCCTGATGCATCTATGCAGACAGACAGAGGACTGAAGTTGCCGCTGCTTCCTGTGTTGCCCTTAGTAAAATGCACTTGATCACTCAAATGTCCATGATTCATCCATACTTCTTCAGGTATCTTTTTATTTCGATTACTTGCCTAATAGGGCAGGACTAGGGCTGAATTGATATGTTAATGAATTTGTTAATCAACAAGAAGTAACGCTACTTTTGATAGTAATTTTTTTGTTTAAGTCATTACAATACAAATGCAAATTAATCTGATTCCAATTTCTAAAACTGGAAAGATTTAGTACTTTCTTCCCTTTTTTATAATGATGAAAACTCTGTCTGTGGGTGTGTCTGTTCCACGTTTTTCTCCTCACTGACTTGGTCAATCCATGTGAAATTTGGCACAGTGGTAGAGGATCATGGGAGGATGCGAATGATGCAATATTACATCAATTGGCCAAAGGGGGCGCTGTAGCAACCGATTGAAATTGCAAACTTTGAATGGGCATATCTCATGCCCCGTATGTCATAGAGACATGAAACTTTGCACAGAGATGCCTCTCCTCATGAGGAACAAATTTGCCTCAAGAACCCATAACTTCCAGTTATATAGATTTGAATTTTTTGAAAAACACTTAAAATCAATCTCTTCCTAGGAAGTTTGACCGATCTGCATGAAACTCGGTGAACATAATCTAGGGACCAATATCTAAAGTTCCCTCTTAGCAAAAGTTGGAAAACTTACTAAAACTGAGCTTCTATAAGGCAATGAATATTGCGGAGGGCGTGGCTCATCACATAAAGGTGTATAACATCTCAAGGGTTTCACTGATCACCACACAACTTTGTAGGCATATGACCACACATAATCTGAGGGGACCCCTCCATTATTGACCCCATCAAACAAAATGGGGGCGCTAGAGAGCTAATTTCTTATCTAGGCCTAACTGCCATATCGATTTTTACTAAACTTGGTAGATATGTAGAACAGGATGCCTCAAGGTGACTGGAGAAATTTAACTCTAATTGACAACTGGGTGGCGCTATAACAACAGAAAAATGCTTAAAAATGGCTAAAATGCGACCGATCGCTGTGGCTCCCCCTGTGGACCAATGTTTGGGGTTATTTTGTAATTTTTGGTATGACTAAGTCATGGTATGGTATGCTGTACATAATCACGGAAACTGTCAGTGTGTCATTCTGTCAGTCAGTCATTCTGTCTGTCCCATGTTTTTCTACTCACTGACGTGGTCAGTCTATGTGAAACTGCACATAGGCATTGAGGATTGACATAGGTAGAAGGTGACAAAGCTACCAATGGACTAGTCATTGTAAATTCATGTTTTATCTGACAAAACCCCTGACTCAAATGTAGCTTTTAAAGAACAGTTGAGATTTTTTTGAAGAGGGGTTGTATGAGCTACTTATCTGGAGTCAGTGTATTACCAAAAGTAGATATCAGTCCCAGTTTGCAGAGGCAGAAAGGAGCACCACCACTGAAGCTCAGCAATGTACTGCTGTGGATGGGGGCAGCGGCAAAATGCATTTTAGCTACTTAAAAAAGACCTACCCCCAAAAAAACAATATCTGTCTAAGTGTATGACTACATTTAGAGTATTTTCACCACTTAACCTTGCTGTTACACAAACCTTTTCTTGGGTGCCACATTTTCTCAGCCATAGATTTTCCATCTTCCTACGTATCTCTCTCTTTCAGATCTCACTCTGCAAAAGTTGGTCTTTATACTCTGGTTCATAAAAGTATCCTCTTGTCTCCATAGTAAGCGGCATTTTATTGTCGTTGTCATAATCACTCATTTTTTAAATTTTCTTCTATTTGTGGTCTCTTCAATAAACTGCTGATCCAAACTGCTGATCTGCAGGGTAATACAGTGTATTATTACACATAGGAATATAGATGTTCTATGGTTAAGAAAAAGTAGTGCCAAAGAAAAGGGTTGTCTAATAGCAAGGTAAAGCAAAGATGTTTTTGGGGGGGGGGGCTGCTTTGCTCCTGTCCACAGCAGTATACTGCTGATTATTGTGTCAGTATTCCTGCCTGTTTCTCCAAACTGAGGGCGTGATGACCGCCATGTAGCAAAGGTAATACATCTACTATGGATGAGTAGCCTACCTCACACAACCCCACTTAAAAGAATCCAAACTGTCTCTTTAAATAAATATCCTCAAAGTTTTGAAAAAGAGGACTTTACTTTTGTTTCAATCCTGTCCGTCCTCTGACAAACCTGTCTGCCTCACACGTGTCACAAAGCAAACACTGTACTGTAGCTCACAAACACATTGTGAGGAAAAGGTACCAGCTGTGAATCACAACACATGATCCCATGGGGTTTTTGGCAACTGTTTTTTCTTTTTGTTGCCAGTATATGAATTCTTAAACTGTCAGTTATTTTCTCTGCATGTATTTAGCACAGAAGTGACAACATCTTTGTCCAAGTGATGCATCATTTAAAAGATGAGAGATAAAGTCTCTGGGGTCTCTTTAGATGCCCTGAGGTAAGTCACTTCTTGGTTGTTTGTCTTGATTGGATTGAGAAAACAGTCACAAGTATTGTTATGATGCTTTCAAGAAAACAGCAACAAAGAAGCTGTCACAGTACGGAGTGCTGAGATGATATTGAAGCTGTGCCTTCACCATAACAGACTTCATTTACTCGATGCAGCGCTGGTCTTTGTTGTTTGCGTCAAGTCAGACTTGATCATGTTTATTTCACTCAGTCTCATTAGAGCTCATACTGCATTTCTGAAAACAGTCGCCATTTGTCTGTGCCATGGTTTGTCATTTTCTTGTTTGTGTTTTCATTGTATTTTCAGCTTCAGCTTCTTACAGAAATAGATATTTTTTTTACTCAGAGAGAAAACAAAAGGCAACAAACAATAGTAAGTGCTGCGTATAAGCACAGTGTCACAACCACAAGGTCCTAACCTTTAGACATTTATTATTCATAAGGGGTAAGGCTATGGGGATGGAAGGGCAGAGCACCATTAAATCAACTAATCAATAAAGTGGTTGATCACAAACACATTACATATTGGCAAAACTCAGCATTTGTAATAAGTGAATATTGTTTTATATATTTATTATGGGGTCAATGATATAGACTTTACATATGTTATACAGTAGCCTATATATTCACCCACTTTGGGCATTTTCACACTGATAGATTGTTTGCTCTGGTCTGAATCAGGACAAATTTGTTACAATGTTGCATATTGCCTCAAGTTTGTTTTGTGTTCACATTAAGCATTTACAAGCATACCAAAATTTGTGACACGTGAGAAAGCTGCTCTCTAATTGGTCAGAATGTCCATATAGAACTCCTGGAAGTAAACCATCGATGTACAAAGAGAGCTAGATGCAATGTTTGAGGCCAGGCCTCCTTCATTCTTAAGAAAGTTGCTCTGTGGCATGGGAAGCTAAAGGTTTGACTTCCCTGACGTAATTTATGCATTTGCTGTATTCATCATGCTTCGTTTGATGAACAACAGACAACAGGGGACTTCTGCTAGCTAGCTAGCTAACCAGCTAACATTACGAGGCAGCATAGTTATACTAGCTGGCGTGTTATCGTAATGTGAAAAGTCCAACAATTTTGCAGAGCAGGACAGATGACAGACGCCAGATAGTGTGAGCTAGCTAGCTAGCTAGCAAGCAACCTGACACCGGTAACATGAGCTATGTATGAACTTTTTTCCCCGTCTCTTGCTCGGTGGTAGCCATGGCGACGTCACTCCTCGCTGGCAAATCAGCATCTGAAATCCCTCGCTCCAAAGGGCTAGTTTCATACCCTACACGCAAAAAAGAATTGGGACACCACTACCCCTTGCGGGAACGTGCAAATGTAGGGGTAGGGCCAAGGGGTAGGGCTAAGGGGGGGTATTGGGACGGGCCCTAAGAGAGAGGCTCTGCTTTCGAGCGATGGCGAAGACTGATGCAGCTTCATCTTGAGCTAAAAAAGGGACGAGATGGTCGCAGAGTTTCTGCTGGACAGGTACTTTTAGTTTGCCTCTAATGTAACATAGGCTATAACGTTATATGACAACACAGCATCCAGTTGCTAATGGCTAACGTTAGCTCACTGTAGCGTAGCCTCTGAAACATTAACGTTATCTTCCTTGGGCGTTTCTACTTATTAGTAACGTTAACGCTGCTATCTAACGTTAGCACTGTAACCTTATTCTAAAACTCATCAGTCATCACTGACTCCAGTTGAGGTTTAAAACTCCAGAGTTGCGTTTGACTGTCTTGGTTGTAACTTTACACTTGCTGTCCTCTTCCGTGTATCTAACGTTACCATGCCAACGCCTAGGTAATGAGGGCGTAATGGAGGAGGGGGGAGTAGGCCTTTGGAGGGAGGTGGAGTTGCAGGAGGAGGGGAATGGGAATTTGGAGGGAGGCGAGAGTTGGGGATGTTCAACTTTTTTTCTAAGTGTTGTTGTAAGAGTTGCTTTTACTGAGTTCTCTAACACAGTATTAGTTGTGTTCTCTGTAGGGTTTACAGTTGAAGTCAGCGGTGTGTACCCTGTTTCCAGGTAATGGGTGCAGGGTTGATTCATACTAACTTAACAAGGCATGTTTTTGTGACAAAAATAATTACATAGTTGGGAAATAGAAATAATCAAAATTGTATCTCTAAAGCATTTTCTGTCACACATGGCTTATGCAACAAGTGCATTAGCTATGACTTTGATCAATATAATCATAGAAGCATGGTATAAAAACTTTAAATGTATTGCTTATGATCAAATTATTTAAAAAAAACATCCATTTAATATATTTCCGAGACATTAGTTCTCAAATCCACAAACAAGAACTTTCAAGGCTTTTCCTATCCAGGCTTGTAGAAACACAGCGGCGTACAGACACACCGCTCAGTGTATCTCTGTTTATATCTGCTGATAAAGAGAAGCTGTGCTTCCTATGTTGTCGTCCTTAAATGCTTTGTGTTTCAGCAACAAGGAAAAATCAATTTAGAGAGCATCCCTTCTTTCCACACCAAAGGATGAGAGTACACTCCACTGACATCTCAATGGTACAACTCAATCGCTGAGTTGAATTAGGAGACTGTGTGTGTGTGTTTAAGGATGCAAACTCCCTGTAAGCTAAATGCACACAGAGAAATAAACCAAACCATGTAGAATTATTTCAGCTCATATACAATATGTCCCCGCGCTCGATTCTCTGATCTATCAGCAAGTCTTCACAAACAGTACATAAATAGTTTCAGTGACTGAGTAAATCTAGAAAAAGTGGTTGTTCAGAGTGTCCCCCCCCCCCCCCCCCCCCCACCTCCTCCCCAACACTCCTCTGCAGAATGAAGCTGGTCCAATAAATTGCTTTCCAGAGGGATGAAATGTACAGTGCACCTCGCTACTCCACACAAGATTGCTCACTCCTAGAATACAGTCCTGTGATTAATAACCCCACAACTTCTAGCCTGTTTCCAAGTGCTTACCAGATCAAATATGCACTACTCTCTTTTTTTCATCCCTCCTTTTACATACAGTTCCTCAGGCATTTTGTTTGGCAAGCACATGAGACGAGACCCATTAAACTAGGCTATTACTGTCTGTCCATTAGTCTCCTCCATGCATACATCACCATAAATTTAATGGCAAGGAGCTACACATGAAGCAACTTTGCAGTTCTTTAAAAAAATGACGACTCTGTGTCAGGGTAATCAGGAAGCAATGACCTAAAACCCACCACAGTTTTATGATCACTCATGGTCCATCAAACGCTAAGCATACTTTGATTGAAAAACCGCATACTGTGAATATGTCTGCTGAACTGTGATCCTGATTAGTGACTTAATTTGATATTTTCATATTTATTATTTGATGGTTTGGTTCCTGTTGTGTCTAAGAATTTCCCATTTTGGGAACAATAAAGCACTATCTTATCTTACCTTATCTCAGCATGTGATCTTCCCATTTGCCATTTTTCATTTTTTTTTATTCACTTCTTGGAGTGGTTTATTCACTTCAGTTTTAGTATGTGTTAAGAAAGTTATACCAGTATGTATAGTAGTAGTCCTGAAGCAGCTTCTTGGTCATATTATGATGGTTGTAATGCTGACAGTGATGCTAGTTTTAGTGCTAAAACCTTGCTCTGTGGTATGAAGTAGACTCGGGGTGGATGATTTCACCAGTAATACCAGGGCCACACAACAGCTACAGACAAACAACACTAAGAACAGTTAAAGGGACAGTTCACCCCAAATCAAAAATACATATTTTTCTTCTTATCTGTTGTGCCATTTATCAGTGTCGACTGTTTTTGTTGTGAGTTGCCACTAACCATGTCATAACACGCCTAGCACACCTAGCACCATTGAGCTAGCTAAAGTTACAGCTCAGCTTAGGAAGACGTCATTAATCTTTAGATCTTGCGCTGACAACAAAGTCTGTGGATTATCTTAAGTAACCAAATTAGGATTTCTGAAAAGAGACATTGCTGTTGAGTTTTTCAAATGTAGTTTTTGGCACTTTGAGCACCACAGGTCATGTGGCATGCAGCGCTGTTATACTGGAGAGAAGGCAGACATCTTTAGGGCCATAATCTATCCCAACTCACAGCAAAACAATTTTGATTGATAAACAACAACTCAATACTTAAACTTCCAGGTTCTGCTCCAACAGTAAGTAAATTTCTTTTAAAATCCCATCGCAAGTTTGCTAATAACAGAAAAATATAGTCTTGAAACATAACCTTACTCCACAGTATATCATGTGATGCACTCCACATGTTTAGACCATAGAGTGTTTGACAAATGGATTGCATAACAGCTTCCCAAAAGTGAAGTCAAAACATCTCTGACTGCAGTATGGGTCATAAACCCCGCCCTCTCCATGTTAGCAAATGGGACACGGGCCAAACTAAAAACACAAAACTTGTCAGTTTAATTTTTAACAAAATGGTTTCTGTCACTTTAGGTGACAGCTGTGCATGCTAATCGGTGTGCACGCAATCAATAGTGCTGCTGGCAACTGGTTGGATGGCTGAAACTCAGTACTGCAGAGATTGCTACTGCACAGGCTCTGGCTCAAATGACATCACCGGCGTATCAGAGATATTTTGGCTTAATTTCTACACAGTGGGAGGAAGCGGTGACCCGTTCAGTAACTGGTTCAATATCATCCTCCTGCAGAGCTGGAGAGACACTGTTTTAGACGTGCACATGTGCAAGTTTCAGAGACACTGTTTTGGATGTGCGCATGCGCAAGCTTGAGAGGGCAGGGTATCAGGCAATCTTTTTTTTTTAATGTGGCCAATCAGAGGCTCACAATCCCCTGTCAGTCAAAAATGTATGTTTTTAATTCAGCCAATCACTCAGCAGTGGTGGGAGTAGTCAACATTTCAAATAGCTAGCTAGCGTCCACAATATCAACTATAGCTGTCTATTTTGACTTTAAAATGCTGATAAAAACGTTGCCGTCTGTTGATACTTTGTCAAGGGTTAATGCTAAAATGGATGGTTCAGAGGGACAAGTCTGGAGGGTAGGGGCATGAAACACCTGGGAAAAAAAAGAAAGTCCACTGCTCCACATCCAGGGGTTTGTGGGCACTGGAGGAAAGCTGACAGAACCCGCTGACGTCCTGCTCTCCCTCTGGTTCTTCTAGCAAAGGAGCAGAACCTGGATCGGTGGGGTTTGCTAGAGGCCCCTTAGGGGCTTAGAGCCCGGAAGTTCCACTGTCCTCTGGGCGGGCTGTCCTGTTCCTCCAGATCATCCATTGTAGCACTACTCCACTCAAAGTATCAACAGACAGCAACATTTTTAATCAATCGTTTCAATCATTTAAATTTTAATCAATCATTTTAAAGTGGAAATAGACAACTTTTCAGCTGGCCTACACTGGCAGCCAGAAACAAGTCTCTATGATCCATTGTCCATTTGATCATCTAAACAAAGAACACGTTTCTGGAGTGGTCCTCCTAAAATAAACAGTGGTGAAAGTTATTATTATTCTCTTATGATCAATGATTAAGGAGCTAATATGGAGACGTTAGCTAGCAAGCTAGTGCGCTAGGTGGTAAAAAAATGTTTGATTTCTGTTTTAAATAATCAATTGTGAATGCAAGGCTAACGTTATTTTTACAACAATCTAAAATATGTATTTAGCAATCTCCGTCCATACAGCATACAACTGAGAGTATGGTACTTGCACACATGTACAAGTCCAAAATGGTGGTGTTTCTCAACTGGTTTAGACAAAGGTGATAAGTGGAGTATCTGTGGTTGCTTTGGACATGTCTGTAATTAGCAGGACATAAGGCATCCAACAGCGTAGAAGCAGACATTCCAGATAAAAGCTGACAAAATGACAGAAGGTATTGAAACAGAGTCTTCCCCGAATGTGATGTCATGACTTAGGCTCTCTATTGACACTACTATTGATACTCAAAAAAGACTCGGGACTAGTGGTAGTGATAGTTTTGGTATTGTTGCTTCCACCCCTGAGGCACACACGTGTTTTAGCACTGATTTTTTCAGATCACTCGCTCTCTGACAGGCAGATTGCATCCAGTTTTGTCTTTATCCTCAGGTTTTCAGCTGATAAATTTTAATTCATGCAAGTGGCGTTCATGTGCTTGTTTGATCAGCTACAGTCACTACCATGTCATACTGACTAACCACATCTTATAAACCAGAGATGTCTGGCAGAGAATTTACTTTTTTTGAAAATAGCAAATATAAAAAGATAGAAAACTAATTCTTTACAATCGGAATCACTGTTAGTCCGTGATAGATAATAACACAACACACTTTTTTTGTGTGAAAATGTCACAGATAACAAGCCCATTTGCAAAAAATAAACGAAAAGTTTTAAATGTCATCCTATTTCTTCAAAACTCAGCAGAGAAAAAAAATGACTGCACTGACCGCTTAAATGGCTGTAAACAAACACACATTTGACCCAGGATGGGTCCATGTAAATAAAGTGGAGCCTCGGACCTGTCGTGCAACAAAAGCAGCTAACAACAGGTGTTGCAGGTGACACTCCGTCATGTAATCACACTTAGCAATCAGGACACGGCGACTTGATTCTGCTCCACTACTCTGCCAGCTTCCTCTCCTGGGAAATGTTGTTGCTTGGGCTTTCTGCTCGCAGATCACCGAAGCCTTTTCATGGTGGTCATCCTGCCAAGCATGTGATCCTCCTCTGGTGTAACAAGATCTCTGTTCCCAGTTCTTGCCACAAAAACAATCCTGCCCACACGGTTCATTCATACACAGGAGAGAATGCTCATTCTTAGGCTTGGTGGAGCCTCTAAAATGGCGTTGGTTATCAGGGGATTTGGAGAAAAAAAAAGGTGAATCCTTTACAGAGTTACCTGTTTATTAGTGGCACCTGTCCAATCAGTAATCCAGTACAGCAGCACTACAATGAATCGACCCTTTGTGAAGAATGATATCTTTTTTTTTTTTTTTTTTTTATTAAATTGGGTCAGAGAGGAGCTAATTTCATTCCATGGTCATTTCTTTTAGCCACACTAGCAGCAACGCTCTACAGTGTTCACCACTTTGGTCCAGACTGAAATATCTCAACAATTGTTTAATGGATCACCATGACATTTTGTTCAGGCATTCATAGTCCAGAGGAGAAAGCTTGCTGATTACAGTGATTCCGTGACGGCTGTCACTTTGTGCCATTATGATGTTCAAATATGTGGTTTTTGAGCAGGCCCACCATGTGTCTTGCTCATACCCTTTTGGGCCCTCACTTGACCCAGGACCTGGGACAACTGACTGGGTGTTCCCAGTGTCGTCAGCCCTGGTTTTGAGTGAAATGTCTTGACAACTACTGGCTAGATTGCCATTTGATTTTTTTTTAAAGTTTCTTTGCTTCTAGATTGCGATGGGTGTAGAGTACATAGTGACACATGTTTAGAGCTTTGGTAGTCAGAGATTTAGGAGGAAATTCTCACAATGTGACTCCTGCTACGACCCTCATCTACAAACACACCAATCAGAGTACAACATGAAATGGCAGACCCATTTTTAAATAAAGTTTAGTGGAACACAGTAAACTTTAAAAACACACATGTACACACACAACTCTCAGAAAGACATTATTCTTGATGATGATTTTACATATTTAAGTTCAAATTTAAACAAAGCTTGGACTTTAAAGTTAGATAGGGGGGAAATGGTCATATGTAGTGCACCCCTGCTGCTTTCACTGAAAATGAGCGACATATTATTAACAATTTGCAATCTAAGAGATTATTCCACATGGATCAAACGTCCCGAAACACCTGAGCATTCAGCAGATCGAAACCTGATATGTCAGCCAAAGACGCAATAAGATATCCGCAGCTGAGAGAAGACAATGGGGAGGCTGTAACCTTATTTCCTCCAGACTGCCATGATGAAATCCTGCAGACTGATGTGCCAATCGCTCCAAAACCCTCAGATGAGCCTTTAATATTGACAGAAGGCAGTTTAATCTCTTCTCCGGGTGGAAAACACTCGCGCTGCCCCAAGATTCACCTCTCCGTGACTAAGTGAACTCTAATTTTTTCATTTGAAGAAAAGCTCTTAACAGATCTGCTATTAACAGTTGAAGTAAAATGTGAAAAAAATCTAAAAGTTATTACAAATGTTACTCTCCGCTTCAACTCTCGTTTCCTTTGGGCATGAATTTCCATTTCATTTTATTCTTTATTACAAGAATTGGCTGAGTGGCACGATAAGAGCATTTGCTGCAAAAAGTATCATATGCTGTAGTTTTCTTTTGCAGAAATTTTGAACTAGATTTCTGCACATTTTTTGTAACCGAATCATACAGGTTTTGTACGTACATGTACTTCAGATGAACAAAATAAAAACAAGACAAACAATAAAATAATATGCAAGGAGAAGTATAGTGTGATGCACAGCTTGTCTGTAAGCCAGCACTTTATATTTTCAAGCAAATACTGTTCTGGAGTCAAGAAATTTTCAATGTGGTTCTTTTTGCAAAGTCCATGAATGGACACATCATTTTAAAATCCCTAAGTAAGATGTCCTAAATTCAATGAAAGTGCAGCAGAGAAATAAATCAAAAGCAGAGAGGAACAGAGTTTTTTATTTCAGTTTTTAAAGTGCTTAAACTTGGGGTATATAAGATAATCAGGAAGTGGGCTCCATCTGTGTGCAGGATAATAGCTAAAAGCAGCTCCACCCTGTCTGGTTCTTACTCAAGGCACATTACCAGCTGGCTGCTTCCTAAAGATCTGGGGCACTTATCAGATTTATGTTCCTCAAGATCAGAGTTTTATTTTTGTCCTTACTTTGGATGGCATTATCTGCTAATATTGTTTTAGCAACAAGTCCTCAAACCCTTACAACCACATGTCGTTTGTTCAAACCCTTTAACATGAACCACAAGAGCGTTTCCTGAATTAGCACCCCTATCAGTTAGGTTATGGTTTAGGGAAAGAATTTGTTGGGCATTGGCACATTATGTTCTTAGAGGGATGCTTTGCCAATTTTTACCCAGGGACAGTTTGCAGGATCAGTAGCCAAAGACGAAAGTCAGGTGACATCGTAAAAAAGGGATCAAGTAGATGCAGTTGAATGGTATTTCTTCTCCCAGGGCGAGCAACACTGAAAACTCCCCGCCCATGTTGTGAACAAAAGTGCGCTGGGTGAAATGAAACGCGCCCTTTCGGGTCATTAGGTGACACTTCGTTTGTTATCCAGTAGACTGTGGCTGGTGGATGGGGAGCAGCGCTCCGGGAAATGGTGGCATTGGGAGTACCTTAACAATGTTCATCCATATACACTCCCCACACCACGGTGACACAGACATGATTGAAAATTGGCAGTATCCCTTTAATATAACAATGGTAAAAATAACTCAATGTTGACCTTTGGTTTTATACAGGACATCAACCATGGTCTCCTGGGTCAAAGTCCTGTGTTAGTTTAACCGTCTGACCCCAATTTCCTTCTAACATGGACTTTGTCGCTCTTTATACTCCATTACCTGACTTCCTCCTTTGGGTATTGATCTGCCAAACTCTTCCAGACTGAGGAAATCACAAACATAAATCACTTATTCTCGGGGCGTCACTTAAACTGGCTCTATTTTGGACATTATGAGCCTATAGCAACTGTAATATTACAGATATACAGTAGCTCTGCCCGCACCAGGCTCCCAGAGAGACCGGCAGCTTGTCAGAGTGACTAGTGAAGGACATTTTCACTCACCACTGTCCAAAACAGTCACTCCCTCGGCTCCCTTCCTCAAAAATGTACAACACCCCTTGGATGACAGAGAGCTGCATATGGTGGACTAGATGGAGACAGATGCATCTGTGAAGCCTGTATGGCTCACACAGCTAAATGAGCTGGCCAAAGACGAGAGAAGCGCTCGCAGGCGGGGTGGATCGCGTTTACAAATCTGACAGGGACAGTGTAAGCCTCAAAAATCTGACGAGAAATTGCATCTGCAGTTAGGAGTGAGATTTTCTTGGTTGGCATGGGAATATTACTGTTCTACAAACTCCTCAAATATAAAACCTTAAACTTTGTTCCCTGGTAAGAAGCACGCTGGGCCTGATCTGAAATTTGTATTTTATTGGTTTAAGGGATTACATCCTTACACCATGGTCATGCCTTGTACACCATTGTAAACACAGTAAGCCTGGAACAATGAATAATAAGAAACATCATACCTGTAGAGCAGGGTATTAATGAGCCAAAAATATATATACATATATATTTTGGCCATTCTACAACTTTTTAGAGTGTCAACAGTAGAGAGTTGACAAATGAGGGGAGAAGAAGATGGGTATGTAATAAAGTATGTAATAAAGGTCTCTGACCAGATTAAGAGTGGGGACGTTTGGGTTCATGGTCAATGACTTAAAGGTCTTGGCCTCCAGGGAACCCCTGAGGGAGTACAGTTTAATCGGATTATCTGAAGCACTTTATTTTTTGGTAAAAAGAAATGTCAGTAATCCTTCATTGCATAGGAATACTGTGTGCACACATCTATGGTAAGGACAGCAGGTCAAAGTCGTACAAGTAAGTCTGTAAACTGATTGATGTTTACAACAGAAGGTTTGAATAATGAGTTTGTTTTTATAGTTTTCTCTTCCAAATATTTTTGTCTGTGGAGATTTTCTTGTGTTTATTGCTCCCTCAAAATTTATCCAAGCAATATTCTCAGCAATAAAACTACAAAAATAACACCCAGGTTTTAGCAGGTCCTTTTAACAAAATCTATCACTTGATATTGATATTGGAGGATCCTGCAAAACACAGGATTACATCTAGGGCCACTGCTAATGTCTACATTATCTGTGAATATTTGGTATGGTTAAGATTAAAGGTGCAAATTGTAATACCTGGCCATATGCTCCAAACTATTGGAAGGCAGCATTTCACCTTCAAGCTGACTACTAACTAACAGCAAGGGAAGAATACGCAAAATTCAATCAAACTGTTGAAACTCTGAGAGCCAGTCAAAACAACACTGGACAGGGGGTCATGTTGTTATTCATTGTACTGACAACTTTTAGACAGTCTTTGTCTAAAACCCACAGATTTGGGATTTGGGATTTGGCCCTGGATTTATTTTGGCGTGACCAACACTTGGATTGAGACAGTGTTTTAAGATCACAGGCTTGATTGACCAATGAACAGTAAACCTGCTGGTTATCTTAGCCTAGTTAGCTTAGGTTGGCTGTAAAGCAGCCTGAAGTTGCTAACCTTACTACATCAGTATTATGGATTTCGGACCTCAGACTGTCTGAACTGGGTCATATTTTTGTCTCAAGTGGATCGTGAGCATGGCCCTTAACCAAACAGGACTGGTGAGCCTGCTTGGCACATACACATTGCACTGCAAAATGGGACCCCAGGAATGAGTCCTAAAACTCGGAAATGAGTTAACATTTTACCACTGATGATTCCCTCGTCTTGAAGATAATGGATTTTTCAAATTGGTTAGATGCCTGAAAAAATCTCTGTAAACACAAACAAAAGAGACTTTCAAGTTTTGTCCTACGACATAAAATATGTAAGTAAAGACCCCACTCATGAAGTATGAAGCTTCTGTTTGTCTTAAGACAGGCATTTGCTAACAAGTAACTAAATGAGACTACAGAACATCATCATGCTGAGATGTGCCAAACACAGCTTTACTGTCTTGTTATGGTGGTGACTTTAGGTCATGTGACCGTAATGTACAGTAGTACATTTATACCCTAAGGTTAATGTTTTACGTTTGGCGCTTGCATTTGGGTTTCAGTAGTCATGAAAGTGGTGTTCATTTGTGAAGATTATCTTGTGGAACAAAAAGTGTACGTTTCATACATGTTTGTTTGCTACAGAGCTTATTTTCGGCAATAATCCAAAATGCAGTGGAAAAATCCCATAGTCTTTTTGGCAAGTAACCAATGCAATCCTAACTTCCACCTACAGGAAAACGTCATCCTCAGGGCACTTTATAACAGAGGAGGAAGACGACAACTTGAAAAGATTGCTGAACATTGTGTTACAAGAGATCACAGTTAGACTGAGGGTGGAGTGGATGTTACAGTGACTCACCATTGTTTCCCAATGTACAAATGGTAGTACAAGACAGGGTGGTTAGCATGCTAACTACAGTAGATATCTCTGCAACACATATAGACGTATTTGAGGCCATGTAAAAACGGTTACTTCTTGATTCTGTTTATAATGTTAGTTCATTTTATGAATATTTTAAACTAAAATCCTGGCTGTGTTTTGCATGTTGCACCTTTAAAGAGGAACCGTGGTTATCACAAATAAACTATATGGGTAAAATATGGCAGGTGTAAGCAACGAAAACACCTGATAAAGTTAAGATAAATATTCTGGTTACATTAAATGAAAAGGCAGATGTTAATTAAATGCAGGTCTGTGTAAAGGGCACATTACTTCCTGCACTGGCACTGAATATTCACTGGGTGTAAATTGAGCGGTGTAGAATCGTTAAGTATGGGTGTAATTCCTGGAGATGCAGGGTTTCTTTAAACATAGCAGTGGAAGACAACCTGATCTCACAGAAATACGTGAAATGACCACGACCTCTTAACACCGCATTCCGTGGTGGCAGCACGTAATGGGTTGAAATTATGTGCTGCCACCACGAAAACAATGCCAATGTAAAGTCAATTAGGGTCCTCTCCCGTGGTGGACACACGGATTCCCTGATTCAGTCACGTCACGTCAACCTCGTTTTCCTCAATGATATCTTTAACATTCCTGTATACACACAAAAACGCAGAAGTGTCCTTGATAACTCAACAATATGACAGGTTAATGTCAAGGCCATAAAATAAAATAAATGTATTTTGCCAGCTTTTGATAGCGTGGGGCTTTAAGAGCATTGTGCTGTGGGCAGATGGGGTGCGTTCCACTACTGTTTTGTAGCTGCTGTCCGCCGTCTGTGGGCTTCATTCCATTTCAGATTGCCATCCGTCTGCCGTAACTGAATCCAAATGCCAGTAATAAATAAATAAATAAGAAGATAAAAATAAGGCTGAGCACGGAAGAACCAGAGAGGAAACACCATCACATGGAGCCGTCTGCCCCTGGCAACCCGGCCACCCTCCACTCCACCAGGGGAGAGTGGACCCCAAGCCAGCGCCACAGAACGGCTGCCCCGCTGGTTATACCTCCGACCGTGGCAGCTGTCACACAAACCGCTGCTGAAAATTATACATTTTGATACAGGTAGGCTATATACATATTGCAAAACTCTGTAAAAGTACACCAAAGCATATTTTCGTTTCCAAATATTTATTTGAAAACGAAACCATTCATACGGTCAATATAAAACATTTTGTTAGTAATAAAAAACAAATGTAATCTCAATGTGAGCCAGCCGGCGGGACTGTGGCTGAACCACTTCCAATGTTCATTCATTCATTCATTCATTCATTCATTCATTCAATCGCGTGTTCAATGTGTGTGTGTGTGTGTGTGTGTGTCAGAGAGGAGTATCAATAAAAAAAAAAGTAATTATTTCGGTGTTTATTTCTTTTATTCTTCCGTTTTTTTTTAATTAAAATGCGTAATATAGCCAACAATATTACGACGTGAGACATTGAAGAGGTTGTCTCCTATAGTCTGTTAATTTTTTTTTTTTTTATCATAACTTCTCGGAAATTACTCAAAAGTAGAACATGCTAAAAGTAAATACAATAATAGGCTAAATAGTATCTAAGCAATAATAAAGTGTCTAAACAATAATAAATATTATCTAAGTTATCTATTAGGCTACCATTCCACTCTGTAAATAGATTTTAAAATTTCAATATGATTTTAATATTATTTTTGCTTATTTCATTATTGTTATTATTGGTTTTACTTTTTAGTAGTATTGTATTGTCTGAGGATGACTCATTTTAGTAACTATCTACAGTAAAAAAGAAAAAAACAAGCAAAGAAACAAACAAAACTCATTTTATACACGGGGCCTTCAAAGTGCCCTCTGAAACTACACCTGGCATGGCTTGTGTCCAAAAAATGAAAAAATCTAAACTTCATCTAAACCAAATACATCATTGGAAAGGTCTCAACCTGGAGAGTAACATATGTCAGTATGAAGATTCTGCATGGCTCCTGCTTTCAGCCATTGACCTTTGAACCTTGACCTCAGTGCATGTTTGAGGGCTTATAACTCAGCAACGAAAGGGGGTACAGACATGGGACCAACTGTTATAGAGAGCTCTTGACCTCAGCTATCATGTGAGTGTAGTCAACAACTGTGGGTGCTGTCAGATATGGATAAAATATGGATAAAATTAATTTTCACCCATTTAGAAATTAGATATTTAAAATCTGATTTCACAAATGTGTTTACCATCCCCTTAAAGTCCACAGTGTACTCTCAATTCAGTATTTACAATTTCCAAATCTGGGAAAAACACTTAGATTTTTAAAAAACTACAATTCCCTGGGACCGCGCCATGCAGTTTGATACATATCAGCAACATAGTTGTAGTTCTTCTGATTTGCAAAGTAGGGCTCTAAATAGGGTTGTAAAAAGATATATCTACTGAATATATCTAATATCAAGTAAAACCGAACTAGTTATTACACTCCACCTAGATGAACTATGGTAAGAAAAAGTAAAGATGTCCGCTAATTTTCGATATTTTAGCTAATACACTAGAAACGGCGTTTTTGGGACAGTAGGTTCGTTTGCGGCATGTAAAATAGGGTTGTAAAAAGCTAGATCTACTGAATAAATCTAATATCTAGTAAAGCCGAAGTAGTTATTACACTGCACCTAGATGGACTATGTTAAGAAAAAAAGCAAGGATATTGGCTAATCGTAGTTATTTTAGATAGTACTCTAAAAACGGCGTTTTTGGGACGGTAGGTTTTTTGCGGCTTGTAAAACAGGGTCGTAAAAAGATACATCTACTGAGTATATCAAATGTCTAGTAAAGCTGAACTAGTAATGACACTGCACCTAGATGAAATATGTTAAGAAAAAGTAGGCATGATGGTTCATTTCAGATATTTTAGCAAGTTCTCTAGAAACGGCGTTTTTGTGATTGAATATTTGAATAGGCTATAACAAATATCTAGAACAGCCGAACTATCACATTATCATTATTATTATTATTGGTGGGAAATTATAACAGGGGAATGTATTTGCTGTTTTAATAGCAAGAACACTTCCGCGTTTTTGTGTGTATAGGCTACAGGAATGTTAAAGATATCATTGAGGAAAATGAGGTTGACGTGACGTGATTGAATCAGGGAATCCGTGTGTCCACCACGGGAGAGGACCCTAATTGACTTTACATTGGCATTGTTTTCGTGGTGGCAGCACGTAATTTCAACCCATTATGTGCTGCCACCACGGAATGCGGTGTTAAGAGGTCGTGGTCATTTCATGTATTTCTGTGCGATCAGGTTGGTGGAAGATCATCAGATGCTCATTGAAGTCCTTTTTGTAACACCTGTATTGGCCATTTGTAGAGTAACTTGCAACCCAGATTTGAAAATTGGCATTTTCAAATCCCTAAAACTTGAGTTACTATACAAGGTTTTCACATGACAGCAGCAATTTACTGGTAAATGCACAGATGAGTTTAAGTAATGACCTTGTTTGCATAGCCAGTAATGTGTGATATATCATTTTGATCATGGCAGCACAAGTGGCTCTCGCTGGTTTTAGTATAACACTTGCTATATGCAGCGTCCTTACTCCCGCGGTGTGTGTGTGTGTCAGCAGTGAATCATGTGCAATACGTGATCCAGGGAACTCAGTTGAAATACACTGTGTGAGAGCCTTGTCTAAAAATTGTACATCAAACACCTATGACCTGCTGTCTGGCACTAAACGCAGCTCCCTGAGGCAGCTATTGTCCATGGTTCACTGTCTGCAGAACTCACATGGAGATAAAGTACTAAATCGTCCTATTGTCCTAGCGATGTGGGATGTCACTTTAATGGATGTCCCTCAATGAATCTTTCCTGATCTCCTTTGAAGAAAATTGAGTGCCACACTTAGTCTGCATGGGTGACATTGTCCTTTTAACGCTACGGCAGGTTGGATCTGAAAGACATAAAGTAAATATGTAGATGCTCAGAGAGTACAAAAGGACGGCTGCTGCTTGATCTTGTCTGTCACTGGCTTCCGCAGCCTATTTCATTCGATTGAAGTGGCCACGCGTGGTCTTTATTCTTGAGAGGAAGACTGACAGCTTCAGTGCAGACCTGAGTGAGAATACTCCACATGATTGTCAGTCTTCAGCTCTCCGCAAGACAAAATCCTCTGAAAAAGTACCACCTGTCAGAACAGTCAATCTGCCTCTTAGGAGTGTGAGGGCAGAAGGTGTGAGGAAATCCTTGTGACTATCTCTTTAGGTCATGTCAGTGACAGGGAGTTGCGCTATCTGGTTACACAGCTGTTCACTATGCTGGGCACACACTACAGAGACACCTGAACTGTGCACCAACCCTGCAGTGACACCCCTTTGCCCTCTTTGCAGCTTCATTTCATGATGCATAAAACTCTTTTTGTTGGCTCACGACTAAAACTCACCTGCACAAATAAAGAAATTTGCTTATGCAGCGTTCATTTTTATAAAGCAGTGTGTACACATGGCTCTGCTTTATACATCTGAATCTGGGCACACACACACACAAGCCTCCGCTCTTATAGTTGGCTATAATTGGATGTAGAAATACAAGTAATTACCTTACCTTGCATATCAGTTTCATATCTTTCAGACTTGTGAGCAAGAGGAATGGCAAGGAAGAAGAGCAATTTCAGCAACTGTCTGTGTTGCATCTGTCATTACTAATGACCATTACATGTCTGTGGCTATTTATAGCACTCTCACCCATATTATCAACAATTCAGCCATCAGTAAACCACCACTGACAGTGATATCTCAATCATCCTCAATAGCCAGTGAAGTAATCAACACATTTATAGCAGCCATGTTTAAATACACTTTAAAATAGATTACTTTTAAAAACACACAAACACAGGGAAATAAAACGATGCCTCCAATCGTCATAACAACAATTAAATGCTCCCTTCAGGAAACCATGTTTATGCAACCCATTTTTATTCAAAAGTCATCCAATACCGCTGCATGGTCGCTGGCTTCCCTGTCAGAGACCGACGAAAAAAGGCATCCTTTCGTGGTGGTATGATACGCCGCCAGGTGGCATCAGCTTATAAAGCTGTAGGACATCATCAGATTGAAACACTATCAGACAACAGGAGCTGGAAGGTCTGTATAGAGTGAGCGGGGGGCAGTGGATGGGTCCAACAAACATCAGACTTTCACCCAGGAGCCTGGTGTTTGCTTTCCGTATGAATGTTGAGCCAAGCGTGTTGGTCACCCACTTACAACACAGTTTTGGGATCCCTTCCCAGACGACTTAACACCCATTCTCACCTGGACCCATCTGCCCCTAACAACACACAAGATGGCCGGATGGGTCAACAACTCACATGTGACCTTGATGACTCTGAAACTCAGTGCTCACTTGTGACCCCAACGACTCTGTAAGGGTTCACACCCACAAAAACTGAAGAAGCTTCTTGGTTGAGAGGCATCTTAAAGAAACTCAAGCAAGTCTAGTTACCTACCATTTTGCACTTAATCATTATGGGTTTTTTTTTTCTAAACCTAACCACATGCCTTTCATTGCACAAGGAAATAAACACTAAGACAAGTTTTTTTAACCAATGTTGTAAGCTAATTTTTAAAAAGACTGTATGCATCTAACGAGCAAAACTGTACATTTCCTGTAAAAACGGAAGTGTCAAAATCTGTGCATGGCCCTTACAATATGGTCATGGCAAGAGAAAGCCAAAAGTTGTGGCAAATAATGTAAGGTGTGGTTGGGCAACTAAAACTCTTACCCCCAAATTCCACCAGATGCGTGTTGGTTGCGTCTGCGCTCCGGAACGGCAGTGGAGCTGATATGTTTCAATTCCAGTCAATGTGTGTGCTTCCACTGGCTGCAGCTGTGCTGCGTTCCGGCTCCGGCACAGCTGTGGCGGTCCGGAGCCCTCTGCAACAGATACTCAGGACTCCTATTTTTGCCGGACGCCGGAGCACAACGCAGCAATTCAGCACAGAGCAGATCGTGCGGGGCAGGAAGTCGAGCACAGAAACAAAATAAAACATCCAGTTAATTTTCAAAATAAAATACACAGTGTTCACGGCGGATCATATTTCCCTGCACTACACCTTGAAAACTACATAATGGGCGGAGGCAGGCCTGAAGTCAACAGGTCAGAGGTTTTCAGATGTCATTTCACCCCGTTGACACCATGGACGAGGAGATATTCATCATGGCAGTGCACCGAGACGTCTTCCGGCGGAGCTGCACCGCTCCGCACAGCAAACGCAGCCTGTGGGTGTTGACGGAGGGCGGAGCACGTAGCGGATAACTAGCGCTGCCGTTCCGCAACGGACATGCATCCAGTGGAATTCCGGCGTTAGTCAATATAGGGGAAAGGCCGCAGTTACTACAAAAAGTAACAGCAACCAACTATTCTGCCTCATTACAAAAGGTAACACTGCTTCCTACACTGGCAATGAACATTGGCATTGACAAATCATGAGGAGTGGAATTGTCCAGTATGAACATAATTTGCATGATGTTGGGCTAATGAAATGGTATATGCATATGCTTTTTGGCAAGGTTTTTATTGTTTATACATCTGACCCCAGATCTTCTGATCCACTGTGTACATCAAGATCAGTACATACATTACCACACAAAGTATGTTTTCATGCTGGGAACTACACTTATATAGTCAGTAGTGATTTCATTAGGCAACAATTGCCTGAACTCATCTTTTCAGTATAAAGGTGCTGACAGACCAAACCAACATCAAAGAACTAGCGGTGACGAAAGCCAACTGTTGAGTCGTCTATGTCGCCTCACGTCGCCCTGTGTCAGTTGCATTTGAACACACTACATGGACTACATCCGATGGCCAAGTAGCACGTATGTTTTGTCTGCGTGAGAGGAAATAACTCAAAAAGGGAAACCGGAGGTCCAAGGAATGCATGAGAAACAAAGTAGCGGAGTGAGAGAGTGGTACATCCTGTCAGCCGAGGTGTTACCTATCTGTGTAGCCGAGCACCGCAGCACCTCCACGGACTATTACATCCAGACGGTCCCGGTGTTTCCTCCGCAGGCTCCACTTCACTCAGCTTCACTCAGCTGCCCGACAAACCCGCTGCTTCTTCCCACTTTAACCTGAATAACAAACCAGGGCTCGGTGCTCTGGTTGGATCCAAACGGCGAGCTGGGGCTAGCTGGGAAGCTAGCGGAGGCTAGCTGGGAAGCTGTGCTTCCCTCCGGTCATGCTGCGGCTAACGCTCTGCTAGCCCCACAGCTAGCCCCGGTTTCTTATTCAGGTTAAAGTGGGAAGAAGCAGCAGGTCTGTCGGGCAGCTGAGTGAAGTGGAGCCTGAGGAGGAAGCACCGGTTAGCCCCGGTTTCACTACAGACAGATTCACTCGCTACAGGGGCGAGGGAATAAAACCTGAACAGCCAATGAGAGTGATCTCTCTCACCGACAAGCTCCGCCACCAGTTCAACATTCATCTTAGGCTTAGAATATTCAAGCAAGGTGGTTTTTAAACATTTCTCACTATGATGCTGTTTTAGTTTTCACTTAAAAAGTACATTTTTATTTTTGATATAGTGTTATGGAAACTTCCTTTATTGGTTTTCTCACGGACAGCCATCCATTTGTACTAATAAAGGTACCGATGAAGAGCTAAGGTGGCCCAAAACATTTGCACTTTCTTATAAGAATGTAAGTATGTAAGTAAAATAAACTAAAACATAACAATTCAAATGCTGTCAGCTCAACAGTGCTGATTCAACTTCATGGCTGAGTCTTGTATTGTAGTGGTGGTGGATCCTGCTGGGCAGGGGGCAAAGAGCTGAGGCTTTACCAGACAGTGAAGAAGGTCTGTGTGTGGACACTGAAGCTCATTATCTAGCTGAGCAGATGATGACAGTAAACAAGGTAGGAGAGGGCATTCAAGCAAGAAGACAGGAAGAGAGAATCAGCAACCCTGAGCCACACTACACCACAAGGAGTTATACCAAGGCTCACGGCTTAATCAGCTCCTGAAACTCCTCCACTACTCCTCTCACTTATATTGTTTAAAAGTAACAGTTAACTGTTGTTGTGTGTGATAAAGCAGAGAAAAAACATAACAGAAACATTCTGAAACAATGTAGTAAAACTGCATCTATGGTTGTAGATTTAGCTCCGTCCAAACAAAGAAAGTAGTGACTTTTCGAAATGCACCCTAAAAGTTATATTATGTCTTTTAGATGGAATCCAGCAATGACTTGAAAGGCTATTATCATCCACAAAGGAGCTGCAAGTCTGCAGAATGTAAGCATATGCAAAAATCAACACAGCTTTAATGACTTCTAATTCACTTTGAAATCATGTCCAAGGACCTACACTTCTTCACTCTGGAGAGCTGCAGTAGCCAAGTCTGTCAAATGAGTGTCAGAACTGACTTTAACAATGCGGCACGCCTGGCAGGAGGCTTAGTCTCACACTGACTAATAGACTTGTAAAGAATTAATTTGCACTTAGCTCAGCGTGGAGCTATAGCATAATTGTGCCTTAAAAATCAAACCTTCATTATAACAGCCGGGCTTTATGTCATTATCTTGCAGTGGGAAGGGAACACGTGGAGCTTTACACTAATTTATGTTTCCTAATGATAAATGACGGAGCATTACTTACTTGCGGCATTTCTAAATAAAAGACGAGGTGTTCATAGTGGTGGGTAAGCTGTTCTGTGGTGAACAGGCAGTTTCAAAGAGGCTTTTTAAATTAACACATGCTGCTCACATTACGATTGACCTTATTTACACACCAGCTTTATCTGAGTTATGTCATAATCAGGATGGGCTGACAGCATGCAAGATTGCCAAGGATATAAGCATAGGAGGGGGTTGTTTTCACTTAAGCACTCACTACATGTCCGCAGTACATAAATTAGACATGTTATGCATTGTTTTTCAGGTTAAAGGGATAGTTATGATGTTGTAAAGTGGGGGCATCTGAGGTACTTATCTGTAGTCAGTGTATGTTGGCTGGCTTGCCCCCAGTTTGTAGAATCAGACAGGAATACCGCCATAGAAGGTAAGAAATGTACTGCTGTGGTTGGAGGCAGCAACAAAACATATTTTAGCCACCTTAAAAACGTCCAACCTAAAAGAAAAAAAAATCAATAGCAGTTTAATTGTATGCTATAATGATAGTATTTTCATTGCTTTACCTTCTGTCAGACAGTAATTTCTGAAGGGGAACTGAAGCCGTTTTGTCGCTCTCTGCTGAACACAGGAACTGCTGATCTACTGCTGCCTCCATCAGTTGGGTGGTTTGTGTTAATGTGTGACTTTGGCATTTAAAGTTCAAGTGTGCAGGATTTAGCGGCACCTAGTGAACCAACTGAAAATTCTCCTGTTTGCCAAGTGTAGAGAATCACGGTGGCCGAGGCGAAAATGCAAAAATGTGAAATGCAATTGGCCCTGTAGAGCAAGTGTTTGATTTGTCTTTTCTGGGCTACAATAGAAACCACGTGACTAACTCAATGTTAGAAGACCAGGGGCCTCATTTATAAAGCAAACTCTGAGTCATGCGTGCGCACATTTTGGAGACACTGGGAAGTGGCGACGCAGACGGTGAGGTGGAGAAGTGGAGTCAGATTTTTATTGATGTCTCACACAAATTTAATGTCACGCTATATCCACCTTAGATCCACGTTATCATTGAAATTAAATCCAGCAGCCTTATTTTGCGCTTGGAGTGAGTGATAATTGTTTCATAAAAACGTTATAAAATCCAACTCAAATCCTGAATTGAAATTCTTTCTAAATACGTATTTAATCTGCACTGCCTCTAACGTCTCATTGTCCACTCTGTGAGCGCAGGAGGGGGAGAGGATGGCGTGACTGAATGGAATATATTTATTTATTTATTTAGCTAAATATTTCCAGTGCATTTATCATGTCTCAAAATACAGCCATTAAGCACAACCATTACACTCATTTCATCAGCCCTACTTAGACATGTGCTGTTCATGACAAAACCGGCATGAAGAAACGTGTTCGCCTATTACACTTTCATCTTTGAATTGTATTTCAAATTACACGTTGTATTTTGGGACAGGGATACTACTGGTTCATGCTGTAATTCAGGCCGGGTGTCTGATCAGACTAATTGCCATAAACATATAAATACTGCGGTGACCCTCGTGCGTAATTGCGCAAGATGGCACTGGCACATACTCCTTTTTGCCTCCACCTTTAATAAATGTGATTCTTTATGTTGCACATCAATGTCAAACAACCTCAAATTTAAAAGCAACACATTAACTACATGTTGGTAAAGGAGTAGAAATATTTGGTCTACCTTTAGATCAGACCACTTTTTTTATTTTTTTGGTTCTGTCACTGTCCATGCAGTCCCACAGACACAGCTGACAGCATCAGCAGCGTTGCCACTTTTTTTGCTTTATTAGTGATCCCGCTGCTGTGGCCACCAAATAAAATCTTTCTTCAGTCCTCCACCTCCCGTTAAAGGGTCTCGAGCTCAGTCTCGGAGAAAGTCCGTTTTTTGGTTCGTTTCTCACCCGTCGCCATGACTCACACAACGAGAGAACACTCGCATGCCGACTTATTTATATGCAGATCGCATTCATGAGGTGATTTGCATGACCATTTATGGTTGAACTAGGGTGTGTAGAGGGCGGAATATGAGGTGGATCTGGGTGCGCACAACTCCAGGAGGTCTGTGATTTATAAAGAGAACATTGCGTGCAAGTGTGCATGCGCACGGTTTTATAAATCAGATTATTTTTTGGTGCACGCCATTTTCAGCTTTTGGGCGCATGTCAACTTTTAGTATGAATCCTAAGCACTCTTTTATAAATGAGGCCCCTGCTCTGTATGTGGATATTAACAGGTCATTCTAAGGTTCTAGCGTGCCACAGATCTCAAAGTGTTGCGCGTTATAGAGTGTTATGGGCTCTTAGAAGTTAAGTGCAACACACACCACCGCCAGCGCGGCGCTGTGGCCGTCAAGTGCCGCCCCCCCAACACACACTGGCAGCAGCGCGCAGCGGCACTGTCGATGTGTATTTCCCACCCCAGCCCGCTAGGTGGCTGTACCTACACTAGTCACCAACGGTTGCCAACTGCTAGTAACGGAAGAAGAAGAGGAAAAACTTTGAGGCAACAACAACTTGGATTTCACGGGTGAGTTTCTTATCAAAGTCGTCTTATTAAAATTTTGAAACAACCGGAGTTGATACTACGGCAGCCAAGACGTACTTTAAAGGCTTTTCTCGCAGCGCCACCATGAGCGCCGGCCGTGCTGGAAATAGAGGAGTGGGCTGAAGCAGAGCGTGGGAGTGTGGGTTGGTTCATAGAATATAATGGAGGCGGGCGTTTTGACGCGCGGTGTACGGCGGCGGTGTGTGTTGCACTTTACAGTTCTAGAGATGTTGTAGCTCTAGAATGGTAACAGTTGTTCAGTCTTAAGTTATGAGTTGTTGAATATGTTGACCCTTTAAAGGACTGGGGAGCAAGGAGGCGTAGCTGATCCATATTGCACACTGCAGTTACAAGTTCTTAAATGTTAAGGGGACTGACTCTTTTACAGCCCTGGGACAAGGACAAGTACTCATGATGCACATGCCTAGGCATGGGCATGTGTGTGCCATAAGGGCTTAATCACACAATTTTATCTCGATGACGAAAAAAAAAAAAAAGATATTGTTCACTCCTACCTCCAAAAATGGCTGCAATGAATGAATCAGGCCAGTCTAGCAACGCAGCAGGGGTGCCAACACACAGGCTCATCCTGTTTTGCTTGTTGGGTTTTTCTTGTGTAATGGTGATTAATAACGGTTTTGGAAGGCACTGAAAGGGAATGTCAGTGTGGTTGAACCAGAAAGAACTTAACAATATATTTTCAGTCTGGAGGTCGGATGCAAATTTTGTCATTTAATTTGGAGGACTCCAGTGGTATGTGTCTGATATCTGTGGTCTGGTGTGATTGAGTTATGACACCAACAAGAGGGCTCACAATTTTAGAGGCAAAATACTTACAGCTGAAGGGTAATAGGTCTGAGAACCACAAATATATAAACCACAACCAATCAGCAAAGTAAAATGCTAAGTTACCCACTTTCTACCCATGGTAATGATACAAATTCCAGCCACTCATCTCTTTGTACTTCTGTTTATCCAAAAATCCTTTCATGATATGCAGCAATGAACTCTGACAATAACAATAACATTTTGGATTGTAAAAAAGATTAAAGAATGGCGAGGGGTTTATAGTTCAGGATTAAGCTATCTAAAAATAATTCAAGTGGAATTTTCCCTCTGCATCAAAGAGCAGCATGTATACAGAACATTAAATAGCAAGTTATGTCATGTATATGCAAATAACCATTACCACTGCTAACCCAGCAGTGATGGGGATTAGTAGAGGACTCACCCCTCATGATATCTATCTCTGGATGTTAGGGCAGAGTCACTGTAAGCTGTTCAGCAAAGCTAGTCGTAGTCAGAGATGAGTCACAGAGCTTCAGTTCACTGATCAACACCTCCGCCTCAGCCCCCTGGCACAGCTTGACACACATACACACCCTTGTGTCAATCTGTCAGAAACAAATGGGGTGAGGTGGGGAGAATGTGCAGCGCTAGCAGTGGCGACCTCAGCCTGCACCCGCGGAGTGTACGTGTCATCATCCTGAATGCACAGACCGAGCAGTGAAATACCTAACACGCTGACATTTATTTATCTGCCTAGATATTATTGTACAGATGCATGTTTTCTTGTTTGAAGACACTGAAGATGGCTGTTGTTGATGTAACTCAGAATGCTGATTTGTTTTTTTTTTTGTTTTTTTTTGTTGTTTTTTTTTTACCAAGAGCTTAGTAAGAAGATCGATACCACTCTCATATCTGTCCATTAAGTTAGAGTATAGACTTTATGGAAATAATTCACATAGCCATCATGACATCACCCATTGGGTTGTGGACTCCTGTTTTAAAGTCTCAAGTCCGGCCATTGCTGTCTTGTTTTTTGAAGCTAAAAGTGACCATATGCAGATGAGAAGATGGAGCTGTAGAGGAGCACGGGGTGGATCTGATTCAAGAGACCCTTTTACACTGCCAGATTTTCTGTGAATGTTGGGCCGTTTTGCCGGCCAGCTGCGAGCGTTTAGACACACAGAGCCGGATTGGCGAGTTGGTCCGAGATGCCCAATTTTCCGCCTCGTAGGATAGACATATTGGCAGAACTCTTTTAGTTTAAAAAGACCAAGGCGGCCTTCCGCAATGGGAGGAGCTATTGAAGACTTGTGGGAGGAGCTGTTGATGATGCCGCACGTGCAACCCACTAGCGGTGGATAAATAGAAAACAGCTGATAGCAGGAATTAGTGAGCAGCTAGTAGCAAGAGGGAAACACAAACCTGACAGACACTGTAAAGATGAGCAACTGAGGAGATGAGGAATTGCGCGCCCTCCTTGTCTTCGCAAACGAAGAGGCCATTAACCGGCAAATGACAGTAACGGTGAAGAACGGGCCAACTTAAGAGAGAATTGCCGAAGGACTGACTAGCCGTGGCTTCCCTCCCACGTCACTGTTTACGTCATATGCTGAGCTACACGTTTTATTACTTGCTCATGCCCCCCATTGCCCTGAAAAAGGCACATTCTGGCATTTTGCCGCACTGCCCGGTTTTGTTTTTATACTGCCAATGCTGAAAAAAACACTGATTGGGCTTTCCTGTAAATTTGCACAATTCCTGTCTAAAAGGGGCTATAGACTGTGGTGACGCCTCACAGACGGTCTGTCACTCAAAGTGGCCACACCCTTAATTATGTGTAATTTTAAGCCCTAATAAAATGTGGTGAGTAACAGAAAAATTCACCCTTGTACAGTTGTCATAAATGGGACGAAGACTGTTTTGGTTTTTTTTGTATCAGGCTGTAAACATGTTCATTTCAGCTCTAAAGTTGGGCATTTTAACAGGAGGGTCTAATGGGATTGACTTGCTTTTGGAGCCAGCCCCCAGTGGACATTCAAGGAACTGCAGTTTTTGGCACTTCCGCATCGGTTTCATTTTTCAATCGTGGGGGTTGCAAGTGGGGCTACAGCCAGGAAGAGATTAGCCTAGCTTAGCATTAATACTAAGGGCAGGGAGAAAAAGCTCAAAAGTTAAAAAAATACATCTACCAACACTTCTTAAGCACATTTATTAAAATAATGCATGTTGTCTATTTCATGCATACAGATGATGACTTGTGAAAGAGACAAGTTATGTTCTGGAACTATTTCTTGGCCAGGTGCAGTAGGTTCCTGGAGTTTCTGCTGGTTGCTTGGCAACCTTACAGTGATGACGAGCCTCCAGTCACATTTATGGGCACAGCACGCACACATTTACAATGTTCATTAATTATTCAGTGTTTAAATCTTCACTGCTGGTTGAGGACAGCGACCAAAACAGAGACTATAGGCTTACTGGTGTTAGAACAAAACAAGATTTTGCTTCCTAGCCCACTGTGAGAAAGTGCACACCTTTTTTTTTTTTTTAAACCAATAACAGTTTAGTACACATCATAGAGAGTACAAAAGCAATGGACGTAGTCATTGGTTTGTGCACTCCTATTCTGAAGCCTCAAATCTGGCATTTTGGCCATGACCATCTTGGATTTTTGGAGCCAGAAGTGAGCATATTTAGATGTTGAAGCTTGGGAGCAGCTGGGGGGAATGGGGAAATAAGCTACAGGGACCTTTTTGTGTACAAATCTGTAAACATGTTTATTTCTGCAGTAAATTTGGGCATTTTAAAATGGGGGTCTATGGGGATTGACTCGCTTTTATAGCCAGCTTCAAGTGGCCATTCATTCATTTTTGGTACTTCCATGTTGGCTTCGTTTTTCAGCCCTGGAGGCTGTCGCTTTGTTTACATTCAGCATTGCTCACCAAAACAAAAAATCCTCAAATATGCTCCGTTATATAGAATGCATTCCTTATCACATAAAAGACTTGCTGCAGCACTTCTTAATCTGTTTGCATTTGCTTGCAGTGTTTTTCTTTCCCACATTTATAGGCACATTATACATTTTATGGAATATTACCACCAATAAATTAATATGCGTGGCTGCCATCTGCAGTCAGTAGAAATGTGTAGTGCTTGTGCATTCTGATGGGTTAGCAAAGCACCCAGATGTAACACACAGACTTATTCATAAAAACATTGATTTACAATGACAGTATGTGGTCAACACTCTGCAGGATACCTTCAAGACAACAGTGTATTAATGAGTTTTAGATTCAATTATTATTCTTTATGCACACAGAAATCTGATTTGTTAACGAGACTGTGTGAGTGGTATACTATGAGCCGATATTAAGCTGTAGAAGGAGTATTTTGTAGCATCCTGGGTCAAGGAAAGCAAATATACTGATATGATGATGTTAATGATAATGTTATGCAGTTGATATTGTGGGATTCAGAAATATCTGTTTCTGGGAATTAATCCATTATTTATTTGTCACATGGGATTATACAATGTACAACTCTAATGAAATGTGATCCCATCAGTTCCTCTAACTTGTGCACTCTCATTTTATCCTTTTTTGCCTTCTTACATTGTCGGCTGCTAATCTGTGGTTTCTGGTTGTGGAATAATTTAACAGTCCACACACCCTGACCTCAGCAAGACGGTTGTATGGTCGCTCCTCCCACACATGTATAGCAGTGATTTACAGCAGGAACAGGACAGCACGTCACATTCCCACCATCACACCAGTTCTTATTTACCATAAAGCACAGGCCTTCTCTCCTCCACTCGCTAGAGTCCCCTGGTCTGTCAGATCGGCATATAGGAAAAGAGTCTCTTGGCTGAATAGTGCTGTCCAGGATAGCTGTAGTGACACAAAGGACATTACATGTTCTGATATACCACTGGAAACTGATGCAACATGGAGGCCATCCAGTTTATTTTCCAATGCCAGTACAATGGCAAGCAGGATGCTAGTTCAGCTGGTGCTCATCTTCTCCATCTTTCCTTGATGTTTACGTCAAGCACAAGTAGCAGGAGTTACAAACTAGTGAGTCAATCTCCGCATCCTGATGAGTGACTAGCAGCAACACTCCATCACCATCCAAAGCCAACAACAAAAAGCACCTCTAACATTTGCAAAATAGACATAAGAACATAAATATGACACAAATCAAGCAAAGCTGATCGAGAGGGGACTGGACGCATCTGCGCCTATATCCTATGCTCACCAGCCAGTCTCCAGCTTGGTCTGTCTGTTTTTTTGCATGAGCATTTTGAGTCAGCATTAAGTAAAGGGTAAAAATTACTTACCTAAGTACTGTATGGAATTCTACATGTGGTAATTTGTATCTATATCCTGTCTACATCCTGTATATGTATATGTGTGCATGATTGTGTGTGACATGCTCATGCAGCCCCAGTAAATCTTTGCACATCCATGGCTGAAGCAGCTCCCACCATCTGGACATGAGAAGGAATTAACCTCCCCCAGCTAAATCAGATTTTCACCAATACAGGAATTTCACAGGAAAACAAAGTTTTTCATTGGACTTAAAAATGATGAAAATTGTTCTGCTGCGCAGTCAGAACCTCTCTCGCTCAAACAAGCTGCAGTAATTGCAAACTAATGCCTCTTGGTGAAATTAAGCACATTTTACAGCAACACACAGATTAGTGTTTAAAGAAGATTTTAGCATGACCAATTTCATTTAGTTTGAACTGTGACATTACGGAAATCACACTTCACAAGTAACTGCTCAATGTTTTCCTCAAGCTCTTTTAGAAAGAGCCCGTACTTACACTGGAGAAAAATGAATCATGTTCTGCCATTACTGCTGCTCCACTGCGCACCTTTATCAGCTGTGGCATTTGAATGAATGGAGAAATGGCAGTTACTATACTGAAGGCTGCTTAAGCAGACAATAATTGAGGACAAATGACATGTTTTTTCAGAGAACTGTTTTTCGACAGATTGCATAGAAGCGTAATGGCAAGTGTTTTTTTAAAAAAAAAATATTATTACATGCACATAGACAACATCTGCAAACTCACATCAGCAGTGATGTTCAGAGGACAAGTTTGACTTTATTCCCTCCATTTCTGCTAGGTACACACACTCACAAATAAAGTTCAAAAACCATCATCTAGTTAAGCAGATGACCAAAACTCACCATACTTTTTATCATGTATCATATTGGTTTATCATATGATTACTGTCAACACCACACACCTTGTGGGATATCTTTATGCCATCCTAATGAAAGAACACAGATACAGAGCGGAGGAGATGAAAGCTGCTTCTGAAAACTCCAATTAAAATATGTATGTCTTTGAAAATGTGCGCTTGCCTTTCATCACGTTTGATTCATTAAAACGACGTATGTGCTCGCTTCTGGACTCGCTTCCTTTCAACCTCAGCCCAATTATACAGCATTTCTCTCCATCACACTCTGTTCCCCCCCTAATTTTTTCAACCAATGTATAAACAAGGGATGGCATTTTCCCCCGTGGAATCATGCTATAGGTTAAATGTAAGTTCTACTTTGTCAAGAAGATTATTTTAGAAATGGATATCAGCTTTATGAAATGTATTTCAAAGTTCTCCTCATGGTGAGGCTCTGTGATCCTCTTTGATGCTTTGATTTCAGTTCAAGGCAGTTTTGCCATGGAAATGCTTCGGTGACCTGATAAAACCAGATTCATTTCAGCCCAGAGAAACATTTGAAGCACATCCCCCCCCCCCCCTCCAATTTCCAGCGCAGCTTCCATCAGCTGTATCAAATTTCAAAACCCTGCAGTCCAGGTCTTTGGAAAGATTCAATAATGTTTAATATCTGCTGCTCAGTCAGTCAGACACACTGGAATCTGAGCCGTAGAGCTCCACTGCTGCTTATATTGAAGCAGTTCAGGATTTGTTCATTGACTCTGCCCATTGTCGCCTGTTGATAAGAAATAAGGGAAATACTCCTCGTATTTTTTCCCCCTCAGTCGGCTTCATTTCCCTCCTGATGTGTTTTTCCGTGGGGATAAGAGGCCATGAATATACGCTAAGTATCCTTGAGGAAATGTGGGCAGAAAGCATGCAGTCGATCCAGTTAAGCATGAGTGGTTACTTAGGCTACTGTGCTGTGTGTGTGTGTGTGTGTGTGTGTGTGTGTGTGTGTGTGTGTGTGTGAGTGGTGTCGAAAATGAGGCACGAAACAATGAGAACAATAAAGAAAATAAAACTTTATACCTACTCGAGGTCAGTCATCACAGGCTCTTAAGACGAGAGAACGCTTACTGTCAGACATTTCTAGGATGGAAAATCATGACAAAATTGCACAGTAATGTTTAGTCTGGGCAATTTAGACTGGCAGAAGGCAGTCACTCTACACCATAGAGATGTAAAAAATATGAATACATTATTCTGACATGAATAGATAATGTTCTATGAAAGCATTCACATTTTTGCAGTAATATTCGCCCATTAACAAAGCCTGACTGATGTTGCACATTTATTATTTTTACCTCATGATATGTGAGCACTGAGAGCAGGTGAGATAAAATTAGGGACTGCCTCAAAATTGTATGCAGCATGACAGCTCTTCAGATTTTGGTCAATAGCGATCACGTTTTTCTTTGTTTGTTTGTTTGTTTCTAAAATGAGATCTTTATGACAGACTTATCCACACTGTCATTTACAGGTGATCATATTGGATTGGTGTTCAAGCATCACTAACCTATCTGCATAGGTTGCTGTAGTGACGACACAGATGTCAGTAATTATGTAGCAACACTGGTGGCATGGCTTTCCAATGCAGATGCAAAAGAAATGGAGGTTTCTTATTTTGCCCTTCAAACAATTGCACTGTCACAACTCCTCTGTTGCACCAGACAAACTCAGCAACACAGGATGTTGGTATATTTTCTGCTTAACACCTCCGTAACTCTGGGTTTAACACTGTCATTGTGTGTTGCATTGTGGGTGATGCAAAGGACATTTTGAAATCCAATTTGAGTGGCCAGACCACAGCTGTAGAAATAAATTGGAATTTCATTTCAAAACACCTCCAAATGTGGAGTGGATCCGTTTTGCAAAAGTCATATATTAATGTGCTTCTATTGCTGTCCAGATTTTCTAAAATCAGTCTGGGTACAATCTGGATCAAAAAAACAGATTTAGATTGGCAATCGGAACAAGACCATAACCATGTCACATCCACTGTATTTCCTGGGCCTCCTCACATATTATGCACAAACTTCCATTTTCAAGACACATTTAGCAATATGGCTCAGGACAATTTTGACTTTCCCTAACAATTTTCCCAATGTTAAAGCCTTTCATGCTATCCCACTGTCCATTTCTATATGGATCCTTAACTGTTCCACTGCTTTTGACTGTAGATTAAGATTGAACTCTTTGTAGAAGATGTGGTTGAAATACAAATCATTAGTATATGTTTACTAGTCCATACCCATTGAGTGCACAGTTGCCCACGTACAGTTTCACATGGTGTGTGTTTGGGATACAGGTCATAGGAAATTGCAGATTAAATAGTCAACTGAACCCATTAAGAAGAGCAATGTATTCACACAGAGTTTTTTTGAATTTGATAGTATGATGGCTTTATTGAAAGTACAGTAGTACCATTGCCAATAGTGGGATAGTTAGTGGGCTAAAACTGTACATTAGTAGTGAGGTAGCACATTGAAAGGCAGATAGTTAAAGTGTTTATATGTTGTATTGACTTAAAAGTGGAGCGCACTGGTAGTTCACATGGGAAAGGTGCGGCTAGCCCTTGTTGCAGCAGCATACCATACCATGACTTAGTCATACCAAAAATTAGAAAATAACCCCGAACATTTGGCCACAGGGGGAGCCACAGCGATCAGTCGAATTTTAGCTAGTTTTAATCATTTTTCTCTTGTTATAGCGCCACCCAGTTGCCAATTAGAGTTACATTTCTCCAGTCACCTTGAGGCGTCCTGTTCTACATATCTACCAAGTTTAGTAAAAATGGATATCGTGGTTAGGCCTAGATAAGAAATTAGCTCTCTAGCTCCCCCATTTTGTTTGATGGGGTCAATAATGGAGGGGTCCCCTCAGATTATGTGTGGTCATATGCCTACAAAGTTGCGTGGTGATTGGTGAAACCCTTGAGATGTTATACACGTTTATGTGATGAGCCACGCCCTCTTTGGCCAATTGATGTAATATTGCTTCATTCACATCCTCCCATGACCCTCTACCACTGTGCCAAATTTCACATGGATTGACCAAGTCAGTGAGGAGAAAAACGTGGAACAGACACACAGACAGAGTTTACATTATTATATAGTAAGATATATAGTAAGCTAGTAAGTAGCTTACTATATAGTAACATATATACAGCCCATCCTTCACCATTCCTCATCTCCCCAGTTGCTCATCTTTACAGTGTCTGTCAGGTTTGAGTTTCCCTCTTGCTACTAGCTGCTCATTCCTGCTATCAGCTGTTTCCTGTTTATCCACCGCCAGTGGGTCACAAGTGCGGCGTCATCAACAGCTCCTCTCACAAGTCATCAATAGCCCCTCCTGTGGCGGAAGGGCGCCTCGTTCTTTTTAAACCAAAAAGGTTCCGCCAATATGACTGCCTTATGAGGTGGAAAATTGGGCACCTCGGATCAACTCCCCAATCCGCAGAAAATCTGGCAGTGTAAAAGGGGCTAAAGAGACAAACAACCATTCACAATCACATTCACACCTACGGACAATTTAGAGTCACTTAACCTGTCCCCAACCTGCATGTCTTTGGACTGTGGGAGGAAGCCGGAGTACCCAGAGAAAACCCACACTGACACGGGGAGAACATGCAAACTCCACACAGAAGGGCTCCCTCCTGGGATCGAACCAGGAACCCTCTTGCCACCACACCACCGTGCCGCCCCCCATTCTCAACCTCAGGTCATTATACAGCGACCCTTTGTAACGCTCCACAGTGTCTGATATTGACTCTAAAGACACCCTTTAACATCTTTATGAGAGGAACCAGGCTTTCACATAACTTCAGAGCGAGAAAGTCCACGTAGGCTAGGATGGGTCATACAAAACAAAACTTACACCCAGGAGACTGCAATTCATCTTCTTGTGTGAAATCAAAATACTCTGTTTTACCGTTTGGTTAGTGGATTTTCACATCTACATATCACACGCTGGGTTTCCTTGGTGCATCTGTTGTTGATGTTTTGGGACATCGTGTCAATTCATGCCTGTAACATGCATTGGTGTCTTTTCAAAATGCCCTTCCATTTTCAGGAAATGTATCGTTTCTGCTCAGTAGATGCATACAGTCTTTTTTTTTAAATAAACTTAAATAAATAAACGGTAAAAGACTTTGTGTATCCATTCATTTCACTGTGCAATAAAAGCCTGTTGTTAGGTTTAGAAAAAGACACCATGGTTTGGCTCAACATTCAGGCAGGAAGTGAACACTGGCCCACTGGGTGAATCTACCACCCCTCCAGCCTGCTCTATAGGAACTTTCTAGGTCCATAAATTATGTTGTTGTCTGATGGTGCTTCAGTGGTGTTAATAACTTACACCACCTGACAGTGTAACATACCACCACAAAAGGATGCCTGTTTTTCTTCAGTGTCTGACATGGAAATCAGTTACCAAGCAGCAGTAGTTGTTGTCTTTGGAATGAAAACAGGTCGGCCTTAACCTAACCATGACATTTTCATAACATTAACCACTTGTTCCAATGGGTTTCAGCTGTCTTTCACATAGAGACACTAAAGGATGCCCTGTGCGTCACTATGAGATGTTAAGTGGCGTGAGAACAGTAATGACAACAGGCTGCATACAAGCTCTGTGCACTACTGGTAAAAATCTGAAGACATTTTTGTGAAACAAACTGATTCACACAATAGTTTTTTGGTACAGATATTTTGTATGTCTAGATGGAAGTAAAGCGCTATTTTCTAAGCTGTATGTTATGTCAGAGCAGAATGAGAGAAGCAAGCTCAGTTCCATTCATGCAATTTCCCTTAATTCATCTGTTGAGCTATGGCGTCATAGAAAACAATTGTGTTTTCAAATCTGTGCCCGTCTGAGATGTGTAGGTGGCTCCGCCTGACCTCACCAAGCCTCTTCTGGCCTTGATATAAAAACTGGCTATTGGCAGAAAATATGTTATCAAACATTATACTCTGGGGAATTTCCATGCCGCTTTTCCTGCTATTAAACTGTTCCAAAATCTTCAAGCCATGTAGGAGGATGTAGAAAATGAAAAAAAAACTAAAAAAGAGAGAGAGAAAAGATCCCAAACACACGGCTAAAAATGCATTTCCTTTAACACAAGCATTTAGTATGTTGAACTAGATTTTAATCCTTCATGGGGAGTTCACAAAACAAGCTCTCTATTTGCCAGCAGAACACTTAGCGAGATTAAAAAGCCTCCCCTAACAGCCTTGTTGTGAGTCAGCCCTGCCTGTATTAATGTCTTTGTAGATTAGGCACAGCGAGGGGGCACGCTAGGGGTCAGTGCTAGAGGCAGGTAGTACAAGCAGATTTTTGCCCCCACCCGCTACTGGCCAACAGCTGGCTTTCCAGCGCGCCGCTGGCCCTGCTGATTAGATGAAGTACCTCAGTTTATCCCATCTACTCCCTCAACCCTGACCAAGAAGCTCAGGGAGCATGTTTATGCTCCTGCCAAAACACATACTGCAGTGAATAAAGACACGACTGCAGACGCACCTCACCCACACCCTCCAGGTGACGACTCACACTTTCCAGTTCATCTCAGGATATACGAGACATAGAGAAAAAAGGACTGAAAATAAGAACAAAAGAGCGAGACAGGGACCAAGACAGAGAATAAACAACAAAGAGGTACGATGTATGGGGTCGCTTCTGCCATTCTCCGCTTGTTGCCCCCAGGCCTGATGTTTCAGAAATGTTGCATTGAAACCAAACAGGGATAACTAATTGTACATTTCAGATGCAAAGCCTGCCTACAGGGTAGTTTGGCAGGATTGCGTGTAAAAGGATTTATACGTGTCTGCTCCACAGAGAGAAGCCAACGCATGTGCATGCCAAACTGCATGCCTCTTCTGAGTTAGACAGAGAGAGCAAAAACAAAACAATCAAACGAGGAGCATAATACTCTCCTCTCAAAAGGCATCGCTGGGCTTGACAGGGGCTAAGTGGTGCCGCTGTGAGCATCAACCTCACGTTAAAGAATCTCCCTAATTCTTCTTAGAGATGTCACAGCGGAGAAGTAAAGACAAATCTAAGCATCATAATGTGACATTAATTCTCCAAAGGCTGGTCCTCAGATGCACGACCAAAATAGAACAAGGCAAATAATGCACACTAATACGTACTGTGATGTGTGTACAGGTGTTTTATCACGTGCTGCGCTCATTACACTAAGAGGATATGTTGGAGCATAATCATCCTTTCTTGTCAGCCAGTAGTACAAATATAGAAAAGTAATTAAGCAATCAGAGCAGAGATCCAGAGCAAGCAAACTACCGAACAATAACATTTCCTATTTTCTTTAATTCTAAAGTTGTGAACAAGGCTTTTTAGCCTTTCTGAGTGAAACACTTTCTGCAGGTCTTGACATGGAAAGGATGCATTTACTGTTAGTCAATTATTTTTGCAGCAAGATCATGTAACTTTTGCTCATTCTACTTGTGATGAAACCATTTAAGTCTTTATTGCAGAGTGTGTGTTTTTTTTTCTGCTGATTAAATTCTCACAATGCTGCATTTAGCAAATCACTGCTGCTCTGATTACGGGGTGGGGCTACTTAATATTATGACTATGTTTACATGCACACCATATTCCTGTGTAATTCGGAATATCCTCAATATTCCGGTTGCGCACGAGTCATGTAAACACGTGCATAACCCCATTAAGGTTAAATTCCGGTTGGAGAATATTCCGAATAAGACCCCTGGCATATGCCTGTTTTAACCAGAATATTGTGACATGTATACACCTTAATCAGAAAAAATACCCTGTACCAGAATGTTCAGTTACATCTGCGCATGCTCAATTCACAAGGAATCCTGGGTGGTCGGTGTTGTTATGGTTATGGCAAGTGGGGAGAACAACAGAACTGGTTTCGTACCTTCATCCACAGACTCCGGGGGACTCTGGCTGGGTCCATGTCATTGGTTCGACAGCCCATTAGTCCGACTGTCAGTGGTGCTGAACGGCTCGCGGAGGGCGTATGGTGCGCCGCAACCGGCATGAGGCGGAGCAGGCTCACGGCTTATGTGTTTGTCACTTTCTTTTTCATTTTAACCCACACCATGATCTTTTCCTGACCCTAACCAAGTGGTTTTTGTGCCTAAACCTAACCAGACCTTAACCACAGGGCATCATGATGATTTCGGAACGGACTTCGGAACAATGACTTTAATATGGTCGGAACAATGGGATGTTGAACCAATGGGCTGTTGAACTAATGGGCAGTTCCCCTCTGGCTGGCGTGAACGGCATAAGCTGGAAGGAAAGGCCCATACACTCGTTCGTCTTTTGTTCTCGCTCTCGTCTTTCATTGTTGAGGACAAAATGGATCAGCAGGAGTGTTGTAGTTAAGTTGTGGTGCAAAAGCACAAGTAGGACAACACAATGGAGGGGTATGTTGGAAACATACATTACAGCTTCTGTTCATTGTGAACACACCGTCTTCTTCTTCTTCTTCTTCTTCTGTATTTCGAATTAAGTCTGATGTAGGGCACCTCTCTCCATGGTGATATCCACACTCCGGGTTGGGAAGGCGGTAATGCATTTACAAGCTGGTTGCCAACCGCCAGAAAACATAGAAGAAAAAGAATGCAGGACTTGTTTTGTTTCCGGTTCTGCGGAAAACTCGTGCGAGTTCGTAGTTTTCACCAAAGTCCGTACATTTAATGGAAACACAGGATTCGTATTTCTTTTAATACGCATTTCCCAATGATTCGAATCACTTTTGGATGGAAACATAGCTTATGTCTCACCAAGCGGCTGCTGCTCTGAGAGTGCATTTCCTGCATGGTGTCCATCTTGGTAGCGTGGTCCACAGTCTGGCTAGGTCAGTTGCTAACTTCAGACAGCTTCTTTTTGGCTTACACATAAATCTCTTCTTGGTCTTTGTTCTCCAGCTAATTGTGAGCAAGCGATGGTCTGGTGGCTCTCCTCTGCCTTTTGTCTGAGAAGCTGCATCTCCACTCACTGGTATGTATATGCAAATCTGCATGAGTGTACTTTTAATTAAAGTGTAACTTCAAACAGGTAATTTCAATGATTTCCTGCACTTTGCAGGCAATTATATAGCAGTCTGTGCATCACTGTGTTGGCCTGTTCCATATTTATCACCTCCACTTCCTGGCATAACTGATGTTTTGTCTCCAAAGACCCAGACACACCAAACTGACTTCAGAGAACTAGCTGTGACAAAGGCCCCCTTGCTGTGTCGCCTGACGTTGCCGTGTCTCTGCCAAAAAGTTTAACACACTGCAAAGACTACAGCCAACAGCAAACTAGCACGTACATTCTGTGCCTGCGAGAGAGGAAATAACTCTCCACGCCAGCAGATGCTGGTCGTCTGGAATCCTCATTCAAGGAGGGAAACCGAAAGATCGTCTTAATGCTAGTTAGCCAGTTGCCATTTCACAACACAATTCAATGGTGAAAGAACGGAGTGTATTTCACATGTGCCAGTGAACAATAACACGGACTTTGCAAAATATTTCTCCTGAAGAGCTGAATGGATAAAATAATCCTACCTTATTTAACCCGTTTGTTTTGGTCTCACGCCCTCTTGACTTTAGTTCTTCGTTTACTTTCCTCACTTCCGTATCTCGTCTTGTGCACTGAGCTGACCTGCGAATTAGAATGATTTTATTCACTGACAGGCTCTACAGTGGCTAACAGTAGCCTTTTTTAAATAGGAATTGTACAAATTTGCAGGAAAGCCCAATCAGTATTTTTCCAGCATTGGCAATATAAAAACAAAAAAATCGGGTAATGCCGCAAAATGCCGCCTACCTACTTTTGTTTATACGGAATGCACCTTTTTCGGGGCAATGGGGGGCGTGAGCAAGTAACAAAACGTGTACCACAGCGTGTGACATAAACAGTGACGTAATCTGAGGGAAGCCCCGGCTGGTCAGTCCTTCGGCGATTCTCTCATAAGTCGGCCCGTTCTTTCCCGTCCCCGTCATGTGACGGTTAATGGCCTCTTCTTTTGCGAGGGCAAGGAGGGCGCGCAATTCCTTGTCTCCCCAGTTGCTCATCAGTGTCTGTCAGGTTTGCGTTTCCCTCTTGCTACTTGCTGCTCGCTAATTCCTGCTATCAGCTGTTTCCTGTTAGTCCACTGCCAGTGGGTCGCACATGCAGTGTCATCAACAGCTCCTCCCACAAGTCATCAACAGCCCCTCCTGTTGCAGAAGGCCGCCTCGGCCTTTTTAAACCAAAAAGGTTCCGCCAATATGTTTACCCCTACGTGGCGGAAAACTGGGCACCTCGGACCAACTCGCCAATCCGGCTTTGTGTGTCTAAACACTCACAGCTTGCCGGCAAAACGGCCCAACATTCACCAAAAATCTGGCAGTGTAAAAGGGGCTAGTGATTCAATATGCTGGATCAGCCAAGAAAAAAGGTGATGGGGGTTGACAAGGGGCAACAGTATGGGACACACTGCACCAACTACTGCGACAATCACTCACTGATAGCCTGACATTGACCGACAGAAGACAGTCAGGGCCTTAAGTGTCTCCAAATCTCCATGTTCTTTGTCTCCATGAGTCTCCACACTGCTAAGTGATAAGTCCTTGCCCTCATATCAATTGGTTTTACCTTTATTGTTTCTGTTTGTTGGCTTTTGTTGCACGACTGGTTTGGCTGCACCAATGCTCTCTTCAACAGAGAGTGGTAAAGCTGTCCACTAGGACACTGGGAATGTTACTGGTGACCCCATGAAAATACAATCTAAGTATGTTTTATTTTCTTTCTTTTTGTTGAGGTTGGTTTAATTGATAATATGGAGTTCATTTTATTTTGTTTATTTGCAAGATTTCTGTCTTTCTTTTAAATATTCTTGTGTTTTGTGTCATGTTAGTATTTTTTTCAGGATTGTATTGATGGTTTGCATCTTGTTTTCTTAGTTTGGTGGACTGTGTGCTGTCATTCTAAATAAACAAATACTGCTAAAATAAAATTATCATTTACATTTTTGGTTATTTCAAACCTGTGTGACCTTTTGAGTCTTAAAGTGGTTAATTTCCCAATAATTCTCTGGGGGTGAAATTCCCCTAGGTGATGTCGTCAACAACACTTCATACTATAAAATAACTAACAGTTCTTTCAAAAGCTACAAAGCTTCACTTCAAATCTGCATTAATTTTTCTTAAAGTTTTTGCGAAGGAGAATGCTGAGAGTGAACCAAAACTGTGAAGCTATAAAAAGGAAACAACTTAAAAGATGCTAAAACACTTTGTAGACTTGAGGGGAACTGCAGGATTCTTAACAAGGAAAAACACTCTTCACATTACACATTGTCATTTGAATATTAATTCATCATTCATTATAAATACAAATATATTGAAGAGAGTAGCTTTTAAGACTGGGAATATTTGTTTGTTTTGTATTAAATTTAACTTAGCCCCAGATATACTGTGAGCATTTTGAGCAATTTGTATGATTACTTTCTTACAATAAGCAGAGGGTAGATTTCGCTCAGATTTTAAGAACAAAACCAATGCTATGTTCTGTACAGTACAAAACTGAGTAAAAATGCTGACTGTTGTTCAACTGCACCAGAATCTAAGGCAGAGAACGGGACTGAGAATGAAAGAAAAAGAACAAAGAGAGAGGGATTAGAGTATATGTTCTCTTTGAGGACGAAAGAAATTCATTCTATGAGCACCCACAGATTTCAAACAGAGAACCACATTTCAAAGCCAATGGAAATTGATTAATGTATTCTCTTTGAAGGGTGGTAACCTGGCCAATTTGTGCCGAGGTCTACTTTCACATTCAAGCCCAGTACCGTAAAGGCATCATCATGCAGACTGAGTGAGCGCAGACATGCTCAACACATGCGATGACATCGAATTGACTGGAGGGCAAGTATGAAGCATATGTGCATGTGCCTTATATGAGCTAAAAATATCCTATTGAAGCACAGTAGTGTAGGTAAAGTAATGTAATGAGCATCAAAATGTATGAAAGAAGCAGGTGGTAAATGTTTCTGGTTTGAATTAGAACCCCCGAGGACTAATAGCACTGATTAGCCTATATGTCAGAAACATATGCGGAGGCAGTACTTAAAGGTATACTGTGCAGGAATTGTTGGCTACTGTTTGAAAACAGTATCACCCGCTACAGTGAAAGCTACCCCCTATGTCTAGTGAACCCCTTGCCATTTTGCCTTGCTGTATTTTTTTTTTCTGCGTTGCATTTGTGATTTCGTTTCATCTCTGCAGATATATACATCACCACACACTTCTAGTGGGTCATAAGTGATAACTGACAGGAATTACTTTTGTATGAGTCTATACATTGTTTTCAGGAAAATCCTGAATACTATACCTCTAAGGAATAACTGCTTCATGCAGTTTCTGTTGGTGACAGCACTGTCCTACGATCTCATACGACTGCACTGTGCTGTATTCTGAAGAAACACTCCAAGACCACCTGAAATATTCCTTATTACCACATGAAAATGGATCATGATCATAGAATGTGTAACGAGTGATTTATAGTGTCATCCAAGTCAATGTTGCAAAACCAATTTTCAATCTCTTTTATGTATCTTATTGATCCAATGTCATGGGTTGGAATGACTGTATGGAGGTTAGGACTTGTCTGAGTCAATAGCCTGGGACCATATAATTCCCAGTCTGTCTTTAATGTAGAGACAGTTTCTACACGATGTGATGAAGATAAAAATTGTTAAAAATTTAGGATAAAATAATTAATTGCCTGAGGTCAGACAGAATTGTCAACACGTTAGTTGTAACATCTTTTCCATCTTCAGTCTCATGTTCCATCAACTCTTGACCAGCTCATGACCAACATCTAGAGTCCACACTGACGTATTGGAATGCCAACTTATTTCGCCGGGAAGAGTGGAACAGAGCTAAATTAAAAACAAACAACGCAGTTGGGTGATATTGAGAAAACATGTTTGGAACAGCCTTGAGAAAAGGGTCTATCTTGTCAATAGCACTCGCCATTGTTATTACCAGTAGTGTAGTGGAGGGTATACACAGGTATACAGGGTATACACAGTTTATCCACCTATCAGCCAAAAAGCCACTGGAATATGTAGGAGAGTACACCCACTTCCTCTTTGGTAACCTGCCCATCTACTGAGAAGTACACCCACCTCATCAACTACTACTGCACCACTGGTTATTACTCACCACTGGCACAACTTGACAGTGCTTGACAAAAGATTGACAATGGTGCTATTCCCATCTGTGGCGCTGATTGGCTAATTGTTAGCTGTTGCTTCCCGTAATGCATGGTCAGGACAAGTGGCGGCTGCTGGTCTTTCAAACAGGGGAAGCTCACTTTAAGTTTACATCATAAAATTTGTCATATTGTAGCGAGGCAGTAACTTATAAAAGGAACATTTAATTGAAGCCGTTTTTTAACCACACTCAGTGCCATAGAACCACAGCAAAACATACCTCAGAGATTTTCAGATGGGTTTAACAGTGAAAATGAGCTATATCGCTTCTGGAAATAAGGAACTCCGGACGGCACTCTGTCAGAAGACTCCATTCGCAAATATCTGCATGGGACTGAGCTCCAAATGTGACGATGCCGGTGTGTATTTCAAAAGCGCTGTCAGTCACAAAGGGGTTCAGCCCTTCAGGCAATTCCTCCAATCATCATGCATACACTGAGCGTCCTCTCCCGCCTACCGCTCCATTACGTCCCAGGGAAGCTGAGCCTCCCTGGAAGTGACAATTTTGTCACATTTATCCAATGACCATCTTGCTTTGCTGCATGAAAAAAACCTGCTCAGCGCTGTCTCATAGGAATGCTTGGAGGCTCCGCGTCCACCGTGCTGAGAATGTATGACAGGGAGGTCGCGTTTGAAAACTGGTGATAAACAGCTGATGTTTGAATGCAATGTAAGTTCTTATTTTAATGTAAATTCAATAGTGCATATTTGACCAGTTCTTCTATGAAATTTTAGGGGAAGTTCAGCCTCCCTTATTGTCTCAGAGCAGTCACCCCTGGTCAGGACTATATTAGTATTAGCTGGGCATGCTAATGTGAGAGACACAACATTTTACTGCTTTAATGACCTCTGCTACAGAGGTTAGGTTTGGGGTGTTGTTGGTTTGTCTGTTTGTCACCAGATTACGTAAAAATGATTTTCTCGAAACTAGGTGGAAGGGTGTAGCATGGGCCAAGGAAGAACCCATAAAATTTTGGAGAAGATCCAAATCATGGAACCAATACATAATTTTTTTTTATTTTTAACTTTTGTTAACATTGTGAGATAGGACATTTGGCTTTGGCAAAGGTCTGTGCTCACTTAGTGCCCTTATACCTAGTAGTATGTGTCTTACTACAGCCTCGTGAACACTGCTCCAACGTGTGGTGAATCCAAAGCTTGGCCTGCTGGGCTTTATTATGGTTGCAAAGTTATGATTCTCCAATCACTGTTTGGGGGAGGGGTTTAGCAAATCAATCAACTGCTCAAGCATTGGTTGTAGGTCTGGCATTTGAGTTTATTAGAAAAATGTGTCAAGATGAATGAGAGGAAACTATATTGTCATAGCTGGCATGTAGAGCAATGATTGGACCAAATAATAAAGCCTGACCCCACAAGAATTCCAATAGTTTCTGCCCAAGCCTGACCTGAATCAAACCGCGGCAGCAGTTTTGGGCCCGAACATAATCAAAAACCTTGAATTTCCACTGCCAAAAAAAAAAAAAAAAAAAAATTAAAACATTCATCACAAGCAAAGGGCTGACATGTTTCCTCACACCACTTTCTCTGCTACTCGAATTCAAGAGTCTGTTGTCAGTTTTGGCTCGCACACTGCAGGTTTAGCAGAGCAAGCTGTGCGTCTCCATCTAAGAGTGCACACACTGGTTCACAGCGTTGCAGCATGTAGATGATGGTTTTTCAGCTGCACGTAAAGCACATCTTTCCCACTTCTGGGCAAGCACCGATGTCACAGAGTATGTGTGACTGCGTGTGTTTGTGTACATAGTGTGCATGTATGGGTCTGCTCCTCTCCTCTTGCTTTCTTTGAGACTGTTCCTACTGATCACTCACACCTGGCCACTCAGGAAGGAAGATAGATGACTGGTGCACTGGCTGGAGGTGTGGGCTCTTTTCCGGGGTTGGGTTCCTTTTTACACAGGTGTGCAGATGAGAGGACGCAGAGCAAAGAAAGACAGTAGTCGGCTGGTCGGCAGTGTGGAGAGCGCAGAGAGTAACTGTGCTTAGGGTAGTGGCAGAGCAGTCGGCAGCTGCCTGATTGAGAAGGCAGCGTGACAGAGAAATGTCCCCCAGTAACAATGGCTCTGCAACAGATCTTCGCGGGGTGCACCTGACTAAGACAGACAGACGAGGGAGGAGGCGCTGTGGGATAGATGGAGGGGTGATGCAAGCTTTACCTCTCCTGCCAGCTAAGGGTCTCTCCTTGTTCAGTATGATTCCAGAAATGGCTAGACCTCAAGGACATAAACTGCCACTGAAACTCACATGCTTGGGTCGACTAGTTACTTTTGTTGTGATTTATTAGTTTGTCTTTGCTTTGGCCCTGTGAGCCTTTTTGTTCATAAGTTTGAAGTGTTTATTTGTTTGATTTATATTATTAGTTACCAGCAACCCAGTGCATTAAGAGGAGATGCCAGGCTGTGGCCTCGCTGTTTGTTTATTTATTGCATATATGAGGGGCATTAGTAGGCACTTTTAAAGACTGAAGATTCTGCTCTTAACGTGACCTCTCTGCGCATAGGCTCTGTACTGCTCCTTGTTTCTGGATCTGGTTCGACCAGAAGGAGGACTGGCTCCTCCATCTTGGAATGTAGATTTGGTGTTCTGGTGGACAGTGGTTTTTAGACTCTAGGTTTGGACTCTTTTAATCATCTTACTATATAATGAAGAGAACTCTGTCTGTCTTTGTGTGTGTGTGTCTGTTCCCTGTTTTTCTCCTCACTGACTTGGTCAATCCATGTGAAATTTGGCACAGTGGTAGAGGATCATGGGAGGATGCCAATGAAGCAATATTACATCAATTGGCCAAAGGGGGGCGCTATAGCAACCAACTGAAATTGCAAACTTTGAATGGGCATATCTCATGCCCCGTATGTCGTAGAGACATGAAACTTTGCACAGAGATGCCTCTCCTCATGAGGAACACATTTGCCACAAGAACCCATAACTTCCGGTAATATAGATTTTCCACCATTTTGATTTTTTTGAAAAACACTTAAAATCGATCTCTTCCTAGGAAGTTTGACCGATCTTCATGAAACTGGGTGAACATAATCTAGGGACCAATATCTAAAGTTCCCTCTTGGCAAAAGTTGGAAAACTTACTAAAACTGAGCTTCTATAAGGCAATGAATATTGCGGAGGGCGTGGCTCATCACATAAAGGTGTATAACATCTCAAGGGTTTCACCGATCACCACGCAACTTTGTGGGCATATGACCACACATAATCTGAGGGGAGCCCTCCATTATTGACCCCATCAAACAAAATGGGGGCGCTAGAGAGCTAATTTCTTATCTAGGCCTAACTGCCATATTGATTTTTACTGAACTTGGTAGATATGTAGAACAGGACGCCTCAAGGTGACTGGAGAAATGTAACTCTAATTGGCAACTGGGTGGCGCTATAACAACAGAAAAATGCTTAAAAATGGCTAAAATGCGACCGATTGCTGTGGCTCCCCCTGTTGCTGAATGTTTTGTTTTTTTCTAATTTTTGGTATGACTAAGTCATGGTATGGTATGCTGTACTCAATGGGTATGGACTAGTTTTTGTAATTCAGAGTTTTTAGTAAATTGCACATACTGAAAAGTGCTTGCTGTTTTGATCAGAGGGCTCCCCATTGAAAAAGATAGAAAAAAATATTAAATATTATTATGGGTTGGGGCGTAGGTGACTTAGTGGATAGAGCAGGCGCCCCATGTACAAGGCTGTTGCCGCAGCGGCCCGGGTTCGACTCCAGCCTGTGGCCCTTTGCTGCATGTCTCTCTCTCCCCCTTTCATACTTAACTATCCTATCAATTAAAGGCAAAAATGCCCTAAAAAAATATATCTTTAAATATTATTATGGGTTGATGGCAACACAGCTTCTATATCATTCATGACATTACACAGACTGTAAGGTCTGCACTGAAAAACAAAACAGGGAAACTGGCGTAAGCAACACATTTACTCCAAACTCATCACATAACAACCTTTGGTCATAGACTTTCCACGGCCAGATTCGATGTGCAAGGTACCGTGAGTGCGATGGTTGTTGACATTCTGGGTGTTCTGTCAAGTTCAGCCTGTTACATGCATTGTCTTATTACAAAATACACTTCAATTTTCACAGGAAATTCACAGTCTCTTTCAAGATAAATGCACTATGTAGGTACAGCACCGGGAACTGGCTTTTTTTTCCTTCAACAACTAACACACATGGTTGAGTTTAGGCAACAACACCACTCTCGGTGTTTGTTGGAGTAATCCATCAACCCTGCCTCCCCTACTCAGACTTTCGGCACCTTAACTTCATTCTTGTCTGGTCGTGGCCGCTGGGCGCCTTTAAACTATAATGGCGACCGGCCGCGTATCATGCTGACATTAAGGCGTGGCTTAACGTGGCTGAAGGGTGGCTTTTTTCGTTGGTGTCTGACACAGCAAGTCACTGCCCAAGCACTGGATTTCGATGACTTCAGAGTGAAACCGGGTTGGCGATTTGACCCCAAGCAAATTTTGAGAAACTACAGCCCGGCCAAGCCCTCCTCAGCCAAGTTGACATGGGCAGAGAATCGAAGCTCTGCTGGCATGTGGAAAATTTTATGAAAATGCGCCCCAAGTATGCATTTGGACTCTGATATTAAACCTTGAGTTCTTTTTCTTCCTACAGTGAACTTTTTCTATTTGACCTCAAACTGGTAAATAGGTCAAAACTACAATCAGTGTCTTGTAAGACGGGTTGCTTGTAGAGCTGAATTGACTGGACAGCAAAATAGTCAAATGCTAAAACTTAGGATCTGACCATCCTGGTGACTGTGGTGTGCCAGCACTATAACATCAAAGTGTTCAAAATCTCTACAGAGTGATTTCTTATGTAATATTGTTGAACAGAGTTATTTTATTTTAAATAAACAGCAGTGCATTTTACAGTCAGTTTGCACAATTCTTTTCTAAAAAGCATTACATACTTTGTGAAAATCAAGGCTGGACTCTCAGTAATGGAGGAAAATTGATTGAAATCGTGTTGCCTACACTGAGTCAACAATATAATAAACAGGCTAATGAATGATAGTGTGAGACACATTTACTCGAATTGTCACTGAAAGAAAAATGTCATTTTCTTCGCACTGCGCACTAAGTAACAGCCATTGGAAGCTTTGTACACCTAATATGTCTCATACAAGTCATTCTCTCTCTGCCAATAGAAGGCATCGACCAAACTTCATCTATCCTTGGCAGATGCTCGGCAGCTAATTTTTTTAAATACCTTTTTCTTCTGTTAGTATTCTCATGCTGTAAACTCCCCCCCACACCTCTCTCTGTGATTACTTGTAAAGCTCATAATGAATGAAGTCTGTGATTTGGCACTAGTCATGAGATGAGATCATAAGGTGATCACAAATATGCGGCATTCCATTTTGTGCCCTATTACCTTCCATTTCAGAAAGACCCTTGATCCTATTTGTCCGTGGCGGGGTTATTTCATAGTGGCTGAGTGTACGATGAGGCAGCTAGGGCTGCTCATGTGTGAATACACTCCTGACAGTAGTCACAATTCAGGCACTTTTGAAAACCACCCATAAACAACAGCGGAAGGCAAAAGATGCTTACAGAGGCAGTAAGTGCAGTCGAAGTAAAGCGCAAGTGTTGGTGGAGGAGGCAGCGGTCCATTCAGGAGAGTCCCAGGCTTTATGTTGATTCATTACTCTATTAGGCCTCATGACAGAGATAAGGACCAGCATGTTTCAAAGTGATAGCTGACCTCTGCGTTTTACCCATCCCACCGCCAACACATCCACAACGGCTGCCGTTTTTCAAACACACACAGGAGGGCAAACACCGATAAACTAATTCTCGTACCAACACACGTGCACAAAAAAAAAAAAACCTGAGAAGAATCCGCTGACAGAGACACCCACATGAAAACACAGTGTCCATGTTTGAGGTTGCTCCTGCACATTAACGCACACACACAAAGGCTAGCACACACATCTGTGCTTGTGTGCACAACGACAGAAGCAGCCCACATACATAAAAGACACATTTTTCACCAGCTCAATTAAATCTTAAATCTCATTTTTGGCTGCAGCATTGTGTTTTCCAAAGTAAATATCAGGCGGCAAAAAAAGGCGAAAGGAAGCTCAAACAAAATACAACATGATCACAGGAAGCTCTCTCTTTGTCTAAGGAACTCATAATCAAAAGGATATTTTCCCGCTGTCTATATTAAGGCTATGTCAGAGGAGTGTGAAGTTTGCTTACAATTAAATCTGTGGGTGAGGAATTAAATTTCACTCCAAAATAATTCAAATTCAAAGTGCTATCCCATGCCTCCAACTGGGCTCACCAAAGTGCAGAGTTTCCTCATACTGCTTTGACAGTTATAATGAAACACTAACTTAATCAAGGCTATATCATCTTTCCACTAAATGAGGGAAGGACAGATAAAGTTCCAGGCAAAATATCATAAACAAGCACTGGGGTTATGATATGAATTAATAATAAATGCTTTGGTGGCCGCATGCTAAGAATATGAGTAATCATGGGTCCTGGATGAGACAAGAGCAGCCTGTACGTCCTTCGAATGCACTGCTTAATTTACCACCTCAAAACCACCAGGAACAAGAAAAACTAGCACAGTCATCTTTGAAGCAATCAGACACGCCATTTTTTTCCCCACCAAGAAATATTTGAACAAGATCCCTGCTTTGTTCTTGTATATCAGATTCACATTTGACCACACAATGGCATCAAGTGAAATGCTTTGCCTGTTCTCTGCTAAATTAAGTCGATCCAGCTTTCTTTTCAGCTCTACTGGAAACAATATGTGGTAAATCAGGCCGGTACACGCCATTTGTCAGATCTCGTATTGTCATGTTAAGCTGTGGATCATGCTGCAGTCCTCAAGACCAAGTGGGAAAAAGCGTCCCCAACTGTGGCACTGAAAAAGTCTCATTCACATTCAGCATCAATCAGCAGCTCAGAAAAAAACCCAGCAGGAATGGAATAAATACCAGCATATGTTGTCAAATACAACTAATTATTTAGCATTTTAAGTTTGTGTCGGTGCCTGGTAATGCACATTCAGTTTTCTATAACAGTCTTTATTCTAGGTGGTTGTGAGGATGGAAGGGACGAATAGAGTTTTAGAATATTGTACTCAGGGGAGATGTGATCTATGGTACTGCTCTTGAATGATACATCTATAGACTACAAAATAAATGGTATTAAATGTCAATGTGCACACTAGTGGAACAACATCAGCAATGTAACAATAAATTCCATTTCTTTCAACAGCGCTTTGCAGCCTGAGCATACAACTAATTATCAGTTCAGTGTAGTTTCACTAGAATTAAAGGATAAAAGAAGTCCTGCTCTACCAAGACTCCACTGATACCAAGGTCTCTTATGCGGGGTGTAGAGGTCAGAACAGGAAGAAAGTAGCATGCCGAGGAGGTAGTCAGCTGAGCTGAGGCAAGGCTACGGCACAACATCATGTTAGGCACAGTGGCGACGGGGTGGGCCGGGTTTGGGAGCATCCCAACACCCTGTTACAGTAGAGCCAGGGGAAAGGAGAGGTGAAAGCTAATTCAGGAGGAGGTGCATGCAAAAGTGGTAGCAGTTCGCCTCAGCAGAATGGGCATGGGCAAGCAGGGGGCCAGGACCAAGCGGGAGCGTAGTGCTGGCCGAAAAATCACCTGGATGGAATTGTGGAAAATGAAGCCACGCTAATTCAGGTTCCTGGTCCAGTCGGTATATGATGTTCTCCTGAGTTGATCCAACCTGTTCACCTGGGGCCTGTTGGGCTCACCTGCTTGCCAACTCTGCCAGAAGAGGGGGTAAATGGAGCACATTCTCAGCTACTGTCCAAAGGCCTTGGGAGAGTGGCAGTACCGGTGGCGCCATGACCAGGTTCTGCGGGCAGTAGCAGACACCATCTGCACTGGCATCAGCTTTAACAAGCGGCAACACCCTTTAAAAATTCCCCATCTCTTTTGTGCATGCCGGGGAGAAGCCTCAACCCCGACTGAAGGCCACGGACGGGCTGCTCTCAACAGCAAGAGACTGGCAGGTCCTGGTCGATCTAGGTCGGCAGCTGAAGTTCTTTAACACCATCACAGGCACCACACTCAGGCCTGATATGGTCTCGATGTCTGAGGCAACCAAGCAAGCGGTGTTGCTGGAGTTACTGTCTCCTGGGAAGACAAGATGGACGAGGCTCAAGAGAGAAAGAGAGCCAAATATGCATCTCTGGGGGGAGAGTGTTGAGGGCTGGGGTGGAGGGCCTGCTGTGAGCCTGTCGAAGTGGGCTGCAGAGGCTTTGCAGGGCAATCTCTACACCGGGTCCTGGGACTCTTAGGGATCTACGGACAGCAGGGATGAAGAGCCATCAAGGACATCTTGGAAGCCACTGAAAAGGATTCCCGTTGGCTTTGGATTAAGAGGGGTGATGAGTGGCAGAGTGTGCTTCCTGGACAAAAGTCTGGGCCTGGTCATCCCTGGCTGGGTTGCTCAGTTGAGGGTGTCTGATGTGAAGACCCGAAACACCCGATGACCCTGGGTTCATCACTGACAGTGTGTCCAGGTTGCAGAGATGGGACCAAGTCACACATGTGCAAGTCTCAAGTAAGTCTCAAGTCTTAACCTTCAAGTCTCAAGTAAGTCCCAAGTCATTTTTTTATTGGGCAAGTCAAGTCAAGTCACAGGTTATGTCAAGTCAAGTCAAGTCAAGTCAAGTCCTGTAATAGGTCAAGTCTAAGTGAAGTCACCTTATTGTAATTTTACCTGCAGAATCTGATCTTAATAAAGTGAAAATATATAAGTAACTGTCAGTAAACACTGACTTCATCGCTGCAATGTTTACTTTGCAGGGACGACCCCCAATGCGTGCGCGCGCGCACACACACACACACTAACCAAGGCAGCGACCAAAATCACCCATTTAGCTCATTTAACCCTGTGTTGCTCGTTCATAAAACGCACAGCCGGTCTTGTGATGAACCGGTCGGAATGTTCGCTCACGTTTTCTGGGGTTAATGTTAGCAAATACATTAAAAAACAAGTTTCACCAAACCGACCCACCCCCCCACCCCACCCCTGTATCGTATCAGGCTAACGTTAGCTAACTACCGACTAACCAGATAATTTTAGCTAATTGACAAGCACTTACTGGGCAGAATGGCTCTTCAAATGACAAAGTTTGAAGTTGTTGCCTGGCTGTCCGAGATGTTTATGCCGCATGTCTTGCACTGTGCTGTTCGTCTTTTGCCGTAATAATGGTAATTCCGAAAGCCGAAGACGATGACTCTCGGTACCCCTCCCGCTGACATGTTGATGCCTATCTGATATAAGAGGGCCCGTTTCTCCAATAAACACATAAGGTACGTAGAGAGGGCATGACTGATTGACAGGGTAGTGATCCAATCATGACAACGCCATTCTCAGCCTGCGCTCCTACTGGGTAAAAGACATTATTTTTTAAATTAATTTATTAACTTTATATTCTAACCGAAAACATGATGTGAATAACACTCAAGTCATTCAAGTCATCGTGTCTCAAGTCAAGTCAAGTCCCGAGTCTTTAACTTTCAAGTCCGAGTCAAGTCTCAAGTCTTTTATTTTTTGTCAAGTCAAGTCACAAGTCATCAAAACAGCGACTCGAGTCGACTCGAGTCCAAGTCACAATGACTCGAGTCCCCATCTCTGCCAGGTTGCACTGCAAGGTTTATCACATGACTGCCATTTTTCAACATTAACTTCATCTATCCAAATTTGGGTGATCAAGTGACATAAACAACATCTTTTTATAGTGCTCTCTGTGTTTCTGGGGGCTGCTTCAAAATCTGCTGTTATTGTGCAAAATGGTGATGTCACTGGTGCTTGTAAGAACTATAAGGTATTTCTTTAGTGTTGGTGATTTTTGGAACGGTGGACTAAGCAGCCATGATGGTTTTAGTGAGTTCTGTTTTGTTGGTGTTGAGTTTGAATTAAATATTTGAATAGATCAGTTGTTGGGCTAACTGTGGCTGGTTGGAAAATCACTGGAGACCTCATGCAGGTTAACAAAGATAGATTAGAAAATACAACCAAGACCAGCAGGGCCAAGAGGGCAGATGATCACTGAGTGAGTATCTCTGTCACCTGATGCTATGTTTTGGCCGACAAAGTAACAGCTTTTGGCTGTGGGGCTGATACACAGCCCCCAAGCACTATACAATAAGGCATGTTTGTTGTTGATAACACTAGTGATATTAAATTTATATTGTTTTTCTAGTCAAACAGTGAAGTAAAGTATTTCAGACGCCTTTACTTTTTGATAAACAGAGTAGTTTGAAACACCCACCTCCACGTGTTGGGCAGGTTTGGGAAGGGTTGAGCATCAGGAGCTCAGGTGCAATGCATCCTTGTACATGTAGGCACTGCAATAATGGCTGTGCAAGAAGGAAAACTCAGAAAAACAGCTTTTCTGTCAATACAGCACACACTGAGGACTTAACTGCTTCAATTGACTGCATCTACCATCAACACTGATTTGGTATCCATTTAAAATGTGGCAGATTTCTCTTTTAACCAGTAAACGGACAAAACTCAAGACAATTACACAAAATGATCAACAATAAAAAGAATATATATTAATAATAGTAGTAGTAATTGAATCACTCTAACTGCAATATCTGCACCTTAAAACAAATGTGGGCCAGAGGGGGCAGGGGTGGCAATGGCCCCTTCCCTACTTCTGGTCCCCTTGCTCGGACCACACCCATCTGCAAACTCGAACTTCATTTTAATGTTTCACGTTTCATGACTCCATCCTGCATACACCACAGCACCACAGACAGACATGAACACCTGGCAAAATACACACACACACACACACACACACACACACACACACACACTGACACACACAAACAAAGTAAAACAATACCTGCCGCAGGTGCAACAAGCATTATTAAGCCCCAGACATTACTGTAAATAACCTGCCACTCCTTATAGAATCAACAGAAGAATAAAACATCACCAAAGCAGGAAATAAGGATAAGTAATGTTTAAAGCAATATAAAATCCAGAGCAGCTGCAGCCACAAACACACATATTAAAAAACAAAAGCTGTTTAGTTTGAAGACATTGAAAACGTGCACACACAACACTGCTTGTTGACAAATGTGTTGTTGTACTCCTCTGTATAAATAGCATTCTGCATGTCTCCGGCACTGCAAAGTCCTCCACAGTGTTCAACATTTCTGCTAGTATCCTCAATCTAAAACCAGTTTGCTCAGCTTCTCTGTCCCAGTAAAACCAGTCCACATGGCCTCTCTGTCCCACTCACACACCTCACTAAAGGTAAAAGTTTCTCTGAAAATGGAGAAGTCACTGCTGGAGGATCCATCATAAGTATTTAGCATGTTTTCCAGACCCAGGACTGGGTCACGCAACATCTTCAGTTTGTTTGATTGGTACATTAAACCAGTGATTAATTAAGGTAGATGCAACCTTTTTGTATTGCACTTAGGCTAGGTGCACTTTTGAATATCCCTATTTTATGTGGTTGTTACTTTTCAGATGTACAATAAACAAACAAGTATACAATAATCATATAAAATGGGCTGCTTTGTATTGTTAAAGATTGAATTGGTGGTTTCCAATCTTTTTGGCTTGTGGCTCCTTACAAATGTGCATATGAAGATGGGGCCCCTTGTCATTGGTTTCGGATATCTATGAGTTTGTTTCACCAAAGAGAAATGTCCCCTCTCAAAATGAATAAAAATTCATGTAGCAGAACTTTGTTTTACATATTTCCTAGCACTTTTGTCCTCTCATGACACCCTAGATTTATTTTGACACCAGAGCTGGGTCAAGGCATTAACTGAAATAACCCAGTACCAAACCTCTCCAGTCAAATGATAATTCCATTTAATCATTTTGTTCCCATTTCTGAAAAAAAAAAAGACAAAAAATGTGTACAGTTGTGCTGGCAGCCACTCACTGCTGCAGCTGCAAACCATACAGTCTGTGGTGGGGTGAATTGAACGCAATGCATTCGATGGAGTTGGTAGTTCAGCATGCTGAGATGCTACCAAATGAGTGGTGGTGTCATTATATGCAACTGTATTTTTCCATTCTCATGATGGTTGTCGAATGGATCAGGAAAAAAGGTATCAAATGAAGTACTCTATTGGTATTGGCATCCATTCAGGGGTACTGGTATTGTAATTGTTTTTCAACAATACCCAGCCCTACTTGTTACACTTTGATATTTCAACTTCTTTTAGCTTCATATTGTAATACACTATTGCTCTAAGCATCTACAGCAATCAGACTTTTAAAGGTCAGTTTAGCCAAATTACAAAAAACAAAACAAAAAAACACTTTCTTACTTCTAGTGCTGTAATGCAGATAGTTTGGGTTTTATACGCCAAGATTTTGAGATAGCCATCTCTAAATTTCTGCTGCCACCTCAGTATAATGGAGGCATTTCATTTGTGATGGTACAATAATTGAAAAAATACAGTTGTATACAAACCAACAGCAGTCTGACTTTCCAATATCACAGTTCCTCTGGATAACCCACAGAGGTCTCTGTAAACAGATTCTATTGGATTTTTTTCCCCATTAAAAAGAGTCTGTGGTTTGTCCTGAGCAATGGAGAGACTGCTCAGCACATCAAACCAAAACTATCTGCATGGCTAGATACCACTAGCTTTTTTGAAGTGGGTGAATTGACCCTTTAAGCCTGATCATTTTTACCAATATGAGATAGAAACATTCATCTATGAAATATTTCACATGAAACTCTTAAAAAACTGCAGCACATACTATGCAATATGGAAATATGTTTAGACAATTTGACAGTTACAGGAATGACATTTGGGGAATTGAAAAGGATAAAGCAGTGTTTGAGCCACATCCAGTTTCAGTGGTGCTTACATTATCAGGAATATACAGGTACACAGTGTATCATGCTGGATGCTTCCATCTCCACCATCCCTGAAGATCTATAGAGGCTATCTTTCCAAACCAGGCCTGCTCTGTCAGCTGAACACCATTTGCCAATACAAACATTTAAGTAGATTTGCAATATAGAGGAATGACCCCACCAGAAAACCAGTGCATTGATCTCTTATCTGTGTGGTATCTGGTACTGTAGACAGTGGGCGGTTTGTTAATTTTTAACGACCCCCACATCTCCCTGGTGAGTTTGGTCTGTGGGTTTGCTGAACCAGTGCTACAAATACTTCAAAGTTAAAGTTGAAGCGCTCCATCAAAACTGAATAATTCTCACTAATTTATTGGTTATAGGTCTGGGTCTGGATAGGAGAGCATCTGGGTCCACACCCAGGGCATGGAGAGGGATGGAGTGGGATGGCAGGTTAACAAGTGGGATGTACAAACAAGGATGATGTCTCCTTCAAATTGCCTACTGAGTGTAGGTTAGAAATTGAGCTGAATCATGGCACAATATTGGTTCAGCAACTGATCCTGAGCCTCAAAAGACCCCAAAGGCTCCAGTTCATCTTGTCATTTAGAATAAACTGTATGTCCAACCAAGAAATGCAACACAGTCTCAGCAGTTCAGATAACAGACCACAAACAGTGGCCACAGGAAATGCTTGTCACTGATGGGCTGGCAATTCCATCCATTCAGTGGTTCAACCACCATCCGTAATCAGTGCACAGTTAAGCAATAAGCATTGCTGCCACCCAATCCACCAACCTTTTATCTGTGTCCACAGCAGACAAACTACACCAACATCTATGGTAAGTTAACAATGTGACTTTAGCTAGCACAGATGTTTTTATTTGTAGCCTGTTATGCCCACTTTTCTCTGGCTATGTCATCTTTGTGAGCAATATCATTTTTGTTACAGTGTAGCTTGGTTTACAGCGAGTAACTAGGCTCCACTGCAGGTGACAACAGCTAATGGTTGCCTAACTATTCTCCTAAATGTCGCTATTACATTCTCGACTTACACAATGCCTGTTTCACAAACGGCATGTCTGTTTACTTTCTGTCAGCTTTGGAGTTCACATCTGACCTTTGTGATCACAGTGCTGTTTCATCCTGGATTAGTTACTTCACTTTTGACAATTAGCTTTGTATATATGTACTAACAGTATCAAATTACAGTATAAAGCAGATACAGATACAGATACGTGCTTCTAGCCATGTGACAATTGTAGCCTGTTAACTCACCTTTTAGCTCTGTTTTGGTTGTCACCAGATTGTTGGGGTAATATGACTGTAGCTGCTAAATGCTCAGTTTACTAGCTAATCGCTAACTTTGTGCGTTGTTTGGAGTCGGGCAGGTAGCGTTTATAGTGGGTTTTGAAAACAATTACAGCACTTCAGTGGCACTTCTTCAGCACTCACTGCTCTCCATGTGTTTACACAGACTGATTACTAGGCTATTAATAAAAAGGCAGCCTAATGCAATTTGTGATAATGCCGCTGAAAGGAAAAGTATCTGGCCATTTCTTTATGTTGCTGATAGTTAAAATCCACCTTAATGATGGACTGGGCACTTAACTGATTTTGTACTTCTTAAATGGATTGCACAAACAATCATCTCATGACAAAAAACATTGCGTTTTAACAATCTACAGTTTATATATTTACAGAGAGAAAAGATGTCTAGAAAGAACATTCCCGTCGTTGCAGATGACACTTCTATCCACTTGTTCACAGGGAGGTCAGAGGTCATTTTGCAGCAGCTGGTATGTACTCAGTCACTTGGCTGAGGAGTCTGGTGGTCAGGTGTCTGGTGGCCCACACACAGCCTTGAGGCTGAGTTGTGTGGTTGATGGACAGCCTCTCCAACTACTCCACCTTCCTGCCTTCCTCCTACACACTATCTCTTTAAAGCATATTAATATACGACTAATTGGATGGTGTTATGGCACATATTATAATCTAATGGATGCATTATGTAATGGATTAGATCGTTATCTGTTTGTAGGAGCCAGTGAAGCATGTATTTGGTAAATTGTTAACACATTAGATATGCTCTGATGTCATATTCAGCTTTAAGCCAGCCAGATACATAAATTTGTATTATTTAACCCATATGGCAGCATACATAGTTTGTTGCTTGACTGTAAAACTACCCACAGGAGCGTGTCCTAAATTAGCACCCCTTCCAGTGAGATTAGGTTTATGAAATGAATTGTGGCATGGGTTAGAATAAATGCGTTTGTTTGGTACCTTAACTTATGTACATACGTAACATCACATCACATCACTACTTAACATACTTAATGTTACATGGCACAATGATGTGACATTAAGGCTGTGATGTGACAATATGTATTAAAGTATTTAAGTGAAAATAGCTCAATGTTGACTTTTGGTTTCACATTGGACACAAGCAGGGGTCTCCTGGGTCAAAGTCCTGTGCTTGATTGATCCATCCAAACACACTGGCCTCCTCCCTATGCTCTTTTCCTATGCTACTGCTTAGCTGCTTGTGCAAACTTTAGGGGAGGATGGTCTCTATCATGTAAAGACAAAAAGAAAATCCAGATTTGATTAAGAGGAATAAGAGCCAATACTAAGACATGTCTTTTAGTATTTTATTCAACAGCAGCTCTGGTTCCCAAATATATCTACTCGACATTCCCTCATTTCTTGTTTTGACCTGCTTTGCGAACAAGATTGTCAAGATTGGACTTTTGAGATTTTGAGATTATGCTGCTGACAATGACAGCAAAGTCCCAGTATTATGTTTCTCCCTGCTTTCCTTCTCCCTGCTTTATTTCACTTGTATGAGCACTGCATGTGGACTGCATTTCTGTTGAATTCAAATTAGAACAGGAGCCATATCATGTATTTGTTTTTCATGACCGGTTCACACGAAGTTGCCTCTGTTCTTTATTCTCTTATCACATTTAAATAACCCTCCATGTTAATCACTTACTACAGCTTTTTGTCATGTCACTACGGTTCTTGATATTTGATTGATTATAAGATCACGTCACAGTATTCTCTTGCCCTAAAAGGCATGTAATGCATCCCTCGTAACTGTCCACACGACTTCCTGCTTTCACCTCAAGCTCTTCTTGTTTACATTGCTCATTTGTACATTGTGGCTGGATCTCAGACTGTCTGACCACATCTATATCTGGCAGTGACGATCGTACAGCTCAGGCTCTCCTAAGCCCAGGCTATAACAAGTATGTCCAGGCGTGTGTGGATACAGTTTAGATGGATTTAAGCATGGAATTAAAATGTGTTGCCTGTATACAGGCTGAAATCAGATTTCTCTTTCTTGTGAGGGACACAGACAACCGTGCACGTGTGCTGGCTATCATTCTTCTTTCTCCATCCATTGACAGTAAACACAGCGCTGGTTGTTGCCCATCTGCAAGAATCCAGACAATTCATTTTGACAGGCATGCTACTACCCAAACTGCCTGCCAACTGTTTGAATTGCACGCATTTTCTTATTGGATCTGCTCAGGAAAATGTATTTACATATGGATCTGACAAATATTACATTTTCACTTTGTCATTAATGTGGTCGAATGCATCTCTTGGAGGCATTTTTTTTTATAATTACATACTCCTTTCAGGCAGCATCTGTGACTCATGCAAATTGTTATTTTTTTAATTAATGAACACGTGCACATACATCATTAAACTGTGTTGACTGCAGGTGCAAAGCTAGTCGCTATCAGCAAATATTTTTTTTCCACATAATAGTCTGTGTGCCCTGTTATGATTTGAATGATAAGTCACATTTAAACCTGTGTAATCTGTGCCATAATTAGCTCCCAAGATAGTATGAAATATAGTGAATTACTGCTTCATGCTCTGTAAGCTGTCCTGTGCTATAACAGATCTGACCCCCGATTTTTGTTCATTGAACAGCCAAAGTCTGAGCAAAGGCAAAGATATTCACAGAGACATCCCTGCCTGCATTTGAGGCTTTGCCACAGGATATTGCGACTGCACTCTTTAAGAGAAGCAATAACAGCTCGCATGTCATCTGAGACTGCATTTCTTAAAAGGCGTAGCGAGATAACCAACCTTTCCTTCCTCCTGCAGTGTCTGAGAGAAAAAAGAGGAAGTTAAGTACAGAACAACTTGAGAAAAATGTGCTTTAGAAAGAATTAGAACAAAGAAAAAAAACACAGACTTATAAAATGGGTGAGCTCCCAGTGTGAATAGGTAGATATAACTGCATTATTTGCCATGTCAGTTAGCATTTCTTTGCAGAACTTGCCAATATGGCGAACTGACCATGACCGAAAGCATAGAAATTAGAAATTATTCAAATGTGAAAGGGTTTCCAGGTTGCTATATATGCAAATGTCGGCCCATTTGTGTTTGAACGTATTGCTTTGCATAGAAAAGAAACAGGGCTGTCCTTTCATACTTTTTAGAAGTGTTGAAACAAAACAAAAAAAAATGCAATAAAGGAATGTGGTCTCTGTCTTTATTTGCTTTTTTCCACACTAGTCCCATCTTGTGAATAGCACCTCACTTCCCGCCAAAGCACGCACATGTTTTTATTGACTTTTCACTTGAAGGCACGGGTGTTTAAATTTTGTGAGATAAAAGGAGATCACATTACAGGAGCTGTAATCTGCTTTATAAAAATGACTGCAGAGGCACCAGTAAGACATTCAAGGAAAGTAATAAAGTTCGGGTTTGTGCATGTGTGCATATTTGTTTATTTTACATGAGGACATCTGTGTATATGTGTAGTGTCTGTGTGCAGGGGACTGGGTTTCTCTGAGTTCCAGCAGGAGAGGCACACGTGATGTTCTAAGATACTCCCTGAGCACGGGCAATTAATGATGACAATTTGAATTTTGATTCGCTGGTCTTTGCCGAGGCAGCCGGGCCAGACGAGTTGAGGAAGTCACCTATCTAATAGATGCCACATGATATTAATGTACAGAGGCACGCCGCCTCTAACCTGGCAGCCTCGGGAAATCAATCACCACCCCAGCATTACTTTCTTTTGACAAATATGCTCTCACCGGCCAGGTAGCCGAGCTAATGGCCTCCGAAGTATATCTGTCAAAGACACAGCTCCTATTAATTATTCAGTCACCTGTGCTCCTATGCTGTGGTGCTACCTTACAATATTTACAGTGCTGCAAGAGGCCGCTCTCCCACTGGCGCACTGTCCCTGAAGTGGCGAGCTGCTTTTTGCATGAGCCATAATTCCATCTGCTCCACTTCTACTGAGGAAGGGAAAGAGACAAGCTGCTTTCATCGCTTATCAAGAAGCACGGCGGTCTCTGGAGTTGCATGAGTGTAAACATGACTGAAGGCTGATGAAGGGTTCCCATTGTGTTTAAGTCATTAATGAGGCAGGTAGGGTTTCATCATTACGCTGTAGTGGAGGGAGAGAGTCAGTGCTGTCAAGGACCTCGTGTGTTGTTGTTGTTTTTTTGTCTCGTTAGTCTAGATGTGAAAGCATGCTAAATATAGTTGGTAATCATGTGTGAATAATGATGCATTACTAATGTGACAAAGACGGCAAAAATGTGTTTTAAAATGGTTGTGTCCAGAGAGAAACATCGCAGGCAGGGTTAAACAAAGAGCACAGTGGTGGCAAATCCAGCTGTTACCAGACAACCACTGGCCACCATGCTCTTATGGAGGAGTTAAATCCCCTTTTTTTCCGCCCACAGAGGGGGAGCAGGGTGGTTGGCTTGAAGGAGGGGAAGATGAGGGAGGGAAGGGAGTGATGCTGCATTCATGTGAATGTGGGAAAAGTGGGAGGAATGAGTTTCCTTTTTGGAAATACCATCCACTTTTGCTTCCAGTTGGAAGACACGGCTTGCAAATTTTTTTCTTCTTCTTTTCCTGTTTATTCTCTGAATAGACCTCCATAGTTTTACTGCTCTGCTGAATTTTCACATTATAATCCCCAATCTGCAGTCAGATGTTTGTGATCATTAACCCATCATCACATTTTCATTATATTCCCAGGAAAACAATGCCTTTCTGGACATGGACATAAAGCAATAAACACTGACTTATTCTTTCTGTTTTTTAACCAAAACTCTGCAAAACAAGACATGAGATCTTTGTCAGGTTGCTTCATCTTCCTCTTTTGTTTTGAAATGTTACTTAATGTGACAGTCAACAATCAAGTATCAGTTAGTAATCAGCTTTGACAGACAGCTTCAAATAAATACATGACTACGTAATGTGACCAAAAGTATGTAGAAGCACCACACCTATATGTCTGTTAAACATACTCCAAGGATTAAGCTGCTGCTACTCATCCAGGAAAGTTTCCAGCAGTGTCTGGGACCTGTGCAGCAGAGATTTGCTCCCATTCAGCCTCAGTAGCATTAGTGAGGTCAGCCACTGATGTCGGGCGATAAGGCCTGACTTGCAGTCAAGGTTCCAGATTATCCAGAAGGTGCTCTGTTTAGGCAGGACGAGTTTTTCCACACTAAATGCCATTGTCTTGGCTTTGTGCATGGGGCATTGTCATGTTGAAACAGGAAAGGGCCTCGCCCAAACTGAGGCAACAAAGTGGGAAGCACAAATCATTGTTTGCTGTATGAGTAAGATTTTCCCTCATTAAAACCCCTAACCATTAAAAACTGCCTCAGACCAAAAATACTCAAAGGTATATAGACAAGTTTGTACATATGGCTATACATACAGTGTAAAATGGTGAATCACTGCTCAGTTTTCTACTCAAATTGCAACTTGTAATTAAATATATGTAATTTTAAAGCCACAGTTCTGAATTTGTATCAGTGACATTATCCTTGTTTTTGTTAGTGCTTATCTAACTACTGTTTTGTATGGTTGTGCCACATCATATTGTATCGTAATTATCTTACTGCATCGTATAGTATTGCATTGTGACGTGTTGTATCGTATCGTATGGTGTATGGTATGGTGTATGAAAGCTTTCATGGAGGCTTATAGTTTCATGAGGGTAAGTTTTACAATTTTATTGTAGCGTAAAAATACGGTATACAAAAAAGGAAAATGAATGTCTTTTACAAAGCTATGGAAGCTGAGAACGACTGTGCATGCTGTTATTATTTTTTATTGCTGTTATCTTGAGATTACAAATCTTGATTTCTCATGATAGAGGGAACATTTCTGTTGATTCTTGACAAAAGGTGGATTTCCCAGGATAAGGGAATTTATCACTGGGTTATTATGGAGAACTCAATAATGAGTGTCTGGTTCATTTGACCACACCTGATTTCAACCTTCAAGATCACCATCATGATTGTTGGGGTCCTGTTAGAACTTGATTGAAATAAATTCCCGAACAGTAATGGGTACTTCTTGATGTGACTTTTTCAGCTTACATAAGTTGCTACAGTTGTGAAGTTGTCACCATCTATACATGCTGGCATGGCACTCCCGATCTCTGATAACCATTATGAATAATAAAAGGAAACAACCTTTTTGTTTCTTGTTAGTGCAGGTTGATTATCACCTCTAACTTAAGATAACGTCCGTTTACACAAGATAGGAAAATGAATAACTTGTGATTTTGAGATGACGGCATTAAAAAAAATGCAAGTGTGGCTCTACATGGCTTCTATAGAAAACACACTGTACTAGGAAACATAACAATAAAAAATCTCTAAAACAAATATTTCTAGAGGCTCTTAAATGTTTTATGAGTCCCTTCTTGTACAATAAGATTTAGAAAATATACTGTACCTTTTTCATTGCTGTATCCAAACATAAAAACTACCATTTAATTTAATCACCCTCAAACTTTAATCATTTTTTTCTCTAAATGTGTCCAGTAAGCCTGGGACAAGAATACAATAACAGTAATCACACAGGCCGCACCTTTAGCAACTTTTAATTATAACAGTGTGTGTTGGAACACATTTGAGCTGGGGCGTGTGTGTGTGTGTGTGTCTGTGTGTGTGCTGATGAAGGAGGGGGTTCACCCACACCCCTTGAACGCAGCATGAGCGTCTAACAGGGTCACGTGAGATGCTCCGCTAATAATGCAGTGACGTGGTAGAGTTCCGTCAGTAGAGCGGTGTCTGACAGCCTGCTTGCGCGGGCCAGTAGCTCCCTTGCCCGGCTGGGGAATCCGACAGGGCTCGGTCCAAGACAGAGCGAGGGAAAGACCCGGGGAGAAGAAAAACAATAAGGAGCGGGCTGACAAACGGAAGCGGGGGAAGTGAAAGTAGACGACTAGTTGTTTTTGTTTTTCCTTCAGGACTCGGGGAGCATGTTTTGGCAGTGACAGGACTCAGAGGTGGGAGAGGATATGATTTTTTATTGTGTTTTTCTCCATTGCTTTCACTGCGCTCATACTGTACATCAGCCCACCGAGCCTCGTGAAGGACCAGCCGCACTCCTGCTGCTCTGCCGCCGCTGCTGTTCCCTCCTCATAGCGGATCGGGCTCCGGATAAACGTGTGTGGATGCTGTGATGATTTCTCTTACATGTTTACATTAAATAACACCTCTGGGGAGAGAGATAAACTAGGATAAGATCAGGAAACAACAGTGAAACAGCGAGGGGAGGCAAAAATATTTATCAAGTAGTGAGGTAGAGGGAGGCTGTGGTGTATAACGGACACCAGGAGGAGGAGAGAGGAGGAGTCGCAGCAGGAGGAGAACCAAAAACCTGCAGGTTTGTTGAGCCTGTGGGAATGAGGACGAGGAGGGACGTAACACATCCTAGGTGTCAGTGTGATTAGAGGAGAGGGAGCTGGAGGAAGAGAAGGCGTTAAAGCGCAGGTTGTTCCCAGTCCAAGGAGGCGGTGATGGCGGGTAAAGGCACCGGGGTTCACACACTCCGTCAGCCGACCGCAGCCCTGTCAGCAGCCGCAGCAGCATGAGGAGGAGGAGGTACGCAGCACTGCACGTCTCATCAGTCCTCCACATCCTCATTATTCATTTAGCCTTCCCCGCCCTCCTCTCCCCTCCATTACATCCAGCCAGTCACCCTTCCCAGCCGCCTTGACTAGTATCCATCCATCCATCAATACATTCATCCATCCATGCCCTTCCTCTGTGTCCCAGCAGCCTCTCCATCAGGCACTTTTTTGGACCTCAAGTTGCTTTCTAAAATGTTGCAGTGACAGTCAGGAGCCCCTCAGCCAGGTGTTGGAGGCAGGTGTACCACTGGAACGCAAGAAAGCTTTGATTTGTGTAATTACTTCCCCCCCAAAAGGTGGATTGTGAAGATTTCATTCATCCTCGCCCAGAGCAGATCAGAGATTCTGGAAGGTACAATCCCTGACATCAAACAGGGGTCAGTAATTCGTACTGTATTCCTTTACATAGATTCAAGTTTAGGAAACTCCTCCTTGGACCTGCCAAGAGGCGAGGCCAGGGAGTTCCCATTGATCCAGTTCAATTAACAGGGCTTTTTATCCACTTCATCACGTCCAGCTGCCTGAGCTATTTGGCACTGAAAGCCTGTGCATGCTAACTGCTGAGATGGACATTAAAAAGGAAAAAAAAAAACAAAAAAAAAAACACAGCAGCTAAGCTCACCATCTGGGTATTCACTCTGCCCACTAGACTATGAAACTTTAATAGGGTCTAATTTTCAAACCACCTCATAATTTATTGCTGTGGTGTCTGAACCGACATCTCCGAAAAGAGTCGAAGCGAGGAGAATACGGTGGGGCTTTATTAACGAAGTAAAGCAGAAATACTGTTAGAATTAAATCCAGTGGTAAAAGTTGGCAGCAGCACAATGACAAAGGTTGGATATCGCTCTCACTGAGTGGAAGAAAATCACTGTCATATAATATTTACTACAGCTACAATAGCTCGGAGCTGCCAAAGCTTTATTTCCCAGAAGGCTCTTTTATTTTTGAGTCCACTTTTAAGAGGCGGCTCGATCCTTTGTTACAGCCTTTTTTAAAGGACAAATTAATCCAAATGTTGCACTATAATTCAACATTATATGGCTTTGACTTGGACGTTAAAGGATCAGTTCAGTACAGAAGATTTTCTCACTAGTTTTTTATCTTATTTAGGAAAGTCTTGAGATGTCAGTCTCTGCCCCGGGGAATGGGATTATGTTTGTTGGGGCTCGCAACATGGAGAAGATACTTACAACACTTGATTAAGGGGTTAAATAATGTTTATATTCATTGTAGATTTTTCTGCCTTATGTTTTATTATCAATTTACCTTTTGGTCAAACAGAAATGTGAGAAAACAATTTTAAAAATGGAAATTACAGTTTCCTACAACCCAAGATGACATCTAAAATTGTTTGTTGTCACAGTACGCAAGGAATACCATAAAATCCTCTTAATATAGAAGCTGAAATTGGGGAGTGTTTGGCATCTGTGCTTAGAAAATGACCTTAACACTTATCAAAATAGTTGCGGAATATATATCTGTCGATCAGCTAATTGATTAATGGACCTGTAGTTCTCCTCATATTCTTGATTTATATGCCGAGGTCACAGGGAACTAGTTTCAATCAAAACAAAATACCTCCCTCTATTGAGGCAGAGGCAGAGATGGTCAGAACGGGGGCAAATAAAAGGTTAGATACCACCAGAAAGAGAGCGATAGATGTAAGAGAGGAGAAACAGGGGTTTGGTCATTTGGGTGAACTGACCCTTTAAGGATTAGATATGGTCATGTTTTGTGATCGGGGACTCAAGTGGCCTGGCCCAGATCTGACCAGTCTCTAGTGATGAAGGTTAAAAAAAAAAACCCACAGCTGGCCATCCAGTGTCACTCATCTGCTCTGCAACACTTAGCGAGAAGGCAACCCTCCCCCTCCCAGCGGTCCTATCCTAGTTGAGTCAGAGATACACCAAACATTTTCAAAGGGTCAGTTCACTCAAATACCCCCCAAAAAATGTTTTATCTATCTCTCGCAGTTTTTTTATGGAAACTATTTCTTGGATAGGGTTTTGTTCTCATGAAAACTTTACACAGGAAAGTCTGTGGATTATCCAGGGGCCCTGATTTTTTTTTGCCTTGTTCTTTTTGTAAAGAGATGTTGCTTTTATATTTCTAAAATGTAATTTTAATGTTTTGAGCACCACAACTTCAATTCCATTGTGTTTTGGCTGTGGCCCAAATCTCAGAGTACAATCTTTCGTAACCTCAGCAGACAAAAGTGAAACTGTTTGCATGAGTTAACATACCACTAGGATCGAGTCACTGATGGAATTCTAGCAGGTATGTAGACACAAGGAAACACAAAAAAAAGGAAAAATAAAGTGTCAAAGACCAGCGTCACCTTTTGCCCGGTTGCTTAATTAAAAAACTGGACAAATGCAATAAAAACATTATTGTTCATAAATAAAATAAAAAGTAATTTGGCAAATTTTAGTATTTGAATATAGCCATTATTTGCATTTGTATCCAACTAATATCTCTCCTACCAGTATTTTCTAAACAGGGCTCCTTGTAGGCTACTTCTGAAGTTGCCAAGGGCTACAAGTTAGATTGTAGAGTAGCTCTGCTATTTTTTTTTTCTAAATTTAAGTAAGTAAGTTAGGCAAGCTGTTACAGCTGAACACTGATGGAGACCAACTGAGAGTGATTTTAGTTGGCAGGCAAGCAGAGAAGTTAGCAGTTAACCTAAAGTGATAGATAGCTCACATAGATGCTGTAAGAAATCAAGAGTCGCAGCCTGTTCTCATTCCGAAGTATTCAAATACTACCGCTTGGTCAGGGATTTTGCAGTGGTCTGAAACAAGGCCAAGTGGCATCAGTATAACGCTGCTGGACATAACCTTTCACGTTGTCATGATAGGCTGCCATTGGCCCAAAGCACCTTGTATGATCAGCCGCCGGATGGCGTCAAGTTGAAAAGCTGCTGGTAACTTCTTCATATAAGGTGCTGGAAAGTCCCTATAGGGCGGGTGGGAGGGATGGTGCATGGATCCAACAAACCCCGGCCTTTCAACTAGGAGCCTGGTATTGGCTTTCCGAATTTCTAAACCTAACCATGTACTTTTGTTACCTAAACCCACCCATGTGCTTCTGTTGAGGTCCAGGCGTTGGTAGACAGTAAACGACAGTAGGGCTGTGACTAAAGATTTTTTTTTCATTGCCGATTAATCTGTCAGTTATTTTCTTGATTTAATTAATTGTTTGATCAATAAAATGTCAACCAGTGTTGTCCAGAGCTCAAGACGATGTCTTGAAATGTCTTTTGTCTTCAACCCAAAGATATTCAGTTTACTGTCATAGAGGAGTAAAGATACCAGAAAGTATTCACATTTAAGAGACTGAAATCAGAGAGGTGTGACTCAAACAGATGAATCAATAATCAAATTAATTTGCTGCTAATTTAAAAGTTGACTATTAATTGATTAATTGTTGCAGCTCTGATAAACAGTTGAAATAGTTAGCTAAAAGTAATGGATAAATGCTCAGAACGTCTAACTTCTGCTACTTCGCACAAATGCAACCTTGACCAAACCAACCTAAAAATTGACAGTTCAACTTTATAAAACACAATGTAATGATACCATGTCTGTATAGATAGATATAAATAGTGTTAACATCCAGTTTAAAATCAATTCTCAATGAACACATCTGGAGCATGTCAGGTTGTGCTGGATGAAGGGGTGCTTGACTCCATCTGATAGGGCTGCCGGGGTATGTGGGCCAAAAAACAAAAAAGTTGGGAGCCAATTTTTCATTATTTGCTCAATATTATGAAAACCCCATACCTCACTTTGGTAAAAGAGAATTGGGATGACCAGTTTGTCAAATAACCCTCACAGAAAGTTAGGAAAAGGAAGAGCAACAACAACAACAACCCTCACCTCTATTTCACTTGTTTTCTTGGCCGTGAACTCTTCTCTGCAATCAGATAGTAAACAACAGTCAGAAAATGACAGATTGTTGAGGAAGAGGGCAGTTGAATAAGGGAGGAAAGTGACCAGGACAAGGAGGGTTTAAGATGAAACCACAGCAGCACTGAGGGGAGAGGTGTGGACTTGATAGCAGTCTGTACTTTTAAGTGACTGCTCTGGATGAAGCCTGGGAGTGAATTCCCTGGAACACCACTTTTAAGGTGTGCCCAGCAGCACCTTGTGAGAACAAAACTATGAAATTCCTGAAACTCATTGCTGTGCGTTCCAAGCAACAGTTGCAGAACAGATAGCTCAGTTGTTTCTCACTAACGTAAGCACTAAGAAAGCAACAGTAAGAGAGTTCTCAAAGAGAGAGTGAGTGATTGAAGGTAAGGTTGTTCCATAGATAAAAATATTTTTTTAGACTCAGGTTTAGGTTTGGATATTGTTTCAGTTTTAAAAATTCAGATTCTGCATATTGAATCTGGTTCTTATCAAATCTTGGTTCTGTTGACAATATTTTTAGAGATGAAAACAGAATAGACATTTCAAGAACAAAAATTAACCAACCTTCGTTCCTGGCACATTTCGGCTATCATCAGTAAATTGTCAGCTGTGATGGGAAGGTTTCTTTTTCCTTTCAATTAGGCTGTACAAATAAAAAAAAATTACAAACCAAAACTCCTTGAATCAAAAAATGTAAAAGTATAACCAAAAAATTCGGGAATAGGAAAAAATATTTAAAAGACAGTTTCTATGAATGTTAGAGAAAGTGTATATCTGCAACACAAAGTCAGCAATTGACCAATCCCAAGACCTGCTCCCTGTAGTTACTGTTGTGAATCAGACAAGCTTGACAAAAAGAGACATGGTGACACCAGTTCTGTTTAGTTGGGTGCCACAGTGGGCATAAGCCGACGCTAAGGGCTGCAGTATGTAATAGAATATATTCACTGACGTCATTTTCATCCAAATAAATGTAATGTAGTTACTTTAGAGAGGCAAGTAACATACAGAGATAATATAACAAAGAAATGTTAGCCTTGATCTTCCCTGGCTAATTCGTGTCATCTTGAAAATATATCTGCAATCAACCTATCTCTGCTTTTCCAAATCTCTAACGTTACCTTAGGAATAAGGAGGAAGTGAACATGGCTGACACTGGTGATCTAACATTAGACTGCCTTCTCCTGATGTAGCTCTTGCCTAGCTAGTTAGCTAACATTTTGCTAACAACAGGTGTCTTAAAAAGTGATCCAACCAACTTCAAACCAAACCAATCAATTATTGATGCCCAACCCTAGGATCTGTTTTTTCTTGTTCCCAATTGCAATGCTATTAATAGAGACTGAGAGTCATGGCAGCGTCTCAAATTAAACAAAAACAAAACAGGATGTCGTCCTTGCTCACTGCTGGCCAGATTTATTGAACATGACAATTGTATTCTTACCAGACTAAGATAAAGAATCAAATGAAAAACATTATCACTAATGTTAGGTCAGTAAGTGCAACACTCAATGGTTCTTTATAGAATTAAGGCTAAATTTAACAGGAATAGCTTAGTTTTTATTTCCTAGCAAACACTTGGATGTCGAATTAACATTGAGATTACAACTCTCGTGCATCAAAACTGAAAACCTTGCTGAACAGAGTGAGAGAATTTAAATAGGGAATTTATGGCTGCTGGCTGATATGATTTCAAATTTGGTACTGAATCTAACAGTCCAGCCACTGCTTTAAAAGTCAGCTTATTGTTTGGGTTATAAAGAAAAAAACAGAGATGAAAGAAGTATTCAGATCCTTAATTCAAGTAAAAATATTGTAAAAATAATATTACAAATTAAAAATAATCCAGTATGATTAAACATCTTAAAAGTATTAAAGTGCACAGAGGGACTATCAGCAAAGTGCGCTGTGCTGTACTGGCAGAAATGGAATACAGTATAATAAGTGTGTTTTCTTTAGTGTATAATCACCTGAAAATAATAATCATCGTGTTTTCATTCCCCACATAGGGAACTGGTCCTTGTCTACTGAGTCCCCAATGTTCCACTGCCTTATTTCTACAGTAGCCCAGAATGGACAAACCAAAGGCTGGCTCTAGATAGGGCAATTCACATTTTCGCGTCAGCCATTGTGTTAGCAGACCCTCCCTGATGAGCTGTGTTGGAGAAACACTGATTTTCTTTTTAACGTGAAACTGCTTTATTTAGTGTTTTTACTGGTTTAATTCACCAGGTTTGTTTTTTGGAGAGGAAGAGACCCCTGCAGAGTATTTGACTCCCAGTAAAACATCTAACATCTGAACATCTGGATCTTAAGTTATCAGGGGTAAAAAAAATGAGCACACATTAGCAGGTGCTGCACTAGCGGCCCATTTTCGACATGCTAAACAGCGTTGGAGAAACCCTGGTTTGTAATGTGAAACTGCTTTATTCAGTGTTTTCACAGGTTTTAATCACCTGGTGTAAGTATTACTGATGTTGTGGCCAGTGTCGGGAAGTAACTAGTTACATGAAATTAAATTACAAAATGAACAAGCGTGCACCGATTTTCGTGCATTTTGGTGAAACTGCAGGGGCTGCTCTTTAAAGGAAGTGGCCCTCGCACTGAGGTCGGTGCCTGGGCCCTAATGAAATTGTAATCAGTTACAGTTACTAAGAAAAAATGTAATTAAATCACAGTCACTAATCAAAATGGTGGGGATCACAAAGGAGTCACATCTGAATGTACTATTTAAAAAAAAGCTTATATAATATTCTGTCGCTTTGCATCTTTTCACCATGCAGGAATGGCAGTTGTAACACCAAATTCTGTGACCCAGTACCAGACAACAGTAAAAAATTGTTGAGTTTTGTGAGTTGCTGAGTGGTCAGGGTTAGGGTTTAGGGGCTGGGTCATGGATTCTGACAGGGTAGGGTTAGCGTGATCATATCTATCCTATTTCCAGATGTTTTTCAGCTTTATTGCCCAGTACTAAATATTTGTTTGAAAAGTAATGAAAAAGTAATCAAATGCAATAACTCACATTCCTTTGATGAAGTCATTACAATAGTTACATTACTTATTACATTTTTAACAGGGTAGCTGTTACATTTCAAAAGGAACCTTCCCAACACTGGTTGTAGTTAGCCAAGGTTGAGCAACTTTTAACTACTTTATATACTTCTGGGTAGTGTTCTGTGGCAATTCATTAGACTTGATGATGATATTAAGTTGATCTTTGACATTGAAAACAGCAGTGTAACTAAACCTTGAAATAAATGGAATAGAGTAATACACAGCCAATTCAGTTTAGTTGAATAGTGCTGCCTTGAAGCAACGAGAGCTGAAGGTTTATCTGTCAATTGACAGAAAATTATTCAGTAGCTGTTTTGATGATCTGTAAATGAAAGTCATTTGCTGCTTCCCCTCTCTAAAATATGATTATTTGTTGTCTTTCTAAGTCATATATGATAGTAATTGAAATTTCTCAAGGTTTTAGACTGTTAGTTGGACAAGACAAGCGATTTCAATAAGTTATTTTGGGCTCTGGGAAATTATACTGGCTATTTTTTTACAGATTTTTAACTACTTACAGACAAAACAATATATGAATTGAGAACATAATACCAATCATTGGTGGCAACACTAGGAGCGATGGTCCTTATTCAGCCACAACAAGCATGATCTCTTTGTTCAAGTTGTGTCATATGACCTTCGTCAGGGAATTTTTTTAATAACTCAGACTTTCCTTACCCTGACGAAGGCCATGCACCCCACTCTAATATTAAAATTCATCATAAATGCAGTGGTTGAATGAGGATTGTTGCTCCAAGGCAGTGAACCTCAGTCAGCCACATAATCAGTCAGGCCTGTTTCAATAAAGCAGAATTTAACCTCTAACATCAGTGAACAGCCACTCTAAACGCCTCACAAGCGGGAACTGTATTTGTCTTGGGGAAAATGTGTCACTATCACAACGAAGTGCACTGCTTTACTGAATGAAGGTCGTATCCTCATCGGCATCAGGGAGGCTTGTTTTGCATGCATTACACACAATGTGGAGGCAAAAACGGGCTAGGCTGTTAAGACAGGCGTGGAAACAAAGAAAGCAAACTGCGGAGGATGGCCTTCACACCTTGCTGTGGAAGGTTTCTCCTCCTTTTGCTCTGTTTTTCATCTCTAGGTTTGAAGATGATGTGGTGACAGAGACAACACTATAATGCATGCCTAGTATGTCACCAGTGTGTCACTGCCCCAGCCTTCGTTCTGATTATTGACCGCTGCAGAATCGCTGGGGCTTTAATTAGTGCTAGTGTAACTAATTGGCTTGCATATAAGTGACACTGATGGGAGGCAAGAAAATGAATTAATGAGAGGCATTGGCAGATTAAATGGAACCACTAAAAAGTAAAAATGGCCTCCCAGTGAAATTGGCATTTACGTTGAAAACAAAAAAACAAATTCACACACTCGACCGGTCATGGTCGTCTGCATGTGGGTGGGTGTAGGCATCCATTACGTGTGTGTTTACCTCTGTGTACATGTGTATTTAAATATGCGGATGCCACTCTGTGTGCGCACACTTCATCAGAGCTCACGTAACTAGATGTTCATTTAGCTGACAGGAGAAATCTCTCAAGCATTGGATATGCTTCGATGTAAAGTATGTTAACCTTTAAAACAAAGCTGGCCCTGGCCCCTCTCATTCTCCTGTAATTGCTTGCGCTGGGTAAGCACACTCGCCTGAAAAGGTTATCGTGTTCCTTGCCAGTTGTCATGATGAATGAGCAAACATAGCAGGAAATGAAAATTGGAAGTTTAGAAAATCTGCCTCACACTGAGCCGGCATGTAGCATTGGCACAAAATAATGCTCTGTTGTTTGGTAGCCGCAAATTATTAAAAAAAGCAAGCAAACAAATAAACAAAAAGGCAACGCAGGCAGTCAGTAAATTAACACTCAGGGAGGAAGGATGGATTCAAGACTTGCACTGCTGCTACATTAATATTCACTAGAGTCTAGTACACCCTGCAAGTTTCTGCTGGCATATTCTCTTTTCCCTGGTGATGCATGTGTGATTTCACATGCACAACAATGATGATGCATGTGTCTATTGTGGGTATAATTATGTGTGATGTGCATGTGCATCTTCAGTGCGGGACTGTACTCACAAGATGTGTTTGTTGTGCATGTCGTTAAGTCTGCTCCACATTAGATTTTGTGTTAGGGGGTCTGTGAACACACAAAAAAACATGATTATGTGTGCAGTATTTGATGTGCATATGATTATATGCGATGCACGGTAAATTTTGTGCTTGTGCAAACTCATTGTTTGCTTTGGTGAGTGAGAGAATCAGTGTGTGCATACGTGATAGCCTTCCCTTGGTGCACAACTCCCTGTGGGCAGATGCAATCATTCACGTCACATTGTGCCTGCCTTGTTGCATGTCTGTGTGACTGCATGTGTATGTTTACATTGCCTTTTATGTCCTGCGATAATGGCTGTTTGTGGTGGTAGATCGAGCAGCCTGGGTGGTCTCAGCTAGACAGTAGGCAGCGTTGATAAGCTGAAGGTGGAAGGTGAATGGCGGGTGAAGGCTGTTATCGCCAGGGGCTGGCTTAGGCTTCGGCACCACTGCCTGCTGGACCCTGAAAACTCATTTTGACAGATGCATCTCCTCCCTAGCTGTCGACGCGTGGTGGGGGGCTGATGACACTCGCTCGCCCAAGCGGCTCAGTGTAACGTTCGCCGGCATCACGTTGAGCAAACCTGCAATTTATACTTCTGCCCCAGGCATTAAGCTGAATAATGACATGCAAGAGGCAACCACCACCTCACCATGCCCGACACTAGACAGCCAGCTCATAGACTCCATAAAGAATGTGATAGAGTATTTTCTATTCCTCACTATTTTAGAGTCTTACCTGTGAGACGAGTTTGTGATGATCTAGGGAAAGTTCTTATTTTCTGTCACTGTGTGAAGTAAAAGGACTTGTTTAGTCAGTTGTGTTTATTCTGAGATTGATTTACTCTTAAAATGTATGCTGTATTTCAGCGACGAGCCACACATCTGGATGCGCCTTTTTTTCAAACACAGATCCACTGTCATTTTTACAGCTGCAGTCTTCCCTCCTGTCACTGACCTGCTCGCAACAGTATGCTCTAAATCTCCCAATTTCTCTCCACAGAAAGCCACATCCCCAGAGTCTACTGTGGTCTACGTCCCTGCCCAATCAAAGATGCTACAACGCTGTCATATTGATTCAGCTTCTCCCTTTCAAAATGTTAAGTCAGCTTACCAAAAGTGCCATTTACCATAGTGGCCACTGCATCCGCGGAAAGCTCTAATTGGGGCTTTTGCATCTGGAAGAAATTAATTCAGAATTACTCTGAGAGTGTCAAAACAAACCATAAATAAAATGATTAAGCAATAGGCTCGGTTCTCCCCACAAGTGGAATAAAAAACACATCTGCAACTCAGACAACTGACATGTGGCTCAGTGCCAGTGAATAGGAGGTGCTTTTTGGACTGCTGCCCACACTGTTTACTCTGTTTCTTTTTTCTCTTTTCAGATTACAGGGAGCATACACAACGGAGGTGACCCTTATCATATCCTGAAGGAGACGAGACATAGAGCATGACCTTGTGTTTGTCTACGGTGCCAAAGAAGAGCCAGGGAGAAGCCTCCATGGCCAGAGAATCATCGCCTTCCTAGCTCCATCAGGAGCCCTTTTAACCCTGCTGCAAGCTGCACTTGGGGGCTCAAACGTTCCCCTGACTCCACCAGGAGGCTCGCTCCAACCCATCTGCCAGCTCAGATAAACCTCTGACTGTTGGCAACCACATGTTTGAGGTGACTGTGTGTGACCGCCGCCGCCGCCCATTCTCGAGCAGCAGCAGCTTCCTGCGACCCCGATCTGCACCATGCAGTGGAGACGGCGGCACTGCTGTCCCATCAAGATGACCTGGACCGTCAAGCGTTCGCTCTTCCGGACCCACGTGGCCGGCCTTCTCTCGCTGGCTCTGCTCTTTACCCTCTTCTTATTTTTCAGCCACCAGGACTGGCTGCCAGGACGCAGTGGGCCCCGGGAAAACCCGCTGGCCTACACTGTCAGAGGCTTCCGCAGCCCCAAGGGAGAAACCAACCAGAGCAGCTCCCTGAGGAGCCTGTGGAGGGAGACGGGGTATACAGCGCCAAAGCCTCTGCTCAACCTTAGCTCTCAGCAGGTGGGTGGGGCAGCGGGGGAGGCAGAAGGAGGGGGAGGAGGAGCCAGGATGGGCGTAATGGGGCTTGGGGACTCCATGAGCACTAACAACAGTTTACAGAAGGAGATGGGCGTGGGAGGGAGGCTTAGTGCTCAGCCCTACCGCTACATCCTGAACGAGCCCTTCAAGTGCAGGGACAGTACGCCCTTCCTCATCCTCCTCATCGCTGCAGAACCGGGCCAGGCTGATGCTCGCAACGCCATCCGCCAGACATGGGGGAACGAGAGTGTAGCAATGGGCTTGGGGTTTGTCCGTCTTTTCCTGCTCGGCACAGGAAAAAGCTCAGACACCTACCTCCAGAGCAGCATAGAGGAAGAGAGCCGCGTTCACCACGACATCATCCAACAGGACTATCAAGACACTTACTACAACCTGACCATCAAAACCCTGATGGGCATGAACTGGGTGGCCACCTATTGCCCACACGCCTCCTATGTGATGAAGACAGACAGCGACATGTTTGTCAATACCGAGTATCTCATCCAAAAGCTGCTGAAGCCTGAGCTGCCTCCTAAGCAGAGGTACTTTACCGGCTACCTGATGAGGGGCTATGCACCAAACCGAAACAAGGACAGCAAGTGGTACATGCCGCCGGAGCTGTACCCAAGCGAGCGATACCCGATATTCTGCTCAGGCACGGGATACGTGTTCTCAGGGGACATGGCCGAGCTGATCTACCAGGCCTCTCTCAGCATACGCAGGCTGCACCTGGAGGACGTTTACGTGGGGATCTGCCTGGCAAAGCTGCGCATCGACCCGGCGCCCCCTCCCAACGAGTTCCTCTTCAATCACTGGCGGGTGTCTTACTCCAGTTGTAAGTACAGCCACCTGATCACATCCCATCAGTTCCACCCCAATGAACTCATCAAGTACTGGAACCACTTGCAGAGCAACAAGCACAACGCCTGTATCAACATGGCCAAGGAAAAGAACGGCAGGTACAGACACCGAAAGTTTCATGGAGAGAGGCCTCCATGATGCATCCTGTGAGACTACCACCCGCCTCAACAAAGGGAGATGGGCGCACTGTAACTACAGCCGGTGGAGGGCATATTGAACTCAGCACTATACACTATATGGGGAAAAGCACATTGTTTTTGGTATTGTGTACAGTCGATGATCCAAACTATTTTTTTAATTTGAAAAAATGTTAAGTATTGTAAACCTGTTGAGCTATTTCTAAAGGGAAGTGCGATGACGAGCATGCACAAAATGTGCTGCGGCTCAAGAGCGGTGTTTATGATAATTCAGGTGCCAACAGAAAAGTGGTAATTCATGCTCCAGTTAATGTGAGGGCTCTCCTCTAAAGGGTAGTACAGTATGTCGCACTCTACAAATCTCAAAAAAAAAAAAAAAAAAAAAAAGACACAATTGTGTTTACACAGACAAAGGGAAATGCACATGTATAATGTCGAAAGTTACACTACCTAAATATGAATGAAAGTATCTTTGACGTTGACCAGTTATGCTGCCCTGTTTCTCAGTGTTTACTTTACAGATTTATTAAAGTACACAACTCTAAAGAGAAGGTTTATCCGTCATATACTGTATTTTATTTTCAAAAAATCTACATGAAAGCACTCATGTCACGTCAGAGATGACTGAGATTGTATTTTTTAAAGCTTTACATTGAGTATGACTCTGCACTTGAGCAAATGTGCAATGAATTAATTAACAATTAAATGTACTGAACTCATATTGTGTGTAGTGTGTGGTTTATCTGGGACTCTTTTATACATTCAAGTATCATTTGTAGTGTCTTTACAAGCCATGGGCAACACAAATAGGACTGGAACATAATTCAGTCTTACGGTTTATCGACTTTCATCTCATGTTATGATATACCATGACATTTCATAAAATTCTGTTGTCAAAAGTCAATGATTATATGATTATAAGCACATTTTCATCATGAGCTGAGAAAGGAAGGCCTCGTGTCCACCAAAGCATTTTTTCTCAGCTGAAAACAGCAGATCCTTCTCAGGAAACGCCCAACTGGGGAGTGCTTAAGAGCACTTTGGAGGTGCAGCCTTTTTTCAGCTGAGACACTTTGGTTGCGTCTGGTTGCTATGATACGGAATATTTGCAGAAGAAAAAATATCAGCACAAGGGAGAGTACTTGCTCTGGCCCTTGCCCTGGATGAAGGAAAGGCTGCTACACACAGGGAGAGAAAACAGACAAGCCGGTCTGTGTGGGTTTATGAGAGGAATTATATTAATAAAGTATATTGGCATATTTCTTCTCCATTGCTTTTATTGTTCAGCGCTTGTACACATTAAGCCCTGGTCAGACCAAATATTCATGATGAGACGAAACTGTTTCAGAACGTTGCAGAGAAAAGTTGCAGTGGTGTGAAGTGGCCAGTCTGAGCTCAAGCAGGCTGCTGGTGTCACCTGCAACTCAGCTGGTCAAGGTGCCGGTGGCTGGTTTTAGAATGTAAAGCATGTCACCTGTTTCAACAGCCAATCAGTCTGCTGGTTAAGTTCAAATGACCGCAGACGGCGTGTTCGCTTGCTGCAGCATGTGCTCTGTCCCCACAGAGCTCTCTGTTTCCATCCTCATGGTGTGCCGGTGTTGAACACACATTCTCATTGATTAACTGGAGCTGGTCTTTATATTATTGTGGTGTATTTATTATGAATACAGTCCATCTGATGCTTGTTTTGTTTGTGTTTTTCCATTACTTCTAAAAATGCAACTGCAGCCAGTATCTCACTATCACTATCCTCATAATTTAAGAAGCTACAAATTATATTCAGACACAAAATAAACCTGAAAAGCTGGAAATCACAACAGAAGTACACAGAGTCATTGCATAGAGATGGTACACAATCTCATCTAGTTGCAATGGCAGGTTTTTAGAACGTTGCAGAATGATGCATTGCAAGTGTTTCATCTCGTCTTGTTGCAAATCTTTGGTCTGAACAGGGCAATGAAACAAAGGGGTGACAGTTGGTCTTTGTGGTATTTGTCCCTCCTGCATTGTGATTGAACGGCTGGGTAAAAAGCTACAGTGATAACCACAGCATTTTACTCAAACATTTTTCAACTCTCAGAACTCATGCCAAATGTTTGTAGCATAGTATAAATGCACAGCGCTACCACTGCAAAGAATTTAAAAAATATGCTGGACCCAGGAAAAAATGCTTTGATGGACATGAACCCAAAGTTCTTAAAAATTTTGTTTTACAAGTGTGAAGAAGGGAAGTGGTAGCACTGGACTCCACTGGAGCACAATTTAAGTTGCACTGATGTAAATCACAAAACATCAAATACATTTGTCCATATTGTGATATTCATCTCAGTCATACCTCCCAGCCTTGCAGCAAAGGCTAATTTGCAAACCAGTTGCAGCAGCTAAACTTAAAGCTTACTAGTAACCAGGGGTGAAGCCTGATTGTGAAAACATTTCAGGCTCAGCCCAAACCAGGTCTGGGGGAATGGTAAATGGACCTGCATTTGTGTAGCGCCTTTCTAGTCATCCAACCAGCACTTTTTAGACACTACGAGTCACATTCACCCATTCACACACACATTTATACACTGGTGGCCGAAGCTACCATACAAGGTGCCACCTGCTACACAGTTTTTAACACACTCACACCCTGATGGAACAGCCATTGGGAGCAATTTGGGGTTCAGTATCTTGCTCAAGGATACTTTGACATGCAGGCTGGAGGAGCCGGGGATCGAACCACTGATCTTCCGACGATTGGTAAATGACCCACTCTACCTCTGAGCCACAGCTTCACGGAATGCTCCTTTGGGGAGATTCATTTTTTTTCCCATTCACGGCAGCTGTATGCTGTATGTAGTGCTGTTAAGAATATGTTGTTTTGTATCTAATTGTTCTCCAACTGTCTGACACCACAACACAACAAATGAGGATGACTAATGTCCACTCCTGCCACCTAAAAAGAGACAATATTGTATGATGCTAATATTTTTATGTTACATAAAATAGGGTAGGAATTTGGTGTAAACAACATGACTAATCTTGAAACCTATTTTTGCTGTACTATGCTGGAGTAGAGTTTGCAGAATGAATGTTTAGCTGACAAATCTGCTACATTTAAATTCATGTCTTTATAATGTCTGTTTGCAAATCAAGATTTCCCAGCAATACCAAGTAAATTTCTAGTACTCTGAATTGAATATAAGTCCAAAAGAAGTTACTTAATTACATCAGATTTCTTTAGGAAATAGCATAGGTACAGGGCTGGAGCCCCAGAAGCCACCCTACCACTCCACCCCTGCTTAATTGTTACTAAAGATTTACACCCAGTGACTGCTGGATGTTACTATTGTGTAGCTCACTTAGCTAGCTAGCTAGCTAACTATCAAAACTATAACCTTGCTAAAATTGACTGCTTTTGATTTAAGAGAAAAAGTGAAAAATGGTTGGCATATCTGCCCTGACACTTGGTCTTGAACAACAATATAAACTGGAAAGATTTAAAATGTACGTCTCACAAATATAACACAAACTACAAAACAGTATGTTAGTGCAAAATTGGATATTTGCAACTAATTTAACTGAACTCTGAAGTGCACATTTCTCCATGTGAGCACATAATGAAAATAAAGCACAAGTAACATTTACAAAGGATTGACAGTTACATTTAATTTACCTGCTAGGCCTCTGATTATTGTGGCAGTTATGTGACAGCTTGTTTTGCTACAGGGACTTCCTGTTTACATAGATTTTACATGAGTATTATAATTATAGATTAAATTTCCTAGCAAACAATTTACAAATCAAGTCTCTACTAGCCAAGACATTCCCTAAGTGATTCAGGGAATCACCAGTTTGAAACTAACTTAGCGATGGATAAATGACTAGCTGGTGCAACCCAGTCCAGGATACTTAAGATGCCTTTTGTGTGGGAAAAATGTGATTCAAAGAGTTCATCCATCACATCACTTTTTATTCGAGTGCTGAGACTTCTCCCCTCACCCCTTTATTTCATTGTTTCTCTTTTTATAACTACCGCTGGTTGCATTGTTACTGAACAATCATGCCATCTAAAAACATCATTCTGAACGAACCAGGCACATAATGTGTTTTTTCCACAAACATAACCACCGATCGTTAATAAATGGTAATAATGTATTCAGTGGACCTTGGAGAAATGCATTAACTTCCAAATAGAAAAGTAAAACGTTCTGAGAAGTTTAGGTCAGGTAGAAACAATGCGAAGACAATCAGGCTGAGTGATGAGAAATGAATTAAACATTGTCCCCGGGGAACATAAAAAATTCTGCTGCAAAACACCTAAGTTTAGGTTTTAATTAAAAATGAATGCATATAATTTTGAAAGGCTGCCAGTGTTACCCCAGATGGAACTGCCTATGAAAGTGTGTGTGTGTGTGTGCATGTTGGGGTGGGGAGAGGCAATAAATAAATACATACTCCAGTGCTCAGGGCCACCAACAAAAAGAGCATATATAATTGGGCTACGACTTGGAAATAGCCTATATCAGATAAAGGTAATCTAAATAAACTAATGGAGAGCGGGGGCTGCTGCACTTTTTCCACTACACATCTGTCAGTCACGTTTTAATCACCTATACGTTTGAGTGATTCTGTTAAGGGAGCTGTAAAATGGGTAAAGTTCACACAATGGCATATTTTAAGCGGCTAATCACTAAGCAGAGAGGTCTTAAGGGAGGAGGAGGCTGAAAGGTAAAGACAGCGAAGGGAGAGAATATCAAGATGTTCATCTCAGATAAACTGCACAGCACAAATAATTATTTGATGCTGGAGCCACAGGCAAAGACACAACAGCTATATTTGTTACTTTGTACGCAGTCATGTGAGTGATTATGCCGTCGTATCTACCTCAGTTATCTACAGCTTAGGCAGATTGTTAGGGAGATGTCACATCATTATCTTGAAACAGAGTTTCAAGATGCAACTGTCAGCGGTATCTGTTGTGTGTGAGGTACACAAGATATCTTTAAATCTGAGTCTTGAATACTCATCAGTGACATGATCATCATTTCGTCTTGTGGCAAGAATCTTTTTGGAAGAGTCAGAAATGTCCTTAAGTGATCCCTAAACCATTCTCATTCCCAGGGCATCATATACTAAAGATTTGTCAGGCCCCTCTGTGTTTTACTGTGATGCACAGGGCACCCTTTCGTGTCTTTATGTGACGTAGCTAGCTGAAACACTGTAGCACGGTTAATTTTGAAATATGGTCTCAGCTAGGTTTAGGCAACAAAACTGTTGGATTAGGGTTAGCGTTCGAAAAAAGAGCATGTTTTGGTTTACAATAAGTTTGTTTGTTATGTAATGTAACTTGATGCAAATACGTCCCGTGAGAGCCCGGTCTCTCCCGGTCTCACTACTACTAGTCAGAATTGTGCATGTATGTAAGTGACGTAACGTTACGTTACAACAACACTGACTTTTGGTTTTACACAGGACACGAACTTCAGTCCTCTGAATCAAAGTCCGGTTTTCCCTACATGGACTTTCTCACTCTCTATTCCACATCAGTTTCTCTCAGCATCAAGCATCACCACGGATGGTTTTACATTGGAGTTAGTTGAAAGCCCAGTGCATCTCAGAAAGACACTAAAGGGTGCCTCTACCATTGATATCACACTTTGAAAGGTGTGACAAAGCTTCAGTATTTGATGCCCTGGAATTCAGAATGGGCTGTGATATCCGTAGTACTCTGTATAGTTTTTCCTGTTGTGAGATTCCAAAACTACTGCAGTAAACCTCCAAAGACGAAAAGAGCACAGAAGAAGCACACTGTCATACTGTTTCAGAATTCAATGAGCTGGCAGCTGTTGACTTGGCAATGTTCATCTATGGCAGTGTTTGTTTAGACTTTAAGTAAAAAAGCCACATCATGTGGAAGAGATAGCAGAGGAAACTCTAATCCTTCATTCAGGAAATGTTTATGCCACACCACCTGTTTCAGGGCACAGAGCATCGTTCAACAACATGAACATGTTGCCCTACCAATGACAGACCTAGTCTCTCAGTGGGACACTCACGTTATGAGCACACTCTGGTGCCGGTAAGTAAACCACTAAACTCTAATAAAGCTTTATGGCTAAACTTGCAATGTCTGTCAGTAAAATCAGTACAGATATGAATCCAAGATGTTTTTGTGGTTTTGGAATATCAGAATACAGTGGTTTGCCAGCTTGTTCTCATTCCCTGGTCATCATGTAGGCTACTGACGCTTTGTCATGCCCCCTCAGTGTATGATACTGATGCCAAACGCACTGTTTAGCATCCCTATGACATGCACTGGGCTTTCCACTGGGCTTTTCACCCTGGAGACAACTGTGTATCATACACAGCGGATTCCTTGTGGGTTGGTATGACACGCTGAGGGGAGGTGACAAAGCATTTGAAGTATCTTGTCCTCTCCTGTCTTGTGGAATGTGAAATACTGATGTTCTGTGGAATGTGAACCTATGTTTTTTCTTAGGTCAAAGGTTAAATGCCAGGTCAGAGGTTAAAAGCTAAGTTAAGCTTTATAGGCTAGATGTTGTTTTAATTTATGTAGCCTTAGGAGATGTCTGACTGACCACCTGGGCAGGGATGCCTCTCTGTCTAGGAGTAGGTTGGGTTTTGGAGATAAGAAATCATATATAAGGAGAGTAGTTTGGGCCAAAGAGAGGGAGACCTCACATTCAAAGTAGAACATGCACAGGACAATCTACGCAATGACAAGTCACACTTTAACTCAAACAATATTCTCTCTCTCATTAAAATACAACATATACATCACAGTCAGTGTTGGGTAAGGGTTACTTTAAAAGTAATCAAAGTACATTACTGTGTTACTTTTTAAAAAAGTAACCAGTTACTTTACTGCGTTACTCCCTAAGTAAAGTAACTCAATTACTTTAAAAGTATTTCCAACGTTACTCCCTAAGAAAAGTAACTCAAGCACTTTTAAAGTACTTTTGAGTATTCTACATTTCCTATTGGGCAATGGACCACAGGGCACTAAGCCTACATTTTTTGGGCTCCAAAATTAAAGTTATGGACCATTTGCCCTTCACTGAGATCCAATTCTCCCATCACAGCCGTCACTTTGACCAGTAGAAACACAGAACAATCTGCTGCCGTAGACAACTGTAGCTATGACAACAACACCCCAGCGTTTTTAATATTTCCTCTAGGGATGTTACCACACAGAGTAAAAGGGGGAAATGATGGTGTGAAACAGCAGAGGCACTTTGTCAACCCGCTGAGTTAACGTTACTGTCATTAGCATCAAGCTAGCAAACAATGGTACATCCTCACGGTCGGACATAAAGTAATAACATTAACAAATAGCGGCGGGGCTTTTACTCACCACAACTGCAGAGGCTCCCAGCTTCATTTGAAACAAACTACATTATAGACGGTCCGTTATTTATTAATCCCTCTGTGTTTTTATATATTTACTTTTAATCCGCTCTGTTGTCTTTGTAAAGTTAACATATCGCACCGTCATTTCAAACTCAACACTTGTTTCAAATTAAAAGCCCCTTATAACCTCGGCTGAGAGAATCCCTCCATTTTCTAAATAGGCTTTTATTCTGAAACATTTGTCAGAACTTCCTGTGGAAGACACAGTAGCTGGATAGTTTACTTATGGCACTTCAAATGTAGCTCCTGTCATCTGCTGACGCTTTTAGGTGACTACAACAACATGTCAGCTGGCACATGATCAGACACAGTTCTGGCAGTGACTCAAATAATAGTGAAATAATAATAGTAATAAAAATAGGACAAGAATAACCCGATGACATCACACATGCCGGGAAAGACGACCGGGGATAATTGGTGAGTACCAGCATGTAGCGTGTAGCAGGCATAATGCAAGTCCTGAGTCTGAAATATGTCTGTCAGCGAGTCCTACTCCACCTATTTAGACTCCACCGTAGACAACGGCAGCATTTCTCCGACCATGTAGCGAGCCACAAGCTCCGTGACTTCTTTCAGACTGATAGGTTTAACGTTATCTCCGTTATTAGAACCAAACGACAGCCGTTGCTGTTTCGGAGCTGAAGGACCAGCGTTCTAAAAGTAACGGAAGTAACTGATGTCTTGTTTGAAAATGTACTTAAGCATTTGATTACTCAAACAGCAAACTAACGCGTTAGGTTACTCGTTACTGCAAAAAGTAATCAAAGTACTCTAACGCGTTACTTTGTAACACGTTATACCCAACTCTGATCACAGTCTACTACTATTTACACCATTTCTCCACAATTTGCCAAATTTGCTGTAGGACCAACGTTTCTACAAAATAGCAACTCTCACAATTTATGCACAACATTGAACAATTCGAGACTTCACCAACACCAATAACCAAAGCTTAATATGCACAGAGTGTTAGACATTTAGGAAAACATCACTCTCAATTTACAACCCCACTTGTTGAAACATTGATTGTACCACCAGGTGATCCTCACATGTTCTGTTTAAACCAACTTTTCTATTTCAGTGGTATTTCATTTTGACAAAGACTCGTCTCTAAACCTGGCTCAATATTTTTTCATTTTCAGGCCAAATAGCTTCTTGAGACTTAAGTAACACAATGAAAACTTTAGTGTTACTAAATCCAAAATACGTAGCAAGATTGCAAACAATAAAATGATTGAGAGGCATAAAAATAACATCTGAACCTATCTTGCTGACGTTGGAAAGAGTAGATTGATAAAATAATGCTACCTCAATCAAGTAAATGAGCCTTAACCTAAGATTTACTGTGCCCAAGATATAAGTAATTCACTGTTTCCTTTTATGATGGGTGAAATCCACATTGTAACACGCCAGGAAGGCAAACGTCTCAGTCATGTGGCTTATCCCCTGACTCTAAACCACAGCCTCCCACAAAAGCTGAGAGATCAGCCTCTGTTTTGGCCACAGCGGTGGTGGAGAGCTTCACCAAACTGTGAGCTCTTATAGCTGTGACTCGTGCTGCTTTGCTGACATGATTGTGGTGTCAACTGAAAGGTAACATTCCAGCAGTAGTGAAGTAGTATGAAAGTATTCACGTGTCTCTAACAGTGCACTGACCAGCTTTTGGGTCTTCTATTAAACCCAACCGTGTGGTCACCACACAGGAAAACAAGGACATCCAATTTCCTTCTTAAAGCCCCTGTCATTCCAGCACAGTGCAATTCATGAAACACTCAGCTGGTCCCAGGTATTCATCACCCTCCATTAGTAATGATTAAAGTCATGACTCAAAGCAAGGGGATATTGGGAACAAGGTTTAGTGTCATTCATGCATGTCCTATGCAATCAGAACGGCAGATTACCAGCATCCGGCCGCACTCAGCCCTTCAACAAATGATGAAAACAGGAGAGGGCGGGGGGAAGGAGAGGGGAGGGATGTCTAAAAGAGGTGAGAGGGAAAAACTGAGGCAGAGATAGATAGACTGGCCTGCTACTGGGGAAGTGCAAGTAAAAGAGAAAAGGATGAGGAGGAAAGAGAAAAATAGCGGGAAGGAGGAAGTGATGAATGAAGGGGAAAGGAGCAGTGACTGATCAGTATTGAAAACCTGTGCTGCTGTAAACGTGGTATAAAAGGCTAACAGTGGAAACGGATTGAGATGTCTGCTATGATGGAGTGGAGGCTGAGGCCTAGCTTTAACATCACAGCTCACTGTTCCTCAGAAACCAGAGGAGAGAAAATACACTTGAGGAAGAGACAAATCTCCTGACCTTTCCATAACAGCCAGGCCTGGAACCTGACTAATATCTCTCTGTGGGCATGACTGATGAATCCTAATGGAAGTTTTAAGTAAGGAATGGCTGAATTTGACAAAGAAAATGGTAAATGTCACCTGCTGCAAGTGACAAACCATTAGCTCATTTCTGCAACAGAGGAATAGGCAAAGCAAGGGAAGTTATTTATAGAGCACATATCATTACAGAGAAAGCCAATGAGTTTTACATAAAAAAAGGAAAAGAAATTAACATAAAAAGCACATAAAGCAAATGCCATGTAATGGCATACAATAAAAATAACATCTATGAATGCATATCCATAACAACCAAACACAGGCACACACCACTGTTCATAGGTCTGAGAAAACAGATGGTTTACACATACACACAAGGTTCATGTGCACACACACGTAGACACGACACAGTGATCATAGGCTGCTTAGCTTTTAATGTAGATACAGTACTCACAGATCGCAGCTCATTAGGCAAACCTTTCCAGAGGGCAGGTCCGCAGTAACTAAAAGCACCCTCACCAGCTCCTGATCTTATTCTGGGTACAACCGAAAAGCCACTGTCTGAAGACCTGAGAGCTCTGATGGGGGTGTAATCAGTGAGCAGGTCAGAAATATACTGGGGAGCTGGATCGTGTAGTGTCCTCAAGACCAGTAGGGTGATTTTAAATCGTATTCTGTGTTGAATGGGAAGCCAATGGAGTGATTTAAGAATTGGGGTAATGTGATGATGTTTACTTGAACTAGTGAGAACTCTGGCAGCTGAATAATCCAGTTGAAAGGGCATTGCAGCAATCTAATCTGCTCAGAATGAATGCATGAACCAGTTTCTCAGCATCAGTTGGTGATATGAATCTTTTTACCTATACATGATATATTTTTTTGGGTGGTAGAATGATGATCTTGTAATATTCATTCATTCATTCACACTGTGAGGCGGCAGTGCTAACCGCTACACCACCGTGCCGCCCCTGATCTTGTAATATTTGATATGTGATTTTCAACATTAAAACCACAGCGTGTAAGACTTTCTCCCATCTAACGTTGACATCATATATTGCATTCAAACGGATAGCGCACTCTAGCGCCTCACTGTTTCAAATGCGTATTGCAACAACTGTAGCCGCTGTGTACCAAAAAGCTATGATAACACTGATGAAACCATGTCATTCGATACTATATGGAGTATTCAGGCTCCTACACAGACACACGTGACGCAACTTGACAAACCCCCTCCTCACCATGCTGGCTGTGTTTACAACGTAGGACTGTTGGGGCGGGTGTAAATCGAAACAAACCAATCACGTCTTGTCTTATGACAACTGACAAGTGGCTCAACCTCACACACCTCATCCCTCTTCTCACATCACTGCGCAGCTGACGGCGGCACTGGCCTGTGATTGCATTACCTTTCTCCTTCAGCAGCTCTCTCCACCTGGGAAAGGCTACCCCGATGTTGACACTCGTTTTTTGAAATCACCAGTCACGTTGCCTTTTTGATTTCCTTTGCGCTTTCTTGGCAACAAGGATTCCGTCTCCCGTGATGCTGCATATGCATGATCCTGCATTATGCTCAAAGAGTGGGACTTTGTTATGCTGCAGTAGTGCCGGGGTAGTAGCCAATCGCCTTTTGCTCCTCTCCTTCGGCTTCTCAGTCACGCAGCGCTGGCCTGGCTCTCAACGAAAACACCGAAGGTGGGGCTATTCCCTGGTAGTGCTGCGTATATGTCCCTTGCTGGTGGATGTATTTTCAAGATGGCTGGTATGGTTTTCATCTTGTGATTCTGTGTGTATGTGCAAAATATGGACCTGGTAACACCCATTGCAGCAGCAACTACCACAGAAGGTGTTTTGAGAGCTTTGGCAGATGTTCATATGTTTGTCTGTCAGTTTTATAAAATAACAACATCACAACCGTGCAAGATGCAGTCACAAAACTTCACAGATGTGTAGTTGGAGTCACAGTGGAAGCATAGTTTGAAAGTTGGTGTGGTTCAAGCAAGGGAGCCAGAAGTAGGCAGGTAGGAAGTAGGGAAGGGGCCATTAGCAACCCCAAATTACGCCCCTGACCCAAATTTGTCTTAAGGTGTGGATCGCTTTATCACTGGTTGAGTCATCCTATCACAGGTTGATCTCTAATTTTTTTTATAGCCTACAATATAACACATACACAGACTCACAAGGTAAAGACAATACCAGCCCTGCTGTCACAGCTGGTAATAATAAACATATCTAAAATCTTTATATCTACAGAGGGGGATGTAACTCAATTTAAAAGGTGCAGTTCTTGTGCTTTCTCTCTCTTGCAGCTACTCAGTCCAGCATAGGCTCACTCTCTCTCTCTCAGTCCTCCTGGTGTAGATGACACTTGGCTGCCACACTGCTCCTGCCACAGTACCTGCCTCCGAACACCTTAAATCGGCACTATGCACCAATTCAATTCAAAAACCGTTAACACCGAGGGGCAATCCCTGAGGCAGGCATAGTAAAAGGCAGCATGTAACAGGACATGATGCCAACACCAGCCGGTTGCCACCTGAGCAGTGCCCCTGTTACCTAATTCAGCACATCCCATGTTCACTTGTCAGTCACCTTGTTTATTTTTTATTAGCATCAGTAGTGTTGCTAGCGGGACACGGCAAAAATTTAACAGAAAAAAACGTGGAGCTAGCATCCAGTCACAAGGACGTGTCAAGTACCAGACAATTAGTGCATAAGGGCAAGACTAGGCAGAACACTCTTGGGACAAAACTAATGCACACTAAACTCGTGCTAAAGGGTTACTATGGCCTAGCTTAAGAGTAGGCCTAACTGCCACCTCAGTTAGATGTATTAACAACAAAATTATGGTCATGTATTAAACTGTGTATCAATTTACTATATTTTAAATTGTAAATATTAAGAAATGGTAGACAGATCAACAGATTTGACTTGTTAATTAAATCAGTATCAAAAGTAACTGGCCTATTTTAACAGAGCAACAACTGTTATCTCAGCCTCTGACTGTATTTAACATGATTTGTGTAAGCTGAATGCTATATTGTAGAGAAAACATCACGTAGGCCTATTGATTCTAGTATCTATAGGATATTTAAAAAAAAATAGAGACATTTTTCTATATGTATATATAAGTGATAATGGAAATTAAGATAACTTTCTAAAACACACTAGCATGGGCACTGATGATTATCCAAAAGCAGTTTCCAGTGTCTGGTAAAATAGTCAGAATCTATACCAATTGTGACCTAAACCTAAAATCGACGTCCCCCTAATCTTCACTTTTTCTGTGGTTACTATTTTCTTCTTTAGGGCAAAATACCCAAATCTGCCAATTTACTGTAAAACAACCTCCACACAAATCCCTTACAGTCATTTCTTCAGGATACAGGCAACATCCGCCGTGCCCCATCAGCCCAAGAAGAACTACCTAACGCTTTCAGACAGATGGCAGATTCCAGCCAGGACTCCAGGACTCAATGATGGGATGGTGCCAGCATTGAGCCAAAATCTATTTATAAATGTAATTTGACAGTGACTCTCCACATTGCAGGAGAACTGCTGGACATCTAACCTGCCAGGGCCCACATAAACAAATCCAACCCTGTTAGCACTTTGAAGGGCCCTCTGAAGACGTGTGGTGCTGTTTGTATGGCACTCTGGCCATTAGCCACGTAGAGCAGTTACAAGGGAAGCCAGCCATTGTTATATAATGGACAACCTGCATGCAGGGTCAGGAGGAGCAGAATGGTTAATGACATGCAATATGGTCAGGTATAATCTCTGCAGTGTCGAGTGGACAAAAGCAGATACGGACATCAATAGTAATTTGTGTTCATTATCAAGGCTATAAATTGCAAGGTTTCACACAAATAACTGTCAGGTGTGCAACTATCACTGACTTGCAGTACAGCAGAGATGAGTGTTGTGGGCAGTGACACATTTTCCACTGGTTTTCACTCTCTGTTCTCGACCACAACGACTGCGGTTTAAAGTGCTGATGCTCAGCGTTAACGACTCATAGATGCTTTTTCAGACAATGCAGCAGATGACCCTGAACATACTGCAATGGCATCCAAAGAGTTTTTAATATGACAAAACAATAAAAATGTCTTTACTGGCCAAATTATTCACCTGATCTAAATCCAAATGATCATACACTTATGATGACCAATAGACCCAGAAACCAGAAAGCAAGCAGAGCAGCTGAAGGCTCGAGACCCCAGTGTGGTCAGGCAGGCTGACGGGACAGTGAGGTGGATGGAGGAGGACCTGAGAGTGCGGGTGGGGACGTAGATGTGCAAGAGATTGGGAGAGGTACCGAGGAGCTTGGTTGTGGATAGCCATAAAGGTGAGGAGTGAGATCTTGAAGTCAATGTGGTATGCAACTGGGAGCCAGTGAAGCTGCTGAAGGACAGGAGTGATGTGATTGATGGAGGGGGTTGTGGTGATGATGTGAGCAGCAGAGTTCTGGACTAGTTGAAATTTGTGGATGGACTTGAAAGGGAGACCAAAAAGGTAGGAGTTACAGTAATCTACATGGGTTCATATTGCGTAGATGGAACATAATATTAAAGTATTAAAATAAAGGAGAAATTGAAAGCCAACCGTAGATCACTTCGCTATATTGGCATTTTTTCAGCGTTATATCCACATTTTCATAGCTTCCTTTTCAACGTGTGGTGCTACTACTGGATCGCTACCTTTTTATTAAGTCCCCTGACCTGGCCTGCTCACTGTTTTTGGCTGGGGGCTGCATGCCCAGAGACATCACGACCACGTGAAAATAATTAGCCCAGCAGTTCATTTCTGTTCATTTTCGATTTCCAGCAGGCGTTATCAGTGGGCACAGACCAAACTGCCTCTGGACACAAATAGACTTACAACCAGTCAGAGCAACAAAACCCTTGACACAGCGCTGAGTTGAGGTTGTCTGTTTTCAAGCAGGAAAAAAATTGGTGGCCTGGTCAGAAACTTTCAGCTAAAGATAACTAACTAAAACGTGTATCTGAAAACATTTAAGTTGAGAAACAGTCAAAACAGTAACAGAATCTGAATTCAAATCGGATCAGCGCTGCCTAGTTTGACAGTTTGATCTGAGTTTTGTGAGCCTGGTGCGTTGCACTGGACTGAGCAGAGAACAGCGACACTGCTCTGCGTCAAACACACCCCGTGTTAGATAAGTGATTGTGATTGGCTCGCCCAGGATCTGGCCAGGTGGAAGTCAGTTTGAATGGGAGGAGGACCAGATGCATCTGCTGGAGCAAATTAAACATGAGCTTGCAGTTTCATCTGATATCCAGGCTACAAATTATGATGAAAATAAGGTGAAGGCAGGATCTCTGCAGATAAATAAACCACCATGTACTTCTACTATACACTTTATTAGGTACACCTGTTCAACTCCTCGTTAATACTAATAGCTAATCAGCCAATCAGCCAATCATGTGGCAGTAACTCAGTGCCAGCCAGCTCAGTGACAACCTGCTGAAGTTCAAACCGAGCATCAGAATGGGGAAGAAAGGGGATTTAAGTGACTTTGAACATGGCATGGTTGTTGGTGCCAGACGGGCTGGACTGAGTATTTCAAAAACTACTGGGATCTAACTGGGATTTTCACACACAACCATCTCTAGGGTTTACAGAGGATGGTATGATATCCAGTGAGCAGCAGTTCTCTGGGTGAAAATGCCTTGTTGGTGCCATAGGTCAGAGGAGAATGGCCAGACTGGTTCAAGATGATAGAAAGGCAACAGTAACTCAAATAACCACTCATTACAACCAAGGTCTGCAGAAGACCATCTCTGAATGAACAACATGTCAAACCTTGAAGCAGATGGGCTACAGTAGCAGGGCACTACACCGGGTGCCACTCCTGTCAGCTAACAACAGGAAACTGAGGCTATAGTTCGCACAGGCTCACCAAAATTGGACAATAGAAGATTGGAAAAACGTTTCCTGGTCTGATGAGTCTCGATACTTGCTGCCACATTCAGATGGTAGGGTCAGAATTTGGTGTAAACAACATGAAAGCATGGATCCATCCTGCCTTGTATCAAGGATTCAGGCTGCTGCTGCTGCTGCTGGTGGTGTAATGGTGTGGGGGATATTTTCTTGGCACACTTTGGGCCCCTTTGTATCAACTGAGCATGATTTAAACACCACAGCCTACCTGAGTATTGTTGCTGACCGTGTCCATCCCTTTATGACCACAGTGTACCCATCTTCTGATGGCTACTTCCAGCAGGATAATGCACCATGTCACAAAGCTCCAATCATCTCAAACTGGTTTCTTGAACATGACAGTGAGTTCGCTCCAATGGCCTCCACAGTCACCAGATCTCAATCTAGCAGCTTTGGGGATGTGGTGGACCAGGAGCTTTGCATGATGGATGTGCAGCCGCCAAATCTGCTCCAACTGTGTGATGCTATCATGTTAATATGGACATGATTAAAATTTAAATTAAAGCAGTTCTAAGGTACAGTGAGTGTATATTAACCCCACTGGTCTAATTCATGTGGGAGTAATGGGGGGGTGGAGATTGGTGTACATTTTTTAATCTTATTTCTTATTTCTATTCTATTTACACTCTTTATAGTGATGTTTAAATGTTGCACATAGAGCTTTCTTTGTTCAATCACTTTTGTGTCTCTAAAATAGCAGCTGCGTATGTTTAAATGACAGGTCTTAGATTGGTCATGTAATTTGCATGTAAACACAGTTAAATTAAAGCTGAAACCACATTGTCATTGTTTCAATTTAAATCCAACATTCTGTCATGCAGAGCCACCTCACTAAAAAAATGTATTATCATCCAACACTTAGAAATCACACTGTGTAGTACAGGCATGATCCATCCTGTAGAAAGCTGTCTGGTTAAGTCCCATAGATCTGTGAATAATTCTGCGGTGTACGTGCTGTGCAGAGTTTTCTGTTTACCATTTGTTCAGAATAAACAGACACTGTAGCAGGAGAGGCGCGCCAGCTGCAAAGAGGAAAAACTTCAGCTTCAACAGAGAAAATGAAAAAAAAAACAAAAAACGACGGTGACGTCACAGTCGCACCCACACTGATTGACAGGTGATCTCTGACTGCCAGGAGCAGTGCAGAAACACCACAGCAATGACCATTTCGCCCCACAGATGGTGAGAACTGAAAAAGAAACTCAAGTACTTTATTACCATGTTAAGACCATACAGACTCATCAAGTTACGTATGGGCTAAAAAACACATCTGACAAATTGAGTGACAACTTCTTAATGTTATTGTAGGAAATCCTGTTTGTCGGCCATTGGAAAGTACATCTTTTACAATTTGATGCCAGACATTTTTCCTCGAACAACTTGAAACAGTGTGCCATTACCAGCAAGTAAAAATAGAATCAAGGCTGGTTTTAAAAGTACATTAATCTACACAAATCAATGAGGGGGGTAGTAATTATCTCTCCTCAGGCCTGTCCGCCCTCTCCCTGATGGGAGGCTGTGGAGGGCAGCAAGCAATGCAGTGTCTCCACCTCTGCAAGGCTCATGTTTCAGCACGGTGTTTACCCTTGCACTTTCTGTGATGACAAACGAGAACAAATCACAGGCCAAGAGTGCATTAGTAGGGTTATTGGGTTATGTGCCGGTAAAATATAAGTCTGACAAAATGCTTTTTCCTGGAGAATCTCTGAGGTGTCATCCGGTAAAGTGGAAAACAGAGCTCCTGCTATGTAACAATCCTTCTTAGCGCTCCAGGCAAATGTCTGGTGATACACGTTGGGGAGCTGTGGCATGGTACCCATTTTAATTAGGGGAATCTGACAGCATGGCTCCATAAGCCTTTTCAGTATGGGACCACAACTCTGAGCTGTGTCCCAATTTCTTACTATGTACTTGAAATCTGGTCGGAATAAAAAGTTATTAACTTTGATGTCCCACAACGAAATGCACACACAATTATGTAATTGTGCAGGGTTGGGTCAAGTCTGGGAACATATCAGTAAACAAATATGGTGATCAAACATCTGGTAATATATATCCGATATCATATTCTGTAAGTATAGCAAACTGCACTCATTTCTTGTCGAAGCCTTCACTGCCAGAATATATGCAGATTAATATATATTGCATACTTTATGGGATGGAACTGGGACACAGCTGCAGTGTCACCGGGGGATCCAATGTCCAAAAAAGTATTAGGGCTGTAGTGGGTCAATTCATCATTTGCAGTGACCTACCACTCAGATTAACAACTAATGTAGTAATTCCTTTGTTCTAGTGCATTTCATCAACTGACACAACTAAGCCTCTCCCAGAGGATCAAGTCTTTGCAGCAAGCCAGTGATGCCCTAAAAATGTACAGTCTTGTTTCTCTTTAGACATTAAACTAAACTTTCTGACCCATTACCAGTTTGTTTTCCAACCAACACTTAACATTGATCATGTTTGCATGCAGAAAATATGCCCTTATACCAAAAAAAGACAAGATGTTTACATGGCTAATGAAAATAAATATTCTACTAATATTCCAGTTGACATGCAGCCATGCATACTCCGATTAATGTGCCCTAGCATGTTGTTTCTCATGTCAAAATATGGAAAAGTAGAACAGCTGGAGTTGCTTGTGCCATTTTGGTTGTGATGCATCAAAAGAGGATTTTTTGATTTTTTCAAAGTTTCCAACTGGTGGCGGATTTGTTTGACTGTGTGAGCACAGCCTCCCTTTTTATTCCTTCAACTACCTTCCATGAAAAGGTTGTTGTTGCTGCAATATTTGCACATAATTAAAAACCTGTTGATATCCAAGCCTCAAGTTTCTCCCTGCAACCAGAAATGTGGGTTTTGATTTTGGGCATGTATCGCTACACCAGCCTTGCAAATTGTTGGCTAGTTGGTTTGTGTACAACGTACATTCTCACTCCAACCTCTTACACATGTTGACGTTCATGGACTTTCTATCTCCAGATACGATGTGCAAGGTACCCTGGGTGTACTGGTTGTTGAAGTTCAGCCTGTTACATGCATTGTATGCCTTCAAAATACACTTGTGTTTTCACAGGAAGTTTACCATTTTCCTACAGTCTCTTTCAACATAAACGCACAATGCAAATTGGTGTCAACTAACACATGTGGTTGAGTTTAGGCAACAAAAGCACATGGTTGAGTTGAGGAAAAAATAACTGTTTGGCTTCATAATTATATGGGACGCGAACACCACTCTCCCAGGTGGAAGTCAGTGTTTGTTGGACCTATCCACCGACCCTCCTGCCTGCTCTGGTCAAACTTTCTCCATCTTACCTTTCGTTCTTGTCCCCACTGCATTTTCCCCTGGTGCCGCCAGCTGCTGTTAAACTACAGCGGTGACCGGCCATGTATTATGCCGATGTTAAAGGATGGCTTTTTAATCTGTGTCTGATGCTGAGGTCACTGCCCAAGCTCCGGATTTTGACAACTTTGGAGTGAGACAGGGTTGTACAGAGTTGACTGTAAACAGGCAAGAGGCTGCATGTTTGGGAAGAAACCCCAACTGAGAGGCATCTTTCCAATGAGTTGTATGTATGCACAGTGCTCCTAAAACCCAACCAATATTGGCATATCCCACTTGAATTATTTGGAAAATGCTCAATTTGCCTAATTTGCCTTTTCAATAGTAACTAGTCCATACCCACTGGTAGCTTTGTCACCTTCTACCTATGCCAATCCTCGATGCCTATGTGCAGTTTCACATAGATTGACCACGTCAGTGAGTAGAAAAACGTGGGACAGACAGAATGACTGACTGACAGAATCACACACTGACAGTTTCCGTGATTATGTACAGCATACCATACCATGACTTAGTCATACCAAAACTTAGAAGAAACAAAAACATTGGTCCACAGGGGGAGCCACAGCGATCGGTTGCATTTTAGCCATTTTTAAGCATTTTTCTGTTGTTATAGCGCCACCCAGTTGCCAATTAGAGTTAAATTTCTCCAGTCACCTTGAGGCGTCCTGTTCTACATATCTACCAAGTTTAGTAAAAATCAATATGGCAGTTAGGCCTAGATAAGAAATTAGCTCTCTAGCGCCCCCATTTTGTTTGATGGGGTCAATAATGGAGGGGTCCCCTCAGAATATGTGTGGTCATATGCCTACAAAGTTGCGTGGTGATCGGTGAAACCCTTGAGATGTTATACGCCTTTATGTGATGAGCCACGCCCTCCGCAATATTCATTGCCTTATAGAAGCTCAGTTTTAGTAAGTTTTCCAACTTTTGCCAAGAGGGGACTTTAGATATTGGTCCCTAGATTATGTTCACCGAGTTTCATGCAGATCTGTCAAACTTCATGGGAAGAGATTGAATTTAAATCTATATAACTGGAAGTTATGGGTTCTTGAGGCAGATTTGTTCCTCATGAGGAGAGGCATCTCTGTGCAAAGTTTCATGTCTCTACAACATACGGGGCATGAGATATGCCCATTCAAAGTTTGCAATTTCAATCGGTTGCTATAGTGCCCCCCTTTGGCCAATTGATGTAATATTGCTTCATTCGCATCCTCCCATGACCCTCTACCACTGTGCCAAATTTCACATGGATTGACCAAGTCAGTGAGGAGAAAAACATGGAACAGACACACAGACACACCCACAGAAAGAGTTTTCGTCATTACATAGTAAGATATGCTGTTTACATGACCCATGTCAAATTCAAAATATTGTCATATTACAAATAATAGTGGAATATTAGTATGGATGTATAAGTAGTCACTCACTCACTCAGTAGTCATGACATCATAAAGGTGTTAAACTAATGTTTTAGTAAAACCAGATAAAACTAGAAGGGCACTCAGACAGCACAGACCTCCACCAAGGCCAAATGCCCTATCTTGCAATGTTAATGAAATTGAAAAAATAATTTCTGTATCTGCCTTGTAATTTGGATCCATTCAGAAATGAATGGGTTCATCCTTTGCCCATGCTACAGCCTTCCAACAAGCTTCATCAAAAACCCGCCTGACAAACAAACATTGGTGGGGCAGATAAGTCCTCAGATTGTTTACCACAATTAAAAAAAACCCACTTTGATTAAAAGCAAAAGTTTTGCATTCATAATTTTACTTATGTCTGCATTACCTAGACTTTTTGGTCATTTTAGGAAGTGGAAACAGGCTAAAAAAACATCATCCTAATATCAGCTTATCATAAGCCAACAGCTGCCAAAAATTGCAATTTGGAGCAACATTAGCATTAATTCGGAGTCGTGTTTGTGGCCACCTGGCAGATGTAAATCCAATATTCTCTCTCCTTTAAGCTCTATTTTGCTGTCCAACTCTTACGAAAAATATCTGGCTCTTAAGCTGCTAAATGCTGCCATTTGGTGCTAAAAAGGTAGTGTACAGTGTTTCTTTGCTAAATTAAAAAAAAATATAAATAAATTGCTGGCTTCAGCTGGAAGCTCAAATACACTAAAACCCTCTGTAGTGCTGAGGAGAACTAGAAGGAGAGAACAGGATCAGATGATAATTCTTGTTAATATACTGTATAAGATTATTGATTAGCACAACTTTCATATATTTTAAATTATCTGTACAAACTCGTATTTAAATCAAGGATTTAAATAACTGTAAACATGTGTCTAAGTGTGTCTTGGTTCCAGATTCATATTCAACAGACAGATGTAAGAGTGGTGTGGCTCTTCTCATGTAACTGTCAGCAAGGAAGTAAATTACTGTATTTCCTGCAATTTTGAGCTCCCTTTTTATACAGAATTTCAACATGTGCATATAATCCGGCATGAATCAAAAATGTGTCACCTAAACATTTATGACACGATACACCTTATTTGTGTCAAATGATCCAGTGATCGGAAGAGTTGGCAGGCAACACTGCCAGTACAGTAGCTGCTAGATTAAGTCCTATAACGCTGACATCAGCTTGGCAGCAGTTCCTTCCTCTCTTTCAACACACAGACATGAGAAACACACACAGACACACCTCAGTCTTTCTTTCTCTCACACACTTTTCTACCACGAATCCTAGTGTAAAACTGCTACTGGCTTCTTCATGAGACCTTCAGGAGACCTTGTTGGTGGATACTGGCGGCTGGATGTAACACAGAAGAGGACGCAGCCATTTGCAGAGGGGAGGCAGATATATGACTGAGAGAAGAGATTGTGACAAGGCTCTTTCAGGCAGATGGCAGACAGGTCTGACAGTCTCACATTGTGCTTGTCCCTCATATCTGCTCAACGGCCTCGGTTTGCAGTAACAAAAGAGAAAGGAAGAAAACAGAAAAGATGTGTGGAGTGCTGAGAGAAAAATTACAACAGAAATTACAATGACAACAACCAGACAGAGGCATTTAGCAGTTCCAGCATTTGCAAGGGTGTATCAACTGTAAAGCAGCAAACATATGCAACAGAGCTGAATATAGGACACCGAGATGCAGAGCATTTTTAGGTTCACTTTATTTTGAAGGAACCTCTTTGCAGCCCAAATGCACAAACACAGAGGGATAAAGGATGCACACACTATAACCAAAGCTCCCTCTTGCCTAATTGAGGTGATTGATGCTTTGCACTAACTTGTAACATCCAGAGTTTCATTAAAACAAAATGCAGGAATCAAGATAACGGCACAGGGGGCCTAAATAAAAGTGGCAGCCTTGAAATTGAAGCAGATATAAGTCCCAGTTCTCATTTAATTCCTAAAATGGACAATTCAAGACAAACCATAAATTCATGGCTTTTCTCACTTTATTTTTAATTAGTTTAGTGCCATCAGTGACGCAGTAAAGGTCGTAGTCATGATCATGACGACATGGTTTTGATTGGGAGACATGGTTTAATAAGTGATTGTTTGCACTGGAATTAAGGGTGAATTCACCCTACAACCAACAAAGCAACACATTCTCACTCCGACCTCATCACATATCGACATTTGCTCATGGACCTTCCACGTCCACATACGACGGGAAAAGTACCCTGGGTGTGTTGGTTGTTGACATTCTGGGACGCTGTGTCAAGTTCTGCCTGTTACATGCATTGTCTTCTTTCAAAATACACGTCTGTTTTCACAGGAAATTTAACATTTACATACAGTCTCCTTCAACATAAACGCACTACGTTGGTATAACAAAGCAATTTGACATATTTTTCTTCCAACAACAAACGCACGTGGTTGGGTTTAGGGAACTAAAGCATGTATTTATGTTTAGGAAATTAGAACAGGGTTTGGTTTTATTATCTTACGGGACGCGCACACAGCTCTCCCTAGTAAAGGTCGGTGTTTGTTGGACCCATTCATCACTCCTCCCACCAGCCCTACTACCCTTTCGCCGCCTTAACTTAACTTGTTCTTGTACCACCGCATTAAATTATAACTGCGACCAGCGGCATATCATGCTGACGTTAAAGGTGGCTTTTTTTGTCAGTGTCTGACACCGCAAGTCATTGCCCAAGCGCTGGAATTTGTTGCCTTCAGAGTTAGTCCAGGTTGAACAAGCACCAGCCTGCGATACAGGATCTTCCAAGGATCATTTTACCCAGCGTATTTAATCTATCAGTCTTTATTGACAATTTAATATAAAACAAACTGAGAGGCAATGCAAGCTCTTTGCTTGCTTGTTTGAAATTCCGACACACCCTCCTTCTCTGCCTGACTACACATACAGTAGGGCAAACACCACTTTGTGCTTTGGCATTGAATGTTATTATTGGACATAAAGTACGAGCTGCAGAATCATGCAACGTGGATGTAATTTGTAGGGATACTGGACTGGCCTACACAAGCCAGACATGCCTGTCTGAGAAATGAAAAGCAGTTGATACAGAACTCTGTGTCTGTCTCAAGTCACGCTTATATCACCCGAAATCAAGCATAGCTGAAGTTCAGCAGAGCACTGAAATCCAGGGATCCAGACATGCAATAGATCCATACCGAGCAGACAAAAGTAGCAACAGCAGAATTACAAGACAAACACACAGAATTTCAATATGTAACCAAGGACTAAAAATTAACAAAGGCACAAAGTCAATCAGAATTACACAAGGACTTCATGCATACTTGCACTACTGTTAACTGTCTGAGCAGCTGGCATGTTTGAGTTGACTTTTGACCTTTCGGCTAAACCTTGAGGCAAATCCCTCCCTGACTAAATATCTAAAGTCATCACACAAAGGTAAACACATGTACACCCTCTGATATCCTTCTGTCATTCTGTTTGTAGAGCTGTTTACACATTTGGGGAGTCATGAGTCCCAATAAAACAACACCATTATCTCCTTATCCGGATAAAGGTGTGTTAATCATTGAAATCAGCTGTGGAAGTGTCATTTGGTTGGAATGAAAACCTGCGTACAATATGAAACTCCCTTCATCTAAATACAGTCCACAAATTTTGGCATATGTTTACAGATAGCGAACATTCACTGATGCTTGATATTCTGCCTTTGGTTAACAATAGTGTATTTCAGGAAAGAACATGTAAATGTTAACTCCAGTGACTTTGGATATGATTGAAGCCACCGTGGGAACATTGTGTGCAGTATCCACATCAGGACCAACAATGTAAGTATAGGGCTACAGATAAGAGACAGTATCCTGTTTCTATCACTGCCAATGTAATTATTGACATGATGTCAACAGGCAGTTACATAATACATTGTCTGTGTGGACAGTAAAATACAGTAAAGTATTTATAGGTAACTGATTGGAAATAAGTAGCACTGTAGAATAAAATATTAACTTAAGTTCCACAGTGGTCTGACCATTGTGGATTGAACTTCATCCCCAAATCAGCAGGATTAAAGCACAACTCGAGGAGAGGATTTACAGTGGAGTTGGTCTGAGTGATTCTGCATGCTTCTTCGACCTTCTGACACACGTCCCACAGCCCACTACACACACAGGGGTCTGGTTGAATGAAAGCCAAAGGAAGACCCACTTGGGTCCTGCCAGAAATATCTCAACAAATATTTGACGGATTGCCAGGTTACCACAGAATGAATTATAAAAGCTTTAGTGATCCTCTGATTCTTTCACCTAGCCCCATTAAGTCAAAATTATAATTTCTACTTAAAGGGACAAAATCAGCTGCATCTACCGCTATCTCACCTAGCATCACTGAGCTAGCTAACGTTACAGCTCAGCCAAGGAGGACGCCATTAATGTTTACATCTCGCGCTGTACCAAGCACAAACCTTTCGTTCATAGGTAGATGCATGCTTCCTTCTGCGCAGTGATACAGGTGGTGGGTGTAGTTTGATAGAGAGAAAATAGTTCCTACATGAAACTGCTCACAGCAAGGTCTGTGGATTATCTTGAGTAACCAGGTCTTGATTTCTGGAAAGAGACATTGCTGTTCAGTATTTCAAATGAATTTTTGTTTTGTGCTTTGAGCACCTCAAGCTGAGTGCCATCTAGTTCCATTATATTGGAGAGAAGGCAGACATCTCTACAATTGATATCCAACACTTTGCACCTAGGGTTGACGCATGGCGTTGAACCATATTTGTAAATATACGACTTTAACAGTTGTAGGACTCTCTATTGCCTCTATTTGTCCTGATATGCAGCTTATAACACTCAGCAGTGAGGCACAGCTGTTGCTCTTCTCTTTGAACCATCTCTGGATATAAGCTTCACTAGCTGCAACTGACTTTTTACTTAAGTAATAAGAAAAGTTATTAATGTGAGTAATGAGAGTATGCTGGGTTTATACTATGTCCAGGACAAAAGCAGGAACACATAATCTCCATTCAGTCTTTAATGGGTTAAAGAGACTGGTTGCCATGGACACAGACGCACAGTACATCAGTAGCTGAAAAACCTACAGAAACCTAGAAATCATTTTTGTGAAGTCATTTCAGAGCGATCCAGGCTTTTGATGCACGCTGTAATTTGTCAAAACTGACGTTAGGCATCTTAATCATCCCGACAGCAGCCCAAGACATGAGAGTGGCCTAACTGGAAAATCCAGTCCGGGGCTTTCAAAATAAAATAATCCCTGCAATGTAATCTCCAATGTGTCAGTTATGAAGTGCAGTGCTCTTGCAGTGCGGCGGGGAATACAGTAGTCAACTCACTGCACAAAATGACTGGATAGCCTACCTTAGACAACGATAGGCAACGACAGCTCCTGCAGCAAAAAAAAAAAAAAAACGGGACAATTTGTGTCCCAGGAAAGAGTATTCATTTTCTGGGGCAGTCACTCAAAAAAGAGAACAATCCCGGGAAAAGCAGAACATGTGGCGACCCTATCTGCAGCTCACGCCAAAACAATCTAGATTGATAGATAGCACTACAGGTAAAAGGGAAAATATGTGTTTTGATTTTAGGGTGAACTGTCCCTTTAACATGAGTACGTTAGCATCATCACTGTGAGTATGTGGGCATACTGACGTTAGCATTAAGTGCAAAGAACAGCTGTGAGGCAAATGTAGTCCTACACTGTAGGCTATATTTACTATTGACTGTGTTAACTAGTAAACTGATTGGGAGAAGTGGTGTATTTTATACATCTAATGATCATACTCTATATTAAAGTTGCCTAATAAGTCCAGCAAAAGACAAATACTTTGTGAATCCTGCAAGCTGTAATGAAGCTGATTTGTGTACTTGCATTTGAAATTGTCACTTTTAAGCCATGTTTAATGTGTGTTTTGAATCAACTAAACTTTACAACACTTCACAGGAACCTTACCAGCGACTAGTGTTCTGGAGGTGTAACTGCAGAGTGACACACACACACCACTGCACAAGTATAAATGCTCACAACAGCATAGGCTGCGTGGGTAGGCTACGGCGTAGGTTCTGCATAGAACTGATGCGTAAGTATAAATCCGCCTTTACTCCTCTTGCCTAAACACAACCAATCCAATCACCGAAGGCAACAAGTACTAGCCAATCAGAAGGAGAGTAGGAACGGTTGTGCCTTTGTTATCGTAGGAAACACAAATTTGCACCCCTGACAGTGGCAAACTTGACCACAATATATGTGATATCACATTTAAATGAGTAAATAAGTAAATAAACACACGTTTGAACAAGCTGTTAGATTAGTCAATCTCATAGGACCTGTTGGGGAAGAGGAAGTGGTACTTGTGCATTCAAAAGGTTTAAATACATGGACAAACAGTGATTGAACCACAAAGAGCTAAATGGAAAACCAGCTGAAAGGGGTTGATAAATGTGGAAAAAGCCAATAAACAACAACAACAATTGTTACTTTTGTGAAGGCTGTGTTTGGTTTCCACCAACTCTCAGCTAAAATTGAGTCTGCCCTGTTATGACTATAAACCGGATGCTTTTCATTATTTTGTTGTATTACTGCTGTTTTTGCTTTTTCTGAAATTCCACAAGGACGTTTCTCCCTCTTGTCAAAGACCTGATAATAAAAGGAAAAGTCAACAGTCAACATTCTCATTATTCATGGCACCGGTGCTGGGTCTGGGCTTTCTTTTCACAATATCCTTCAAATTTATACATGAAAAACGCAACATGAGGAACGGCGCCTGTACTGAACATATTGCCTGGGGCCAAACTCTCGTTGCCATTGTGTTGCTCAGCCCGCTGTGCTGCTGACTCTCAAACTTGACTCAGGTTTGTAAGCCTCAGTTTTTCCCTTGATAAGCACGTTGTCCCCACCTGCACATTGTATGGGTGCTCTTAAGAAATCCTGCATACCTTAAATATTCCTTTTTCTGTTTAACACACAGGGTGGTTAGGAAAGGAGTTGAGCTGAACTGATAACTGTAAACGGCGCAGAGCCACTGGGATCAGTCTCACTTAACTCAGGTGAAAACATCTACAGTACAAGGTAATAGCCTTCGCAAGACTTGTTTGATACAGAGAGATGGTTATCATAGATGAAAAGATGAGCCCTGACAATTGTGTTCTTCAATACTGTTGTAGTAAAGAAGCAAAGTTAAAAACCTCCAGACCAGAGGGTTTATGTTGGTTTATGTGTCAAAACTCAGAAAATCTGAACTTGCTCTAATGGCCAGTATAGAAGATTCTGCATCAATGAGGTAAGTGGCAGAAATTATTAGTTGTTCAATGTCTCAGTTTTCCATTAAAGCTTAAATAAAAATCCAATTTTTAACTAGATTTTTTTTATATTGAATGCACCCATGACCATAAAGGCAACTGTTGTTGACAAAATTACCAAAATGTTTATTGATTCCACAACAATCATGGAACATCTGTCAGTGGTCAAATCAATGAAAACAAGAGATGAAACATCATAAAGACATTAGGATATATCACAGAGGATGTTTGTAATAGTCTCATAGACTTTGTCAAGGACTCATTGTCCTAGGCAGGCCAGCAGGAAGCTTTCCTGCCTGTTTTCCATGGAAACTCATACTAATGCACTTTCAACAGCGTCACTCATGCTGATTCACTGACTCAGAAACATGAGGGCTTGCTTCATGAGTGTGTACAGTTTGTGTGCGTCATTATTTTCATCATATTTATGCAAAAAAGTCACATTGCTCACCCAAATGGCTTTGCAGTAACAGTGGCCCAACTGTACTGCTACACATGCAGAGCATTTGCCAGAAAAAACGGTTGGCATTGTATTTTTCTGCAAACCACAATTCTGTTATATTTATACAATTCATATCATATCAACATTTCTAAAGTGGCATAGTTCAGATGACATGTAAATGAGCTGAGTTTGTCATCAGGAGGAGGAGGAGATGGTGCATGGCTCGAGACCCAGGCGAGATGACTGCCAAGCTGTAGACCACTGCTTGAGCCTAACTGTGTTTTTTAACAGCACACTGTGATATTTCCAGCTATGTGTGTGGAGACGACGACTAGGTATTTTTTTTAGGCAACGACAGCACATTTCCAGCAGTAGTTGTGGCAACAACAACTGGGTATTTTTTAAGGCAACATCGACAGGTATTTTTAACTTGACATCAGCACATTTCCAGCAGTGGCTGTGGCGACAACAAGTGGGTATTTTTAAGACGGAATTGGCACATCTCCAGCAGTGGTTGTGGCAACAACATTCTGGTATTCTTAAGACAACATCGGCACATTTCTAGCAATGGTCGTAGCGACAACAACTGTTTTTTTTTTTTGAGGCAACATTGGCAAATTTCCAGCAATGGTTGTGGGGACATCAAGCGGATGTTTTTAAGGCTACGTCGGCACACTTCTAGCAGTGATCTTGGCGACAACAACTGGGTATTTTTTAAGGCAACGTTGGCACATTTCCAGCAATGGTTTTGGCAACAACATTCAGGTATTCTTAAGGCAACGTCGGCACATTTCCAGCAGTGGTTGTGGCGACAATAACAAGGTATTTTTCAGGCAACGTCGGCACATATCCAGCTATGGTCGTGGTGACAACAACCAGGTCTTTTAAAGGCAACACTGACACATTTCCAGCAATCGTTATGGCAACAATAAGTGGGTATTTTTCATGGCAATAACAATGAGAGTATTTTCCAAGGCAAAATCAACACATCTCCAGCAGAAATTGTGGTGACAACAACTGCTTATTTTTAAGGCAACAATGGCACATTTCTAGCAATGGATATGGCAACAACAACTGGGTATTTTTCATGGCAACATCAACACATTTCTAGTAGTTGTTGTGGCAACAACAATGGGGGTATTTTTCAAGGCAAAATCCACACATCTCCAGCGGAAATTGTGGTGACAACAACTGGGTATTTTTTAAGGCAACGTTGGCACATTTCCAGCAATGGTCGTGATGATAGCAACTGTTTTGTTTGTTTTTTTTCCTTAGGTTTCTGCTACATATTATATATACTTGTAACATAAGTGTGGTTTACAGAAATGTAAAATGCTCCCATTTTTCTGGTGATAACGGCAATAATCATATTTTACAGATTCCCTAATGAAAAAAAAACCCACGTTAAATCAACAAAAACTTTAGAAAACTCAGAGAGCTGATGTGAAACCGGAACTTCAAGGCTCTCTTCTAAAAGTAAGAAAGCCTTATTCAAAGTTTTGATCTTCTGATTGTGTGTCTTTAAAACAGCTGCTGTAAGTCCTGATGTGCAGTCCTAGTGCAAGCCTCAGTTTTTCTTGCACTGTGTAATTCCTTCCCCCACCCTCTCTCTGCCATTTCCCCGTGGCTGCTCGTATCAAATTCAAAACCCTAGTGCTAATGGAAGTGTAACCTTGTATTGTCCGAGTTTCACTAGAGCCTTACACACAGCCCTCTTTCCTCTGTCATAACTGGCAGCTCTCTCTTCCCCAATGTGGCCTGGCCATCACTCCACCCAGACTCCAAACCTTTTCTACCTGGTCGAGTGACCTTCCCAATCCAGGCTGGACTGCAAAATCACTCCCTGTTTTCCATGATATGAACAAAGTGAGGTTGACTAATTAAGACAATGCACATTAGCTGCTTTCATCACAGTCATGGCAGGAAAATGCCGCCTCTGACAGTAAATGATAGAATGAAAGAACTCCTCAGTGGCGATGATGGACCACTCCACTCCAAGAATGAGGGACTCACAACACTGGATCTTTCCGTAATCATGTTTATGTTATCCTTTATCATCAAGCATCACAGACCAGCTGCGTTGATAATTATCTGTGTGCGGAGTGCAGTTTACTGACATCACCTCACATCATTTCTGGGTAATGAGGATGAAAATGTCTTAACAGCTTCCTCTCAATGCTATTTTGCAATGCAAATTCCCTGGTTCGACTACAAGCTTCAAACTCATGACAGTCTGCATACTACCCCTCAGTATTGTACAGTTTTCTGTGGTTTATGGAAGGAGGAATGGTTGATAAGGTTTTGATTTTCTGCTCAGTGTCAGATTTCATCAACTTATGAGATCGTCGCAACAATGCTTTCATTATATTCCCCACAATAACAGTGTTTACATTTTCCATTCACTTTGTAATAAAGAGCGACAGTGGGCTTCAGTCATCATAGAACATGAGTAACAGCACTGCTTTAGGTGTGTATCACTGTATCACAATAAATGATCTCTGAGCCATTTTTTCTAACATCCTTAACTCTTCACTCTCAATTATCCCATCTGGCATAGGAGAAAACAAGCTGACCAATCGTAGTTGGTGTCTCCATAGCAACCATAGCCCTGACGTGTTGTAGTTAAATTTTTGAGCAGAAGCTGATGGTATGATGTTGTAGATTTAAGACAGTGATGAATCACTGGAGTCATTAATCAAGCAACAAGGCCCAACCATTTGCTGGCTACAGCTGTGCTAATGTGAGAACTTGCAGATTTTCTTGGGTGTCATTTCTTTATATCAAATATCCCCAAAAAGTTTTTTTTAATGCTACAGTTTTTAATATTTTATATATTAAACAATTAATTTACTATTAAAGAAAATAATAATAACAAATAATCAGAAGCTAAAAAAATATGACCAGTCAGGTCAATTGTACAAGCAACAATTACATTTCATGTTAATGGTTATTGTTAGGCAGCAACCTCTAGTGGCTGTAGTTATTATCACAGGAGCACTTATTATCACAGGACCAAAGCAGGAAGTCAGGTGATGCAGTATAGGGTGACAAAGTCCCTTGAGGGCGGGAGGGAGGGGAGGTCTGTGAGTCAAACAAACCCAGGACTTTGACCCAGGAGACCACTGTTTGTGTCCCATCAAAAGTCAATGTTGAGTTATTTTAACAATGTAAAATACAATTTGTCAGTGTATGTCATGTGAAATATGTGTGTTACATGACGTGATGTCTGTGATGTGATATGACCATTGACCATTTCACAACACATTAACACACATTAACCACATGTTTAAAGGCCCAGACACGCCAAACTGACATCAAAGAACTAGTGTCAATAGAGGCCAACTGTTGAGTGCATCTCTTGCCTGTGTCTCGTCCAAAAAATTGCACTTGTGCACACTGCAAAGACTACAGCCAACTAGCATGTGCATTCTACACCTTTTTGAGAGGAAATAACTCTTCCTATCTGGAGTCCAGAAGACGGACATGATTTTTTTCAAGATTCTAATTAGCCAATTAGCACATAACAACGCAACCCGAAGCTGAAAAACCAAATGATATTTATAGTGCATTAGCAAACAATAACACAGACAATTATGAACGATTGAGCTAAAGAGCACAGTGGCTTGGGCGTATTTCTTTGCTTTCCTCACTTCTGTTTCTCTTCTTGTGCAGAAGAGTGTCAGAGTGATTTAACTTGCAATAGACTACACCAGCTCTGACGCTAGCTGAAAACTGCTAACAAGGCTCGACTAATGTCAAGGGTGCGTAACACATTTAAAAAACTATAGCACAGATGCTCACCGATGGCCTAACATTAACAGAGGGCCGACCACTGGCTTAGTGTGTTAGGGCCTTAAAACTGCAATCATTAACAGTCCAGTTCCACTAGTTTAGAAACAGCCTCTCTGTGGATCATATTAATGGGTATGAATGGTTGTATGGGTTGAAGGACTTGTTGTGATTCAGGAATTTGAGCATTCTCTTTTAGTACACTGATTTAAACTGCTAAATCCAAAGACATTAAAATAAGAAACATAATCATTACATTTACTCTTTGAACTGAGACATGAGTTGTGATATCATCCCTCCAATACAGTCACTTTGCTGAATGAAGACCATAAGCTTCAAAAGTTAACCTCATGGACATTCACATATTCTTTTTCCAAAGGTCAAGAATAAACTTCCTGGGTCAAAGGATTTAATCAGTTTCACTGGCTGAACAGAAAAAAATACACTATACACTCCAAAGCACTACCCCTTATAATATTAACTCAGTGTCCGTGTAAGTCCCTGGATACATTGTGATCTATATCTGACACCTTTTTATCTTACTTGAAAAAATCCTGTTATCTTCATACCAGTGGAGAGAGCGGCAGTACTTAAAGACACAAGCACTAATTTCAAGAAATTCTCAGAATACGTCAAAAGGCATGGGGAAAATTATCTCACTCCACTGTCAAACCTAGATTACCATGTTAGAAAGCACTGTTTTCTAATGTGTAATTAAAGAGGTATTTCACTGCTGAGAAGAGAGCCTTTTAATAAAACAAGCATGTCTATGCAGTAGAAAGACGCAAATACTTTTGAAATTTGTGCTACAGAACTAGAGAAAACAGAGTAAAAGGATGCTTTTGCACAAGAGGGAGAAAACCTACAACTGCCATAATACACTGTGCTGCACCAGACCAGTAAACGCTCCCGCTGGTGGGTGACGTAAACACATCCATCTGAGACAAAAGGCCTATTTCACAGATCGTGAGCAGACAAAAAGAAAAAAGGTGCTCGTACACTGTCCTTTAACTTGCAAAGTACTTTACAGATCATGAGCAGGAAATGGATGTAGGGAAAATCCACATCTGGTTATTCGCCCTAGCTTAACTTATGGGTAGAAACAATGGCGAAGTCAAGAAGTAGTCAGGCGTGCAGTGTTCCTTTTTGACACAAACAAACGTATTTTTCATTCCACAGCTTTCCAATCAATGAGGATCTGAGAAGGACATGGATTTTGTTCATAAGGAGAGATGAGCGAGTGTGATTTACCATGAAGAGAGGCAGCTCTTTTGTATGTGCCTTGCACTTTGAGGAGAGAGAAGTCTTGGCCCACCCAGAGTCTGGTCGGAAATATTTGAAAGGTTTTACCGTCAAGATATCAACAGAATAACTGAGGAGAATGTAAACAGTGCCAGACTCAAACAGCCAGTGTAAGGGGTTGTGATGTGGAGGAAACAGCAGGCACTGAAATTGAGTGTGTTCCTGTGGCAGTGATGCTGCAGGGACGGGTCCACGTCATTGGTTTGACAGCCCATTGGTTCGACATCCCATTAGTCCGACTGTCCGCGGTGCTGAACAGCTCGCGGTGGGCGTATGGTGCGCTGCGACCGGCTTGAAGCGGAGCAGGCTCACGGCTTACGTGTTTGTCACTTTCTTTTTCATTTTAACCCACACCATGATCGTTACCTGACCCTAACCAAGTGGTTTTTGTGCCTAACCCTAACCAGACCTTAACCACAGGGCATCATGATGATTTCGGAACAGGCTTCGGAACAATGAGTTTAATATGGTCGGAACAATGGGTTGTCGAACCAATGGGCAGTTTCCGCAGGGACACGATTACAACTGCTGTTTTCCTCCAGGTGAGTGTAGCATGTTGCTAAAGACTTGGATAAATACAGTAGCCATGCATAGTCGCAACAAGTTGATTTCAATTGCAGTCATAAAACTGTTAATAGATTATTACCTAAGGCAACATTACACACTTGTCAACCTAATGTTGTGTGATATAAATCCATGTCTAGCGTAGAGTTACATTACAAACGGCACGAGTTTTTGATAATGACAAAAGAGGGCATATAAGTCCTGAAATAACGTTAGATGTAAGAAAAGTTTAGTAGCAGCTCTCCTTCCGTTAGCTTGGCTACAAACATTAGCATACAACATTATGAATGTGGTTTTGTCCATTTAAACAAGTCAGTATGCTGACTGCCATAATGTTAGCTTTACAGTATATAATACAGGGCATGGGGTGGAATTTAACTCCTAAAATAGATTTAAGAAAAGTTTAATTGCATATATATACATACATATATGTGTATATATATATATATATGTGTGTGTGTGTGTGTGTGTGTGTGATATATCCCATCACGCGTTGCGCCAAAGGAACGGACAGATTGTGTGGGACGGACACCGACACAGCCGAGAGAGAGAGCAGCAGCAGGATTACAACCTGCTCTGTATGTTTTACTTATGATAACATGTTGAAGTTTGTTCACCAGTTTCTCTTTGCCATGTAATAAACTGTCTATTTAATATGCAGTCGTTGGTCCCCGAAGAGATCATAAAAATAAATCAGCAATTGAACTTCTGCAGTGCTAAACAGTTATTGTACATACTAGGACTAATGACACTAGCTAACGTTAGCAAGGTAGGTTGCGGCCAGTCCTGATTTGTGCCATAATGGCCTAATGTATAATGTTATACATTAAATTCACAAGTTACTACATTACTGACTGGTAAAACAAACTTCATAACAAAAAAGGTTAAACCGAAAATTACTTTAATTAGTAGAACAGGTTTTGCAGTCACGCAGCTTTCTCTCTTCTCTGTCTGACAGTGTAATGTTATTAATAGGCCTGTGTTTAATGTGAGCAGAGCAACACATCACACAACACAACACAAAAGGTCACAAAGTACTTTGTAACATTATTTTAATTTTTAATTTAGGGAAAATACGCTCAGTATAATTTCATGTATTCATCACAAGTATGCATGGCAGTATTTGCTGTATTATTCACCAGCCGATGTTGATATGACAAGTTTTAATTGTGTGACAGCAATGCCAAGAAAATAACCTGAGTAGTGTCTGAAAGGGTTTTTCATGTTACAATGAGCTCACTGTATAGTCCTCAACATAGAACTCCCTACATTGCAAATAGGGTGTAGTGAATGAATGAATGATTTTGGACACAGTCTTTGGTTGTCCATTTATAAATTGACTGTAGTGGCAACAATCTTGTATTACAGTTAAACAGTAAGCTAAAACATGTTTGACAACTCAGTAACAGAATATTGGTTTATGATTTGATCAATGCTGCCTAGTTTTACTGTTTGATCACTGTGATCAGCACTGTGCAGGAAACAGTATGGCACCCACTTCTTGTTCAGAAACTTTCGCTATTTCAGTTAAACACGGCAATAAAATGTGTATCTAAAAACACTGTATGCAAGAAATAGGCAATATGGTAACATGATCTTGATATGAATTCTATCAGTACTGCCTAGTTTTAATGTTTGATCAGATTTTGGTCTGAGTTGCAGAGAGAGAAAGAGAGGGGTGGGTCTGTCTCTTGATCTGCTTCTATACTCTTTAGCCGTTTTTAAATAGGAATTGTGCAAATTTGCAGGAAAGCCCAATCAGTCTTCTTTCAGCATTTAGCAGTATAAAACCAAATCGGGGAGTGCAGCAAAATGCTGCCTGCCTACTTTTGTTTCTAGAGACAGAGCGCAACGCATCATAATCTGAAAGCCACGTCCCCAAAGGGGAAACGAGCCCCGCTTTCCCCTCCGCTTCTTCGCTCGTTCACTCCACGACTGAATTGCTAGCTAGCTAGCTAAAATTATTAGCTATAGCTAGCTAATAATTAGTTAATAATAAGATGGCAAAGGATTATTTTAGCATGCTATATTGATAAGCTTAATATTGCCGGTCTACCTCAGTGTCCCTTCTCCTTACCTTGCTCGTCTTGGAAAAAACATGAGCAGAGCAGAAATTAGTCAGTTAACTAAATGAACCACTACTCCCCCATCTCCACATTCTCCCCTTACTGTAGTCCGAGCATGATGTGGAGATTCTTTTTTAAGAAGATGAGCATTTCGGCATGCTCAGCCGTCAGCCTGCTCCTACTACTGGCACACGTTGTTGTTCTGAGACATGCCTCTACATGCTGGTAGATTGATAGAAGTACTAGAGCGGACCACTGGAATGGACTGCTTGAATCGCGGATCGCTGGGCACAATTATAACAGAAGTTGCATTCATACTGTTAATGCTTTAGCTTAACATACATAAATGCAGTTAAATGTTACTCTAAAAAATACATTAGGAGGGTTTGACAAAGTGTTTGCTGCACACATAGGCATACCGAGTGTCAGGATCCCACAATTTCTTCCCTGTTGAAGCCTCACGTTTTATTGCCTGTATCCACTTTTGTCTTCTGCAAGGTTCCGTTTTTCTGCTCGGCAGCCGATCAAAGCTAAGCTCTGGGTTTTTAGCCTTATTAGCTGTGCAGCCTCGCACACAGCAACTTTTCAGCATTTGGTCTTAGGGAAAACTCAACAGGCTGGAAACGGAGGGGCAAAGTATGAGGGGAAAGCGGGCCTTGTTTCCCCTTTGCTGGCGTGGCTTTCAGATTATGACGTGTTGCGCTCTGTCTCTATACAGAATGTTATACATGATGTGCCTTTGTATTGTTTTGAATGTAGCCTAACAAAACGTGTAGCTCAGCATGTGATGTAAACAGTGACGTGGGAGGGGAGCCGTGGCTGGTCAGCCCTTCGGCGATTCTCTCATAAGTTGGCCTGTCCTTCACTGTTCCCGTCATTTGACGGTTAATGGCCTCTTCATTTTCCTCGTCTTCAATTCCTTGTCTCCCCAGTTGCTGATCTTTATTGTAGTGTTTGTCAGGTTTGCGTTTCCCTCTTGCTACTAGTACTAGCTGCTCATTCCTGCTATCAGCTGTTTCCTGTTTATCCACCGCCAGTGGGTCGCACGTGCGGCATACCTACGGCGTCATCAACAGCTCCTCCCACAAGTCATCAACAGCCCCTCCCGTGGCGGAAGGGTGCCTCGTTCATTTTAAACCAAAAAAGTTCCGCCAATATGTCTACACTATGAGGCGGGAAATTGGGCACCTCGGATCAACTCGCCAATCTGGCTCTGTGTGTTTAAACGTTCGCAGCTTTCCTGTAAAACGGCCCAACATTCGCCGAAAATCTGGCAGTGTAAAAGGGGCTTTTGTGTCCGTGGTGGCGGCGTGACTGGGAGGCAATACGAAAATGCGGAAGTACAGCCTGTAGTTTGAGCAACAGCCAGAGTTAAGCCGGGGGGCGAGGAGGGATATCTAGGCACTGTTAGATGGAGGAAAGTTTACCACAGTTCTTTTACACATACTACCCCCTTTGTTTTGATACAAAGCTGGTTGAAAATTAGCTAAGTATCCCTTTAAGTCAGTATTTGTAACCATTAGAGACATGTTGAAAAGCTGAAATGCCATGTTAAGATTAGCAGAAATAAAAGACGTGGTGCTTTGGGTAAACAGACTCCACACTTTGTGTTCATTGGCTGAGAGTTTTGAGAGATTTTGATGTGAAGCAGAACAGCCTGTTAAACCTCTAAAGACTCTTTATTCAGTGCATCCTTCACTGGCTATCCATCCACTGTAACATTTTATGAAGTGCAACTGCAGCTGCTGCCGCTCCACCAAAGGCACAACTTTCAGAAGGAATGCAGGAATTCAAGGTTGGCTGGTTCCTGGTCTCAGCGATATTACCCTCTGGAGGAAGGGGGCATCAATCGCGCTTGTCTGGAGGAACAAAAGCCTGTGTCTGCAGCCGGGGAGTTTTTTGTTTTTATTTATTTATTTATATTCCCCCTCTTCCCCCCACCCCCGCCCTCCCTTTCCCCAAAACTCCTCATCTGACTTTCATTAAAAACTCAGTAGGGTTCTCCAAAGTTCCACATCACATAAAAAAACATCAAAGCAAAGTAGAAAAATATCTTCATACAAATTGGGAAATCAAATTTGAACATTCCCTTTGAAGGAAGACTTTATGTGTATCTGTGTTTGTTTTTTTGTCTTTTTTTAATTTTTTTTTTTGGGGGGGGGGGTATTTTATGTCTCTTCTTTCAGTCCTCTGTTGGACACCAATTTTTTTTTAAAAATGCAGCAGATTATGAATAAATGATCGTAGCGCCACGGGCATCAAAAAGAGAATTAATGTGATTTTAATCTCTGATTTATCCACCAACAAGATGCTTCACTCAGTTCATTTTTCTCAAATTTAGTTTACTGACCCAAAGATTCAGAAAGATTAAGTCGGGTCGTGCAGCTGTTTCATTTCACTCACAGTTCTTCACTTTGTTTTCAGTCACATAAGTTCCTGGTGTCACTTTGTGTTTGGCTCATATTTCTTAGATTGTTCTTCCTTCTCCTGTGACATCCCTCTGACCGCTCGATGACCACCCTCCTCCGGCGCTCCCTGCAATTACAAAACATGATTAATTTACTTGGAACCCGGCTGGTGTGGTACATCCCGAGGCCTGATGAATATGATGCAGTCTGTCTCTGCCAGGCCCCCCTTTTCTCTCTCATTGTACAATCATTCTCATTACCATGCACAGCAACCTTTCCTCCACAAGGTCAGCTTTTGCATGTGACGCACAACGGTAACTACAGTTCACCATTCCCCACTTAGGAGAGAAAATAAAGTCAACTGGTTGCAAATGGGAGCACCATCATTCTTGGTTTATTCTAATTATCCAGTCTGTCTTCCTATAAGTACACTGGATCAGTCATTGCTGAAGAAAGGGGGGGGGGGGGGGGGGGTGAGAGAATAAGATGGGAAGGATGGAAAGAGAAGTGGAATGGGGTTTGCAGGAAGTGACAAAGCAAGCAGGGAAAAAAAGCATGTGGGAGGGGAGAGATAAGTAAAGGTGTGAAATCTGTAGGAAGACATGGCAAGGGGAGGAGAGCGAATTGAGAGACGGGATGAAAGAGACAGAAAGGGTGACGAAAACACTGAATACTTTGAGAATCAAATTTCTCATAAAATGCATCTGTGCTGCTGAAAATAAATGATTGTGATCATCGGCTCTGTACCTCTGGGCGAGATATCTATAACCTCCGAGCTGCTTTTTATAATGTTCAACCTAAACACTACATACTGAGAGAAGCGCAATCTGAGGCCAAAGAGCTGTTTTATGATGACAGGCTCCTCCACGGCACAGCTTCTTTTATTCAAGCCCCGCTAACATTTTAGAGATATTTCAATAAATAGCCTTCACACAACGAGTGTCTTTAACTACAAAGAAGCAAAACAAGCCTGACAGTGCTGTGTGTATTTTTTCCCTCCTTTGAATTTGGTCATTATTCTGCACAGAGCTGAGAGGAAGCCAAGTGTGGCAGGTGAGAGCATCTCGACGAGACAGCTGTCAAAGCCACTCTGGATGCAAGGGCAGTGCAGGAGTGCAGGAGAGCAGCATCACCAGCGGAGGCCCCGTCGCTCCGACTGGTGAGAGGCAGGTACAGTTGGTGTACAACAAACACACAAACACCGGAAGAGTCACGCTAACACACACACACCTGCATGGGTGGTTTCATTGCCATGGCAACCGGTGATTGATCCCCTGAGTTATGCAGTGAGAGAGGGAATATTAATGACGGAGAAGAAGCAGCGGCGGAGGATGGAAAGTGACGGCATAGTGGGTGAGAAAACAGCTAACATACACACAGAGGCTCACAGTAATATGCTGAGGGAAGGATCAAAGAAAACAGCATGTAGAAAGATTTGTGTTTGGCCATGTCTGCAAGGCAACACTGTCACACTGCAGGCTTTCATGCTCGATTTCAAACTGCTGCTCGCTGCCGATTGTGTGGATGACTGTTGGTACTGTATGAACTGTTGGTTGTAACCCACATAGGCACTCGAAAAATATCCACAACTTAAACCTTTGTATTCTTTTTTCATTGTTAAAGGGGAACCACAGATGTAAAGCTCAAGATCACTTTGCTTATCAGGAACAGTACTACTCAGACAATGAAAACAATTGAATGCATAAAACCTCTGACTGCTGTGGGCGATCATTATCATGTCTGAAATGATCAACTCAGTGACGTCTACTGTTGGGCTCTACATGTCTCCTCTAGAGAGACTTTGCCCCATACCTGCAGTATCAACACGTTCTCACTCCTAATTCGTCAAATATATAAATGCTTGGTTAGTGGTCCTAGGCATCAAACTATGATGCTCCAGGCAACTCTGTCTGCTAGTTGACTGAGTGGATATACAGGTGCAGGACTGCGACACCAGAACCCTGGGTCTGCATTCAGACTCCTGTCTGTGGTTACGATTTGCATACCATGTACATTTGCTTATCTATGGTTTCACTAACAAAGACCACACCAATAAGATAAAGAATTTGAATGATTTATTGCATATGATGGATTATGGGATGAAGGGTTGAGGGATGTGGGATGAAGGGATGAAGGGTTGAGGGTCGAAAGGATGAAGGGATGAGGGATGAAGGGTTGAGGGATGAGGGATGAAGGGTTGAGAGTCAAATTGATGAGGGATGAAGGAATGAGGCATGAAGGGTTGAGGGTCAAAAGGATGAAGGGATGAGGGATGAAGGGTTGAGAGTCGAATTGATAAGGGATGAAGGAATGAGGGATGGAGGGTTGAGGGTCGAATAGATGAAGGGATGAGGTATGAAGGGTTGCGGGATGAGGGATGAAGGGTTGAGAGTCAAATTGATGAGGGATGAAGGAATGAGGGATGGAGGGATAAAGGGATGAGGGATGAAAGGTTGAGAGTCAAATAGATGAGGGATGAAGGGTTGAGGGATGTGAGATGAAGGGATGAAGGGTAGCTGGCGAGCATGGTGATGAACGTGTTGAGTCAAAGGCAGGAACACAGGAGGGATCCCAGGAGTGAGACTGAGTGGGGGAGTTGTCTCTTCGTGAGCTCGGCTTCAGATAGAGCCCCAACTGGTTCCTGTATGCAGAAGGGAGGAGAGAAAAAGGTGTGTGCATCAGGTGTGCTTAAATACTGTTGGGCAGAAATGGGATGTGTTCGAGCCGTGGTCTTTGTTCCCGAACCTAGTTATAAAACTACATATAACAGAAACTGCAACTGGACAGAGAATCTCACCTTCATTTTAGTTATTTCAAAAGAGACACTTTACACATATTTTCCATTTTAAAAACATTTGCCCTTCAGCATTAAAATCTCATACCATTGCAACCCTAGTCATGTGGTATACTATGTTACATTATTAAAATAATTCAACTTTGACTTTTGTTTTCATGGGGGACACAAACAGCGTCCTCCTGGGTTGAAGTTCTGTGTTTGTTTGACCCATCCGTACACCTTGACCTTCTTCATAGGTCGACTTTCTCCTTCTCTACACTACGTCAGTTTCAGATCGTTAATAATGACCCTCGCATCACATGCAAACACTTAAAGGTACCTTGGTGCGTGGGTATCAGATGCTGTGGGCCGCTGAAAAAGTTTCAGTATTTGAGAAGTTGCGAGTGAGAACAGGTTGGCACTGTAGCTCAGTTAGCAGCTCTTTAACAGATGCTTTCTGCTGTATGGGGGTAGCGCCAGGACATAGTCATAGTCTCTTATTGCAGTAAACATTACTCTGCTCCTGTGCTGAATACCTTGCTGACCCCTGAATATAGTACAGTTGAATACAGAACAAATCTCTTATTCTTGAACAACGTTGTCTCTCGCCATTTGTGAAAGCTTGCTCATACCAGCAGCTAAATGCGAGAGGCACAACAGGGCATACAGTTATGTTGTGGTCATAGAAGGGCCAGAGAATTCAGTTTAACTTAACTTTCAAATGTAAGGGGACACAAAGAAATTTTAAGCAGAAAAAAGGCAGGGTTTTTTTCACACAATATGTGCATTCCGTATTGAAAAAATAACTTACATGTACCTCTTTATGTGTGAAAGTCATGGGTGTCTGAAGAAGAGATGCTATCCAGTTGCTTCATAGACGGTGTAGGAGCCAACATTTTTGGGGCTTGACCCATATGAAGGAAAAAAAACAGGAAGTATTACCATGTTCTCTGCGTCTTGCAGATCCCCTAACTTTATGAAAGTACAATACTTAATTGCTGGAGTGCCTCTTTGAATATATGCAAAAATGCACTGGACCTGTGCCATTAAAAAATACAGTGCTGCTTCTTCACAATGGATTCAAGGTCCCTTTCAAAAACAACTTAATATTTTTAAGAAAGGTGGCACAAAATCAAAGGTGCACCCCTGCGGCCATAGACGGTTAATGACTATTACACTAACATGAAGCTGCGGATGGTTGAGTGAGAACCATTACTTTTTCTCTTACAATTTTATCGAGGTGTGGTATGTTAGAATATTGATTACCATGCCTAAGACCATAATTGGATCATACAGCCCCACACGCTGAAGACATACTGTACTGTAGATATCCATTTTGGTTCGAGAATTCTCTTTTCTTACCTGTTGTCACCACATTTTGCAGCAAAATATGTGGTTTTAAGTTTTAACAATAATGGTGTCAGCAACCAACAGTTTCTTTTTTTTTTACCCCACTATCAATTAGTAAATCCAGCAATCATCTACCTGGGTTAACACTAATGAGGACTGCCCATACCAGAGCCTAAACTGTTTATGCTGTGCAGGGTCACAGGCGCTGGAGGCGGGGCAGATCAGCGGCCCGTCCAATGTCTAACATGTATAGCTTCATGCCTCCGAGTCATTTGCTGTCACCAATTAACCTTTGTGGGAGGAACTGGGAGAAAAATGGAAATGGAGAACATGTGGGAGGAAACTGGAAACAGAGAGAATGAAAACTCCAGTTTAAAGCATGTTAACAATTAGTTGGAACTTGGAATTGATTCTTTTTCTGAAGGAAAAGGAATGATAGCAGTGGTGCTCCTGGTGTCTCCAACACCCACAGACTCTCTTGAAGAGAAGCCGTTTTAAAAAGATAAAAAGATCAAGGCACATTTTTTCACTTCAAGAATTGATTAATTTTCTCTTGTTAGGCTAATCAATTAATTGACGGATTGTTTCAACAGTAGTCTCCAGTGTTTGCATTTCCATATTGTATCTCTCAGACAAATGCTGCCTCATCGAAAGTCATTGCTTCTCCCTTTTTTTCACATTTATGCAGCACATTGTGTATCCTCGTAGCCCTGCAACATCAGATCTGTGCCTCCCGTGAAGGTAAAAACAGAGACGCTACACTTTTAGATACAGTGTGAATGCAGTCAACAACATGGTGATAGAACAACAAGAAACGGAGCTTGTAGATAAGAGAAGCCATGAAGAAGATGGTGACAAGTGGATGAGTCGGAGGAGGAGAATCGTCTCTGAGGTGCATCAGGAAAAGGCTTATTACCACAGAGGACTTGTAACAAATGCAATGTCTTTTGTAGAAAACTGCAGCTGGGGAAAAAAACAACCGTCAATCATGAGCCGATATAGGAACAGACAGTGCAGACCATTCATTCTGATCAAACGTTTGTAATCCTGTTGAAGAAAATCAGCACCACATGTAAAAATAACACGGGTGCAATTCAGTGGCAACATGAAAGGATTCACTGTCAGTCACACTTGCTTTTCAAAGGAATAAATAATATGCATGATAATGACAGCACACTTTTTTACATATGGAACACATTAATTATTAATGTGTTTCTTCCTCTGTAAGCAATTATGGATGGAAAACATCACTGCTATGAAGAGCATATTTTTCTTTCTTTCTTTGAGGACAATGAGGCTCAGCATGCTGAAACCTCGCCCTCTCTGACTTCAGGGCCAGCAGCACTGTAACCCCACAGCGGCAACCTGGGGATCCGCTGGCACGCAACTCGTTTATTTTATTTTTTTTTCTGCTGATTCCCTTTCCCCGCAAAGAAGATTATTGTGCTCCTGATAAAGTGTTTAAGTTGCTGCAAGGTCAACGTAATTCCTGCTCCAGATAAAGCAACACATAGAGACCTGGCGCTCTGCTTGGGGGCTCTGAAGCCAGCTGATAATACTGCATTGGGGGAAGGATTCTTAAAAAAGATAAGAGAGAGAGGAAAAAGAAAAAAAGAAGAAGGGGAAGGGAGAGTTTGGGGAAGATGGATCGCCAGCTTCCATAGCCAACAGGAAGTCATCTGTGATTGCCGCAGGCCACCCACACAGGAACAGTGGCAGCGACAGGCCATTTACTTATCTACCTTGGCCTACCGAGCCTCAGGGCTTGAGGATTATTAGAGATAAATGCTATATTTTCCTCCTGACATGTGCTTCTACTGCGCACTACATTAGTTATTGTCCTGTTTATGCCTACTTTGCACATACAAATCTGATGTTAAATTTGGAAAATGCATGTGACAGGTGATATTGAACCAAAGCAAATTGTCATTGACTGAGCAGAATAATACTGCACAGTGTCAAAAGTGTCAGTTGTGTCTGCTTCAAACAAAGTTGTCCCTTCTCAGTTGATTGGATCCTTCCTTAATGTCAGGCTCTGTCGCTGAACATTGGCTGCTGAGCAATACAACAAAGCAACTCTGCCCTCTTCAGTGTAAAAGCAGAATTACACCAAACATACCTTGTTTGGCTTTGTCTCAGATTTGATGGAGCACAGGTGGGAAAAAAACCCCTCAAATTTAAGCCAGTTTTTCTCACATTTCTCAACGCTGAATGAAACTGTGCATGATATTTCAAAAGAATCAATTAATCTGTCAAACATTTCTCCAACCCATTTGCATTTTTATAATACATTCATACCTTGTCCTGTACATTGTGCTGTTGAAACATCAATCAACTGTTAAAAACACAAAAGAGTTCAGTGCTTTGATACATTTAAATGGCTTGACTCACATTATGTATCTGAGACTCTGAAATGATAATAATGGATATTGTGTTTTTGATACCAGCACTGCCTCTGATTTAAATGTCAATCAAATATAACCACAACAAAGTTTTGCTCAAGATGTGCAGCACATCAAGCACCTTCGAACATTTAATGAATGTATTCATGCAGAAGCATTTTTAATGTGCAGCTTGAATGAGTGTGTGATAAAACAAATTAATGTGTTTAATCAACTCAGAGGGAATAACACTGTATAGCGAGGTGCTGTTGACCTTATTTGTAGGGGACAAGAGCACTCGTCATCGTGGAGAGATACAGATCAGTGGAAGTAGGGTTCAGTAAGTGTTTCAGCATCGTCCAGGGGGCCGTTTTATTTGCCATCTTGTATCAAGAGCTCCAGGATTACTGTGCTCAAGGAGCTGTGAAATCTCTTCTGACACCTCGAGCCACTGAAACAACTGGTGTCCGCCTCTCCTATCACAGAAACACACACTGGCCGGCGTCCATCCTGAATAACAAGGAGAGAACCCCACCCCACCCCCATCCCCCTACCACCACCCGCTCTCTCTCACACACACACACACACACACACACACACACAGTCAAAAGAATTGGAACCTGTCCTTTTTAGACTTCTAAACACTAACCTGACATGCCACCAATCCAATTTGTGTCAACAGCAGTCCCTCCGCCCGTCCCCTCGACAACAACAACAACAAAAACAGCAATTCGTGTTGACAGCAGTCAGGAGAATACTTACTTGACACATTGTCGTAACCTTCCCTAAAACAAATGTCACCGTCAATAGCGTGACCCGTCTCAGCTGACGCGAGCCATGTCCAATCTTTCAGCAGAGACATTTAAAAAACCAACGATGACACATGAGCAGGAGAGGAGCACAGAATTCATTTAAACCCTACAAATAGAACTGTGGAAGCATGTTTCTGATTTTCTCCCATGTAATCCTTAGTCTAGATGACACCTTGGTGGTTTTCTGTTAAATAAGGAAACTTTATTTTTTGGCCCGCACTGAACTTTGTACTGCTACTTCGGACAGGTTGTCCATGCTATTTTCGTAGTCCTGTGCTGACATTTTGGGTCGCTGATTTTATAAAAAGAAAAAGAAATGGAGGGTTTAGGGCTTCCTGATAATGTATAATTGAAAAAATAAACAGCCTGTGCCCAGCTCCAGAAAATGTTTCTCATAAATAAAGAAAAACATTCTGCCAGAAATGTGCTGCCTCTGTTTTCATTTCTTATTCAAGCAACACAAAGGTCACTGAGGGTCACTGAAGGTCCACTGTGTCCCCTCTGAAAGATACACATAAAGACACACTCCACCCCAACAACACATACATATGTATATACTATTTACAAAGAAGCAGTGGGATAAAGCAAATATGTGGCCTAAGATCACCTAGTTTTGAGGTTACAAAGTATGTTTCAAAAGTAGAGTTGAACATTGCCACATATCCTGAGATTTGGTTGAAAGTGACCACAGAGCATTAATATAGCATCAAACAAGCAAAAATTAAGCTGCAAATGACATATCAGTTATGAATCATTCATATGATTGAGCTTACGACAGTCCCGTTAAAACAATCCTCACAACTTCGATAATTTTTTTTAACCCTTTGATTCTTTTGATTGGTGGACCCTTACGGACTAAAGGAATCAACACATTCTCCCGCCGACCTCGTCACATATCGACATTTGGTCATGGACTATCCACGTCCAGATACGATGTGAAAGGTATCTTTGGTGCATTGGTTGTCGATGTTCTGGGACATTGTGTCAAGTTCTGCATGTATGCATTGCCTTCTTTCAAAATACACTTCCGTTTTCACAGTTTTTTTTAATAAATGCACTACGTTGGTACAGCACTGCAAATTGGGCCATCAAATCACAGCATCCGTGGGGAGAGGACACGGAATTCTGTGCGCTTTTACGCACGCGGGTCTAGGCGATCACGGATATTTGATGTGGGAAGATGTAGCCAGATGTATTACCTGTTTTTAAGCGGCACCGAGATACGTGGCTCGTCCGTCCGTCCGTAGCACAAGTCATGTGCGCCACTTCACCACCGAATCGTGCGTAAAAGCGCAAACAATTCCGTGTCCTCTCACCGCGGATGCTGTGATTTGATGGCCCAGTACTCATTGTAGCCCACTGGCGAACGACCCCCTTAATGACCGCACCATTTTAATAGAACGGAGCACGTAAGCTACTGACCTGTTGCCAAACCTGGTCTCACACCATTTCTTGTCATATTCACAGTCTATCACAGTTAGTCAACAATTAGTATCACCCCCCTCCCCCCTAAAAAAAAACAAAACCTTTTTCATGTACTAATTTTTCATAACCGTTTATGATCTCAAACACATGTAAACGTGTACACGGACTCACCCCTACTGACGACCACTGATAGAGACCAACAAACAAAAACAATTGCAAAACCAGCTGTAATATAGCGAGTCATTGCTGTGTTTCTAGCAGCTTTTTAGGCAATGAATGTGGGTATTTTGTAGCAGGTCGTTGCTAGAACAGTGGTATGAGAAGCTGTTGTTTTGTACTGAGACATTGCTGCTTTTACAGTGAGGACTGTGTCCCTGAAACTGTGTATTTTATGCCAAAACATGATCTTTTTTCTAACTAATACCAAGTGGTTTTTGTGCCTAAATCTAACCACAAATAACCGCAGTATTTTTGAAATGTAAAGTTTCAATGTAGCCTTTTTAATGTGCAAATGTATCATATGCATAGTTTGCAGAGATGTACAGTGCCAACATTCTGGCGATTAAGCTGACATAAAATGTCAGTTATGGCATGGCCTTAAAATAAGTTCACACCAGGCAAGCATTGTTTTAATAATAAGTTAAGGGAATAAAACAACTTGTGTGAATGTGTGAACACACAGCGGGGAATTGCTAAAGCCTCTTCACACTCTGCGTCCACCCACACAGGGGTTTTCACATACTGTGCCTGATTGGACCTCTTCTCAGGACCTTGTGGGTGTGAACAGGCTGGGTTTGATTGATACCTCCCTCACTCTCCTGTAATTTCCAGTGTATCTCCACCCAACATCAACCTGAGCGGAGGTCTACTCAGACAGACTGATTAAAAACACCTGCGTGGGTGCACAGGGGCATTTAATGTGGGATGAGGTTGTCACAAGGTTGTCATCCATGGTCCTGATCTCATAGCATTCTCGTAAGTATTCCAACATGCAAGTAAACTAGCACTTAACCAATCACTAGACTAAGTTAAATCATGACATTTATTCTATTCAACTGGGTTCTTGTAGAGCCTATAAATTCTCCCTACAGACTGTTTAGTCTTGAGATACAACATTCAAAGACAATGTCAGAGAATCAAAGATGAGTTGAGTTTTAATGCCAGTTCAGTGCCTTAAGTTAGTCATCTTCTTCTAAGTTACCTTATCATGTTAATATTTCGTATTCAGAGCCATAAGAGACATTATTTTCATCATTGATTAATATGACAAAAACTATTACTCTCTGAAATAATCATCTTTCGATTGACTAATCCACTTATCATTTCAGCTCTGGTTCTTTTCCTCAAAAGACTCAGAAGTGAATCCGGCTATTAGCAAAAGCTTTCAAGACACTCTTGAGTCCCTATGACTCAACACTTCCTTCTCCACATGAACAGTGACATAGATTATGGGTTATGACACTGTAGCTGAGTTCAGGTAAAGATTGTGGAAATGGAACCCAACAGCAAGAATATCTTAAGTGCTATAGGCAAGTGGACATGCTTGAGTTTCTTGAAGACGTTTCACCTCTCATCCAAGAGGCTTCTTCAGAACTACCAGTCATCAGGATTTAGCACTTAAGATTACCATGACCTGAATGACTGATACAAAAAGCCAGAATAGATGTTGGTATTGCAAAACTGCGGTTATGTTACATTGGTATGTTTCATATTTAGGAGATATGTGAAAACGTTATATTTCTTCTATTAGAAATGTACAACAATTTAATGCTGAGCAAATTACGTTTTCTATTTACTTAATGACAGTGTTGGGGGTCGTACCTCAAAAAAGTAACGTATTACACATTACTTAGGAAAAAGTAATCCCTTACTTGGTTACTCCCTGGAGAAAGTAATTAGTTACAATACTCTTTACATTACTAGTTACTCTGTAAAATTGCCTGAAATGCATTGTCACGTAATTTGCCACATATGTGTTACATATGTGTAACAATCCTAAGGTAGGTATAGTTTACCTGTTTACCTCAGATTTTGATGTTACTTGTTGAAAAGAAAGCCTTTGCTGCTTGCGTGGGGTCGAGGCGGGTGACTCAGCTTGGCTCTGTGGGTCTCTCGCAACTAGCTTAGTGTCGTCTCTGCAGATGCTTCGTGAGATTGGATGTTGTGTTTGCGGCAGTAGATAGCAGCTTGTGGCCTGGGCAAAGTTTGCACCTCACTGTCACATTCTTGTCCTTCCATGCAACAAACTTGAAATAATGTGAATATGTCCACCCATCAAAAGTTGTGGTCGTTGCTGACGGTGAGAGGGGAACTGCTGTTGGCGCCTCCATTTTTAAAGCCTGCTCACATTGACTAGAGTCAATCGGCCAGAGTGACGACTCTTGCCTGAACCTAACCAATCAGCAATTGTTATCATTCCTCTTGCCCAACCCGAACCAATCACTGCTCCCCGTCCCTCCGGCTCATCTATTCTAGGGGTGCGTCCCAAGTCTCTTAAAATTATTGCTAACCACCTAACCTAACTGTTTAGTCCCTCCCACTTAGGCAAACATTTAAGGAGTCAGGAGTTAGGAGTGAGGAGTGAGGACTGCTGATAAGAGACATGAGACGGCCTTACTCTGAAGCGTCACGTGAAACGACATCCTGTCCTGTGTGGAAGCAAAAAAGTCAAGGTCCTGAGCTGTGCCAGAAAGCTCGCGATCTCGCTCTTCTCTTCTCAAACGGACTTTCTTTGTCTTCCATTAGATATCAAAAACTCAAATACTCAGAGGTCAAAAAAAATCACTGGAGACACGTAGAATCAGATGCAACTGAGTTTAATGTGCTCGCAGGCAACAAACACATCACAACTCAATGAGTCAAGCTCCGGAGCAAGACTGAAATTTCTTTGTTTGCGCTCACTCTTTTATCGTAGAATTTCTGCTGAGTCATCTCTTTTCCTTAAACTTTTCCACTGGGCGCTGATCATAAAGGTGTCACATTTCTGCTGAGTTTTAGTCCTTCCCACCATATCGGTGTCACATTTCTGCTGAGTTTGCACTTTTTTAGTCCTTCCCCCTCTAGGGTCATTATCAGGACAAACTGCAATTCCCCTAACTTTCCACTAGTGTTTTCTGAACCCATCCTCATGCTATTTTTAGAAATGATTCACAGTGAGTCCTAGGTACTTCTCCACCACAATGCTTAAGTGCTCAATGAGTGTGTGTGTGTCATAAGAATACATGAAATATTAAACCAGTGTGTAATTTGTCAGTTGCACAGATTATATTGCTTCAACACGTATCTTTTAAAGGTCAGTTTAAAGGTACAGTACGAACACTATAGTAAATATTACACTACACCTGATGACGGCGGCACAGCTGGATCTGCTGCATAACGGAGCCAGCATTTGGCTTACATCCCAAGTCCCATTAGTCCCAAGCCCCCCCCCCCATTACCATTGTTATTGAGTCATTTGTCGAAGTTTGTGGCAATTAAAGAACGGTCTGTAGCCCTGTCACTGTCACTGTGATCAGTATCATTATCATTATTATTATCATTATTATCACTATTATTAAATCCACTCGCCATCATTCAACAAGTCAGCTGCTGAGTAAATAAGACATCAGACCTGTCAGTCTACCTCAATCAATTCAATTTTATTTATGAAGCCCAATATCACAAATCACAATTTGCCATCCCTCTGTCCTCTGTCCTTAGGACCCTCACAGCTGATCAGGAAAAACTCCGCAAAAAACCCCTTTAACGGGGGAAAAAACGGTAGAAACCTCAGGAAGAGCACAAGGAGGGATCCCTCGTCCAGGACAGACAGACGTGCAATAGATGTCGTACAGAACAGATCAACATAATAAATTAACAGTAATCCGTATGACACAATGAGACAGAAAGAGAGACAGAGAGAGAGAGAGAGAGACAGAGAGAGAGACAGAGAGACAGACAGAGAGAGAGAGACAGAGAGAGGTGCAGGACAGACGGTAATGACAGTAGCTTACAACAACATTAATGAAAGTAATAATAATAATTAATATTAATAATTACCTACAGGCTATTAAACATTATTCCACTCACATGACATGCAGGACAATTAATGATGGGCAAATGTGTTTGTGTATGTGTTTGTGTATGTGTGTGCGTGGTGTTATATCATTCAAGCAGCTGCACATTTAACAGCCACGCATCACAGTCCGCTGAACACCGCAACGGGTTGTGAATGAAATAAACTTAATTACAACATGACAGGGGCGGCACGGTGGTCTGGTGGTTAGCACTCTCGCCTCACAGCAAGAGGGTTCCCGGTTCGATCCCGGGCGTGGAGTGCGGAGTTTGCATGTTCTCCCCGTGTCAGCGTGGGTTCTCTCCGGGCACTCCGACTTCCTCCCACAGTCCAAAGACATGCAGATTGGGGACTAGGTTAACTGATAACTCTAAATTGTCCGCAGGTGTGAATGTGAATTGTTTGTCTCTATGTGTCAGCCCTGCGATAGTCTGGCGACCTGTCCAGGGTGTACCCTGCCTCTCACCCGATGTCAGCTGGGATAGGCTCCAGTCCCCCCGCGACCCTCAAGAGGATGAAACGGTTAGAAGATGAATGAATCAATGAATGAATGAACAACATGACAGTCTTGCGAAAGACGAAATATCATTAACGTTACTCTTTGTAGTCACGTAGGCATGTGAATTACAGCGTTTCATTGCAAAGAATGCACGTAACTGGCATACTTCCGCTGTTTCTTCGCCATCTCGTTCAAATGAGATAGACGTAGGGGGCGGGTATTTATACGTCATGGCCTCAAGCTGAAAAATACTTCCTGTTAGGAACCTCTCGTGTTACCTTACTCATTGCACCTAACAGATCCCTCCTAACGCCTAACGCTAACTCCTTACTGGCAGGAATAAGAGACATGAGACGGCCTTAAAGATGGCGGACCTTGAATGACTTCCGGTTAAAGTAAGGAGTTAGGAGTTAGCAGTATAAAATAAGAGACTTGGGACGCACCCTAGCACTCCTTCTTCTTCTTCTTCTTCTTCTTCTTCTTCTTCTTCTTCTGCTGTTTATTGGTGGTTGGCAAATAATGAATTGGTGCATTACCGCCACCAACTGGAATGGAGTGTGGATCAAAATGACTCATATTACACCCTCTCACTCCAAACGATGGGGAGACATTTACAGTCAGCAGCTGTGTTGTGCGTTTTATTGTCCCGATAATCTTGCAATGAAAATTGATGAATTTATGTAACGCAAGTAACGACTTAAGTGTTTGATTAGTAACCACGTTACTTTGTGGAAACGTTGTTACTTGGTTACCCTCAACACTGCCTAATGAGAAAAAGGTTGTGATTTAAAGTTTTAGCAATCTGGCAAGTCACAAAAAATACTGAACATATCAACAAAATGTTAACTGAAAATGTATTTCAGTTGTTCTGCCCAAATAAGTAATCTTGCAGTACAGTATCCACTCATTTTATCACCTTTATTAACAGGCAACCAAAATCATTATCTTTCCCTAACCCTTAACCAATGTGCTTTTGTTGCCAAAACCTAAAACAGGACTCAGGACATGAACCTGAAGTTCTGCTGTCAGTGTCCCGCATGAATATAGTATGTCATTACCTGAAAACAACGTCTCCATGGAGTGATTATATTTCTACAACGTAATTAAGAGCTATTTCTAGAAGAGAATGTTGGTTTCTTTGTGTCTCAGTTATATGTTGTGACAATTCTGGTTGGTTCAACATCTGGTTAGGTTTAGGCACAAAAATATTTGATTGGGGTTAGGAAAACACTATGTTTTGGTTTATCCCTAACTCTCACTGAAAACTGGTTTGCTGCTGCTGTCTGCTGCTGATGGCCATCTTACCCAGGTGTCACAACATTCACCATTTTTCCTTCCACCTGATGAGAAACTCAGGTTATATACATATAATCTGAACAAGGTCATATGTATTAAATGTACAAATGCAACATATCCATGGTTTGCAAAGGTACAATGCCAAGACTTTATTCTGGCGCCCAGGCTGGGTCATGCTTGAATTAGAAAAACAACCTTAAATTTTATTATAGGTATTACACTAAAGATCTTTTTGGCATGATTCAGTTGCTGATGGCAGGTTGTCAAGAGTTTAATGCCCCATTCACAGTCAGACTCAAACACCGGAGATGCTACACTGCCATTCATTGTGAATTGAACCTTGAAAAACATGACAACCGTGACTCAGAGACACAGGCCTAGTGGTGTGACATGGGGAAGTTAAGACAAAGAGCAACAATAGCAACAAAGAACTGTGCTCTTTAAGGCATGGATATCTAAAAAGACTTGGAGATCCAGGTCCCATTCATTCCTATGAGAGTTGCTCAGTGGCACATGAAGCCAAAATGGTTCAACTGCTGTGTATGAAACTTCCCAGATGATCCAGGGATTATTGGTGCTGCTTCTGCACTGTGCGGCCCATACAGCTGGTGCACTAGGGACTTCTACCAGCTGAGCTTGCTACTTCCAGTTTAGTGCTCTGTTCACTAGAATGGGGATAAAATGATTCAAGTCCTTTTGTCGGTGTTGTGATGCTCAAACAAATGTATCCACTGATTTACAGACTTCTCTTTTCCATGCAAGTCAATGGCGGAAGTCTTTTTGGGCTGCAAGGCATTACGTGATGGTATAATTGCACAGATTGGCCATTACGAGAACTGGCTTCCAAGCCCGGCACACTTCCTGGGGGCCTGTTTTGAGTCCCTCATAAAACAAATGCACCTGATTGTGTTCTATATGATGATAATATGATGCATGGAAACCTATCATTTTCCACTTTAGACGCAGTGTCTTCCAACATGTGCCAGTATAGTGGCAATATGAGAAGATAACTGCCAACTTGCAGCCGCCTATGTAAATTACATGCTCAACACAAACATGACAGCTAAAGGCATGTGAAAGCCAAGACACATCCTGCCACCTTCAATCCATATCAGACCACAACATCTTATATTATTTAGTTTTAGAAACTACTCCCTAAATCCAATGATTTCTCCTCCAACTTAATACTTATCTAATTGAAGAGAAAACATTAAGTATTTTTCTCACTTTCTGTGCGAGAAACATGTATTTGCATTTCAAAACATCCCTCTTATTCATTTTGACAAAATTCCCAAAGACAATGCTGCACCAAAGAAAACCATGAAAACCAAGAAAAGAAAGAAAACAAATGTGAATGCGTGATTGCACCCTGACAGCCAATCGGCAACCTGAGTCATGAGTGTAATCAGGAATGGCTGCTGGATCTGCCATGTCCTGCTGGCGAGCCGGTGATTGTCCACTGGAGGAGGAGGAGGAGGAGGAGGAGGAGGAGGAGGAGGAGGGGTATGGGTGGGGGTGGGGAGATAACAGTACAGCCGACGAGATTCATGACAGCCTCCTGCGGAACCTTGTGGACTGATTACACGTCCAAAAAAATGCATGCGGCAAACCGATATTAAATCAACACAGCTTATTGCCATGCCAGCGTAGGACCGAGCCCGAGCGTGGGCAAAATGCATCTGCAGCTCACCTCTATAAGCACTGTCGGCAGTGGGAGAATTACATTTCTATGGGGGCTCTGGATGAGTTAGGCAATCTTCCTTTCCACGGCAATGATTAATAGTGATGGTCCCATAAATTGTTCTGTCTGAGAAATATATTGCTGCCATAGTATCTGTTGTTTTGCACTGGGGAGGCCACTCTGCCTTTGAGGGCAGTGGGTGGATAAGCAGTCAACAATGGAGTGCAGACCCAGAAAAAATGCACTCATCTTACAGCAGAGGTAGACCTGATCCATCAAAACTGACTGTCACTTGCCATGCACAGATTTTTTTTTAGCTCTTTGGTGTGAAATTAAGCTCCCAGAGACCAAATAAATCAGACATCTGGCAGCGTTATCTCATTTTATCTGGCTGACCCTGTACGCTTGCTGTCATCTGAACAAAGGAGTCTGTATTTTTAGCTGACTGGAGGGCTATACTTGCACTTGAATCTCATCCCCAGACCATTTTCTAACGTCTTTCACTTGTCACACACTTGTTTTTATTTTCTGAATCATTGTTCAAAGTTGAGTCACATATGTTTGTCTTGACCTGGTCTTCGATTGCTGAGTAAATTGCATTCCATCACTGGCAGCGTAAATGAAAGGGAAAGTTGTACACCCAAAATCTACTTTAATCAAAACTTTTTCCAATTAGGGAACTTTTTAAGGGCTTTAGTTTTTGCCTTTTAAGAACTCCTTGTACATCTTAAAGGTTCTATATGTAACTTTTTAGATGTAGCCTTTTTAATTGATTTTTACTGGCAATGGGTGAACAAATTGCGATGCAACTTAAAATACTGAGACCCTCCCCGACTAACTTGTTTGCATAACAGTCTATGAACTGATTTCTAAAGGACTGTAAAGGAATGTTTTGCTGTAAAATCAGAAGGATATGACGTTTATGCGTGCCTCTGAGTGCCTTGCCCCTCTCCAGCTGCATCACAGAGCTAACACTGTGCAACAGCAGCTAATGTTAGCTTGAAAGGGAGTCAGCTGAAGTCAACAAACAACCAGCACCCACCACAACACAGAGTCCACACATGCTCTATTTACATAATATATATTTTGCAGCTATGGCCCTCAGATGGACCTTTACTTAGCACCCTGTACAAACTCCAATTCAGACAGCGCAACACATTGCACCGAGGGTCTGATCCCTAAGGTTAGCCAATAGCCAGCTAGCTGTAACTAGCCATAAATTTGCCAGCTGTAGATGAGTATGCCTCTCTGATTTTTTGTTTGTTTGTTTGTTTGTTTTTTGGGGTCTCACATTCGATGTCACTGACGCGCCGTAAAACAAGCTAGTAAACAGTAGACAGCGGCAAGAATGCCAGTGAAAATGTTACAGTCTTGAGTCTTTTTTATGTCCTTTACTTATACTCCATCCCAACCTAATTTAAAACAGTATTCAAGTGCTGCATGGACAGAGATGGACAGTATTTTGTGGCGGCCGGTAACTGCATCAGGTGGGCAAAGCAGCTAAAATTAGCGCATCTACCCAAGTGTCATATTTCCATTGGGCTACTTCCAATCAGAGCTGGAGCCAATAAATACCCATGACTACTGCAGAGCATAGACTGCAAAAATATGAATGTAGCTACCAGATGTCACCCAATAATTTGTGGACTCATGTTTTGAAGCTTCGAGTAAGTCATTTTGCCCCTCGCCCTACTTGTTTTTTTGGAGCCAGAAGTGACCATATTTGGGCAAGAGGCTGGGGCTATGGAGGAGCGAGGGGTGGATCTGACTGAGAAGCTGAGGACACTATGTGCACACAGTCTGTCATTCAAAGCATGCAACACTTAATTATGCATACTTGACGGGTGAGTTATACAAAATTTCACCCCCGTTACAGTTGTCATGAATGGAAAAACTACCTATAGAGATCAAAAGCATTTTTTGTACCAGGCTGTAAACATGTTTAATTCTGCTGTGAAGTTGGGCATTTTTACATGGGGATTTATGGGGATCGACTGCCTTCTGGAGCCAGCCTCAAGTGGACATTCAAAGAATTGCAGTTTTTGGCACTTTTGTATTGGTGTCATTTTTCAGACCCAGAGGCTGCCGCTTGCTTAGGGGGGCACTTGTCCTGAGAATGAATGGTGACTGTGACCTTTTACATTAAAGACAAAAACCAGATCTTAGTGGGCGTTAGTGGGGTTTTTTGTCCAATAGGAAAGGGGCTTCAGGTAGACTGCATGGAGCTGCTGTTGGTTGTTTCGTAGCGTCAGCGTTAAAATAATTAAAAAATGGCAAGTTAGTGGTCCAAATAAAACATCAGAACATTACAGATAGTAATGTTATTCTTAACGTGATTGTTAACTTTTCCAGCATTCTGTCAGCATGATGCCGGTCAATCAAGTTCAGTCTTGCAAGAAGTGCAAGTGCAAACAAAAGAATGTGCTTAATGGCCACTGGTCATTAATAACAAGGATTTTCTGACACATACAGAACTGTTAAATTGATATTTAAATTGATAATTAGAGGCTTTGTCAAATATTTTGAATCAGTGTGTGAAGTAACCCTTTCTATAAGAATTACTTTGTTAATAAAGAGCCTTTTCAAATTAACAGTAAGTTAGCATTGGGTATTTTGGTCATGTGACAAATGTTATTCCAGCATTAAGCAGCAGTTTAGTTCCGTTCCCTCCTCCATTAACTTCTGTTCAAGATAAAGATGCTCTATAGAGTTATTAAATTGAATGGGGGAGCAGAATAGTATTTTGACATTGGGAAAAACCCTACAGTACAGCTTTATTGCAGAGCTTGGCTTTAAATATGTCCTGATTTTCTCTGGCCATGGTGTTGGCTCAGTCCTGACCCCTTTGGACCTGGTCTTAAGCAGACTTGGAATCAGCCCAGGCCTTGCTGACTGCAGCCAGCTCTGACTGACAGTTTTCTCAACGCATAAAAAATGTTGAGTCTGGCTGCAGCTCAGCTCCGTTCCTGACTGAAACTCACATGGAGTGAAAAATCACAATGACACACACTTTACTTATCCGCATGATAAGTGCTATAGATTTTAGTGTTAGCTTATTGATGAACTGACTAAAAATGAGTTATTATGCACTTTGCCAATTGCCTGTTAAGCAGAAACTCCACAACACTCAATCAAGCTATGGCCTAGAGCTATGCTTTGATCAATGGAGACTACAATTGAGATTTTTCTTCAGTATCAGGCTGTTTGGCCCAAAGAAACTGCTAACTGTGGAGAAAATATAATCATGTAAACGAGACTAAAAAAAAAGCAAACAACTTCAGACTTTCTTTAGACTTTAGACTAAAAAGTTGGGGGTGACAGAAATAAAATGATACGTATAAAAAATAATACAACTAAGGGCTATTTTTTCATTACATTTTCAAAGCTTGCAAAAATGAACCAACACATAACCTTCTTTCATTATTGACTGCTCAATTATAAATAATTTCTTGCATCCATTTAAAAAGACCTACTTATTCTCAATTATGGGATCAATAAAGGTGTATCTTATCTTATCTTATCTTATCTTATCTTATCTTATCTTATCTTATCTTATCTTATTGTACTACAAAGTTGCCACTGACATCAAAATACTTCCCAAAAAGTCAGTCCTAATAGGCTGGTCAATATAGAGAGGAAAAAGTTACACGACCCCCCACAGAACTGACCAGAGCTGAACATGTGTCATTAAGAGTCAGTCATGTGGCATTTGATTTATCACTGTAGTGCAGTTTTTTATTTTCATTTTTTTCTCATAGGGATGAAGAGGAGGAGTAGACTGTGTCAGACAGTGAGGGAAAACCTGACTCATCAGTCTCACTTTTCACACATAAAAAGGCACTTGCATATTCCTTAAGGCTGCCGGTATGCCTCTTACGAAATTCTTGTCAGATGGTCAAATAACTTCTGAAACTCCCTCCTCCCACACCTTCTGACATCGCATTAGGGGAAGCTGTGTCCCACCATTTCTGTAACTTTCCAAAACTGACAAACCGGCATTCACACCCACTTCACGCCATGATTAGCCAGCTGCGAGGATGTGAGAAAGGAGCCAGATTGTGATCTTCTCTCTAGCTCTCTTTTTACAATCTTTACACAACTATTTCTGTCACTTTTCATATGAACAACCCAGTGCAGCAACACTGTGGCCTTGTCTTTTGGCATACACACATTGTATCCAGACAGCATGAAATCAGATCCAAACAACATTTGAAGGTGGCTTGAAATGTGATTCCAGTCTAGTTCCTACAGATGCATCTCAGTCAGACACTCTGTCCTTTCAAATCGCATTTCAATGTGTCTTTTTTATCACTCACAACGCGACACACGACTATGTAAAATCCAGATTGAAGGAAGTGCTGAGCAGAATTCATGCTAGCAGATACTGGCAGGACACTATAGAGAACAACATGGAGAATGCAACGGAGGAGTTCTGCACCGTGACTTGACAGCCTGATTGTTTGGAGGGCAACGTGATGGACCCTCATTTGTCATGCGTCCACATTGGAAAGCTGCGTCACCTGCGTAGATATGTAGTTACTGACGCTTTCATCATTACCACAGAACCCCATGCCAACCCAGTCTCACTCTGAAGTCGTCCGATGCTGGCACTTGGACAGTGACTTCCGGCGTCAGACACTGATAAAGAAAAACTGTCCTTTCATGTCGGCATGATATGCAGCCTGGCACCACTACACAAGGGGGAAATGTGGTGACACAACAACATAAGTTAAAGGGGCAAAAGTCCAAGTAGGGTGGATGGGTCAAACAACCACTGACTTTCACCCGGCAGGCCGATATTTGCTTCCTGTATGATTATAAAGCCAAACCCTGTTCTTTTTTTTCCAAACCCAACCATATGCATTTTGCCTAAATGTAAACGTGCGTTTTTTGTTGAAGGAAAAAAATGACAATTTGTAGTGTTGTACTGATGCAGTGCACTTATTTTGAAAGAAACTGTATGCAAACTGTACATTTCCTGTGAGAACAAAGGGTATTTTGAAAACAGACAATGCATCTAACAGGCTGAATTTAACACAGTGTCCCAGGACATCAACAACAAATGCACCCAGGGTACCTTGTACATCATATGTCGATGTGGAAAGTCCATGACCAAACGTCGATATGTGATAATGTCGGAGTGAGAATGTGTTGCCCATGCAGACAGGTGAATAGTGTCTCGACACACAAATCTGATCTGATCATCTGCAAATGAGTGCATTTACATGGACAATGTAATTCCCTTTTCATTCGGAATGAAAGTTCATTCCTATTAAAAGTGATCTTGTAAACACCTAATTCGGAATGAAAATGGCCAATGCGATTGAAAATTCATCCAATGTAAGGGGCTGGAATATTCCGTTTCTAATTCTGAATGAAAGAATTTCTCACACTTGTATACACTCATTCCTCTTTAAGTTCATTACGGTCTTTCTGCGCATGCTCGTTTCCTTGCCCTTCTGGCGCGATGACGTATATAGCGTGCACAACTCGTTGCACTAACCGGTTTCCAATCGCCAAAGCACGGTCTTCTAGCTCCCTTCTTCAACCTTCTACCTCCCTTCCCCTCCTCAACAGACGAAGCATTAGCAGAACAAGGTTGTTGTCGTACTGCTGCTTCAAGAATATAAGCAAAACAAGCCCGAAAAAGGCACTAAGAACAGCATCGTCAAGCATCTTGTTATCCGGAGCGAGGACTACAGTGTTTTCTTCCAGTAAACGTAAACACGTAACATCTGCCCCGCCCCCTATCCAATCAGAAACCTTCCCTGCCCCAAACCTTGTGCAGACCCGAATAAAGGCGATTAAACTGATCTCCTGTGTAAACCCTCATTCGGAATGAATATTTCCCATGTAAACTACCTGGAAAGACTTTAATTCCAAATTATTTCATTCAGATTTATCTCATTCTGAATGAGAAGCCATCATGTAACAGATCTGATTTGAGAAAGTAGATCTGATTTGTCTGCAGTCTGAATGTAGCTTATGAATGCCTTCCAGGAGAGATTGTCTGAAAAAATGTGCTGTTATCCCCATCTTGATACAATATTGTGTTTCCCCCCTCTGTATGATGGCCAGCTTTTCACTCCCTCTTCCTGTGTGGCTGTTCAGGCCATCTACATCATAATACACTTTTCACATCTAAGGTGGTCGGACAACATGTTGTGTGAACCAGTTCTGATCGAGCATAACCTGATCTTAACTCTCTGTGCGGAGATTATAGATTCTCCCTGTGGACAACATGTACCTGGTGTTTGTGTGGCTGTCTTCCACCAATCCAAAGATACATATCAGGAGGATCTGAGGCATGAATTGCCAATACGCATGAATGTGACAGTCTGTGTTACCATCACAGTGATGGACAGGTTTCCAGTCCATGAACCAGGAAGAAAGTGACATAAATAAATGTAGTCTATCATGAACAATTGTGATTTGCATCCCAAACAAATGTTAAGCCAGGAGAAGCAATGTCAACAAGTCACCCCATGCTGGCTCTAATTTGTCAAAGTGAAGCATCAGTTGCCTGATGCCAATGAGATGTGTGATATAGATCACACTAATGGCTGCTTAGTCTTTTCCAAAGACAAATTATCCACAGCAAACGACACACAGTCCATTTTCTGAATAAGGTAAAGTCCTGTCTCGATCCTCTAATCTATTGCTGATGTGGGACTGTCTATGATGGCAAATTGTGTTGTCTGGACAACATCACTTGATAACATTTTGCATATAGGTAGGCATATTAAATGTTCTTCGGTTATTTTGTATATGTACACACATCTATATTGGGAGACTGTATAGATGTTACAGTGGCATCACAAATGAGATGGCTCTATCGTACCCAGTAGTGCGAATATGTCCACCAGCAATTTGTCAACAAATATCAGTTCCATGTGTCAGAATTTCATAGCAGCTTGAAATGTTTTCTCATGCCTCATTACCAACTTGTTTTACATGAGGGAGGGCACACACATCTTCCTGACTGTGTCTCAAATGGTACATGAAATGTGCATTTTTAAAATTCCTGTCACTTTTAAGAGTTGTAGTTTGTTATCACATTATTCTGTCAATGAGGACTATTTAGTATTTGTGTCTAGGTTTGCTATTGTACTGCTGTAGGAGAAAAATGCCACAGGGCAGTTATATACCTACACCAGAATGAGCTAAACGTGCCTCCACAATGCTTAATTTGACCAGTAATGGAGGATTTGTCTGCTTTTCTATTCGGGAACACAGAATTAATGATGTTACATGTCTCCATTCAGAGGTTACATGCTTGTCAGTGAGGGGTGCTGTCCATTGCCATGGCAACCCTTTGGCCAGCTAGTGGGAATCCGTTTTCTGTTATCCCCCGACCAGCCTTTGGTGAAGATAACCCCAGTACAGGCTCTGCTGGTGTGATCTCCTCAGAAGAGAGGATTCTAAGATGTAGCACGGGAAGAAGTGATATCTAAAAACACACACACAAACACACACTCTTGTATCAGTTGGACCAATCCTCCCTGTCTTTTATCACATGTATCGATTCTGTGAACAGGTATTTGAACCCTAATGCTATTCTCCACCGCTTTTCATAACATTTCAGGATTTGTGTTGGGTATTACCCACTCCAGGGCAAAACTGCACATCTCTTTGATGGTGTGAATCATTCTTGAAATCATGCAATTCCTGCTTGGCTTTGAAAAAAATGGTATTTGAAATGAGGCACTTTTGTGCTGCCTCATCAGATATCTTTAGATTTGTGATTGATTCCCTAGCCCGTGAACCTATCTCAGGCTAACATGGTAAATAGGAAACGCTTAATTCTGAACTAATGCATTTCCTTCTGAATTTGAAGAGGGAGGGGAAACGAAAACCTTTGAGGATAAAAGAAGAAATGATCTGCATCTGTGCCAGCTTTGATGCCCGTGCTGCACAGACAGAGTGTGCTGACAGAATAATTTTATCTTCACTCTGCTGGAATCCCAGTGGTCTCTCTTTGACCTCAGCAGGTGACGTTTTACTTGGGGTGGCCCTGGCAGTGGAATATCACCTATCAATGCTTCTATTATTAATACTTTTTTTCATTCATTCATTCATTTTCCGTAACTGCTTATCCTCTCGAGGGTCGCGGGGGGGCTGGAGCCTATCCCAGCTGACACTGGGCGAGAAGCGGGATATACCCTGGACAGGTCGCCAGACTATCGCAGGGCTAATATATAGAGACAGTTAACCATTCACACTCACATTCACATCTACACGCAATTTAGAATCACCAATTAACCTGCATGTCTTTGGTTTGTGGGAGGAACCCGGAGTACCTTGAGAAAACCTATGGTGACATGGGGAGAACAAAAAAAGGTTTCCCTTCTGAAGTTTTTCATGATCATCTAACCAAAAGAAATCAACACTGATAGAGGTAATTTAATGAAAAATGCATTCCTTATGTCTTCATATACAGGGCAGTAAAACAAGAAATGAACCTCATCAAAATTACACAACAAACAAATGCTGTCCTCCTCTAGGGTTACGTTAAACCTTCCAGTCTCTAAGGCTAATGAGTGCAACTGTGCACACATGGATCTTTGACTTTTGTTTAGATTATACTTCACGCAAGGTTTCTCAATGTAGCTTTTCTTTATGAGACAATAAAGTTCGTAGTTTTGGTTTATACCATATGTCAACAGACCGTTTTTCTCTAAAGGTGCAGACACACCAAACCGTCATCAAAGAACTAGCGCCGATGAAAGCCAACTGTTGCGTCGTCTACGTTGCCTCACGTCACCCTGTGTCAGTTGCATTTGAACACACTACACGGACTACATCTGACGGCCAAGTAGCACATATGTTCTGCGCCTGTGTGAGAGAGGGGAGTGACATAGTGGTACATCCTGACAGCCGAGGTGTTACCTATCTGTGTAGCCGAGCACCGCAGCACCTCCACGGACTATTACATCCAGACGGTCCCGGTGTTTCCTCCGCAGGCTCCACTTCACTCAGCTGCCCGATAAACCCGCTGCTTCTTCCCACTTTAACCTGAATAACAAACCAGGGCTCAGTGCTCCGGCTGGATCCAAACGGAGAGCCAGGGCTAGCTGGGAAGCTAGCATAGGCTAACTCCCGACGGTGCGGGACACACTGCAAAGACTAGGCCGACAGACACTCACCGACAGCCTGACTTTTGTCTTTAAGGGCCTTAAGCATGCAAAACATTTCACTCCCAATCTCCTGAATATCACAGGTTAGCCTGTTTGGAAAATAAACGACAAGTTGTTCAAATAAAGTAATGATTCTGACTCATTTGTCCAGGGATGACAATGGGAGGTGTCCCAGTTAAAAATCTGTTAAGTGCGTCTCTGAGCCGACATCTTAACGAGTCTCTTCCAGAGCTGATGTTTGGAGGGTCCCCATCTCGTATCTCCACTTACGGCCAAAACTGAGGTAAATCTATGGACACACATCAAGGATTGAATTGCTCTATAATGCACTGTGTTACAACTTGTTTGTTCTTGGAAACCCAAAACACCAGAGGCATGGTCAGACACAAGACACACACATGAATTATAGTTTTGTTTTTACTTTGTTCAGTATGGATCCCAGTGCTCTACCTGCTGACTGAGCTAGAACACTGATAGTTCCTTTAAATAACACGTGCTCGTCCAGCGTCAGGCCAGGTATCTATACTGTTCAGTATATGACAGCAGTAATGACCAAAATTAAAAACAACTAAACTTCTCTCCACTGATTTTCTTCTGAAATATACTGTTTGCATTTTGTTTTGATTTACTTAGTCTCCATTTCCAGCACCATTCCTCTTGTTCAGCATACTCTACAGATTTTCTTCATATCATACTATTATTACCAATTTCTCAATCATGTCAAAATCTGGTAATAATCCACACTGAATACCGGTGGCTTATATTTCTCTGCACTCGCCTCCTCCTTTGCTATGGTGGCCACTTGGCAGTTTGACTACCTTGCATTCATGGATCACCCAGACATAGAAGCCAGTTTCCACTGCCAGGGGGAGGAGAAAGAGGTCCCAGGAAGAGCCAAAATTAAAAACAAAACAAAACAAAAACTCAAAGAGATATTGGATAGACTGCCTCTGTCACTGCATTAGTCATGGCTGTTTCTACAGTACGTGTTTCACTTGGGCATTGTACCAGAAATTAAACATTTTTTAGAATTCATCATGAGTCTTACTGCCACAAAAGCTCTGTCAAAAACTGAAGAAAACAAATACAACAGCTCTGATTAGTCTGTTGTCAGAGAGCACAAAAGAATGAGGATACGGGGTAAGTATAGCAACATGCAATATACTGTGTGTGAAATGTAATATACACTATAGTTCAATTTAACATAATTTATCAGATATGTCTACACTGAACAAAACTTCAGATGCAACACTTTTATTTTATGCTCCTATCTTTCACAGGTTTAGGTTAAAGATCTACTTTTTAATATCTCAGATTTTGAGGGAGTGTGACATTGACATGCTGACTGAATGTTCACCACAGCTGTTGCCCGTGAACTGAATGTTTATTTCACAACCATAAGACGTCTCCGATGTTGTTTCTGAGAATTTGGCAGTACATCCAACCTGCTTCACAACCACTTAGGTTGGTTACATGAACTGCTGTCAGGAGAAGACCCAGGAGAGGATGATGAGCATGCAGATGAGCTTACTTGAGACGTTTTTTTTGTGCAAAAATGTTTAGTTGTGCAAACCAAATTTTGCATCGGCTGTTCAGCTGGCTGGTCTTGGACGATCTCGCAGTTGGAGATGCTGGCTGGTGTAGCTACATGTGGTCTGAGGTTGTGAGGCCAGTTGGATGTATTGCCACGCTCAGGGAAACAACATTGGAGACAGTTTATGGTGGTGAAATGAACATTCTGTTCACAGGAAACAGCTCTGGACCCTATCTCAGAAAGCCGGCTCAACAAACTCTGAGTCTAATCCCGATCTCTGAGTTGACTGAGTCTGAGCTGGGAATCTCTGAGTTTTCGGTTCCAGAACAGATGATAAGAATTAGCTCAATCAACTCTGAGTATGTTCACCCTGAAGGAAGCGCGTTCACAGTGAGCACCAAAAGCCATCATCAATGGAGTGCAGATGACATGACTTTCAATGGCAGAAAGCGGAGGTAAAAGCAAAGTCACTTATTTCACCCAAACTGAATTGGAGATTTTAGTGATCATGTATGTGGACCTCGAACATGTCTTCAACAAAAAAAAAAAAAAAAAATCTGTTATGGCAGCTGCAGCTAAACAGCATGAGGTGGGATGGGAAAAGATTGCAGTGTGTGTTAATATGTGATGTGAAGTGATGTTATGTAATGTGGTGCATTAATGCGTGTCTAATATACAGGAAATATAGAAACATTTTTATATCTTAACAGTGTTCATATGTTTTAATATAATTTGTGATATGGTCTTATTCAGCTGTAATCTGATGGGGCCCAAACACACTGGCAGCAACTCAAAATCAAACACAAAAACATTGTAGTTTGTAGCCTAGATTAAAAAGTCTTTTCAGAGCCAGCGTCACTTTTCTTACAGCCAGACACACTGCTGTCTTGCTGATGTGTTCAGTGTCTCTTATTTTATAAAGAGAACTGCTAATGCTGAAGAATCAAAGGGCAATGCATAAGATTTGCTCTGATGATGATGCAAATGCACAATGTGTAATATTTGATATATCTGGGCGGAGAAGATTGTTAAGATAAATGATAGAGTGTGAGGTGAAACTGAATCTTTCATATAGACACTCCTCCGGGAAAGATAAGACATCCAAACGGGGTGTAATCACCATCTCCTTACGCAACAGCCTCTGAATAAACTGAACCTTAATATCCACGACTTTATTCACACGCCATAGGACACGCCATGTCTCTCCTTCCTGCTACACGCTCAGGCAATCAGCCTATGTTGCCATAGTAACTGACTCAGGGTTATGCTGATGCTGAACTGGCTAGAGTTTCCCTCATCTCAGGCTCAACATACTCAAGAGTTTTCACAAATCCTGCTTTCTGAAATGGGGCCCTGTTGGGTGGATTATCTTGAACAAGGAGACACTCTCACCTACACAGATTTTAACAAATGTAGGCCTACAACCTCAATTTAAGAGAAATTTGTTAATATAGATCTTTAACTTAAACTTAAATTTGGAACTAAAACAAAAGTGTTGCGTTTAAATGTTCAGTTCTGGTACAGAGCCAATAAAATGAATGAATAAAATCAGAGCCTGTTGTTGTGTGTTTGGACGACATTTTGATGTGTTATCAAAAAGATTTGGGTTATTTATGAGATTGTAGTCCCGTTTGAAACTCCTCCTCCATATTTGTAGGGGCGTTACGTTCAAACTGCGTCTTGCGTCAGAAACTACTTCCGGTGACACGTAAGGTAGGCTTTTAGGTATAAACAGTGTAAATAAGGGGCTAAAGCACGCGTACAGTAACAGCCAGGGGACGTGCATGATATCAGACCTGTTTGTACTCTAACTGCATGTTTCATCCAGGCCAACAGCTCGATTATTTTTTAGCCGTCTTTTCGTTTATCAGCATGTTTGCTCGAGCAGGATGTCTCCCCAGGTTGGCATGGACCGGCTGCCGAAGGTCATTCTCGCTAGCTTGACTATAATAATAGCCGGTAGCTTAGTTACTAATAAATTCACAATAGGACATTATATAAGAAAGCAACACGACGACAACGTTAACATTAATTAGTGGTACAACATAGCGAGCCATAATTTTCGGTTCACAGGAATTTAAAAGGCTGAGCTATCTTGGCGAGTACATTCACTGCCTCGTGCACAACGTAACGTTAACGTTACACCGCCATGCGAAACCAAAAATGTTACACAACATTCTGGATTTTATCTATTTAAAAGCGCCTAACACAAATATATTGTGACATTTATGATTTAATACATCCCTCTGGTAAATTCGGCATGCATATGATCCATTAATAATCTAGTATTTCATCAACATTCCATCTTTTATGATTTGCATGCCTGTTGTCAGCGTTAGCTAACGCTACTTTCGTTATCTTTAACCAACTGCTCTGTGGTAGGCGGTAGTAAAGCAGTTATAAACATTTGGATTTAACTGAAACAAGTACTGTAAGAGGTATCAAGTGTATGCCGAATCGTCAGTGAGTTGCTCATTTTTCTTTCAACATTTACATTTATGTTTCACGAAGTTTTGTTCGTTTTCAAATTAGCGTGCCGTTTTGATTTAGCCAGATTTTTAATGGAGTTTGGTTTGTCGCATGCCCACATGAAATCTGAGCCAATTACAAGCGTGTGTACTCCTAATCCTGGATTAACTGGCACATAAACCTTACTGCGGTTGTAGATCAGGCGTCAGAAGGAGTAAAAACAGCGGTATTTGAGACGTAGTATAATCATTAGCTGCGACTATTACAATGGGCATTTCTAGACCAGCAGTTGTTCTCCAGTTGGATATTATATTAATGCTTATTATTGGCCTTCAGTTCGTCTCATCCCGTAATATCTTCACGTTTCTAAGGTTATTGCATGGACCTGGCCATACTAGGTTGTGTCAGTCCTTGTAGTGTGTGTTGGTTAGATTTCAGGAGGTTGAAATGTAAGTCACAACAATTGAACAAAGGCTTTAAGTACTGTATGCTCCAATATTGTGATTTGTCTTTTTCAGAATGGGGAACTTTACATCGGCCACATCTCTGTCCAGCACATCCTGTGCACAGTATGTTCAGGTTAGTAGATCTGTTACAGTCAACTTGTTAAACATTTTGGTTCAGCAGCGTGCTGTGGATCTCTGTACAGCCTAGTTTAAATTGTTTGTGTCTGATACATTTGGCATTAAAGGAAAATAGTTAAGTTTCAGTTATGTCTGGAGATGAATCTCTAAAATTCTACCTTCTAGTGTTTCCTACAGTCCACCAGCATTATTTGAGGCTTTTAAGTCAATTATGTAAAAAACCTGTCACAAAGTGGACCCCACAGTTCACTCACTGACTAAATATTAACCATGAAAAGACTTAAAGGCGAAGTCCGGTATTTTGCACTTTGAGCCCCATTTCTGGGTTGTTTATGATGAAACAGAGTGGTTAAGACCAAAATTTTGATGATTGCTCCTTTTCAGAGAATTAAGCTTTCCCCTTCCTGGCTTAACACTGCTACCTATGGCCATGTGTGAACCTGTCCTAAAACCACCCTAAACATTTGTTTTCAAAGCCATGAAACTCATGTGGTGTTCGTTGATTTTCTGACATAAAAATCAAACTGTGGTTTCCATCCGTGTTTTCGCTTTTCATCTTGATTGTGGAACTATTTTTTCAGCTGTCTCACACCCGTGTGTAAACTTCCGCTTGTTTGACCCTGAAGCATTATACACTCCAGCCCACTTGATGGCGATAATGTTCCTGTACGTGGGTGTCGCCAACCGGCAGGAAAACATTGCAATAGGCTCGTTGGAGATGAACTGCGCCTCGCCTGAAAAGTAGACGAGAGCAGGCGGCCGCAGCGGGGGGCGGTGACAAAAAGCTGCGGTGAAGTCGGACAGTTTCCAGCAGCCTTCAGTCCGTACAGGAAGTCACAGATACACTAACATCCTGTCTGGAATGATGTCAGTTCATTAAAAAAGTGATCAGACCCATATATCAGTTTGTTATCAGTCTCCAGTTGTTTTAATTATGATAGATCAATTTATTAAAATGCTTTACAGGTGATCTGTAGTTTATGTTCGTGGTTTATCCTCCATTTGATATGAATTCTCCTGTAAATCAGCATCATATCAGTTTGAACTGTCCCATCAACTACACAGGCTAAATAAACAGTGTTTGACTGTAAGGTTCATATTTTCAGAGGAAAGAAAATACAAGACAACAGTTTTCATTAAGGCTCAGTCAGATACAGTCAGGGCTTCACATCTGTACACGTTATTTTAAGAATCCTCACATCCCACTGACCACAAGTCTCTGTGTTGCTAAATACTTCAATAATTAAACCGTCCAATATTAATATAGTACAGTAGACTCTGTATAGTTTATGATGAATGTATTTAGTCTCTGACAACTAAACTTCACCATCAGTCACACAACATGTTTTCTGTTCACAGAATAAACCTTCAAATCAGACAAATACAATCTTAATCTCTAAAATTCAACAAAAATTAAAAGTTTATCTAAAACGTCATCTTGTTGAGTCGACATCTGAACCAATCAGCTGTTAGATCAGGTGAGAGCCAGGCGGTGCAGTCGGTGGAGAGCAACTGCAGCGCCTGGCTCTAAAAACTGCGGCCGCCTCGCTCTCGCGGTTTTATCGCCGTCCACTTTTGTAATATGTCAGAGCAAGTCGGGATGAAGTCGGACACAAAACTAACCGGCATGCATTGTGCGCCGATCGCTGGTGATCGAATCTGCGCAGGCCTGGCTCATCTCGAACAAACCTGATGTAATGGGACACAGAAAAGAAGCAGATGAAGAAGGTTGGCGTTGTGTTCAAAGGCATCGTACTGCAAAGGTTGTTTACAAGCGAGTAATCCATTGTGCAGTTGTTTAAACTTATTACACAACTTTTTCGTTCGTTCAGCTAAAAGACTACAGTGACTTAGGGCTGGGTGATATGGCCTAAAAAAAATCTTTGTTTTTTTTTTTCACAACAAATCCGATTTATGATTTAAATCGATTTCGCCCCTCTATTTAAAATCAATTGTCAGAAGAATATCTGCGGCCTGGTAGCATGTACCTGGGCTCCAAAACTTTCAGCATGTGAATAAAACCCGGCTTTTCCACGGTAAATATGGGCACCATATCTCTTGCAAGATACATCGCGACTGCATCCGTGATTGCTTTCCACTGGACCCCTTTCTCATCATACGGCAGTGTTTCCCCTACCATTATATTGTTTGAAGTGCTGCAGTAAATTGGTTGTACTGCTACCTTGGGTAGCAACAGCCTTCAAACACACTTTGCAGCGGGGTGCTGTCGATTCTGTGTCTGACGCTACAAAACTGAACTCGTTCCCTTTCTTGGGAACGAGTTCTTCCCCGCTCGCTGCCATGATGTTTGTGTATCAAGCAGGGGGGAGGGGTGAGCCCACTCTGAACTATGGGAGCCCAGTGGGGAGCGTCGGTGGTGGATGTTAAAGAGAAACTTGATTCTCATTAAAACAAATCGGCCTAAACTACAAATTCGAATTAATCGATAAAATCGATTTATTGCCCAGCCCTACAGTGACTACAACCTTGTCACCCCCCTTTCCAATTCCTTTGGCGGATTACTACCAATGTACAATGAGGCTTCCTATAGAAAATCAATGGATTAGACAAAATGTCAAATAAATCATCACTGAAACCACAGTTTGCTTCGATTTGTACATCAACAAACACCACTGACCACTTGGTGAGTTTCATGGCTTTGAAAACAAACGTTTAAGGTGGTTTTAGGACAGATTTACACATGGCCATAGGCAGCAGGGCGAAGCCAAATTCTCTGAAAAGGAACAATTGTCAAAATTTTGGTCTTAACCACTGTATTTCATCATAAACAACCCAGAAATGGGGCTCAAAGTGTAAAATACCGGACTTCTTCTTTAATAAAAATGCAGAATCAAGTTTCTTTTCATCTTTGCCCAGCAACTCATTTGACATCTGGTATGTGCGGTCTATTTCTGTGTTCTACTGATATTAAATTATATGTTATTTTTGCCTGACCTTTCAGGAGGTGGTATCACAGAACTGTGTCGTGATATTTTCCAAGACCACATGTCCTTATTGCAAAATGGCCAAGAATGTGTTCAATGAAATTGGTGCAACGTACAAAGTGATTGAACTGGATGAGCACAATGACGGGAGGAGACTGCAAGAGGCCTTAGCTCAGATGACGGGAGCCAGAACGGTAAGAGCCTCATGTTGTATTTTGGGATCGGAATTTGAAATAACTTGTTATTTCAGCATCTATTTAAAAAATATATATATATCAAAACATGCATATCTGACAGCTTGTTTGTTCTGGCAGCTCTGCATTTAAGTTAAATTTAGAGTGACTGGACCAGTGTTTTGTTTGGGCTGCGGCCAAGAATTAGGACTTTATCTTGGTTCAAAATAGCTGCATCTGAGTCAAGATAAAGATCAGAGCGAGCTGCATCTTTGACGGACTGTAGTCTTAAATCATAGCAAATATGGAAATAACATTTTTGAAAGTAATAATTATTAGAATATTTTGTATCAGACTAAAAAGATATAGGTACAAGTCCATATTTAGAGAAAAGTCACTCATACATTAAGTCTGTTTCATTGCTTAGACAACTGAATGTTGTTAATGAGTTTTGGAAGCTAAAATAGGCACAGATCAACATTAATTTCTGATTATGTTTTTGGTGGAATTATATATATATTTCTAAAACAGTATTTCTTTAAATGTTGATTTTAGAACGCAGTAATTAAATGATGAGTAAAATGGGTAAAATAACTTTTTGTAATGCACTTTACAAACTGGTCGGCACAGGACAGCAAATTTTTTATAGACAGGCATTTGAAATTAGAGAATTACAGATCAAGTTTTTTTTGACGATCCAATCTGAATCTGTCAGAGGCACGCTATGCAGGAATTGTCAATCACTCTTTGTAAATACAGCATTCAAACTTAGCTCCTCCTTGTGATGGAAAAGCCGATACTTAAGCAAGCTAACTGAGTTAACCACTGGCACCCACCTATCCAACAGAAAACAGGCTGATTTGGGTCACTCCTCATCCCCATCCCCTCCTTTGGTGTGAAAGTGAAAACCAAACCCAGATTTACTCTTGCTTTGGCTCAAGCTTTAAACACTTTACCTCAAAATATTTGTGTTTTTCCTGCACTGTGTCTGTGATTTTCATAGCTTCCTCTTTGATGTGGGGTGCTTTATGTCCAATTACCACCTTTTTATGAAGTGCCGACCTCACCTCAACATGCGCTGTTTCGGACTCGGGGCTACATGCCAACATCTGGAGCACTGCAAAATTAGAGGAAAATAAGAAAATACAGGCAGAGAGCAGAGTCTCTGCAGGTAAATATTTTGCCACAGATTTCTTGGGGGTCATAAGTGATGATTGGTGATTGTGATGATTACTTTTGTATGTGTCTATAGATTGCTTTTTAGGAAAATCTTGCATAGTATACCTTTGACTTTGGATATCGGCCAGTAACAATCAGAGTCCAATACCTTTTTTTTTTTTTACCTAAATGCTAATGTTAAATATCAGTTCAATATGTGTCTTATTGTCATGGGCTACCTGATCCAGATACTGAAGCTCCTGATTCAAACGTATTTAATTGATAAGTGTATATATTGATATGATAGGAATGGATAAAAGGTAAACTGAGGATATGTGACACCTGAAGTTGACATGACACATGACAGAAGATGTGTCGCTCTGTTGGAGTTGTGGGAACAACAGAAACACTCAGTCCACTGGCAGTTGTAAAGTGTTGTGATAAGAGTGGAGGTTGTTCCCTTACAAATTATCTTTTGCAGTCACACATTTGCAAAAAGTACTCGAACTAGACAGCAGACAAGTTGAATTTTGGCCTGCCTTCAAGTTATACTTAGGGAATTAACACTAATTATCTACAGCTAATATGACCTCCCTCCGTTTGTAATTTTAACTGGTGAAAGTGACGGCTAAACCTGAGAAGCTAGCTGCATGTTTTGTACACTGCTCCTTGTTAACAAGAGGAAAGACTGAAGTTGGTGCTTACAACAAAGTAATTTTTAAAAAGATGGTTTTAAATGCTGAACGCCTCGGGCAGCTTGTAGTGCTATGGCTGGATGGAGTGGAAGCCAGAGGGAGCTGCTTCAGGATGTCAGCTGCCTCATGAAGCTTAAACTGTTAAAGACATAACGCTGCACTAAACCCCTTTTCTGTTTTTTTAAGTCCTAATGTTATGACATGATTTTGTGTTCAGGTCCCCAGAGTCTTCATTAATGGAAACTGCATCGGGGGTGGCTCGGATACCAAACAGCTCCACCAGCAGGGAAAGTTGCTGCCCCTGATTGAACAGTGCGCTACCTGCTGTGCTGGGACCAGCGCCGACGGCTCGGGCAGCGGACAGTTCGCGTCTGCTAAATGACTAACCGTTCTTGTAGTGTTTTTTAATCCTGTATTTATTAAATCTTTGCTCGACCTAGTGCTACAAGTCTTACACTGCTTGAGCACGACTATGTTATTTATTTATCAAAGTGCATTGGATACTTGATGTTAGCCTATATACATTTTCATCCAGGAATGTACAGTATTATTGTTATTAAAGCTGCCGTCTTTTAAACAAAACCTGTGAATAGTGGAAATACCTCTCATCTGCATGGATGTTTTATTGAAGATTGATACAGTCATCAAAAGGCATGGTCACTCCAAACATCAAGCACCATTGAGCTGTGAACATCATTCATCCGTGAAGTACTGACAGTCTGACTCAATACTCATCTTGTCTGAGTTTAGTTGAGGTCATTCTTCATATCTTGTTAAATTGAAAGAATTACAGATTTTTGTGATTGATGATCAGCACATTTATTTGAACAATGCATAAAATAGAGAAATGTTAGTTATTTGCATAGACTGTAAAATCTATGATATAATCATTTTGTATTTTTTTTTTACATGCTTGTGGAAACACTTTCTATGTCAGCGCATCTGGGATTTAGCAAGGACTGTTTGTCTCAATTTCTTTTATATTAGATAAATGGTTGGTTAGTGTATGAACAGCCTAGTGAATCACGGTATTGGTCATTGTTATGAATATGAAGAGTAATGGGCGTATGTATAACGGCTGATTTTAAATGTTTTCTTAATGCCTTGAATGTGTATTTATCATTAATAAATATGAATGAAAGTCCATCACCCTCTGGCATTGCGTTTTTTTGCAGAGGAGTGCTTCATTTGTCACCCCGTTCGTCATGGGCGGGCGGGTACTTGTTATAGTTAACGAGAAGGGACGTTTTATTTCTGTAATAGGTGTATATTTTGAGTTTTCTCTCTATTAATGCAGATACATGCACATTCACAAAATTATACTTGTCGCCAATGTTTTGAAATCATTTTTGTCAAATATTTGTTGCTGTGTGACGGTATACGCTTTAAAATCAATCGCGCGCACCCACACTGCCCACATTGCACTATGACTCCAGTGCTTCAGTGAAATTAGCTTGACTAGCGGGTGCAGTGCTAAGCTAGGATATTAACATCTTCTGTATGTGCACTGTAGGTTGAATAAACAACATAGTGAAGAATGTCCGGAAGCGCAGGAGAGTGGTGTCTGATGGAGAGTGACCCCGGCGTGTTCACAGAACTAATAAAGGGTTTTGGTGAGTGACTTAACGTTAGCTGCTCGTTCAGTGTAACGTAACGTGGCTATCCGACAGCGCTAGCAAGCTAGCTCCTTCAAAGCTAACGGTAACTTCGAAATTAGCTACCATTGATTTCCAATGCAAAAATAACACTAATGCTATGAGAGTGAACACTAAACATTTTAGAAGCAATGGACTCTCAACAGCCATATACACTCTGTATTCTGTTGGAAAATGCATGTAATAATTGGACAGCCTAAGCTAACTTAATTAGGCAAGCTAACTAGCTAGCATTACTCAGCGTTCAAAACAAGGGCGCGTGAAAACAAATCCTCACTCATGACTGACATTTGCTGTGTTTTGTTTTGGTGTCAGCCCGTCACTGGGAAACGCTGCTCATTCACCTAACGTTTGTAAACCATCGGGTGTACTTTACTCACGTAATTACTACTACAAGTGCGAATGAATATTTGATGCTCTATTTGTCCTTGTCAGGTTGCAAAGGCGCCCAGGTTGAAGAAATATGGAGCATGGAGCCAGAGAACTTTGACAACCTGAAGTACGTTCATACCTGCAGCTTCATTATTGCATGATCTCTGTAGAGACAGGCCTTGTTAATGCATCTGTTCTGTTTCAGACCAGTTCATGGGTTGATTTTCCTCTTCAAGTGGCAGCCAGGTGAGGAGCCAGCAGGATCAATTGTGCAGGATTCAAGGCTTGACCACATCTTCTTTGCAAAACAGGTATGTTTAGTTATGTCATGAAAAAAAACATAAATATTGAGCCTTTTAATATTAGCAAGACATACTTATTATGCAGCTGTAATATAGATAACAAACAAGCCCATAGCCAAGAAAATGTCAGCCTGTGGGCCTGAATAAACCTGAAAGTCTGAACCAAGCCCCACCAAGGTTTGCATTTCTGTTACACTGCATGCATTCGATCCAGATTAGCATTCGTTTCACATTGCAATTATGGGAGCACGTCCTAGAACTATTAATGACGTATGTCTGGCCATTATCTCCTACGTGAGCTGCATCACCCTATACTTGATATTGATTGCTTTGTACGCAGGCTCTTCTGTCCTCTCGTATCCCCTCTTACTCATCCTCTCGTAAAATTATTGTAAAGGTAGACATCTCCCCTCCCCTCCCCATTTGCTACAGCGGTTTATTTTGTTTTGTTGCGATGTTCATGGACAAACTGAAACCTACATTGTACGTTTACTTGGCGGCTTTACTGTTAACTTCTCCTCTGCTCTGACTGCAACACCTGTCTGCTCTGAGTGCACTCTCTCTGTCAATACACCCAATATTGGCTGTTTGCTCCCTACGTGGTCTGGGTGAGGTTGTACACCTGTAAGTTTGGTTCAGATCTAACTCAAAAGTCCAGAGCAAATGAGGAAGGTGTGAAAGGGCTCATTATCTACTTCAGTGCATCTCATCTTAAACTTTGTCTCAGTTTATGCATGTGTGTTCTTGCAGATGCATTTGACTCGATATCTAACTGCTGAATTGTAGCTCCAAAGAAGGATCATAAACAAGAATAAAAAGTCTTCTCTGTAATCTGACAATTAAGGGTGCATCAGATAGTAACTACTCTGACCAGAACAAATGAGAAACCCAAGTGTAATTGTAAGACATTATTATCCATTGTGTAGAATTGTTCAGCCAAATTGGATATTGAATGAGGTTAGGAATTGTTGTGCTTTTTAATTAAGTGGGCTTATGACATTAAGCAACCAGCCCACACAACAAACCGCAACAAAGTGCAGAGACGCTTCTCCTCGCTCTGATATACTTCTTACTCAGTACAGGAAGATCTGGCTCCATATGGACATACGTATATTCTCCTGTCAGATTCAAAGAAATGAGCAATTGAAATTGGTAGCAAATTACATTGGGTGTATTGTGGTCACTTTTAGATACATATTGTGCTTTGATAAGGAGGTTCCTTTGCCTGTCCTCTCAATTCTTGTGAATTTTATCTGTGTGTTTTCAGGTCATTAACAACGCCTGTGCCACCCAGGCAATCGTCAGCGTTCTGCTCAACTGCTCCCATTCTGACATGTTGCTCGGAGACACACTGACAGAGTTCAGAGAGTTTTCGCAGAGTTTTGACGCTGCTGTACGTTCATGGTATTTTTCTCTTGAATCCAAGAAACTGTGGGTTTTGTTTTGTTTTTAACATTTTTTCTATTTGGAATGGCATGCATTGAACCAGGAATTTATTTTCCTGCTTCCTACTTCCTAATATAGTGTACTGTTGGTGTGTTTGTTGACAACTCCGAACGTTCCCTTTTAACTTAAGTGACACCAGCATTTGGCTTGTAACTCTAATGACAAGTGATACATTATTCATTCAAAAAGAATGTTCAAACTGCTTTCCCTCTGGGAGCAGTAATTTATTACACAGCCTGCTACAGTAATTTCCACTTCCATCTCTAACACTGACAGTTTTATCCTCTTACCTTCAAAACCATGATGACTCAGTTGTCTGTCCCACAAACGTTCAAAAGAAGCAGGCTGAACTGATTTATGATGCTCCACTTCTCCTTTGATTTGAAAAAGCTCAAAGTAGAGAGACGTTTTTTCCTAGACTTTGTGTTATTTTTATTTATTTATTTTACTGTAAACTAGTTTAGAAATGGCAACAATTAATTGTGAGAGAAAACAAGCAGGACTGGAATCACTGTATAGAAGAATCTGTATAATTATAGGTGTGACGGCAGCAAATTAGTCATTTATCTTAATTAGTGGCTTAATAATATTACTGAAACACTACTTTGATGCATGTAACTAGAAAAAGGAATGTATCATGAATCTATACAGCCTTCCATAACGCCGCTGCTTCTTTAAGACATGGGTTATACAGTCAGCATTATAATCCTGAACCTCCCGCTCTCCTCAGATGAAAGGTTTGGCTCTTAGCAACTCTGAAGTGATCCGACAAGTTCACAACAGCTTTGCCAGGTAAGCTCCTGCTCATATCATCTCCAGCTGGAGAAATTCTGTTTGATTGGCTTCATGTTATTTTTAGCTCCCTCATTCTAACTCTGTGAACACTGATTGGCCCATTTGTTGCTAATGCACCTGTCAGCTTTGGTGAAAAATGGCGAATGTGAGGATGGGTCATTTGTTGGTCATCCCAAAACTTTGCCAATGCTGATTCTCATATGAAATAAACAGCAAATTAAAAAAAAATTATGATTTTCTCGGAGTAGAGTGCAAATGTACATCCCTACTTGTTTAATTGACACATTAATAACATCTATATCTGTTTGACTGATGCATGATAATTATCTTTCAATACTGATTTTATAATTGTGCGTTCTCTTGTTGCAGACAGCAAATGTTTGAATTTGATGCAAAGTCTTCAGCAAAGGACGAGGACGCCTTTCACTTTGTGAGCTATGTTCCTGTAAACGGCAGACTATACGAGCTGGATGGACTCCGAGAGGGACCAATTGACCTGGGTAAGCAGAAAAAACTTTTTCTTTTTTTTTTTTTTTGTTATTGCTTTATGGTTTCACCGCCAAAATTGGCAGTTTAATGTTTAAAGTCCCTCGGCACAAGATCCTGCTGCGTCCAGCTGAATTTCGTCTTGTTGGCCACGGCCCATTTTTCCTAAAAACTGTCTGTTTTATGATGATGTACAGTGCAGTTACTGTATATGTGGACATCCGCAGGATTATTTGTTCCTGTCTGTTTTTGTACCAGGTGCCTGCAACCAGGACGACTGGATCAGCGCTGTCCGCCCAGTGATTGAGAAAAGAATACAAAAGTGAGCATATTTCTTTATTTTGTATTATTTTACAGTCACATTTTTTGGCCAAATACTGCACCGTCTTTGATTTTCCTGACAGCATATCATTCTGTTCTTCCAAAAATTACAAAATTGTATCGTTTCCATCTTCAGGTACAGTGAAGGAGAGATCCGATTCAACCTAATGGCCATTGTGTCGGACAGAAAGATGATATACGAGAGGAAAATCGCAGAGCTCCAGACCCAGCTTACTGAGGTGAGTGGCAGCAAAAGAGCTCAATTCAGGGAAGACATGACAAATAATAATGTATTTTTTTGCGATCTCCCCGTGAGGCTATACATGGAATACATAAGATGTCAGCTTTGGGAAGGAAGAGATCATAACTACATTGTAGTATGTCATATTTGTCTGACACACATCATGCATCAGATACAAGTGCTCTGGTTTTGATGAAACCCAGTGTGATGATGCAGTCTGCTACTGAGCTGCAGCATTTAGATATTGACATGACTATAAATCATGGAGGTCCTGGAATATTATGAAAAGAGTTGACATTTATTTAGACCAAGAAAGTCAGGGAATCAGGTGTATTTTAAACAAGAAATCCATGACCATGTAGGATGGTTTTCAGCCCACCCATCTGTAATGGACATCATGACTGTCTGTCCCTTCAGAGAGGGTTGAAGGAGTAACTCCACCCAAAGCTTGATGTCCTTGTTTCATTGAGCTTTATCCTGGTTGAAAGGTGTAGTCTGTTTCTCTTCAGCCAGTTTGAGTTCTTGAAGTCTGGGAGGCGCTACAGAGTTCCTCTGGCTAAAGGGGCTTTTAAAAAGTCCTTTGTCCCCAGTGCTATTAGCATCCTTAACTCTACTAAGTGACTAAACCACAGATATTGACATGAACTGCTCTACCGTACTTTATAGCACTGTATTTTATTTTATTTATTCATCTTTTAAAAATGTATCTATAAGAATTTTTATCTTGTGTTTTGGCTTTGTTCATATTTTAGCTTTGTTATGTGTTATGTTATGCTACGTCCTGTATGTTGGTGAGCCAAAGACAATTTTCCACCCTGGTGGACAATAAAGATTTATTCTATTCTATTCTATTCTATTCTATTCACCTGATGTCACACCAGCGTCATTATTGGGTGTTGTCTGAAATGTACCCTGTTACACCTGTAACCAAACCACACCTAACAGTGTTGTCAAAGTAAACGGATCACACCCTAATGACACTGCCACATCACTGCAGCAAGGTGAAGCATTCAACCACTGGAGGTCAGCAAACACAAGGTTTAAGGTTTCACTTCAACAGTGCATTCATATTTAAGGAATGAGGTATTTCTGCCCGTTGCATTATATTAACTACTGCCTTATTTGGTTATTACTAATGAAACTGCACTACATTGAGTTTCCCATCGTACTAAAGATGGCCTCAGGTAAACTTCACACAGGTGTGACAAACCCAACTATCATGAGCTGCTAGAGTGTAAAGCTGTAGTTGGTAACTTCTATAAAAATAGCTTTTTGTCATATTTGCTCAAACTGTCACTATATCCTCACAGTGGTGCATGAGACACAGAATCTGTGGGGAAAAAAAGCATGTTCCTTTTCCTCCTCGTACTGTTTCTGATGGCATTTGCAAGAATCCACGGCGGCTGAAGGAAAACAACCATCAGAGCCGAGGAGTCTCCAACGTAGCTGTCAATCACTGCTGGTGAACTGCGATCAAACTGTCAAACTAGGCCGCGCTGATCAGTTATGAATCAGGATTCTGTCACTACATTACTTATTTCTCACCTCGTATGTTTTCAGAAACATATTTTAGTGTAACATTTAGCTGTAAAATGAGAAAGTTTGTAACTCAGCCAGTGGGCTGTGCTTTTCTTATTGGCAAGGTTATTTCTAACATGGCGGCTGGGTCATAGACTTACTCATTTTACAGCTAAGGGATACACCAGAATTTGTTTCTGAAAACATCTGAGGTGAGAGCTCTTCTGATCTTTTCTTTTGATCAGCGCTCCCAATCTGTCAGTTTGATCGCAGTTCACCAGCAGTGAAAAAAAAGCTTATTTTTAAATAAAAGTTACTAACTGCACCAACTGTCCCATCATCAGAGTGTTACTTTTTCCAGCCAGACAAGTCAGAATATTTACTGGTTGTATATGAACCTTCTCCTTTTGTTCCCAGGATGAACCAATGGACACAGACCAGAGCAGCACATTTCTTAGCTCCATCCAGTCAGAGATTGCCAAGTACCAGCTCCTTATCGAAGAAGAAAACCAGAAACTTAAAAGATATAAGGTGGGTTTCTTCTCAACATCATATTCCGTACTATCTCATGTTGTGTTTCATGTGATATAAATACTGTGAAATGGCTCATGAGACTACAGTGTGTTTCTTGTGGGGAAAAAAACCTTTTGAATAACCATGAGCATATTATGAATGTCGAGTGTGTGTTTACTGCAGCCACCTTCAAATGTAAGAGGTCTTTTTCATTTCCTTAGTAAACATCAGTCACAGCCAGATTTCCCCTCAATTGTTGGATTTATGTGTTTTCTCACAGATTGAAAACATTCGGCGAAAGCACAACTACCTTCCTTTCATCATGGAGCTACTGAAGACACTGGCAGAGTACCAACAGTTAATACCTTTGGTGGAGAAGGTATTTTCTTTTCTTCCTGTGGCTCTCTTCAACGCTACTACGCTTTTTATGCATGCGTGTCTGGGGACACTTAAGTGCCTTGACATTTTGAAACGTCATTGAGTATTCCTCCTCATTATTTTTAATGGGATATCTTGTAGTTTTAGGGGACTCTGGGGAGTAAATAATGAAGGACTTTGGTCAGTGTGATGGGTCTCAAGAAACATAACCAGCCGACATAATGAAATTGCCAAGGCATTTCAGCTTCAGTGTTTATTCTGTCCACTAGAGGGCAAACGTAAGGTCTCATAAGCATGCCATGCTGAGTTCATGAATAAGACTTTGAAATTAATTTTGTTATGTTTAATAAAGTGCAGTAATTAGAATTAAATGTCTGCAGAGTGTGTGCCTAGATTTGGTATTCTGCAGTACTTCCTGTGTAAATTCTCCACAGTAATAAAAAATGTTTTTGGTTATTTTTTTCCATCTCGCTAGGCGAAGGAGAAACAGAGCGCCAAAAAAGCCCAGGAGGCCAAGTGAACAACAACAAGACACACTTGAACAGAGAAGCCTCTAATCACACACACGCACCCAGAACCCTACAGTCACTCTTCCATCACTGAGCCACACACAGATACTGTTTATCATCTGTCATATTGATATTAATGACCATGGACGGTGTGCGGCACTTCTTCACTGTGGCACCCTGTGAACCATCCAGACATCAAGAACTGCACTGCAGGTGTAGCAGAGAGACTGTCCGACAAAATGCGCTCTCTCCATGTGTCCATCAACTCTAATGCATGGTAGAAGGAAAGATGTGCTCAAATTATGTTCTGTCTTATTTTCATAATAAAATGTCTAGATGTTTGTGAATTGGTGTTTTTATGGACAGGTCTCAAAAACGGGCTATTTTACATATCAGTTAATTCTCTGCAGATATTTTTGTCCTAACACTCCTCACTCAAGTACAGTTACTCAGCAGTCAGGCTCAGGGGTAGAGCTTTGCCTCCACCTGCTGGTAAAAGAGAGGAAAAGCTATTAGTGTGTTTACAGAACATTTCAAAAAGCCATCTGCTAAATGTTTTTTAGTCCAGTGTAAATTAGTTAAGGTATGTCTTTGGTAAAATGAACATCAAACCTTTAAGAACAATCTTGCATTCAAATCTGTGTTCAGCCGTTTGGCTAGATGAGAACACACTGCCAAGCTGCCAAGTCCTTATAAGTGCATCATTAAGAAACGACTGGTTCAAGTGACCCATGTGGTTTTTGGATAGCTTCCTGTAGCAGCATGTTGATGTTGTGAACATGAGAGTCTGTTGTGACCTCTGAGATTTGCCTTGTAAATCAACCTCTGGTCCGTAGTACAAAAAGAACCCATACTCGGCTCTCTGACTTCTGGAGTCGTGCTTGAACACAGCGTACGTCTTAAGGCTTGCGTAGTCTGACGTATCTGCAGTGTGACGACCGAAGCAGAGCGTGGCCCTTTTTCTATTTTTGGCTCCAGTGTTTACATACACACCTTAAGTGCGCTTTGGATCTGATCCCAGTAGTCTGTTGCCAAGATCCTTCATGGCAACAAAATGAAAACCCACAGGTTTTACTACCAGCTCAGAGACAAGGAACAGTGTGTCTATTTTCTTAGTGTATCTGAGGTCACATGGATGAGCAATCAGAAACTATTCGATGTGACAATGTTCCAGTTCTGCAGGGTGTTCATGGATACCTTCACCGCCTCACTGTAGATGCTTTGTCAGTTATTACACTGTCCTTTCATTGCTGTTTTATCCTTCATATTTGGCTGAGGCTGCACAACACAGAATGTATGTTTTGGCAGGCAGACACAGATGCAATTGCTACAAAAAGAATTAAGTCTTAAAAATAGCCTGCTGCGTAACGGAATGTGTGCTGCATAGGCCTACTTTGAAGGTCAAGGGAAGTTTATTTGTGCAGCTCATTATCACATACAGTGTCTGAGAGGGCTTTAGGGGCCCATAAAAGCAGCAGTTTCATACCCAGACAAGGAAAAAGTCCTTGAAAAACAACATTAAGGCTGCAACTAATATATTTACATGTATATATACATACATGAAACCAAAAAGGATTCCTGTTTACAATGATGTAAAACAGATAAGCAGCAAAGTTGAGAAGCTGGAGCCAGCGAATGCTTGGCATTTTTTTGCTGATAAAGATGATTAATAGGTTTTCACAATTAGCATTTCCACAAAAAAAAGAGGAAAGGAAAAACAGTTAAAGGTGGAGTATAAAATCAGCTCATGAAGAGTTTATAATACAAACAAAACCAAGTGTCTCTGCCTTGTGCTTAATGCTAATGTCAACATGATTGATGTTAAGCTGGTTTGATTACCATGGTCACATCGTAGTTTGGCATGTTAGCATTTGTTAGTTAGCACTAAACTCAAGGTACAGCTGAGGCAGATGTCAGTGTCTTTAGTTCTTTTATATATTAAGTCATAAAACAAAGGATTGCACAAAGTGACGTTTTGATGTGTGAAAGGCACTAAATGACAAGTTATGGGAAGATCTGTACTAAATGTAATGGCAATCTCCAATAGCTGTAGAGACATTTCATGTAAATCACCAATGTCAACCTCATGGCAATCTCGGAACTCATCACCTATTCTAAAAACGATTTAGCTTCTTTGGGCAATGGCCAGTACTTACAGGGTTCCAGTGTAGCAAGTGAACATCCAAATAATTGATAATGGATATCAGGGCCAAAACTTTTCTGTGTGCCGGTCATTGTTTTAAGTCCGATTAGCAACTTGAGACACAAGAATGGAGTTAAAGTTGAGAGACAGCAGCTAGGAATCTGCATATGAATGCAGATACACTTTTAAAAATGCTATCTAAAAGCTAAATCGTCAATAGACGATAGCCTAACGGTTTTAAAATTGTATTTCCACCCGCACATTTTGCGTCATCTGCTCTACACACAAGGCCCCATTTACACTGCCTCTTCAAAGCAGGAATTTCATGCCATTATGCAGCTTCTCCATTCTGTATTAAAGGTACAATCATGAAATGGTGGAACAGAGTTGTCTTGCCTTTAGCCTGGCTTATGTGTGCCACCCACTGTGGTAGATTTAAAAGGTAAGTGATAGCAGTTAGCAGCTAACTCAAAAAAGATAGATGGTAAATGATTGTTATTGCCATGTTATGCTATTATTATGGTTTATAAAGTGCTGGCGATGCATATGTTACCTGTCACACTAAAGGCTGATGCTGTTCTGTTACATGTCACATCTGTCACACCTCTTTTGATTCTATGATGCTGGTATGCGTTGTAAAATCATCACTGGAGCAGCATGATGCCGTCATGGTTTGGTTCTCTGTAAAAATGCAAAGCTGGCATGAAGAAGGGACTTAGTAGTGGCCCTATTGCACAATTTCTTTGTAAAAAGGACTACAGACTGTTTACCTGCAGGCAACCATCCATCCATCCATTTTCGTCCACTTATACAGGGCTGGGTCGCAGGGGCAGCAGGCTGAGTGAGATACTGCAGAAGTCCCTCTCCCCAGCAATGATTTCCAGCTCCTTCTGTGGAATCCTGAGGCGTTGCCAGACCAGATGAGATATATAATCCCTCCAGCGTGTCCTGGGTCTTCCACCAGTTGGACATGACAGGAAAACCTCTGACACGCAGTGTCAGCATTGATGCGGGCGCTACGCCAAATTGTCCTGGTGAAGAGGGAGCTGAGCCAGAAGGCAAAGCTTTCAATTTTATGGTCCATCTACGTCCCAACCCTCACCTCATAGGGTCAGGAGCTCAGACATCTGGTGGGAGCTCAAAGTAGAGCTGCTGCTCCTTGGTGTCGAAAGGGGCCGGCTGAGGTGGTTTGGGAATCTGATAAGGATGCCTCCTGGGCACCTGCAGGCGAAAAAAGCAGGCTCAGAAGTGATTCGTCGATACTACTCAGAATACAAACGGAAACCAGAATGCTTCTGTTACCAGAATCTTTTCCCTCTAGCGACAGATACTGCATTTATATGAAGATATCTGTTTATGTGGTGGTGCTACAAGAAAATCAGAGGGTCACTGAAGTCAGTTGTATTAATCCTCTGGGGATCATGAGTCACCAAGTCTGTACAAAATTTCATGTCAGTCCATTTAGTTAGCCTGTAATTTCAATCTGAACCACAGAGGTGGACTGACTGACAGTCCCATCCCTATTGTCATGCCAGTAGTGTTTATTAAAAGTGTGAGTTCCAGTACTAAAGAAAATAACCCTTTATTAATACAGTTACACACACATACTTTGCCAGGTGGTCTGGACTTCAGAACACAAATCCACTCCCCTAACCTGCATGCCAGCAGAGCATACAGTTCTGAAGATGACCTCATTACACCATGACAGCAGGCCCCAGGTCTGAGGAGAGAGCAGGAGTTGTCATTCCTGTCAAGAGCTATGTCCGGGTGTCTGGCCACTGTCAGCTTCTACTATGAGTTCACGGCTGGAAACAGCCTCTGTATCAGAGAGCAGACACACACAGCAGCGAGGGGAGGACTCTCTCTGCCAGTCAAGGTGTTCTTTACACACTGTTACAGTACGGGAACTCAGCAGCGAAGACGTGGCCCCCCAGTCAGCTGCACAAAGAGGAATGAGATGTTCCACAAAGACGAGGAATGTTGTTTTTGTTGTGCAACTTAACATTCATCACATTGTCTCTTAAAATATGTCAGTGTACAGTATGTGGATGTATCTGACCTTTGTTAAACCAAACACCCAAAAGTGCATGACGTGTACATTAAACCATTTCAAGTTCTGATATTCAAGATTAATAGTAATTAACAGTCAGTGGAAGATAAACGTTGAGTTCCAAAATACTGCTTCTCTTTGCTTCAACAACTAAGGAGATATTTTAGGACTGTCTGAGCCACTTCTTTAACAAGGACTACGGCATTTTAGTGATATCTATTTAAAGCTGCTTTAAAATTTTTCCCACTCAATCTGCACGTGATGCCCAATGGTGACAGTGAAAACAGGATTTTAGATATTTTAAAAATTAATAAAATGAAAAAACTGTATTTCCTTTGAGATTTTTCTACACCTTAATTGGAGTCCACTTGTTGTAAATTTGGCAAAGCACGCACCTATCTATATAATGTCTCACAGCTGATGATGCAAATCAGAGCAAAAAACAAGCCATGAGGTCGAAGGAACTACCTACTGAGCTCAGAGATAGGGTTGTGTTGAGGCACAGATCTGGGGAAATAATAAAAAAAAGGCTTGAATGTAGCTCCCCTCCTTTCTTTGGAGCTTGTTGTGTCTTATAAGTCATTGTTCCGGTTTTAAAACCCTCAATTTTACTATTCTGATGCATTTTCAGTGCTCGTGTTAACATTGTTTCCGCTGCAGCAGGCAGCAGATTTCTTGTTGGTGAACAGAGTAAAATATCGTACTTAGGTTTGCATGATGACCAGAAACATGACTCCAAATGAATGCTTATGTTGCTCCTTAAAGGCTGGAAGTGTAAAATAAGCAACAATATGTGATCATATTAGCCATATCAAGATAGTCAACAGACCTTGTTGTGAGCACTGTCATGTAGGAACTATTTTCTTTCTACCAAACTACACCCGCAAACTGTATCACCACGCAGAAGGAAGCGTGCATCTACTCATGGACAAGAGGCTTGTGCTCGTGACAGCACAAAATGTCATCATTAATCACGACCTGCACACCATGTCACTGTACATATGGAAGTGTGAATCTACTGCTAGCTCACCTAGCACCACGCTAGCTAACTAACATTACAGGTCAGCCTAGGAGGATGCTGCAGTATTAGGGGACATGCCGAGGTAGGAACCTTACATGTATGTGAGTTGTATTGTGTTGCACACGGGGGCAGAGTGAAGTAGGCACTTGAACCGTCCTGAGGCGCCTGCCTCCATATATTACTCCACTATACATGAGAGCAACAAGACAGATGCCATTAATGTTTACATCTCACACTGTGATACGGTTTGCAGGTGTAGTTTGGTAGAAAGAAATTAGTGCCTACATAAAAACTCTCAAAACAAGGTCTGTGGATTCTCTTGAGTAACCAGGTCATGATTTCTGGAAAGAGACATTGCTGTTGAGCTTTTCAAATGTATTTTTTTGTCACTTTGAGCATCACAAGCCAAGAGCAATCTAGTTCCATTACACTGGAGAGAAAGCAGACATCTCCACGGCCGATATCTCCATCTCTTGATAACAAACACCAAAACAGTGTAAGGTAATAAAGACCTCTACAGCTAAGAAAAAAAATGTCTCTTTAATTTTGGGGTGAACGGTTTCATTAAAGGTACTAGTACATCAATTTTGTAAACAAATTGTCACCACTGCCTCCAAGTAGCCAAAAAGTCAGCTGATGTAGGTCCAAAGTAAAGGACTAGTTCAGTGTTTATTTCAGCAGTAATGTAGACATTAGTTATGTGTCACATGTGGATGAAAGTTTCAAAATCTATAAATACCTAGAGTCCTCTGATATATTTTCATTGAATTCACAAATAAACACAACAGAGACATTTCATAATTGAATTGTAAATTTTATTTCTCAAGCAGTCCAGCTGCCTGCAAACTTAAATTCACATTCACCACGTGCAATAATTTCACAACATAAAATAGTCACAGTAACTTCAGGCCCAATATAGTCTTTGGTGGAAATTGTGAATTATATAAGTTAACATTGCACTTCTTGTGTAAACAGATGCAAATCCAGCAGAGCAACGTGGCACTGAAAACCCAGGGTCACATATAAAGTCCTGCGTATGTGACTGCTGTGCAAAGTTCTCAGGTGGATATCAGCACAGAAATATATTCTAACAGCATTGTCGGTAAGAGGCAGAGTCAAGTGTTTTGACAGTCATCTCAGCTTTGAATGCAGTTGCACTTCAACTGCATTTTCTTCAATGCATCATTGCTCAAAATACCCAAGTCTAATAGCGCAGCGTAAAGAAAGTGCAGGTAATGGCCCGGAGAAGAAAATGTAACCTTAATCCCATCTGGTAAAAACGCTCTGTGCACAGCCTGCAGCAGCAGCATACTGTACAGCATCCTGCCTAATCATCCCAACTTCATTGTGAGCTCTCAGCAGGACGGACTAAAAATGGCTTCACTTTGGCATTTTCCACACTCGCCATTATTGTTTATGCTCGGGATTTGCATTGAGGTCTGTTATCCCCGAGGCAGCGCCTGGAATGAACAGCATCAGTGTGTCTATTCACACAGTCACAGTGGTAAACAAATGACTTCAGGAGTGGGTGTCTAGTTTGACTAGGACTTAATGTGCTTGCCCTCTCCCCTGGCAGCTGCACACAGTTCTTTGTAGAGGTCAGAGTAGATGAATCTGGGGTAGGAGTTGTTCTCCATCAGGCTGTAGACTTTCCTTTGAGCTGCCAGAAAGCTGGTTGCAGTGGGCTCATGGAGGCTCTGCATGATGGCGTTTTTGGTGTGGAAATCCAGGTTTATCTGTGATCAAAGAAACAGCTGTTATGAGCCTTTGACGTCTTTTTTAAATGAGGAATATTTTGTGTATTTTATTTGGCTTAACAGCAGATGCTTTAATGGTAGCTGTTACCTCTTTGGGAGCTTCGTTTTTAATAAACTCCTCATAAATACTGTTGGCCTTGGTCGCCAGCTCCATGTCTGATGTGAGGGTCCTGTAATCCTCACAGGCTGTCCAAAACTCAATGTTCTCTTCACAGAACTCTGACTTCAGGAAGATACAAAATGCAGCTTTCCCGTCTGGGTGGAGGGGAGGAAAGAGAAGAGGAAGTGTTAAAGATAAGCTCAGGGACACATCTATTAATATAAGGTAAAGTAAGTGAAAAGCCATTACAGCTTTTGTTTTATTGAGGCCAATAAAGTGCCTTCATTCAGTACACAGTAACTGTGCGACCTTTGAGACTTTTATGAAATCGGGCACCAATAGTGCGCTGACGGATACTTACATTTATGACTGAGTAGTTTGTCGAGTGACTGTGCCCATTGGTGCACGTCATCAGCAGTCGGCCTGAGGGGAGAGGACACGGATTGTATTACATAATCACACAGGAGGCAACTAGTACTTTTAAATGCAACTTAAAAAATATATAGTAATCTGGTTTGGTTTTATTTAGTCATGAAATAATATATACATAACATAAAAAAAATAGTAAGAAATTTAGAAAAATATGAACAATACAAAAAAGTCCAAAATAAAAATGTGGATAATGGTTATGCAAAAACAAAAAAATAAAGTTGAATAAAATAAGTTTAATTAGATAAAATAGAAAAACAGATTTAAAAATCGTCAGAAAATAAAGTTGAATAAAATAAGCTGAATTAAATAAAATGTAAAACTTAGTTTAAAAATAGTCAGAAAATAAAGTTGAATAAATAAGTCAAATTAGATAGTATATAAATCTTAATTTAAAAACTGTAAATATATATACCTGAATAAAAGCAGTTAATTACATAAAATATAAAACTTTATTTTAAAAAAGTCAAACAATAAAGCTGATATGCATTAAGATAAATAAGATAAATTGAAGTAGATAAAATAAAGAACTTAATTTAAAAATAGTCAAAAATGAAGTAGAATAAAATAAGTTAAATTAGATCAAATATAATAGTTTTAAAATGTATTAAAAAATAAAATTGAATTATATGTTTGAAATTAAATAAACTATAACATGAATCACAAACAGGATGTTATGCATGTGACATAATCCTGACAAAGGTCTCACCTGTAAGATCTGTTTTTCATCAGGTCTAATATCGACTGGGAAGAGTTTGTCTTCAAGAAAAATCCTATCCTGTTCCTCCAATTTTTCCTCCTGGAAAAAAAACAGAACAATCACTCATCAGTGTTTTATGGCAGCATCATTTTGAGTTATATTTTTACAAGGTCATCACAACAGACACAGTCTCATTAAACACCACATTAACTTACTTTATCCCCCTCTTCTCTGTGGACAGGTCAGTGGGTTTCATACAGTCAGTGAACGCCATGTTTTGGGATGACACAAAGGCAAAGTACTCTCTCATGGTTTAGTCTGCTCTCCTTCTCCCTCTTGACTTGTCAGGCTACTTTATAGTCTCTCTCTTCAGCTGGGAGGAGGGCTTGGCATGGTCTTTAACATGATTGGCTCTTGCTACGTAAACATGACTTGCCCCGGTATGACTCTTAAGGCCCGAGGCAATGATAGGCTGTCACTGAAAAAGCATTCCCTCCCTGTAGATCCTGTGGGCTTTCATTTTTAAGGTCAAGATGTGACGTACGTGGCAGACTCTATGCTTTTATTCCTAAAATAAAGTTCTGTCAGGGAGTAATGGAACTTTTCTCTTATTTCTGGTGTGTTTGTCTTTCTTCTTTTACTTTGTGAGAACATTTTGCAAAATCGCATCATGTATCCACACACACACACATTCACAAAGCATCCAAGGCGTTGATACTTTTATTTTCAACCTATCTTACAATTTAAGAACAAAATGCATGCTTAAATGAGAGAACTACACTGACTTTACACCTTGGATTAAATTGTGTTTTCTATCCAGATTGTATCTAGATATGATTTAACCTGATTATATTTACTGCTGTGCTATACTGAGGGGCGTGACACAGCATCGGTTTTTGACAACCTGGGACTGGGTTGATCACTCTGTCCATCTTAAACAACGGAACACTTGTAGCCGTTCTCCATCCGCTGCATAGCCATTGCTTCATAACTAGCTGTGTTGCGATATGAATTGCCAAGCTTCAGCTGTATACTTCCGCTGAACCAAATTGAAAGCAGACACTTGGTCTTGTCTTGACATCCATAGGTGACTTGAATATCCAAAAAAGTTCTTGGTAGTAGCTTAGCTTGCTAACTGGCTAATGGCTACTACTCTGCTGGTTTGGAACAGTTGCGCATGATTACATGTTTTTTACCCATGTGCTTGTTGTATGTGCATTGAAAGCGCAACAACATTTGCAGTTGTGTTCAGTGTGGTCACAATGCGTCCCTGACCTCCTCTGGAGTTGGTTCGACCGATTGGATCACAATCCATTCTCAATGTGTTTTGGGTGCATACAGTTGTAGCCCACTTCCCTGATGTGAAGCACTATCCAACCGCAATTCGAATCCCCAAATCTATTTCAATGCAGATGGTAAAGGGGGTGAAAAAACACAGCAGTCACCACATATAGCACGTTCAGCCATAAAATTGCCTTTCCTGTTTCCGGGAGCGGTTGTTGCTCACATGTCATCATTTCTGATTTTCAAATGATTCATCGTTACTTTACAACACTACCTACAGTGTTCATATTTTAATGAATTACTCATGCAGGGTGTGGATCCGTGAAGCGTAACTTCTGTCTTGATGGCATGTTGAAATATGACAGATTGGTACACAGATGATTATGCAATATCCTCTTACCTCTATTGTGTGTTTGAGAAAGGAAATAAGGGCACTGCTGAACGACTGTTCTACACTCCTCTTATATCAACGTCAGAATCATTGTTGGTCATTGGTATTTAAGTCCTCTGGTGATCTTTGGGGCCAAGGATTTGGACGTCTAGGTTAACTTGTTTCAACAACACCTCAATAACTATACAGCAGAGTGTAGCTAAAATCTGAAACCTTAAATCATAGTTCAGTCAGTCGGCGAGGCTTCAGCCAGGGAATTGACCATTTATAGCAAAGAGTCACAGTTAGATTTGGTGGAAAAATCTTCGCTGTTTGAGGAAGCTTAAAGAATCCGTTGCTGCTAGGAGAACTGATCCCCCCATCAACAAACACATACATGAACATGAGATCTTATTAAAGTCAACACTACTGAAAGCTTCAGCACCATAGGAGGAAGCTAGAAGGAGCAGCGTTGGCATGAGGGTATCAGCAGTCATAGTGAGAAGTATCAGGTTATCAAGGTACACCTGTAAGAATATGACGGAGATCATAAAGCATCAATAAAACAGCTGATACTCATCAGCTGACGCAAGTGTAAGTTCAGTGCTCTGTCGGAAATCTTCCACTCGCTGACACCACTGACAGTCTGTTGAAAGGTAGTTTTATGTAACCTAGACATCTCAAAAATGTAACTGTCAACTGGTTCTCACTCAGTTTCAACCCTGACATTTTCAAGTCTGTCGGCGGTATAGTTAAAGCAGCATGTTTTTGGTCACTTGGGGGCTGAAGAACTCGAATAACGACCTAAAAATACATACTTACATAAAGCGCGTATGGCTGACAAAGACACAGAGTAATATTTGCATTGTTAGTATTTATTGACATACATTTTTGGTTGTGTGGGTCTCTTAACAAGCTAGCAGCTTAAAGGAATACGTCACCCATAAAAGGATAATTTGTATATCAATAACTCACCCTGTGTTACATGAAATTCATGAAGGCAAATTGTTTTTTCTCACATGCATCCATGGTGAAGGAAGAATCCAAAAACCGAATTGCAGTAACAGGGGGCCGCATTAAACTGCAGCAAAACTATGTCAGAACATCCGTTTACAAACTCTTACACAACTTGTGCAGTGTAAACCAAGTCTCATTTATTTAGTCCTACACTGAGTACTTCCAAAACACATACATTGTTGCTAAAACCTTACTATTTAAGGGAACTGCCCATTGGTCCGACAGCCCATTGGTCCGACCATTATTGTTCCGAAGTCCGTTCCGAAATCATCATGATGCCCTGTGATTAAGGTCTGGTTAGGTTTAGGCACAAAAACCACTTGGTTAGGGTTAGGAAAAGATCATGGTGTGGGTTAAAATGAAAAAGTAACAAACACATAAGCCGTGAGCCTGCTTCGCCTCAAGCCTTTCCCAGCTGACCCAGAGCCGGTCGCGGCGCACCATCAAGGTAGAAATACGCCCAATGGGAGCCGTTCAGCACTGCGGACCGTCGGACCAATGGGCTGTCGGACCAGTGACATGGACCCCTATTTAAAACACTTCCAAATAAGTAGTTTCATGCAGGGAGTAGTACTGGGCCCAGTGGTTTAGTGCTAGCTGAAGAGGTGGGTGTACTACCAGATGGATAGGTTATCAAGGAGGAAGTGGGTATACTCTCCTAATGTCTTTTTGGCTGATAGGTGGATGTAATGCAAAGGCCAGAGAAGGTGTTGGGTATGCCTCATATACCTCCACATACCCTCCACTACACTACTGAGTATGTGTGCGTTTAAACTCTGCTTGTGCATTAAATTGAGCAGTTCAAATGCACACACTTGCCCAGGCATGCTACTCGTATGCATAGGTGTTTTAAATAGTAATGTTTAAGCGAAAATGTATGTGTTTGGAAAATATGTATGTAAAGTATGTGAGCGGATAAATGAGACTTGGATTATCTTGTGTGAGTTGTGTGAGAGTTTGGAAACACATGTTTTGATATAGTTTGTAATGTTGTTGTTGAATGTGGTCTCCCTTTACTTCAATTCATCAAGAATTTTCTCTGTTTTTTGGATTTGTCGCATACTGTGGGGGAATGCAAGAGAAAAACAAATATAACACGGGTTGAGTAATTTCTGTACAAATAATCATTCCGTAAGTGAAGTATTCCTTTAAGAGACTTTCTTTACCAGCTTGTCAGTGTCTGCGCCTGCTGTTTTGTGCTGGGCAAATGTTTACTTGGTTTATCTGGGATCTTTGTCCTTTGCTAAAACAGCTGCACACTGCTGCTGGAAATGGAATTAATGAGAGCTTAATTTGCGAACCGGAAAAGCAAAACAGTGAGTTAGAAGATGCTAACAAGCTCCACAGAGCTGCAGAATTGAAATGTGAGTTCATCACTATCTCATGTTACTCTACATCTGATAAGATGAGATAGAAGATAAAAGATAGAAGATAAAAAAAATTCACGTTACAGCAGCTCAAATAGCTCAGACAGAAAATATATCTGATATATTTATAATACAAAAATACTGATTCATGGACTCAAATTTACGTAATGATAGAAACTCACTGTATAGATTTTGCTTTACCTAAATCTATTTAAGGAATGCTGTCTTACAAGGACACTAATATTACATAACTGAAAACGTTCTTTGGCTGCAAATGTTTGCTCTCCCAGCATTCCAGGAGCAAACTAAATAAGCGTCAGCTGTCTAAAATATATCCTCTGATAGATCATTGACCAGCTCACATAAATTAAAGCTCAGGTCACGTACAGACATGCATTTCCTTGTATGCACTACACACAAGCGCTCTGTTGCTTTCCGTTTGTTACACATGTATCACGGTATCAGGTGGATTAAATGTACAACCTGTACATCCAGTTTTTGTGCACAGCAGATGAGTAACTCACACCATCCTCACTTTGCACGTCCCTGCCATGTTTCCATTCACTCATTGTTTGCATACAAAGCTGTGTTCATAAAAATGTTTGTCATTCCTTTACAGGTACGATTTGTCCGCTTGACACCTCAGTGGAAAAGTAAACACAAATCCAAAATACTCACAGCAATTAAGCAACTGAAGTCCAAAAATAAAAGTTAAAAATGAGAAAACATTTGCACCACATGATTAATGCATGCTCTGGTCAGTTGAACAGTCTGCACACCATTTAAAAACTTTCAACACTGAAAACAGTTTTGAAAGTCATTTACCATCAGTCTCTGTTTAAGGAAAACTTACCATTTAAGTACTGGAAACTCCTTATTTCAGTAATAACGTAGTTTGACAACTTCATCATATTCCAGAAACACTAAAAGGGTTATTACTTTGAGGAACAGGACAAGCATATATATAAGAATAATCACAATTTGTACTAGATTATCTGTGCTACAATGCATCTGCGTCACCTGCTGTGTTGTGTTGTTATTATCACTGGCCTCCCTCTCTCCATTGCACCAGTTTGGAGCTGTGCTGGGTGAAAACACAGTGTTCACCTCGTGTGTTTATTATGATGTGCAGACAGTGTGTAAGCAGCCGTCTGTTTAGAAGTGGATGAAGAGCAGAGCCAAGTTTCCACTAAGGCACAAGGTCTCTTCAGAGGGCCTGACGCAGAAGGTGATTCCCAGCACTGGCTTGCAGAGTTTGTCTTCTTTTGTATTTGGAAGTTGTGATATTAGCACCAAACCCAAGTGTCTAAATCTAGCAGCTTGGAGTGATTAAAGTAAGTTGTGCACAACATCATGGACCTCAAGGGAGGCCACAAGCAAGCATATCTGCAAGGCAGGCGGAGAGGATAACATTCACAGCTAGTGTGTGTTTACTACAGACTACTACATGCACTCAGCCCAAAACAATAAGGAGGTGAAAATAAATTAAAGAAAAGCAAGGGATGGTAACTGCTCTGAAAATGACTTTTGAGTTTGGCTGCAAAGTCCATAACTCATGATTTAAGTTCAATTAATAAATGTTCTTTTCACATGTAATGGGTGGGCCGCTTTGAAACACCTTGCTAAACGTCATTAAGGGCAAAAATGAAATTTTAACTGAATTATTGTGAAATATTTTTCACCTTTAACCTGATGTTGTTTTGGATTATTTACAATTAATCAATATAGTACAGTATAATTTTTCAGCAAACATTTTTCACAAACAAAAAGGCAGTGAATAAAAGAGTGGTTAAAAAAAAAAATTTTTTTTTACTTTATATGGCTTTAAGGCAGATTTATACTTGTGCCCCCCTGTAGAGCCTATGCCGTAGCCTACACACATGGCCTTGTGAGCATTTATACTTGCAGTGGTGTGTCTGTGTCACTCTGCAGTTACACCTTCAAAACACAGTTGGCGGTGGGGTTTCTGTGAAGTGCTGTAAAGTTTAGCTGATTCAAAACACACCCAAAACACACACATGGCTTGATAGAGACAATTTCAAACACCAGTAAACACATCTGCTTCACTATAACTTGCAGCATTCGTAGTCAAAGCATTTGTCTTTTGCTGGACGCATTTTCCCCACAAACACAACATGCTAATACTATTAGCACAAGCCTATGGCATTTTACATTGTATAAATTAACCTAGCAGCCAACAGAGATTTCTTCAGGGACAACAGCAACATTAAACAAAGGTAACATTACAAAATTAATCTCCATTACAACTCACACCAAACATGTTTTCCAAACATGCTAACGTTATTAGCACAAGCCTATGGCATTTCACATTCTGTAAATTAGCCCAGACTAGCGGAGATTTCCTCCACCCAATGAAGCGCACACACAAGACTTGAAATGCTTTTGTGGAGGCTTTATTGTCTTCATAATTGATTGTTTCCAATGGCTACCCTTGTGATTTACATCCACAATACGCTTCATCTAAACCATGACTCTGTTTTTAAACTTGACAAGGCTTGTTCACAGTAAATGTTTTGCGCCTCACAATCAGTGTAGCCTACTCCTTCAAACTGAAGCTGTAGCCTATATTTGTCTTTTTAAGGAACAGGGTAACCCACATATTTGAAGTATAATTAAAACAGGATTGTTGTGGAACCTTGAAGTGTTAACTGTACTTGACATAGTTTTCCACTAGCTTGGCCATCCCTATGAAAAACTTGTCTGCTTACAGGCTGTTCAGGTGCTGGGATACAAACAGTGTTGTGCTACGTGACACCTGTGCTACATGTACTTCCCATGTCTCCCATTTACATAGCCACTAGAACACAGAGATCATTGTGTTAGAGAAGAAACTGAGTGATCTAACCAAATGTGACCCAATTTAAAAGTATATTGAAAAAACAAAAATTAAGGATCCTCAAATATGACATTATGCACACAAAATCTGCATGACTGTGTTTTTGGTTGACCCTGGTGCCCCACACAACCTTGCACAAATACAATAAAAATGAAAATGAATTCAAACTAAAGGATGGAGAGATCAACTCTGGAAAGACCATAACAAACAAGGAAACAGGTGCTGGAGGTGCTTTCTTTTTCAAGTTTAATTGCCCATGTCACTCTAAAGTCAAATTTTGATTGATGCCTGTTTTGTACCATTTCCTGTTTGTACAAAACGTTAACATAAACAAATTTCTTTAATACTAACTGAAGACATAGTGTACATATAGGCTATGCCCAACTAGTAGAGACACCTCTATCTTATAATGGTTATATAAAAGTTAATACCTTGATGACCCATTTACTTTTGGCTTCCTCCTGTGTACATGTATACTGAGACCAGCAGTGGTGAAAGATTACGTGTTGTGATTGACTGTGACCTCCCTTTCCTGTATTTTGCAGTGTCGGGCAAGCTGAGACAGGAAGAGCAGACACTACCTTTCTGCCCTCGGCGGTGCTAGCTCCTGAGATAGCAGCCAGTCCCATGGTGACTGATACCTGTTCTGTCATGTTGGGTTGTTTTGGTGTTACTGTAATGGCTGACTTGGTTGATGCAGAATCAGGTTATGGCATGTTTTATACAAAGGTTCAACTGTGGAAAATTCTCTTAGTAGCTGGCTAAGAAGGTATCCAAGCTCTGCAGTGGAAAGTTTCCCATCCTGTTGTCACAGTACATAAACACTACACACATCATTATTTATTTATTTGTATATTTCTCCAGTCATATGTCATCTTCCTACAATGATAAAAATCATAGTGCTACTGACAGTGGTAAAATATAAACTTCATTGATCCAGAGGGGGGGATTTGGTCAGTCAACAACACATAAAGGACAGATCACACCCATAAAAACATACAGAAAAGGAAATACAAGAGGATATTATATTGCTCTGAGGCCAACCAAAGCTTGTAAAAGTTCTGAGTTTGACATCAATAAAATATGATACCAATAAACAGAGAAACATTCCCTAAGTTAATATAACACAAGCCAGTATAGGCAGTCCACATGAAAAAAAATCCACATACAAGATGAAGTCAGCTGAAGGCAAAAGATTTCACTGCTCTGTGCAGCATCTGTAACTGAGGAGTTAACCTTGTTTTTATTATAATTTATAATGTGGTTAAAAAATAGGTTGACATTTTGGGAAATCTTACACAAGAAGATTGATACCACGTTCAAATCAGTCTGTTGAGTAGGAAGCTAGTGACAGAGGATGATAAGATTAGTTTAGGATGACGACTGGAAACAGAAACAGCTGTCTCTTGTCATCACAGTGTGTTTGTTAATTCAGTTAGCGATTAGAAAAACGTGGGACAGACAGAATGACTGACTGACAGAATGACACACTGACAGTTTCCGTGATTATGTACAGCATACCATACCATGACTTAGTCATACCAAAAATTAGAAAAAAAACAACAACATTGGTCCACAGGGGGAGCCACAGCGATCGGTCGCATTTTAGCCATTTTAAAGCATTTTTCTGTTGTTATAGCGCCACCCAGTTGCCAATTAGAGTTAAATTTCTCCAGTCACCTTGAGGCATCCTGTTCTACAAGTTTAGTAAAAATCAATATGGCAGTTAGGCCTAGATAAGAAATTAGCTCTCTAGCGCCCCCATTTTGTTTGATGGGGTCAATAATGGAGGGGTCCCCTCAGAATATGTGTGGTCATATGCCTACAAAGTTGCGTGGTGATCGGTGAAACCCTTGAGATGTTATACACCTTTATGTGATGAGCCACGCCCTCCGCAATATTCATTGCCTTATAGAAGCTCAGTTTTAGTAAGTTTTCCAACTTTTGCCAAGAGGGAACTTTAGATATTGGTCCCTAGATTATGTTCACCCAGTTTCATGCAGATCGGTCAAACTTCCTAGGAAGAGATTGATTTTAAGTGTTTTTCAAAAAATTCAAAATGGCAGAAAATCTATATAACCGGAAGTTATGGGTTCCTGAGGCAAATGTGTTCCTCATGAGGAGAGGCATCTCTGTGCAAAGTTTCATGTCTCTACGACATACGGGGCATGAGATATGCCCATTCAAAATCTGCAATTTCAATCGGTTGCTATAGCGCCCCCCTTTGGCCAATTGATGTAATGTTGCTTCTTTCCCATCCTCCCATGATCCTCTACCACTGTGCCAAATTTCACATGGATTGACCAAGTCAGTGAGGAGAAAAACAGGGAACAGACACAGACAGACACACACAGACCCACAGACAGAGTTTTCATCATTATATAGTAAGATAAGATACAATGCATTCATTAGTGAGCTTTAGTGGTGGCACCTAAACTTTTGACAGAGCCAAGCTGGCTGTTTCTTATAGTCTTCATGATAAATCAGCTAAGCTAAGCTAACTGTCTTCTGACTCTAGCTTTGTACTTAACAGTGAGTCACTGCTCCTTTGTGTCAAAAGGGGTCAGTTGAGGTGGTTCAGGCATCTGATCAGGGTGCATCCTGGGTGCCTCCCATTGGAGGTGTTTTGAGTATGTCCCACTGGAAGGAGGCCCTGGGGCAGAAACAGAACACGCTGGAGGGACTACATATTTCATCTGGCCTGGGAATGCCCTGGGGTCTCCCAGGAGGAGCTGGAAAGTGTTGCTGGGGAGTGGGATGTCTGGGGTGCTTTGCTCGGCCTGCTGTCCCCGCTATCTGGCCCCAGGTTAAGCGGATGAAAATGGATGGATGGATGGATGTGAGACACAATTCCATATTTTAAACATATCAAAAATCCTAGAATGGATGAGTATTAATATCGGCCCTCAGCAGGTCACTATCTGTTTAATAGATTACCTGCAATTCATATAGTTTACACTACAGTAAGCTACATGGGCCTTTTAATGCTTTGGACTGACTAATGCCACTGAACAGCTACTTGTCTCACCACCACCAGCCTCGCTGCCAATGTCCTTGTTATTATCCTCTGGAATTGTGCCACCAGGTGTGATTTCAAAGCCTCAATATGTTTGCCACTTATAGTTCGTCTTTTGTTCTGCACTTTTTCTGTTCTCCTCTGATCATGCTTTAAAAGCCCATAATTATATCATAGAATGAACCTCAGCTCTCTCTCATCCCTCTTGTCAGCATTTAGCCTCCGTCCATACGATATAGCAGTGTCTGAAGGCAGCGTATTGGAAAGACATCAGGGCCAGGAGGACAAGAAGAGACTGCAACACACACATAGTGAGTACATTTAATGAGTGATTCTTATGCTTTGGTTACTGAATCATCACTGGCTTAACCCTCTTCAGATTCCCTCTGGCTTCATGTAGACATTTCAAACCGATGAATTTAAGGTCAATATCAGAAATGATGGACAAGTACTGCAGGCTGTCAGTCACTGGGTTACACTTTAACAGATTTAAGTAAAGGCATGAAGTAGCAGTAATTTCTTGCCACAAGGCATTTATCATGTTCTGACAACACTTGCTCATTTAGCTGAAAACACTCTCAGAGCTACCAAATCATATTTTGGCCTTGTCTTTGGCTTCCCTCCTGGTGGCTCCAGCCAGTTGTATCACCAATTAGCAAACCTCTTCACATACAAAGGCATCAGCTGCAACAGTTACATTAGCTGGACGGACATTTTCAAAATAGGCTGCATTATTCATACTTGTGCCTTTCTTGCCCACTTGAGGCAGAGAGAAACATGATTGATTGATTGGTTTAATTTCCTCGTCCTCTCAAATGGCCAACAGTTAGAGGCCATTTGTGGACAACATGGCCAAAATAAAAATGTTGCACATGCCAGCCAAGCTGTGGAGCTTTCCAGGGAATCCTGAAACCCGATAGGGAAACAGACAACATGTGCCAACCAAGCAATTATATTACCCATCAAATGGTTTGTGTAATGGCCTGTTTTAAAATATATGATGTAAGGTTTCACAGGTTTAGCAGCTTCGATGCTAAATTACTGTAATTGACAAACTGATATAGGAAATTTGTGTAATTTACTTAAGGGGTGATATTCTGTGATTTCCTAGGTTGAGGTGGTGTGCAAAAGGAGACAGCTCAATATCACAGCAGAAACAATCCACACATGGATGCTTCGGCTCTGTCTAGTCAGCCCAGTCACTAGAAGAAAATGTTGGCATTGTACATTTCTGCAAACTATGAATACATTACATTTGCACATTTGCTATGTATCATATTTACATTTAGAAAGAAGATATAGTGTATGAGCTGGCTTTGTTATCTGGAGGTGGAGGGGATGGTGGATGGTGTGACACCGAGGTCAAATGCTTGCTAAGCTGTAGACCCCTTCAGACAACTTTTTTGATACCAACAAACAACAAAACCAGTTGTCATTTAGTGAGTCATTGCTCGGTTTCAGGCTGTGTTTTAGGCACAAAAAGGTTTTCTTTACGGAGACGTTGTTGCTTTTCTTGCTGGGATTGTGCCTGCCAAACCGGGTATTTCAAGCTAAACCCACAGTGTTGTTGGAATAAAATATCAGCGTATCCATTATATAATAATGTGCAAATGTAACGTATCTGTGGTTTGCAGAAACCTACATTTTTTTCCTGCGACTGTGCTGGTCTAGTCCAGGGGAAGGCAACCTGTGGCTCCAGAGCCACATACAGCTCTTTCGCACTTCTCCAGTAACTAATAACTAGTTTTTGTTCTTTTTTACTTTTTAATTTTCATTTATCATTTTTGTAAACTGTTTAACATTGCATCATCTAAAATGTGGCTCATAAATCTGTGGCCTAGCACCCTTTACTCTAAATTTTGCTAAACCTCAATAGGAGAGTAGCTAGTCTTTAGTCTCCCTAGGTAGGCTAGCGATGAATTCTAAATCCAAAAAAAGGAAAAGTATTGGAGGAAAACAGAGTATTTAAAATGGGGTTGACAGGTTTGTTTGCTTTTACCCCCAACGCTGCAAAGTTGAAGTATCGAATAATTATAAAGTGCCCACTGCAGAGTGGCCATTTAGACCTATTAATAGGTCTAATTTTCGAGAGCCTCAGACTTAATAGGCCGTGTTACCTTCATATAAGGCTCAACTATGTTTTGTAGCCCCAGACAGATTTTTTTTTTTTTCAATTATTTTGGTCAAAAAGGACAGTAAAGGCTGCTGACCCCTGGCCTCATCAATAGTGATCCTTTTTTTAACATATACAAATCTACAGATTATCAAATGAAATCAACTAGCAACTTCTTACTTATGTTGGTGCTTACTATTAAAAACTTTTTAAAGGCAGTGTCCTGGTGTCACTGAACTTATGATTACATATTTGTGCGAAGAACTGCAGCCAACATCTACCAATTCTAATCTTGGAATGAAATTATAATAGGGCCAAAATTGCACGGTGATTCATTTTAACCCTGTAAAGGTCTGTGTGTGTGCACTGTAAGTGGAAGTCAGCACAGAGTACACACACAAAGCACTGAGGAACCTCCCTTTGAACACAAGCTGTTATTAAAGAATCTACATCTCCTGTAAAAGATAGGGAAACATATCAGAACCGGTTTATCTGTGCGTAGATGCAGGCAACACCCCACCAGTGATGTAGACCCAGCAATTCTAAAAGTACACTGCACAGCAAAGAAGCTTTTGCAAGATTTGGCTCAAGAGATAACACTCGTATGTGAGGCGTTGTTCTTGTTTTGTTTGGCTTTGCCAACAGAGTCGGCCAACAGTGTACATAAAAACAAGCGTATAATTAAGCTGACACCATGTTTAATCAGTCACAGGTTGTACCTGCGCCACAGTAAGTCACCTACAGCAGTGTTGACTTGTTGTACCCAAACATACAAACTCAGTTACACGTCCTTGTGCATAAAGGCATGTTTCAATAAAGAAAAAACGTGGTTGGTGCAATGGTGCTAAATATATCTGCATGCTTACCTGTGGAGAGGCTCCCAAACATTTGGATTCAGTAATATTTTATGGGCTATTTGCACAAAATGACCTCAGTTAATGAGCAGCACATTGCAAGTGCAAAGGCTTAAAAACCTACACAAACATGGCCTAGTTCAGGCTGATTGTACTTAACCTAATAAAAATAGGATGGCATCATAACCCATGTAATCATGAGCCAATAATTTGCGTACAGCCTGTGAAATTGGAAAAGCTGCAATCCTGTGACCAATGTGCTGACAGGAGTAAAAAAAGGAAGTATTAAAAAAGGTGAGAGTTCACATAAGGAGGCAAACAAATACAGGGCTTTCCCTTAGGAGACCAGTAATCATGTAGTCATGTCCCAAGTGAACTTTGAGTGGTTTTAATGTATACTGTCATTATGTTTCTATTCCTAAATCTAGCTTACCTTATTTTACATTTGTATGTAACGTGACAACAGTATTCGTGGGGTTGTCCCATCGGATGATTTGAGAGGCGGGCCTTCAGTGATGGTCACAACAAAAAGGTTACAGCAGGTAAACAATGGAGGAAAACTGATGGTAGTGGTTGCTGGATACCCAGAGCTATACAGCCTGACAACTGACAGCAGGTTGTCAAACTGCCCATGAGTCATCCTAACATATGCCTTGAGATGGGCCTCATCGAGGTGAAGCTCCTGGATTAGATGGTGGTACTCCCCGTGATCTCCTCTCTTTTTTAGGCTCTGATGTACGCACAGAGATCCTCGTTTCCCTGTGCCGAGCAAATTATTTGCTGATAGCCTCTCACCCTCGACCAGAGCTACAGCAAGTACCCTCTGCCTGTCCATTTTAGGAACTAGCTACTAATCACTGTCAAATAAATAAAATAAAAATGGCAATTTGATTACAGAGGAAGGTTAGTGTAAGGAGGTGATGGGGTGGTTGCCTGGCAACAATAAAAAGTTCTTTTTTGGTGGCATTTGATTTCCAAAAAAACCCTAAAAAAATAACGTGTGCACCTCGCGTTTTGCAACCTGTAAAACGCTTACTGTGTCATCAGGCCTAGGCGAACATAGGCCTGTATGGCTTTTAAAACTTGCCCATGTGTTCACTCTGTCTCACCCTTCACACAGCCAGCATCTAGCCTGCGTTACCTTTTTTGTTGGGTTGCACCTTCAACACCTCCATAGCACAGCATACCACACATCCAAGCTTTGCTGACCTGGCTCATCTACACGCTCCAGTGTGCAAGTCTGTTAACTTTAAATGTCTTGTTTTAAGTGAAACCCTTGACTGGACTCTCTCCTTGTGACATTGCCTGAGCCAATGCAAACTTGCTGCTAGCTTATTCAGTGTGTCTCCACCTTGCTTAAGTTATTTTCTATATAGGGGTGTGGATAAGTTAAATGTGTAAACTGAGCAGCCCGGTATCGGTATTGGTATCGGTATCGGTATCGGTATCGGTTATGGAACAGGTGGTAGATGTTAAATTTGGAAGAAAAATCAACTGAGAAATGACTTTAAAAATACTGGGGTTGAGACACATGTTATATATTTTACCTTTACTCACTCACCTTATTAAGCCCCTTAAAGTTTACATGGCATGCGAAGAAGAATGAGACACAGCTTGTGGGTTTCCTAGTCTGTGCCAATCCTAAAGCTCTGAGCCTTGCACATTTTGACAAATCACAAGTACAATGCTTTCCAGTGTTTTTGGCCGAAAGGCAGACTGACTCACACGCATTTGTTTAATGGCAACGATTAATCTGCCCTAAACAAATCAATAAGATTACTTTTTTTCTTTCCTTTTAACATTTAAATGACTGTGGGGAAAATAAGCAAACAGCAAAAGCAAATGTTATCATTAATCCTGTTGAACAGGACAGTGTTTCATTATGCTGTGTTGCTGCACTTCAGAGAAAATCTCATTTCTCACAATGACTGATTTCATAAGAAACTGGAAGTTCGGACCTTCCTGTTTCTGAGCTCATATCACTAATGCACTTAATTTTCAAGTCAACAGATGCTTTTCAGTGATAATAAAAAAGGATAACAGAAAACTGCAAGCACCCAGCATCCTTTGTCGGATATCACAAGAATCATTTTTACTTTGATGTAATAAAGTTTTAAAACAGAAATTGAAGTTCAAAGCCACTAAGCAAATGCTGGATTTTTAAAAAGATATTTTATTACTGCTGTCTTCTTAGCTGTACTCATTTTCTCATGCTGAATGTTTACCTTCTTGATGATAACAGCTCAGGTTTCTCAATTAAAATGCTGAATATGTTTGAATATGAGAGACCAGGAGCACTATTTATATAAGCACTATACTGTATATAGACTTTGTCACTTTGTAGGATGGATTATTAAGTCTTGCCAACAACTGCACTGTACTTGCTTCTCCACAGCAGTGAAAATAAGTCTTCAGCCCACCAGAACTTGGCACAGCCTTTATGTTTCCATGCTTATGCGGTGGAGTATTGCTTTAAACATATAACAGACAATCATTACACAAACATCCCATTAATTTTATAATGCCATGTTTTAAGATCTATTTCACTGGAAGTGTGTAGGTTGCTGCCTTCCTTTAAACAGACCACCAGACTTAATTTCAGCGCACAAAGCGCTAAAAGCTGTAATTTGAAAAATGAGAGAACAGAAACTAGAGACAAGTGTGTGTGTGTGCTACTAAAAAATGTCACTCTGTTCCAAGAAGGCAATTTAAATAATTTAATGTCATTCAAATCACTAACATTTTAACAAGCACTCCAACACTGCAACGAGGTTGTACTCAAGTGGTGACAAAACAACAATAAATAATCCATTGTTTTACTTTTAAGTTAACTTAACTATTAACCCCTATGAATACATTTAAACAACATGCTTCTGAAAGCAATAATAAGGCATATTCTCAGGGTATACAAGGAGTTTTAACAGCCTATCATGCAAGGTGAAACATCCTATCTCTATAATAATTCCACTCAAATAGTTTATTACATTAAAAATCACAACTCTTGACACTTCAGTGCTTTAAGAATTTTAAGATCACGGCCAGTAGTCGTGTGCTGAGGAATTAAATTAGACGCCACTGGCCATAAAAAAGGGAACTTCTTGGAAGTGCAGAATTTGGTTCAGATTCAACACAAAAAACTGTGCTGGATAATGTTTTTTTATCCTATAAAATATATTTAACCTGGGTTTTTATTGCGACAAAAATGCCAGCTATTTTTACTTAGTTTTTTAGCTTGAAAATTATATTAAATATTTGCACAAAATATCAACCATCGGCAGCTTAAATCTAAAAAAAAAAAAAAAATAGCAGTATCAGTTTTTAAAACCCCATATCGCTCCAATCTAAAAAAAAAAAAAGGGAGAAAAATCTCCTTTTTAAAGTGTACATGAACACCTCTTGCAGAGCTAAGTGGCCTTCTGCAACCCTTTACTAAGGATGACATATCACTACTGAGTCTGTTCGCTATAGATTTGTTGTCTTCCTTAGAGCTGTCATTAGATAATTGGCCAACTCTCTTTGCGACAGCTTATTCCGTGTCAGTGGCAGTTTAAAGCTACAACTAAACACACTCTCTCATTCTCTCTCTGAGACACACACACACCCACCCACACACAGCCGATCGAGTGTGACCGTTGCATCCTACATCCTCTATCTTATTCTGCACAGGAAACACCTCTGCAAAGAAGGCCAAAGGAGGTCCACTGCATGGTTTGCTTACGCAGCTCCACAGCCAGAGCGGGCCTCAGTCGCCTCGCTGACTGATTCACTGTGGAAAGTGTTCAATGCGCCTGCATACACAGACTTATCCAAGTGCAAACACACACTACAGGGTCATAATCATGAAAGCTGTTTATTCTTCTTGGTACACAGTCCTCAGGTGTGATGTGCTCGGTTTTGGGATCCTCCCATGACGTGGGACTAAGGCACAGTTTGCTTCTGGATCTAGTGACGACGCCGAGGCGTGGGGCCTCCGTACGTGTCCGTGTTGAGTCTCCTTCCTTCTTTGTGTTCGGTCCTTCCTCCTGAAGGAGCTCTAACATTCCAGTTATGGGTTTAATGTCCGTTCTCTCTCTCCCCCCACCCCCTCCTGACCGTGCTTTCATCCCTTCGTTGCGTCGGCGGCGAGGTTTTCCAGGAGAGTTCTATAAATGTCCGAGCGGAGGAACCGCGGGTACGAGTCTCTTTCCATCAGCCCGTAAACTATCTTCTGAGCGTCGTCAAAGCAGTGCATGGTGGGAGTCTTGACGTTCCTTTTGATCTGCTCTCGGGTGTGATAGTCGATGTTGATCTGGAATGAGGCAGATAGATAGGAATGAGGGGATTTGAGCCAAGGGCGAGAGATTTTAGACTCAACATGTGAGCAGCCACAATTCCTATTTGGTACTCTGAAAACTGAAGACACAAACTGAGCACTGACTGTCTGATACAGAAGAATTTAAGAGTTTCTAGGTTGGATTTACCTCTTTAGGAGATTCTGCTTTAATGAACTGCTCATAAATCTTCTTGGCTCTTGAGGACATTCTGAATGAAGACTTGATCTTCTTGTAGTCCTCACAGGTGAGCCAGAACTCAATATTCTCATCGCTGTATTCGGATTTTAGAAAGTTGCGAAAAGTGGCCAGTCCATCTGAGGCGCAGAAAACACAGCAAGCATGAAGCAAAGATAACACTTCCTTTCGGCTTCTTTTAAAAACAAATATTCTCTTTAAAACTCTCACAAATTTTATTTACTGTTCTTACAGTATTCTCATCCTCAGAGGAAAACCAACCTACATTTAGACTCCAGAAGCCTTTCCAGTGACTGTGACCATTGTTGGGTATCTTCCAAACTTAGCCTGCTGGGAGAGAATGCAAGTTAGATTACTCAACTGCAATCAAATTTGGGTAAAATAAAGCTGATGTGAAAGCTGCGAGGATACAGAGGCAGTCTAATCAAGAAAGCATAGCAGATGTGCTTATCAAATTCATACAAAAATGTCAGGCCATGGGATATGTTGGTGTGCGTGTGTGCTGTGCCAAAGCAAACATGGTGTCTCTAGTTCATTTGAATCCTTTCATGATGCCATAGATGGAAATGATAGGAGCAGGCTGGCTATTTTAAAACTGAAATGTATGCAAAACACTCCATAAGTCTCCTTACCTCTCAGAGCTTGACGAGTGTGAGAACATGCACTGGAGTCGGCACATAAAGTTCTTTCCGCTGTGTAGAGATAAGAAATACATGAATATACCCCTACTGGATTTACTGCTGTTAAATTAGTGTCCAGTGAATCTGTCAAAGCATGTTGGGCATGTTAGTAATTAGAAAAGGGAGCATGTGGTGAAGTAAAGTTAGATGACATTATTAACTTAAGCTATTTTCAGGAGATACCATCCATAATATTCCTGAGTGTCCTCTTGGGTCTGAAAGGTTTGTCATGAGAGCCAAAAAAGCAAAACACCACTTTGGAAATACAGTTAGTATTAAATAGATACATAAATTATTTTTCATGAAGCCCAAAGTCAGCATATTTACTGGAAGCCCGGCTCACCGCAGTTAGTAAGTAAGTTTCACTCACATGTTCTTGTTTCTCTTCCTGTCATCTCTGTCCATGATGAAGTTTTGCGTGTTTAGTGGTTCGATGATTAGGCTGGGCATTGTCTTGTTAGGTCCAAACTCTCAGGCTCTCGGTCCTGGTCATGCTGCGGCTGAGAAACACTTAGGAGGGTTCCCCCTACGACGCGGCTTTTTATACCAAGGTTTCCTGTTGCTACGGACCGGGGCTGCTGGGATACATCAGCAGCTCAGCCCCAGACTGAAGAGGAAGCACCCCTTCCTCCTCCTTCTCCTGTTCCTCCTCTCCTCCTACCTCACTGTTAGAAACAACACATACTCACACTGTGCATGTATGCCTCCCCCTCCTCTTGATGCCTTACTCCCTATTATGTCTCTCTGCTTCCTTTCTTTCTGCTGTTGCAGATCCTTCCCTCCTCCTGACTGGACGAGCCAAACAGACAGGCTGAAAGCATGCTGTGTTCACATTATTTTTAGTCTGCCAACACAGATGCAAATGACAGTAACAGTGTACTGTGATAGGCAAATCCTGACCTTCGCACAGTGTGTGTGTTTTGGAAGCCCTCTGAAACAGGACTGAAAAGTGAAGCCTGCTGAAGACAAGTGAAAGGACTTTTTGGGATTTGTGTCCTTTCCAGAAATCAACAATTTTGACATTTATTGATTGCACAAAAGGAAATTCAAAAATGTGGTGTAAATTCATGCAACATGAGGCCACAGCCATGTGCGGGAAAGAGGAAACGGCAAATAGATTGCAACAGAGAGAGTCTGCAAGGCAACAGGAAGTCAGAACAATTGTCAGAACGTCATATTATGACCACACTTTTGTTTCAGTCACAAAGATTTTACTTTACTGTTGAAACCTTTCTACATGGTCAAACTGTAGATTGAAATCCCTATATATTGTGTGTATATTTTTTTTGTTATGATATATAAGATATAAATATGCTCACAAGAATAGGAAGGCTTGCAAAACCCTTGAAAGGGAGGACATATTGCCAAGCCTCACATCCTATAAGAGAAATGTTTTAGATGGACAACACTATGGAGTTATAATATGTTAGAGAATGACATTTAATTTTTGTAAGGCTTCACCTTACAAAACTAAACTAACTAAAGAAATTGTGTGAAATTGTGACATAAGAGAGAGATGGCCGACAAGGTCAACTATTACAATAATGAACACAAACCCAAATGCTAATGTCAACAATGACTCATACACATTTGACAGGCCGCAGCCTTTAACATCTGAGCCTGTTACTTGTTCAAGGGACTGGGAACGGACATGGGTGAATAGAAATAACCGGCCAGAAATCGAGTTGTGGTGTGAGAACTTGAAGTGAACTGGACAGTTTCTTGGCGAGGGGCTAGCGTTAGCTGAAATTAGCGTTAGTAGCACTGACCCATGACATTTTATGTTTCCTTAAAATCCATTCTGCCCTGTGACATATTTTGTCTGGCTTTGGGAGTAGAAGCTGCTGCCGATGATTGGAGCTTAAGAACAAGCTGTGGGAAATTAAATTCTTCGTCATCCAGTCATGAATGCCCATCTTAAAGACAGGGGAATGGTTGAACCAAAATAGTTTGTATGAAGGGTCATTCAGCTGCGTCTATATAGCAGTTCCAAATGGCCACATTCACACTGCTAAAATGGAGAGCGGCAAGATGTGATAATCATCTGCATTTTCAAAACAGCACACGCTTTCTGACAGCCCGCATAAAAGGTATTTATAGTGCTGCACTTGATACTAATGTCAAAGGCACCTTTTTGAGACTACCCTTTTTGCATCTGTATGTGACGCACAGCTAGCTCCCAAATGTCAATGTAACACGTGGTTAAAGCTGTCAAATAGTTGCAAGTAGGTTCAGGCAATGAAAATACTTGGTTAGATTTGGAAAAAAACATTGTGTTTGGGTTTAAATGTTCATAAGTCAAGTAACATTCATTGATTCTCTGTTTGGTCAGTTTGGACACAAACAGCTGTGTCCTGGCTGAAAGTGTGTTATTGTTTGACCCATCCACCTCCCCTTCCTCCCTCCTACCCTAGACAGACTTTCTGACTCTGTATACTATGTCAGTTGCTCTGACCTTCTAATATTACCTTGGATGGGTTTACCTTGGAATTAGAGGCCGATGCCTCTCAAAGAGACGCCAAAGGGTGCCTTCGGTGATGGTATCACATGCCGAGGGGCTTGTCAAAGCATCGGCAAATGGTCCACCAATGCATAACCATTTCTTCATACGTAGCATTGCTGTGATATGAATTGCCAAGCTTTAGTTGGTTTGACGACCTGGGAATGGGACGGGCTGGTGTGAATGTCAAATTGTCTGTTCAAAAAAGTCAGATAAATTGTCCTTAGCAGGCACCGCAATTCTGGCTTTGATTGCAGATTACTGACTCTTTAAATGCTAAAACACAATTAATGTTGAGAATTAAGGTTGAAGGTATACAATGCAAAAACTGTCAGTTATTTTTTGTCAAAACTATTGCCAGTGATAGTGAAAGTGAAAGCCAACCCTAGAGTCTGCTTGATGTTTTGCTTCACTAAATTTGCATTTATTGTCACTGTGCCCACAAATTTTGTATCTTCCTCTTGGGTGCGTGCTGCCTATGGTCTGACACCTAGCTGCTACCTTTTTATAAAGTCACAAACTCACTGTGCCCAGAAATGTCTCGAACACTGCAAAATAAGAACATAAGTTTTTTACATGAGTTCATACATTGTTTTTTATAAAAGTCCTGCACAGTAAACCATTAAGGCTTTAGGGTAGGTGAATAATATTGACAATGAAGATCCAAACAAGTGTAGTAATACAACTGCTACCAAAGCCATTTGAATCCAAAAGCAGTTATGTTAGAAATGCTAGCCCTGGATGCAAAGTGTAAGTGTTTTTGTCAAGAAATCTTGATAGTTTTGTTGGCCCAGTTGACTGGAAGCCTGAGAATCCAAAGCTGTGCTGTTAGCTTTCCCCCCTTCTATTCAGGAGTACCACAACATACTACACCAACAGAGATACTGTCACTTGATGTAAAAATCATGTTTAAAGCTGCCATGGTAAGTTTAGAGGGAAAGACTGCAAATTCCTGCAAATGTAGCCATGTCTCCTAGCTCCACTCTAAGCTTTGGCGAGAAGTGTGAAAAGACAGAGCCACACCATCTGCCTCTGACTTCACATTCGACAGATGGGTTTCTACACATTTTTTTCTTAAGACACATTATTCTGCTCATCCTTGGCCACACAACACAGCACAGTATCTTTATTTGTCCCAAATGAATGTCAGTTAGTAAAAAATCTGCTTTAGACTGACGAGGGGATTGATGAGAGGATCAGAACATTTACAGTCTGAGGTGTTCAGGTCCAGTGAACATGTGATTCTCTTGAAGCCAGTTTCTAGGTCAGTGCTCACAAGAGAGTCAAGATGATCTTGGTTTGTCAAGTTAAGAGGATTTTTGAGTATCTGAGAGAGCTATTTCATTTTATCTCCATTGAAATATATTCTGAACAAAGTATTTTATCTTAACACTATTTAAATCAGGTCTACTAAGAGTAGAAGAGTAAATGTTTTCCAGTGCTACCAGCCTTGGCTTCAATTACATTTAATTTCCCTGCCAATACAAGGTAAAATAAGCTTAGAGAAAAGGGGGAGCAGCTTCTGAGAAAAAGAAAAGAAAGAGGATTCAGAGGGTAATTAAAAATACCTCACACGAGTTCTGTGATATTAGAAGCCTGACTCAATGTATCTGTTTTTTTAGCCCATTACCAGTCTCTCCTACCCACCATCTGATGCCCCAGGCTATTCTGTTACAACCTGCCCTTTGGCTTCGCTTCACTGATGCTGCTCTCCCTCTTTTGACCAAACACGGTTCTAAGTACTGAGGCGTTTCGAAGAATCACCAAACATTGTGAACTGAAAGCTGTCCCTTTGTGTGTCTTTGTGTGTCTATATGGAGAAACACAGCGGTATAGAAAGTACCCTGCAAAACATTACAAGCCTATAGCTATCCAGATCTGGCTGTGAAGTTCCCCAAGTGTGACTGTCTTGACTAACATCGTGCCATGGACAGTACTCACTTCCTGTTTGCTACCATGGTAACTGTGCTGGGCTATGGGAAAATAGTGACAGATTGTGTGTGAAGAATATGCACCATGTGATGCGGGAGATGTGAGACCTTTGCCCTTATCAGGAACAACCCCTGACATCCCAGTGTATGCAGAGTTACTGACGTTTCATGTTGATTGTGATACCAAATAGTTTCAGCCTGCAGCCCAAAAAATTACATTTATATCATTACAATATTCAATAGCAAATACATGTTAGGACATGTGGAATACTTTTTAATTAATAGAATGAGGACAAACAAAAAACAACAACAAAAAAAACCCCCAAAACTCATCTGTCAGCCAACTGTCATTGAGCACTGTTTGTGTCTCGTGTGAAAACAAAAGACAAGGTTGAGTCATTTTTTAATATCACCTGACATACTTCATGTGACATAGCTGTTAACTTACTTACTCAATAAAGTTACGCAACAAACCTACTTATCATAACCCAAACCCTGACCTTTTATCTGAATCTAACCAAGTAGTTTTGTTGCCTAAACCCAAAGTACTTTTGGTGACAAAACCTGCATTTCCTGAGAACATGGAAGTTTATCTTGAAAAGACATCATCCATGGAATGAGCGGAAATTGACATGCTGTCCCAGAGCATCCAAAACTGATGCTGGAGGGGTACATAGAAGCGTAGGGCCCTTTTCAAAATGCTGTGTTTGTTGACGAGCTGGAGGTGAGAAAATGTTGAAAATGTTCACTGACGACATATTTTCTTACTATACCTGCTCTTGCAATACAACATCTGCTAATAGCAACTATTGAGTCATTATACTTTTTCATGATTGTGCATAGACACTCAAAGCACCTGGTTAAGATTGAGAAAGATGGTGGTCTTGGTTAGATACTGAAAAAGCCAACAGTGACTTGTTGTGAAAGACCGTTTTAACATTTACTCTAACCAAAACCACAAACTTTCCCTTCCCCCACCTTCACCATAGTGCATCTGTTACCTAAAATTAACCACACATGGGATTTGGTATGCCAATTCGGGTGCCTGGTGTCAAAGTCCATGAAGAAAATTTCCTCTCAAAACTTTATTGGCAAAACCACAAGTTGTAGACATAATCTGTAGGGAGGCAGGGTTGTGTAGCCAGTGGCTATAAATCCTATCTCAAGTGTCTTACATTTAGTATTTGTGGATGCATGGGGAGCTGACTGCTGACTATGTTTGTACCATATTAAAGTTATTGAGGTACAAAGTAGGTAACACAGGTAAAAATAAGATGTTAAATTTAAGCATTTTTGCCTTGAGTTCATGCTTGATCTGAAGTATGTGTGACAAAAAAAATCCAATGCCAAAGATCGTCCTTGAATCTGGACAGGGCATACAATCACCTCCCCTTCATGTACAATCACAAAACCTGGATCACATTATTCAAACATATATCTATAACTCCATTCACTGATGAAGACCATTATGTGGTGCATGGTGGAAAACTCGGAGGCGTAAGTAGACCATGGAGTTGAGATTCACAAAATGTGTTTTTCGTCACCATGAAATATAGTGAGTATTTAGTGAGTGAGTGAGTGAAATTCATGGTTCGTTTTTCACAAATCTTTGGTGGATCTTTCATGAAATTCTCTCTCAACTGTATATTGTGCATTGCTTAATGGTACAGTATGTTTACTTTGATTTTCAGAACCCGCTCCCAAACCAGCACTGCCATGTGCAATACTGAACCCACCATTCCATCCGCAAAAATGGCCAATTTTTTTCTTTACTTCCGCAACTCAACCTGAAACGTTGACAAAAGATCGGCTGCTGACCCCAAACCATAAATATTATAATAAATATGTTGTTAAAATGAGCCAGTGAGGCAGCATGTTTAAAGTAATAATTTTGAGACATATCCTACATGTGAAACTAAGACAGTTTATTCAAAAATTAAGTTCATTCAGGAAATACAGTTTGTATGAATATTTTTTTGCTTATTCTCATAATACTGAGTAGCACATCTCCACATTTAACCTGCCTACAATAATGCACCAGATTGAAGTGGCTCAAAAGACAGAGCTGACACACAAGGTCAGCCATCCGAGGATTGAAACGTTAAAACAATAAATTATTATTATTATTATTATTGTCATTTTATTTTAATTTTTTATTATTATTTTATTATTATTATTATTATTATTATTATTATTATTATTATTTATTTAGTTTTATTTTATTTATTATCTATCACTTACAATCTGACCTGCATGTTTAACCCAGAACTGAACAATCACCAACCACAAATCACCTTTTTCGCAGGTTACTCACACAGTGCCCGACCTGATGCAGGACTCTGGTTTGAAATAAATTGGAAGAAGAAATGTTAAAGTTATAGAGCAAAAAATATCAGTAACAGTAAAACAGTTCAATACATGAAATGTATCTAAAACTAGGACTTCTACCTCTTTGATATCCATTGGCCTTTGTCCCTCCACCAGATGAGGTTCAAAGATCTTTTGAATAACAGTCAGTATGTCTTACTTATGCTAAAAAATATTACTTTTATTCTTATTTCAAAAAAGTGTGGATTGAGTCAGCAAGAATCTTAGGGGCACAGTGTGAGAATTTGAGCTCACCTTATACTCCATATTTTCTTTTTGCACCACCTTATTAGACCTGGAGAGACTGCTTGGAAGAAATAAGCTTTCAGAGTTTCACCCATAAAACATACATCTTTAGGTAAAATGTAAAAAAGCGCATGTACCAAAGAGTCCTCCCCTTATAATTCTTTTATTTTAACAACATGATCTTTTCCCAGAGTACAATTCTTTCTGGTTATTTTTTCTGAGAAAAGCACCTGTGTATCTCTGCCATCATTGTCTGAGGGTGATAAGCCTATTCCCCTAACAAGGCAGCACATCCAGCCTGATCTGTTACGCATCAGGTTGTCTGATGACTCCAGTGTTGTCGTTTAAGCCCCCTGAGTTATTATTAGCTACCTCAGTACTCCTTTTTAAGGCACAATTTTTAGGAATAAGGCCATTTACAGAACAGAGTGAGATCAAGGGTTACTGCAGGGTTACTTTTTTCCAGTTTGGTAAACCCTGTTGCTGCTGTGTGGAGTCATCTCTGCACCTAATTAGAGGATATATCAGACATGTGACCAAAAACAGAATCTCCTTGCTGGGTGAGCTGTGGAAACTGTTCTCCTATTTTTCTTTTGACTCATGCCCATCCCCGCACCTCCAGTTGGACAGTCAGTCAGATAAATATAAATCGTTGTCTCAAAATTCTGACTATATGGAAAATCGTCAGAATATTAAGAATAGTTATAGACGGTGAGTGAGAGCTACTCATCTGACGAAACGTATCCAAACATGGTCAAGAAGTCATGTTTTGCAAAACTTGGAATTTAATGCCCATTTATGACACTTTTAACGAAAACTAGGTCATTTCATTCTACATGTCAGAAACCATTTATTTATCAAACTGTACTCTGCACTTTAACTAACTAAGACTTTTCATTAACACATACAGTATTTCAAACAAGTCCAAACTCTCAACAATCATCTGAAGTCCTGACACATACCAACTGCATTCCTTCTCTCCTACGTACGTATACTTTTTTCCACTCACATTACTTTGTCTTTTCCTGCTTTATTATTTTCCACAACATTTCATCAATACATCATCCAGCCATCATATAAAAGATTGATGTGCACATGGTTGAAAACATCGTTTCAGTTTGGCTTTAGCGCAATAGAGAGATGCTCTGCCCTTAAAAGAATAGAACAGAGTCTGATCCACATCTCATACAGCGTGAAATAACTTTTCTATTCAGCCAAGCAGAAAAAGAAAGACAAAAAGTGAGTGTTGGAGAAGCAGCTTTGATACAGCATTTTGAGCTAAATGTACCAAAGAGTCCTGGATCTGTGCTTCAGACTCAGGTAGGCATCTGAGTGCAGAAATCTGGGGCAAGAATCTCTTTCCATCAGCAGGTAAATGTGTTTCTGTGCCTCATCGAAGCAGGAGCGGCTCGGCTGCTCCAAAGATTTCTTGATCTTCTCTCTAATGCGGTGGTCAACATTGATCTAGAGAAAACAAAGAGTAAAGTACAGTCTAAATTGTGTGGAATATGGTGGCATTCACACCAAATTTCTCTCCCAGAAAACAAACTGTACTCCAAGAATGTGACTAACACAGCTAATAAACAAGACCCTCTAAATATAGTCCATTGCTGTAAAGAGACAAATGTTGGCATCTGATAAAGATACTTAATTTTAAGCATTTTTTTCCTTCAACTTAACTTTCTTAACTTTTTAATTGTTTTAACTTTCATGCACAACAGGTATTTTTTTGCTGTGGTGCTTTGTGAAGATTGGATTTGCTTCCTTACTGTTTGGGTCTCAGAGACCCCCCTGCTGTTTGGTAAAAATAACATCAACAATTGCTTTTTTTCTTTTCTTCTCACCTCATGAAAACCCAATGTAAGAAAGTATTGAAGTGGTAGCAATTCCCTTTCCCCCAAACTGGACTGTCACATTTGACAAAGGTGACGTTATTTATGTTTGGGGTCAGTTCAACCCCATAGAGGTTTGTCTCTGTGATAGACCTCTGAACAAACTGTTACAAAACACCCATAAGGTAAATCATAATAGACTTATTTGGGATCTGGAAGGGTCATGTTGCATAAAGTGTACTGGACTACATCAATCACACCAACATAGAGCATGTCGTACAGTATATGTAGAGCAGTAAGGTTCAGTTACATGGAAGCAGGCCGGCAATTACAGCAAATACAAGTCCTTTGGAATGTTTCTAATGTGACAAGAATTAAAATTGGAATTTGTGTTGATTGTTCATTGTGAGACATTGTCAGACCTCCTTGATGGTATGTATTTTTACTGGTGATCTTAGGTGTCCTTGTAATTGGAAGAAAATGCCTCAACAAAACCTGGATTCAGAGTGGACGACTTTTATGTCATGATCAACTCCAAAGAACATCAACTAAATAAAGATGTGATGGTAGTATGAAAGTTGTATAGGGCCTTGTCTGATCTGCATGTCTGTAGATTTTTGGGGTCCCATTTAATCATGTATGAAACACAAACATATTATAATGCAGAGACACTGACAGGAAATCCATTGTAAAAATAATGCTATGGTGACTTTATTCATATGTTTTAATCCATGTGCTTTAGCCACCAAGAGTTAATGGATGTGCCATCTGCAGCTAGCTACACACACATGGTGTGTGTGTGCATGTGTGTGTGTTAACACATATTAAAAACAAAACAAAACTTGACAACACAAAGGCCGGTGCAGAATATTTGAATGCCAGATGGCAACTTCTGATGCTGAAAAATGAAGCATGGACATGCCAAAAACTGCAGTTCCTTGAACGGCCACTTGAGGCTGACTCCACAAGCAAGTCATTCTTCATAGCCCCCATGTTGAGATGCCCAGCTATACAATAGAAATATGCACGTTAACAGCCTAGTACAAGAAAAAAAATGGTCTCAGTTAGATAATTTCAACATTCATCACAACTGTACGGGGCTTTAAGTTATGAATAATTAAGAGCGGGGCAGCGATGAGGTGACAGGCATCACCACAGTCTATGAGTCAGATCCACCCCTCACTTCTCCACAGCTCCACTCTCTCGTAATGTCTGGCTCCAAAAATACAAAATGGCGACAGCCAAAATGCTGAACTCGAAGTTTCAAAACGGGAGTCCACACACCAGTGGGTCACGTCACAATGGCTAGGTCTATTATTGTTATACGTGGTTTAAACTCTTAAATATTAAGTTACTTATGACCTTAATTCCTCAAACCCACATTTATTTGAGTGGTTCAGATTTGATAAGCTGATTCTCTACTGGGGTCTGATTTGAAAAAATGCTACTGAACCCCAGCCTAGACTCAAGGGGATGCATCTTCACCCCATGCACCAACACTGAAAAAGCATGTAGCACCACAAGCAGTGGAAGTTGTGACATTTAGTAGCCATTCTTATGCATATTGCTTCATCCACTTTTACTCATTCTTCTTCCTGATATGAGCCGCCATTTCTTGTTCTTATGCAATAATAGGTTACCCTGTTCTGCAAATCAGTTTGGAGAAATCTAGTGTATGTTTATCATACTTAAGTATGCTGAAAGATAGAATATATTACAATTTACTTCTACTGTCATCTGGCTTTTCATCCAGCTCTGTCTCTTTCGTCCATGAACCATTAACCCTGGTATTACTGACCTCTCTGCAGGCCGTGGGCTGGATGAACTCCTGGTAGATCCCCTCTGCTTTCCATTGAAGGTCCTCCGGTGAGGCAGTTGATTTAAAGTCTTCGCATGAGAGCCAGAACTCAATGTTTTCTTCACTGAACTCAGACTGCAGGAAGCTGCGGAACGCCGCTAAATATTCTGTTAGGAGCGTAAAATTTAAAAGTAATTATGTCTCGTTTAAATCTTGTTAGAGAGATTAATGAGAGTGTGATATGTGAGTGTGATATACTTCCAACAAATATTTAGGTTTATCATTTATTTCATATTTCAAGGAACATTTCTTACTTTTATCCTGTAGTAATTTTTCCAGAGTTGGGTGGAGTTTATGGTCAGTCTTCCAACTGTAATAGAGATATCTGTGTATGAATTTTCACCATAATGAACCGCTAGAACATTGAAATGTCTATGAAAGTGCCACGTACACTACCTGAGTTTTGAAGGACATGTCTCATCATTCAATTTTTGTGCCTTCAGACACTCAATGTCCTTCTTATGCCTCCTCCGAATAAGGATATCAATTCTGCAAAATGAGTTTAAGTTAAACTTTGTTTTAGTTAATGTTAAATAAAAATTTTAGAAGTGAAAAAAGAAAGTAAGACTAACCACCTTACTGACACCATTATTCAATATCATTAATTTGTCTGGCTTACCTTCTGGGCCGCTTCACATTTGGCATTAAATCCTTAAAGTCATAGAAATGAATTTTTGAAAACAAACGTTTTGGCATTTTAACATCCCTGATAACGTCCTGTAAGGAGTTACAATAGTCTGCTGTGTTGTCTGTAAACAGTACTGCTCCCTCCAGCTCTCGCCTTTAACCTGGCAGGGAAGGTGTAACAGTTATGACGATGAGGGCCTGCTGATACAGGTCTCCAAATGCCATTTGGATAAGCATACAGCCGGTGGCTGCTCAGACTCAGTTACTGTTGTCACTGACTCACAGCTGTAAAATTCCAGTGGGGCAGGATTTGTGTGGAGACATTGAATGGAGGGAGAAACTCTGAATAAAGCGGTGGACAGGGGCCTGAAAACATGACGCAGGTGCGTCTGAGTGTATGTCCTCTCTGTGCCCAGGACAAGATGATCTCCAAAGCCCACCCCCAAAAGGCCTTTCCCATGCACACAGCGGGCTCACTGCACACAGGTTGCAAAAATGTTCTGTGCACCAGTGCAACATGTGTTTTTAAAGATGTCCAAAGAAAACTGATAACAAACTTGTTAATTAGTGATCTGAACATACTCTATGCCAGATTTATATGAAAAAAACAAACTCTGGGACGTTAAAGAGCCTAAACATAGGCCTACGTACATTATTATCACATTATAAATCAATTATTATTGTTATAAACCTACCAATGTTTTTTCGTTCTGTAATATATGTCCATAGACTTCCCATGCACAGTCTTATTATTGAGCAAATTAGGCACGTGATGAAAAATACTCAATGTGCTATCCTTTTCTAACCACACAAGGAAACTATGGTCATGGTCACAGCAGTTTCAATGTCTTAGGCTACTGTTGGTGCGGCATGTTTGGTGTTGAACTCCAAATGTCAAGTGCTGAACTCTCCTTATAGCAAAGTCATTTATGATGTCTTTAAAGTCCAGTTTCTGAGAAAGTTGACGTTCTATGGAGAGCTTTGCCAAACTGTTTAAGGTCTCCTGGGACATGGTAGAGTGCAGGTAGTTTTTTATGAGCTTTATTCTATTGTTGTCACAGTCATATGCAGAGGCAAGGAAATGCACAGCAGCTTTTCAGGCTTATTTTGTGGCTGAATATAATTTATAGTTTCTTAAAATATGAATGAGGATAGTGATCGTGAGATACAAGCTACAGTGGAATTTAAAGTGGTGATGAAAAAGCAAAAAACAAACAAAATGAGCATCAGATGGACTAAACTAAACTAAACTGAACTAAACAGCGAGCAGCAGCGACCCTCTGTCTGACACCAGCACACCGTGAGGATGGAAACAGAGGGTTTGGCGGGGATGGAGAACCTGCCGCAGCAAGCAAACACACCATCTGTGGTCTTTTTGACTTGACCAGCAGCCTTCAGTACAGTCGAGCTCAGACCAACTGGTTCCCCTGCTGCAACTTTTCACTGTAACGTTCTAAAACGGTTTTGTCTCATCACAAATCACTGGTCTGAACTGGGCTTTGGTTATTATTGAAAACAACTTTTGAAATTGGTCCAGCGTTTAGTGAGAGGGATGCAGCCGGCAGCGATGAAACAGGCTGCAATGTAACCCATCAGGGCATGTTCGCACCGTCCATAAGCATCCACCTAAAGTGCCCATTTTTTCCACTGATATGCTCAGATTTATATTTTAAGTGTCTGACTGTATTATGGAAAGGATCACATCTGCGCCAAAACAAAGCAGTCTGCCTTGAGCTACAGTAGGAACTTGGGGAGGTACTGAAAGCACAGGATGCTATGGCTGGAAGTCATGTCAAGCCTGCCACCCTCACTGGGCAAGGCCAAGATCTTCAAGGGGCTGACCTTTGCCAGTTGCCTTGGCATGATACAAATTCTGGACTGTAGCAGCTGTGTCATTCTGGTAATGCTGGTTAGAGGTACAGAAGCGGGCCCAGGGTGAGCTCCAGAAGCTGCAGGTGCAGTCACAGTTCTTGCTGCTGAGGGTCTGTAAATTCAATGTGAGGAGACTGAACAATACAGTCCCATACAGACTGGCCCCACAGCCCAGTCCAGCAGTTAGGGTAACCCATTCTCATTTGGAATTTTCACCTGTGACTAACAAAAACTACTGGACACCCTTTGAGTTATTACTGGTGAACACAGATCAACTGATGACATTTTAATGCCTTTGGTATGGTTCTGGATTTCCATAGAACACAGAGCTTGTTGCATGTCAGCATGTCAGAGACAGCGCTGTCCATTGCAACATGAAACACTTTATTTCTGAATAGGATGTCTGGGCTTTCCTCTATTCCGTGTTCTGACTCATCAAAACAGCGCTTCCTCTTTCTCTGTCTCATTTCCAACTTGGGCCCCATGGCCACGGCACAGCAGTTGTCCTCCTCCAGAAAACTATCTCATGATCTACAGATGCAGGCCATCTCTTCCTCTGGTGCCTTTATGTTGGCAGTCTGCACTTCAAGGGAAATAGGTGATGACTAGATGACAAGATTTCTATCCTCTATGCACTTGACCCACATTGTGAGGAGCGCAACTTCATTGTAAGGACTGAAAGTAGGTCTTTAAGCCCCAAGTCTCCAAACTGGTTTCACTGGTGAGGTTATATGTTGTAGCAGGGGTGTCTGGGCGCACTGCCTCTATGCATGCATTCCACTGTGTGTCAGAGATGTGATGGAAAGAACAGCCTATAACCCTCTGTAAGATTCCCCATATGGTGAGAGCTTACACTGAATACCTTGTATAGTTGATTGATAAAGTCAAAGAATGTGTCTATTTCTAGGCAGGCCTGGATTGCATGGACTCCTACTAGGTTTAAAGTCTAAAACTGAGACGCACACAGGGAGTATGTGACAAGAAGACTTTTAACTCATTGTCCACACTTGCACTTTCTGAACTTTTCCTGCCATGTTAGCTTCATTATCATAGCACTGACCTCTGCAGTGGATCAGCCCATTCTCATTCCCAGGGCATCAAATACCTCTGTTTCGTCATGCCGCTCGGGTGAGATATCAGCGCCTTCAGCGTCTTTATGAGACACAACAGCCCATAAACTCATTCAAATGTAAACTAAAAATCAATGCTGTTTTTTGTCACTTGTGTGATGTATTTACGACACGTTACGTACTTATTTAAACCCAAACCATGATTTTTTTTCTTAACCTACCCAAGTAGTTTTGATACCTAAACCTAACCGTGACCATTTCACAACATTAACCATGGTTTACAATGTGTTTCAGCTCTGTGGCCTTCACGTCACTTTTTGACGCAGAGGGGGTGTGACATTTCATCTGAATTTGACAACCTGTGATGAGAACGTGTTGGCCGGCTTTATCAGTTCCATGTTCACTCAATGATTCTTCCATCATTGCCACAATTTCTTCTCCTGTCTTTTTTGAAAAGTCCCTAAATTCTATGAAACATTCATTTCTTTTCCACCCAATCACACGGGTAGTTTGATGGGCAAATCTCACCAACAGTGTTTTAGACATCTGGGGATGCATCACACATTGTGGAATAATAATGTGTTGTCTCTCGTCTTTTGCTCAAAAAAATCTTGAGGACATGCTGAGCACAAAGATAGATCGATAATTTCATTTTGGCTGTCAGGCGAAAGGTAATGGGCTTGGACTCTCTTTCCTCGGTGTTGGTGCTCCCTAATGTTGTTCATAATGAAAATGTCATTGCACTTTGCCAATATCTCATTTATGCCTACAAAATGCCCATTATCTCGCTCATCGAGTCTCTTTGTGTGGCCCCTGAATTACAGATTCTTGGAAGCTAAAAACAGGGTAACATCCAATGCTCTGTGTATTAGTGATTGTTTTTTTTTTTTGTTTTGTTTTGTTTTGTTTTTTTTAATTCCTGACGCCATGAGTTTTTGTGGGTTCTTCCATTTTATGCACACTCTGTCTCTCATGCTCTAGAAATTTTTCCATAAAGCTATTGGCTTTTGATATTGATAATTTTCATCTCAGCTATGGAATTCAGTGCACTGCACAACTTTTGCTCTAGTTCAGAAGAGAAGAGCAAGTGGAGTAAGTAAATCTAGCTGTTTTAGAGTTGCTATATATTACACAGTCCCACTCCATTTTTTTATGGCCATTGGGGGATTTAGAAGATGTCAGGTAACTTGGGAATGCCCTCCCCTCTGCATCTTTTGGTATTTCTTTCAGATCTTATTTCTTTCAGATCTTTGTATTTCTGTCAGATCTCTGTGAAAGGTGCTCTCTTGGCCCTGACAACTAGGTTCAACCTGTCAGAATCAGTCATTTTATCCAGCCATAACCAAGGATCACGAAAATTAGTCTCCGATGCTATTGCGTTTGTGCTCATCATTCACCTGCTGCTCTGACTCCGGGGCGAGCGCTGTATCTCCCTCCCTCTCCTCTCTGGCACAGCTAGCGTCTCCCGCCACGCTCTCGTCTGCAGGCTGGGTCTCTCATCCTCTGTGACGCAGCTAATTCTGTCTCCAGGCTCAGCTGTTTCTGTCAGATGTGTTGTTGGCTTTTATGCAATGTAATTACTGGAAGTTAAAGTTAATCCTAGGCTGGGTGCTAAAACTAGGTGGTAGCTATAGGTGGCTGTGTTTGCCATATGTTTCAGCTAGCTAAATGGATGTTTCGCCTTGCTCTCAATTATTGTCCACCACCCCCATTGCAGGTGGGACTGTACTTGTTGCAGCTGCATCTTCCACTTCAGTATCTTTTGTCAAATACCTAAGTCCCTTGCGCCTCTGCAAGTTTTCTCTTTTTCATTTCTCTTTTTCTGAGCAACTGACTGGCTGAAAGTTTACTGGCAGGAGGGGAGGGTCTGACTAGATGTTGATCTTTTGATCTCACACTAGTGTGACAGACCAAACCATGATTTTGCATTATAGGGAGGGAAAGTAAAACTGATTTTGAACACTATATCAAAGAAAATTAGGAAGTTAAAAAATAACCTTTTATGCGACTCACAAATACTAAATAAAGTCCTCACAAATATATATTTTTCACAAATTTTTCCAGCAGATTATTTAAAGGTTAGAGGGCCTTTTGGGCCTTCCTTCAACCCAGGGCTCAGGACAAGTGACCCAGTGTTTCCCAGTGTCGTTGGCCCTGGTCAACTTATGCCACGTGCAGCAAATGCTGCTGGCTCTCATTCTTTTGTGTCTCTCTGTGTGCAGGCCAAGGTGTCGCAGTCATGAGGCACTTGGGCTTCCTTAAGGTGGGGGTGTTTTGGTAGTCTTTTTCTTGGTTATATCACAGAGATGACTGCCATCGAGTGACGTTTAGAGTTGTAAAAGGAGTGTAAGGAAACAAAATACCTGCAGCACAAATTAAATTTGGACTGTTTTGCCCTCCTTTTTGATAGTTGACAAAGTAGTGTATCACCACAAGCCCAGATATGAAACAATACTCTAAACTTTAAAAACTTTTCTGTGATGTGACTGAATTGGTCAAATCACTAATCTGTAGGCTCACTGCAAAAACCCTGCAATGGGTTTGTTATAATCTCTGTTAAACAATAAGGTTTCTTTAAAATGTACAAATAGAAATCCATAAATAGAACACAGAATTAAAAAATAAAATAAAACAAAATGAAGTAAAATAATAAAGAAGAAAAAAAAAACTAGATTGAAAGAAGATTACAAAAACAAAAATTACCACAGCAAGAAAAAAAACCCAACCCTGTAAAATCAAAGTTTTCATCTTTTTTCTTGTCAACAAATGTCATGATAAAACAATAAATTAAAGAATGAATAAATAAATAAGAACTGACCAGCTGCTGATCTGTTTCAGAATATTATTTTTTCTTTCTTCTTTTTTTCAGAAATAAAATTATATTTTTGACCTGTTTACAAAGATTTATATGGTGTTGTAATTTTGTGGTATTTATTGACAATAAGAATTATTTAGAATATGACCAGTTTTATCTGTAAAAGGATGTGGCAGATGTGGCAAAAGGATGTGGCAGATTTGACAAGAATGGAAGTGACATGATCTCATTCCCTGTCGTCTGTTTGTTGAAACCTTAGAGTCAGCATTTGGATGAGCTGGAAGCCAACTAACATATGGCTTAGTCCAGAGTAAAGATAATTACAGTATTATGAGTCAAAGGAAATAAAGGCAAGCTCTGAAACTGTGAGAAAATCGATTCAAATTTAGTCCTCAACTGAAGGAAGCATTATTGTACCAACAGGATATGTGGAACCCTAAGATTGTGTGCAAACTCTTTTATAGTGGATAATAGACAACCAAAGAAGATGAAGATGAAATAGGGGCCAAATGAAAGTCTTTAAGATCTGGACTGAGTCAGTAGCAGAACATGCTGTGCCACCCTGCTTTTAAGATCAAGACAGCTCAAGTGTTGGGCATTGATGGAGTCTCCAGGTTTACAGAAAAAAAACATCAATCTAACAACAATCTAAAAATCTATAAAGAACGGAAAATACGCACACAGAATTGAACAGTGCATATAATAGCATTAAATGAGATAGGAAGTTAGCTGGGAAATTCCTATGTACCAAAACCAAGCAAGTGACCCAGACAGTTCTCAGAACAACTTAACCTTTATGTCATACATTCATGGTCATCCTCATATGCATTATTACACTGATATGTGCGCAAACTTTCTCCCAATCTTGACTATGTATGTAAATCAGCATGACATAATTCCTTTTGTGGAAAGCCCTATGACAGAGATTGAAATGATACTGGAAATTTTACAAAGCCAGTGTGTTTGTGTTTTGGTGGGTGTGTTTGTGTGGTGCTTCAAAGGATTCCCTCAGGGGTCTTATGTATAGTGGTGTGTTTGTGGTTAAGAGAATGCTGAAGTGGGTTTATTTGAAACTTTCCACACAAGAATTACAGTAGGCTACAGAAGCTGCAGTAGATGCACGTGCGAGGTCACGGAGTTGACTTCTCAGTGGGCAACGCCCTTAATATTGCATGCTTGGCTGAGCGGTACTTTCATCAGGGACGTGAGAAAGTTCAGAAATGCAAAACTACCTTGGGTCATTCAGCAATCACAGTTTCATCATGATCAGTTCATTGAGCTTGTGGTTGATTTATGTATTCACACGGTTTATTCTTTAAAATGGCAACAACAGATATTAGAATAGCACTGTATCAGATGACAATGCGAAAACAGTGTAACAATGTCGAAGGTGTTGCTGGTAGTGACAAACTTAAAGAGGCTGCAGCTCCCCTCAGCTTTACAGAGCAAAGTTAGTTTATTGTGCAGCTGTCCAAACCAAATTTTTAACTTAAGCTATAGGCTATGTCTTTTTTTATTTTATCGGTGTTGTAATGAAGCACAATGTCATTAGTGCAACGCATCTAACCATTGCCATTGTTAGAGTAATTGCAGACCATTTGCTAAACCCCTCCCGTGAACAGAAATTGACCCTTCCTAAGTCCCGCCCTTCTTAGCTTTGTGCTACAATAACTATTGAGCAATCTTGTAGCCTAGCAAGATCTCAACTTTCCCCTTATTGGTATATTTAGATATGCTTTGTGCTAAGCTTGTCTACGTTGAAAAGAAAAAACAATTTTAAAGATGGTAAAAAGATGTGGCCCAGTGGCTGTCAAAACCTTCCCAGACAACACTTTTTGTAGACACATCTTAGGTTAGCTAGCTATGTCAGAAACATGCAAGCTAACTACATTAGCTAGCTAACGTATACCTACATCAAGAGGAGTTACCCCAATGTCAGATCAATAACATCAGCCACGTTTGCTTCCTCCTAATTCTTTGGTAGGCCTAACATTGAAAAGATCACATAAAGGACAGAAAAGTTGGTTGCTGGCATGTTTTTAAAAACATTAGCCAGAAAAGATCAAGGCTCATGTTGCTTTGTTCGTATTATCTCTGTGAGCTCACATGCCGCACCAAAGTAACTACCGAGACAGTACATCTGGCCGACACATTGGACAAGCGACACAACGTCTGACAAGCGTCAGCCACATGGGCGGATATCTTCAAATTTAATACTCTTTTGTCCCAGCCAGCACATCAAACGTCTCTGTTACGTCGGCTTTGGGTCGGCCCATACCTGCCCACGTACGGAAGTCACCACGGAAGGCAGAATTTCATCTCTGCGGTCTTTGTTTGGCACTGAGCTCGCAGGTCGCAGCATCTCATCGCAGTTGGTTTCAGGTAAGCTAATTGGAATAAATTGGCAGAAAATAGCTATGATGTTTATTCTGTGACCGTTAAAAGAGGTTCCTGATGAGTGGTGAGGCACGATTGGGTGTAAAGCACAGGTCCCCACCAGCTAACGTTATCTTTCGTTAGATGTTAGCTAGTTTAGCTCATGTTAGCTAACACGCTACAACTGTGGTGTTTTCATTTTGTTTTCCCTAGTTGACGTTATCTGCTGGTTATCGTGAGCACTCGCTTTGGGTTAAAAGTGGAAGTGCCTGGAGCAGCCACCTTTTCTGTGTCTTGCAGGCTGCCAGGAGAAGCGGACTGGCCATCAGATATTGTTTGTGGAAATTTGAAAAATAAAGTTTCTCAAATTGACTTTTGTGTCTTCATTTTGCACACTTACACACGAATAGGGTAACAGTTAGCTATTTTTGAATGTTAGCATTGATTTCTCACATTGGATGGTGAAATATTTGTAGTTTGAAAGGTCTGACCTAAATGAATAAAGGTCGTAGTTAACAAAGCATATAAATATACATATAGAAGGAGCGCCAACTGAGCGCAGCTTCTTTTATTGATCGTTTGAATGTCGTGTGGTGGTCATTTTCGATTAGGCCAACGTCTCGGCGACGTATTGGCAATGAGCAAACGCTCTCCCTGCTACATCTTAACGATCTAAACTTGATACATCAGGCCGACGTCAGCCAGATGTATGTGTGCTATCTGGGCAATGTAACTTTCTACAGTAAAGAGATACTACTGTTAGCTTTATGGTCTGTAGTCAGAAATATGTACATAACACTTTACTTATCCTAAAAAGAACTGAGACGGAAACAGAGCAGAGCAGAAACAGAACTTGCATTGCCATTTTTCAATTTGCTAAACTTGTCTCAACTAGAGACAGTGGGGGCGGGGCTTAATTAATAGAGTGCTAGTGTTAACCACAGACCTTATTTCGGGCATCAAACCAAAAACCTATTCAAATGACTCTGAGATGAGGGAACCGAGAGTCCTAGAAGGTTAACTCATCTTTGGGGTTTGAAGACTCATTCCTGTAGCACCCTATTGTTTGATCCTGTTTTAACACCTATAACTGTCAGTTTAAGAGTATGTAAGTGTTTTTAATCCTTTCAAAAAAATCCAAAAAGACAACAGCAAAAATATGAGGAATATATCAAATTTGTGTATTTATCCATCTAACACAAGCTACAAATATTAGCATGCCTGATTACCTACATTAGCAACTGAGTACTACTTCAAGGCCACCAAGGAGCTTGATTAGCCACCTAACTACATTTAGGGGCTATATTTTCAATATAATTTCCTCATTGTGTGGAAGCTGGTCTTTGAAGTGTATTGCCCAGTAATAACAGTCAAACATTTAAACTAACATTTAAAACTCAGCTGGAGACTGTGCTTTAGACCAACCCATGGAAGTAGCAGCAAGCTACAGCTAATGAAGTCTGTGAGCTACAGCTGTCACTTTAGTCGGCACAATTGATAGGGGCCGTCTAGAATAAGAAGACTGCTTTTGTGTATCTCTGTCTGAAATCAAGGGCCTGTTGAATAAAAAATACTCTGAATCCTGAATGGTAAATCTGCCACCATTATCAGTGTAAACTGCATATTCACAATGCAGGAGAGACACGTTTCCAGTGAGGTATGTGGATTATCCTGAATAACTGTAACAGTGTCTCTAGAAAGACAAGGTGCTTTGAGGTATTCTTTTTCTTTTAAAGGTCTTGTGATTCAGGTCATTGTGTCACCACTCAAAAGTGTATTTGTGGTCTTCTTAATAATAGTGCCATTATTCCTGACATGCATTTTGCAGGTTGCTTGTCACCTGCCTTACGAAATATTCTAGTTGTTGCCAAAATTTTTCCACCATGCAGCCTGTTAGATACTGTAGGCTGACTACTTGATGCTGTTTCTCAATGAAAGTGAAACGCAAATGATAACAGAGACCGGAGGGGAGAGTGGAAGAAAAACGCAGCAGAAAGCATATCTCCGTCACCCACATCTGCTGAGTCAAACTGTGTTCTATATAAAGTGTACACAGGATGTGGTTTGCTTCATATCTTTATACTCTGCACATTATTTTATCAATTTACTTTTAAGGTCTGATAACCAGCCTGTCTGGATTGTGGCTCTTTACAGCTAAGCCATGCCTGCTTGTCATCTTTTGACACAGGTTGTATAAATCTTTCAACTGTGAGCAGTTCAATCAAACAGTGATGCTCTCTTCTCAGATTGTTTGATTTTAATAGTTTAGTCAACCAGAGGTAAAAATCTGAGCACAGATTTGAAAAATGTTTATGAAAAAGAATATTCACCGGAAACAAGTCTAAGTTTCTTGGAGATTTGTGGGTAGAGACCATTTTTATTCAGGTATCTTGAGATAAGAGTTCAAGGGACCCCTTTGAAAATTGCCACGCCAGTTGTTCCCTCACCAAAATTTAGCCCATATTTGTAGCATGATTTAGTCCCTTTCCCAATAAGCTATGCCAGCATTATTGATACCAATGGATACCCTAGTTTGTGTAGTTTCACATGAAGCTCAGCGTAAGTTCAATCAGGAAGACCTTCCTGTGCTCATTCATTCCCAATTCTCCCTCTCCCACTCCCACTGCTTCCTCCAATCAGCTGCCCCTGGGCATTCACTCTTCTAGCTGTCCTATCATAATTAGCCACAACCTCAATCAGCCAATCAGGTTGTCACTACGAGATTTTAAATCTGTTCTCTCCTCTGCCGCTTTTAGCTGTCATTTTAGGCAGAATCGCTGCCCCTCCTCCACCCCGTTCACCTCCAGCCGTTGTATCCAAGGTCAAAGACAAACCTGAAGACTCATACCTCTACTCATCCGGATCATCAGCACTCATCCATCTAATCCTCATCTCTTTACTTCCTCTACCACCACCAGCGTCTAGACCCACGGGGGGGTTCCCTAATTGGCTACGGATCCATCACCCTCCTTATAGCTCACCATCTCAAAGGGGTCTAATCGCCAAAGACTTTTCACATTTTCACATTTTCATTCTCATGTGCACTTGTCATTAAAAGTTTTCTTTTCCAAAACTAAAAACGAGTCTCTCCTGATTGAAATGATACCAGTACCTTCACACTAGCTTATAAAATGAACACATCACAGCCTCTTAAAACAATAACATCTGCTAGCAATTTTATCAGGACCTCCCTGGCCACTGTTGGTGTCTATGCAGACAACAGTACACTTTTGCTTGAAGTAAACACATTTAAAAAAAGAAATAAATGATTATCAGTTATGACAATCTCCAGCCTCCACCATTCATTATAGAAGTGACTGAACAAGAGTGACATCAAAAGAGATGGGCCATCGATCATAGTTGTGCCTATCTATGGTTGTAACTCCGCAGGGTAGGGCACTTCCACTTCAGTGGCACTTACACTGTGGCTTCACAGCTTAGCTGTGTCAAAATACCTTAACTAAACTGACAGACACTCAAATCAAAGATGAACAGCTGAGTCATCAGCTGTCATCACACCAGTGGTTGGTTTCCTCTTGTCTGGTGGTTAGAGTTGATGACTACCACTGAAAGCAGATCATTGACAGAACAAGTATCACGTAACAGAACAGCACGCTCATCTCAATATTGCCCGTATATTCTATCATCTGACACTTGGGTGAACTCGGCATTATTACGTGACTGTTTGAATGATCATGGAAAACAACACCTCATAGTATACTATAGTATTGAAATTCTTGGAAAAACAAATCTGTCATTACTTCATCACTTTTTGCATTTCATTTGAACATTTTCCCCTATGTGTCATTTGTATCTACAATTTTCTACTCATTTCACAACTTCACAAGTTCTTGAATACCTGTCCAATGATGGCTGACAATAATGTCATGAAATCTTAATTAATTAATTAATAATTCATTGTACCTTTAATTATGTGTATCTTTAGAGGCAGATTGGAAATGGAAACTGCAATAAAGTAATTAAATTCATGTATTATGAAAAAAAAAGAGAAATGGCCTAAGTTTAGCCACCACAAACTTTTATCTATATATCATATGAATTAAAGGAAAATTCAGATCTGTTTTTCTGCACTTTGTCAGGCAGTCCATCACTGTTTTGCCCCATAAAGTATCCTTCATTTAAAGTTTGAATTTTCCATCCCATTTCCAGTTTGTTCCAGATGATATGGAAGAAACGCACTGACCACATTTACCAGCTTGTTCCAGTCCAATGCAATTCACGAAAAGATAGAGTTACTGTATGATTGCCAGACTGTGCTCTGTGATGACTTGCGTGACGAAGACAAAACCAAATGAGTCATCTGAGTGAGAACAAATTACATTAGACGGTCCACAGACACGCCGTGGTTAAAAAAACAAAAAGATTGTCATCAGACGTGCTCCAGATCATGCACAGATATTAACTGAACTGCTTTACATTCTTTTCACATTAACATGTGAAGAGTTATTTTAAGCCGCATAGATTTTGTCACTGAACTCCGCACCCTGTCCCCAGGATCACACATACCTACTGTACCTGTGCCATGCAGGGTGACATTTATGTTGCAATGTTATTTACTCTCTTTTAAAATTTCTTTGAGGGATTCTCATTATGAGTCCCAGTAATAAAGCACTATCAGCAGCTGGTTGTAGGCCTATGAGGAACAGTTTCATTGTTAGAACTTGTCCAGTGAATTATGTAGCGTCTACTGTTAAGAATTCATACTTGTGTGAATTTCGCAGGTAATTATATGTATTTTTTCTTATCATACAGACATAATAAAAGGCAATATGGATGTAGAAAATCTTTCTCTTCTTGGTGAGTTTTCTCATGGATAACTACATTAACTTATATTTATGTAATAAAAGCTGGGTAGCTCATTTTTTTATCTTTTACTTTAAAGGTCCAGTGTGTAGTCCACTGTAAGATATAGGGAGTTATATAGATACAGGGAAGTTATATTGGCAGAAACAGAATATAATATGATATAATAAGCAGGTTTGCCTTAGTATGTAATCACATAAAAATAAGAATCATGTTTTTGTTACCACAGAATGAGCCGTGTATATCTATACAGGGAGTGGTGGTTCCTCCTCTACGGAGATCGCATCAGCCAACATAGTAGGCTAAGCAGCCCCTCTGCAACAAGAGTGTCACAAAAATACTGATTTTCTTAAAATATAAAACTGTTTTATTTAGCATTGTCGCCGGTTTAAATCACTAGGTCTGTTTGTTTTGGAGAGGAAGAGACCGCAGATTATTCAGCTCTGGGTTAAAACCTCCTGAATGTCTGTCTACTCAGAGAAAAAAGGTGAGCACAATTTAGCAGGTGCTAGGCTAGCAGACGTCTCTGACTTGCCTAACAGTGCTGGGGAGACACTGATTATTATTTTTACTGGTTTAAACTGATTTGTTTTGGAGAGGAAGAGACCTCTGCTGATGAAAAGGCTCACGGTAATAAGCCCCCGAACGTCTGGATCAGAAATGAGGTGAGCAAACATTTGCAGGTGCTGTGCAAGCGGGCTGCCTGTGTTAAGCCTAACTGGGCAGGAGAAACACTGATTAGAAATGTGGAACTGCTTTAGTCGGTGCTTTTACCTGTTTTAATCCCATTATTCTGGAGAGGAAGAAACCTTTGCAGATAATTGGGCTCCTGGTGAAAACTTCCTTCGCAATGAACACTGAAGGAATTTTAACCAGGAGAAGTTTAAGGTGCTTGCAAACTGCAGTCGTCACTGCTAGATATCACTTAATCCTTCTAAATCGTACACACTTCGCCTTTTATTTGCTTACATGAACGTACTGTAGGTGGTCAAAGAGTGTAAGATTACGTTTAGTGGTGTTAGTTTTAGCAAAAGATCTAATGTCAAGATAAATGACCGTCCTGATAGTGAATACAAAAATACTCTTTAGCATCCTTGAAGTTGTACTTACTTGTTTTGGAGTACACTGTTGTCATCTGCAGGAAAAGTTTGGTCGGTTGTTTTAGAACTGTAGATAGTCAACGTTTTACTCTGAGCACTGTTACAACGCTTGTCCATGTTGGTTGATATGATTGAAATAACAAGCGGCTACATGGAGCTTAAGTGGAGATTGTTTGCTCAACTGCTTTTCCCAAGAATAACCTAATTTCACTCTTATTTCACTATGAGAACACTCACAGCAAACGATCCAGTCAGCAGTCACCGTCTGTTAGATTTTTCAGAGTGTCTGTTTGGTATGATTTTGCAGTGTGTTCACAACAGTAGAATTTCCCCTGATTATCAGCAGTGCCGACCTTTCATCAGGCTACTGTATAACATCACATTGTGGATGTTTTCAGAGGCGCTGTTGTGACATTAGCATTACAAAATAATGGAAAACCATGAAACATTTCGTCAGACTAGGCCTGGCTGATTGACAGGAAGTATGCTGTGTGAGATATGAATGCTTACAGCAGCAATAATATACCATGAAGAAGTGTGGCACTTTCACTTTTGTTTGATTTGTGACTATACTACTTAGCTGCATTGTAGAAACACATTATGGTTATCGCATAAAAAACAAGCAGTGTGATAACATACTGACAGGTTTAATTAAGAATAATTACCGCCACGTACTGCACACTGTATTCTGTATTTGTATGAGTGTGTTGGTGTATGTGTGTTTGCTCTGTACTTGCTTGCACTCGGTATATCTGATGTGACTGACTTATCTTTTATCAAACACAGTGAAGACTAAACTAAAATTGGCACTGACTGAGTCAGTATACACACACTCGTGTCATGAGGAGGCCTTCTAAAAAGCCACATGATATATTGTAGGTAGTATTCTTTCTGAAGAGGTGTCATGAAGCAAGGACACTTTCAACCTCTATTTTCCCATGTTTTTGTGTCAAAGTGACTATTGGGAACAGCCATGGCTGAAAGTGGTCCAGTATTAAACAAGACTGCAGCGGTGAAACAGGCTGCAATGTAACCACGCGGGGCAAATATGCACAGATAATTCACATCCATTATAAGTGCTTATTTTTGCCACTGACAGGCTCTGGTTATTATTCTAAGTGTCTTGCAACATTGTGGGATTGATCCATGCAGAGATAGATCTTTTTAATAAAGAGTAAGGTCTTTTTTGTTTACGGAGAAACAGCCCTGAAATTGCTATTGCCAAACCCACCAGACTCCATTTAAATAAACAACACTTTTAAAAAGGGAAAACACAGTTCATTCAAAGTCAACAGAAACAGAATCTTTTTCTGACTGTCTGTCTGTCTTCCAACAGTCATAAACTCTGATCTGGTTAAAATAAACCCTTAAATCACCCAGTTAGATGTGAAAATATGTTGTCCCTATTCATGCTAAAATCACTGTTTATTAAATGGAGTCTGGAGTCTTTGATGATAACAATGTCAGGGCTGTTTCTGATAAACAAAAAGGTCTATCTTTGTAAGGATCCTTTCAATAATGCTGTCAGAGACTTAGAATAACAATCTGAGCATTAGTGGACATAAATTGAAAGTGCATAATTGCCCCAGTGTTTCACTGCTGCCAGCTGCAGCCCTGTTACTCAACACTGGACCAATTTAAAAAATTGTTGTTCCCATTAGCCACTTAGACACACACACATGGGAAAATAGGGTCAAGATTGAAAAATACCAAAGTTACCCTTTAACTGTTGTTTGTGTTTGCTTATAGAAACACTGATGAGTGCTGATAACCCAAAACAAATTTGGCCCCTGGAATAATTACACACTTGACATCCCATAATGCTCAGGGTCACACATGAAAGTGCTGCAGTTGCACTGAGAGGTGGAGGGAGAGCACACGGTGCAAATTCTGTTGATCTTGCTGAGGTTTCACGAGGAATACTAGCTACAGTAATTAGTCTGTGTCGGTCTGACCCTGTGTGGTCATGCCTGATTCCCTCTGGCCCCCGAAATGAGCTTTTCCATCACGCTGGGCAAAGTTAGACATCTCATCCGTCTGAGTGACAAGCACAAGTAAGTGACCAGCTGAAGGGGAGGAAGCGAGGACTCCCAGTACTCTTTTCTACATCAAGGCATCAAATTTTGACTAAAATGAACAGAACGGAATTCTGTTGTACTTTTATTATACTGCAGTATACTTCCCTAAACAATTCCTGCACCCAAAAATAAAAATGCTGTTTTGTGACTGGTACACTGTAGTGCAGAAAACAATGTTATCCGGTCAGATGAATCATATAGGAAGTCCTTGTTTAGGCTATTGTTTCTGATGGATGAGAGGTCTGATGAAGGATGGCTGTGTTACAGTGTGAAGTGCTTTGCTTTTATATGGTTTTGGGCCACTGAATCTCTGATGTGTGACCAAATGCTCCTAAATATACTCTAAATTATTAGATTCATTGTGATCAGAGTGTTTTCTCCCTGGGTTGACAATTCATCTACAAAGAACAGTTATATGAGCAAGAAAATAAGATAAGCTACCATGCTGTCTAAGTCCTATGATTTTGACCCTGTTGAGCACCACATGGTGGATTTCTTGTGTTGATTGCTTCAGTGGAGTTTCACAATCTTGTAGCTTTGAAGTCCACTTGAATGGGGCACAGCGGCCTGTGCAAAACCATACAAAAGTGCATTACGAAAAGTGATAGGAAGGCAGAATGTTAAATAAAAATATGACATTATTAAACATTATGGACATTATCAGCTGCTACATGGAGAAGCTCTAGCCCATAAAGTATCCCTGTCTTCAAAGGTGTATTAATCTGTTTTTTGATTTCATATCTTTTCTCCAAAGTGATTCTCTCTCGACATGCTGTCTCTCAGATTGGTCATCCACTGTTGACGTCGTGGAGAACCACTGCTGTCCACACAGCCCGGCAGGGTGAGGAATCAGTGTCGCAAGTGTTTCACCAGAATGCTGTGTGGAAGTGAAACAGCTCTCTGTAGCCCAGGGACATGAGGCTGGGGCAGATTCAGGGGGAAGTCAGACTGACAGGTTCCTATTATGCCGTGCACCGTCCCTAGACAGAAGTCCCTGCTTCAAGCGTCACACTTCAATGCCTGGTCTTTTTTGACTGGTGTGTTTGTCAGCAGGAATCTTTAACATGCTGCACTGACCACATTTTCCTGTTTTTATTGGGTAAAAAAAGACAGAAATTTCTCAAAATGTGTGCCAGCAATACTGATATGACTGATTCTACCAATCATAAAATAAAATTGATATGGATGAAAAGTCCTATGGAAAGATTGATCCATCCTGTACCTAGAGCTCAACTTATTCTTGTAGAGTCTTTGCTTACTACTTGATTGACTAATTACAATTCAGCATCTATGATTAGCTGACTTAATAGGCTATGATTACAGCAATTACAGTGCATGTCAATATAAGTCCTAATAAAGTGTAGGTTCAGATGTGCCAAAGATGAAAACAAAAATGCAATGCCAAACCTGTAAAATATACTCACCTATGCTTTTTTCATTTTAAACATTGACACTTACACGTTGTAGTTTAACCTCCTGTACAATTATGCTTCTTTTCAAATGAGACTGTGACTGTACATTTGATAAGACCAGGCATTTGTCTCCATCTAGTGGCCATGTGTACACACTGATTCAAAAATACTATACACTGTAAAGAGTCAGTGAGGATACTACAGGGTCAGTGTGATAAAGTCGCCAAAAACACTTCCGCCCAGGCCCCAGCTCATCAGAAAAGGCACTACTGGTTTTATTCTGTTTCACTTAGTTTGTGCTAATGTGATTGAATGCACATCATAAGGCTCATCATGAGGCCCTGTTGTGTTCACAGTCACTGTCAAAAACAGGGTCACCTTTCATTTTATAGGGAAGAGTGGGGGCAATTGGGTTTTTATGTAACTTGTATCCATGTTCTACTTGTTAACAGTCATCACTTAATGTTAGACTCACAGTAACAACAACACACATAACTTTCGTATAAATACCAAGAACCACAATAAATCACAAGAATATAGATATAGTTAAAACAATTTAATATCCATTGAACAATTAATTCCAGTGAACTCAAAAGAGTATTAATAATAATATAATGGTTGGCAGAAAATCTTTGACAAATGTGAGTATCAGTTTGTCCTTTGACAGGCAGAAAGGTTTAATCACAGACCAGGTGCATAATGAGTTTTGTAATTCTGCCTCATATCTAATGGGTGCAGTTTAGGATTTTCTAATTACCTTGTGTTACCATTACCCCTGGTCACCACTGTTATGTTCATGTGGTGCATATTCTTCAACAAATATATGTTTCATGAAATTATTGACTGATACACAGCAAACTTGGGGCCGGGTAGACATTACCTCAGTGAGAGAGATCATTGAGATGAGATGATTCTGGGGCCTTTGGCAGAGTAAAATTCAGGCATCAGAAACTTAGCCCATAAAAGGTGATTAAATGTCCAGCATGTAGGATTTACGGGGGTATATTCACAGAAATGGTATATAATGTAATATGTGTGTTTCCTTTATTGTATAATCACCTGAAAGTAAGAATCGTAGTGTTGTCATTGCCTCAGAATGAGCACTTTATATATACAAGCCCTTGACTACAAAAAAAAAAAAAACACAACAACTCTTGAACGTCTGGGCCTAGAGGTAGCAGAGACAAAAGGGGAGCACACATTAGTAGGTGCTAGAATACCAGCCAGTCTCCAACATGCCAAACAGCACTGGAAAAACATGGATTTGTAATGTGAAACTGCTTTGTTCAGTGATTTTAACAGTTATAATCACCTGGTTTGTTTGTTTTGGAGAGGAGGAGACCTCTTCATCTCCTGATGAAAACCTGCTGAACAATGAACATCGAAGGAATTCCAACCTGGAGAAGTTTCAGCTGGTTACACTTTGCAATTCTTGCCACTTGATGCCACTACATCCCCTTAAATTTTACAGACTGGAGCAGACTGGCGAAAGATGCCCCATTGATCTTTCTTGTACACAACTGAAAATTCTGTCAGCTTTTACTGATTTTCACCAAATGTCACTTTGTGTATCCTTTAGGACTAACCAATATGTTCTCATAAAACATTTGGATCTTTTAATGAGCATTCTAAATCCTGCATTTTTGACATTTCTTGTTTGCTAGCTTGCGTTCTCCTTTCTTGACTTTATTGGCGCATTTCTTCTTTTCACTTTACCACCACCAACTGCTGAGCAGAGCAACAGAGTGAAACCTGCAGCAAGAATGTGTATCACATTGCACACGTGTGTCCTTGTGTGCATGTAATCTATAGTACTACTAATGTTAAAAAACAACGTTCTACCTTTAATTGAGTCATTATTTCAGCGTTAACTATGATAAAGTATTCAGTGTACTTCAGGACCCCATGTGGCTTAACCTTCCTGCTTCAAGGAAGATAAACTGCAATTCTATGTCTATCTCAGTGTGCATCTTAACATATTTTCAGATAGAAGCTCTGACTTACATGATGAAAACAATGTAAAATATTTATTTGAAAACGATACACCAGGGCTGCAGGGTCTCCCATTTTGTTTCTCACACAAACACACACTAGCTGGGAGGAAACTCGAAGAGAAACGTTGTTTGGTCTTTAGATTATAAGATAGTTGAGGGGGAAAAAAACACTCTTTCATCACTCCTCCTATATCTTTGAAGCCCAGTATTAAAGCTCTCAGGGTCTGCCACAGGAGGAGTTAATCTTTGGGAGTTTTAGCATTGAGATGGTGTAAAGTTTTCTCCTCCCCAGTCGGGAAGAAAGAACAGTTTGTGGCAGTCAGCAGAGACTTGGTTGCCTTATCTCCCACCCACTGCGAACTCTGCCACTCGCGTCTCCCCGAGCCCGAAGTCCTGGGGCATTATCTCAGCCTCTGCTGCTCACATTACGTTGACCTGCTGGTGCTGCCTCCTGCCTCAATCCCCCCCATCCATCTATCCATCCTTCCTCCTTTCCCTCATCCTGCCGTGCTTCTCCCTTCAATTACTCCCCGCCTCCCTTCTTCCCCGTCCTTTCCAACCTTCCCCTAATGTTTGTCCTCTGACTTAATTTCTTTCTTTATTCCTTCCTTTCTGTCCTTTTCTCTCTGCCTCTCCTAATACCCTCACCTTCCTCTCCCTTCATCTTGTTCCTTCTCTTTGTCACCTCTCTACAAATCCTTTTTTACTCATTACTGACTCCATCCTTTCCTTTTTCTCCCTACTTCTAATACTCTTGCCTCTCACACTTTTGTCTCTCCAGTTCTTCCCACCCAGACTCTGCACTCCTTTTTCTAATTACTGATTCCGTATTTTCTTTCCTTCTGCTCTTCCCGCTTTTTACCTTCCCCACCAAACCCTTCCAGCAGGGCCAGAAATACAATCAGATAATGCCGGACCTCCAATCAGACTGGCAGAAGTTAGTTCTCTGTAGAATCCCTTGCACAGAGTGACTACGCTCTGCAAAGGTACACATAAACTCTCTGTAGAGGCTCCAAGAAAAGTTTCATGCAAGCAAGAAACACTCAAACCCACACACAAGGTCAACAGCACAGCATAAGGACAAGAAATGCGGCAAAGAAATGTAATAACGTTTCTATCATTAAAATCAAAACAGAAAAAAATCCTCTTGCCACGAGAGAAAAAAGGTGGCTGTATAGTGCTCATTTTTCTTGGTGGAGGCATGTTAACATTGTTACATCTCCCCTGAAAGAGCAATATATGAGTGTTTTTCCCCAAATGTACTGGCACAGAATAAGTTAAAAAAAAAGCCTTAATTCCCAAAGGTTTTATGTAAATTTCACACCATGGTACTGTTTTCTGTAGGTATCAAACTAGATATTTTGGCTTTGCCTTAGTCACTATGCCATGTTCACATATTTTGGCTTCAATCATCCTCATTCTTTTGTTTAATATGTATGATTGGACGCTGAACAATACCGTCATGAAAGCAAAATTTGCTGAATGTCTGCGCAGAGAATTTGTGCTTTGGAATAAGGTTCAAGGGATAATATGACATTGTGTGAAATATGCATATTTACTTTCTCAACAAAATTTAAATGAGAAGCTGATACCGCTATTACTCCATTCAATGTGAAGTGACAACAGGCAGCTGGTTACCTTAGCTTAGCATGAAATACTGGAAACATTTAGCCTGGGTCTACCAGCAGGTAACAAAATCACTAATTACTTCAACCTGATGTCACAGAAATACATAAAATGACCACGACCCCGTACTACAGCATTATGTGGTGGTGGGACGTTAAGTGTTACATGCCTGTAACACAGACAGAGTGTTAATCTGAAACCAAAGTGTAAGATGACAATAACTTTCAACCCCAGGGAATTGATTCAGCTTGGTCTCACAGAAATTTGTGAAATGACCACGACCTCTTAACACCTCACTACATGGCAGTGGCACCTAGTGAGTTAAAATATTATGTCAGCCCACTGGAGACAGTGGTGGATACACGAAATCCCTGGACAATGTCACGCAACGGGTAGGGAAAAGAGCAAGAAAGTCTATGCAAGGAGGAGATCAGGTCAAACAAACACAGGACTTACACCCAGGAGACCACTGTTTGTGTCCCATGTGAAACCAAAAATAAGTGATGACTTATTTTAACTTTACCTACTTAAATACTTTGCCTTACTACATTACATTATCTGATGTAGTTGTGTGATGTTATGGGATGTAACAACGTACTTATGTACCATAAATAACAAACACACTTACTGCAACCAAAACCATGTTTTTTCCTAAACCTAACCACATATTTTTTTCTCCCTGTGCCTAACCAAACTGTGACCATGTTTAAAGTTGTGTTTGTAACCTTTTGTAACTTAAATGGTGCTGATAGGTTGACTTTGTTTCCTTTGTCAGAACCAGGCTAGCTGTTTCCCCCTACTTCTTTTCTTCATGCTAAGCTATACTAACCTGCTGCTGGCTACTTCATGATGTGAGAGTGGTATCTCATCTGAGGAAGTGATTAAGCATATTGCCCAAAATGCATTACTGTTACATAAAAATCTAAAGCATTAGCATCAAACTTAAAAAAGCACACAGGAGAATTCTTCTACAAATGCTGAACAACAGGAAGTTAGTTAATCACTAAAATTAGAATACATAGGGATGATGTTTGTGGTTGATCCTAATCTCAACATCATGCCATAGATGCGGTTTGGTAACCTCAGTTTGATTCATTCCCAGCGGATGTTTGTACTTTGAGAGCTGACAAAAATGGTCTTTGCAATGTTGGGGTCACTATCAGCAATCCACTGTTGCTTACAGACCCCCATAGGTTTGGCAGTATAGTGCAGATGAGAGACCATGCTGATTAAAAGCCTTGAGCCATTTCCACTATCTCCTTACAGAAAATCTCCACAAACATCATATCAGACTCGTCCACAGAACTAAACATACTTCACTTAAAAACTGAGACTGCTTGCTGGGATTTTTTAGGCTGAGTAACAGATCTTATTTTTAGACTGTTTGTGAAACAGCCCCTGGAGTCTTATCCTCCATTTCTTTTTGTAAATAACTAAAACATTTACTTTTCATAGCAGGCTGTGGTGCAGTGATTAGCAGTGGGTTTAACAGCTACATCAATAACATTAAAGAGCACCTTAGCACGTACGATTTTCCCTTTAAAGTGCTTTGTACAATCTCAATCTCATCCCCATATTTCAGCATGAAGTGCTTCATGATACTGTGGTACACGTGCATTTTATCAGCGTTCCATTTATGTTGACTTTTTTTCGAACATTCTCTCTTCACAGTGAGAGTGTTACAGCTGCCACTGCTGTAGTAAGGAAATGGCTTTGTCTGTCTTGATTTCGTTGTCCTTAGCGGAGCAAGGGCATACAATTTGGTGAATTTGAAGGTGGGGCGGGGGTGGGGGCATTGTCTTGGGCATCAAATGTGCTCGGTCCAATACTGGACAAGAGTCAGTCAGGAAAATCACACAAGTGTAGGTAATACTGATGGCTAAATTCCATTTAGCTGCTTCAATTCCAGGGTCCTGGTTTTGTGCTTTTTGGTCCATTGATATATTGTCATGACACGCTGGGACAAATGCACAGAATGGAGCCATCGCTAATGTTATTAACACCTGGGTTAGGCCAGTGCAGGGGAAAGCTAATGAGGGCAAGGGGAGCAGGTGTGGCTTGTAACCAAGGTGGGGGCACATTGGGGACAACTGCTGGACAGTGAGGGAATGGCAGGATCTAAAATGACCAGCTGGCTATCGTTATGACAGTAAGTCAGTTTTGCACAGCTGTAGCTCTCTTTCCATCCAAAAGTGATTTGAATTATTGGGAAATGCGTATTAAAAGAAATACGAATCCTGTGTGTTTCCATTAAATGTACGGACTTTGGTGAAAGCTACAAACTTGCTTTTTTTTTTTCGCAGAACCGGAAACAAAACAAGTCTTGCATTCTTCTTCTGGCGGTTGGCAACCAGCTTGTAAATGCATTACCGCCTTCCCGACCCGGAGTGTGGATATCACCATGGAGAGAGGTGCCCTGCGTCAGACTTAATTCGAACATAATTGTTTCCATCCCCTGTTTTGCGAATCAACCAAAACCCGGCTAAAGCAAGTGTATTTTAGTTTGTGCGACTCAGGGGATTTTAATTCGAATTTTGGCGTTTCCATCATAATTTTCTGATGTGATACTTCTAGATGCGCATCTAAACAGGCTGATGGAAACATGGCTTGTGTTGGTCTTATTTCATGTTTTTACCCTTTCACTCTTTCTTTAAAGGCGCTGTATGTAAGAATGTGGCCAAAACGGTTACTGCACTCAAATTCAAAATACTGCCGCGAGTCGTGTCTGCCCCCCCTCCCTACAGATTCGAGGTTGCTGGACAGTGGCACGCGGCACGGAGACAGATTTGTTTGCCCACAAATCTGTGGCAGGGCCGCGTAACCGCGTCCTTGATCTTCGGTTTTCCAGCAGACTGTTCGAGGAAGTTCAGCTTCTCTGCTGCTAACGCTGCTGCCGGGATACAGCTCAAGAGGAGCCGGCTGCTAATGCTATGTACTGGGACACTGCTAATGCTATGTACCGGGACACTGCTAACGCTGCTGCCGGGATACAGCGGAGGAGGAGCTGGCTGCTAATGCTGCTTGCCGTGCTGCTGTAGCTCAGTCGTAACTGTAACTGATGCTGAGACTCTACTGACTGTGTGACTGGTAGACGGCGGTGGGTGGCGCAACAGGCCAAAACACAAATTCATAACAAACATAAACATGATTTGTGGATCGTAAAAATGTTTTTTAAATGCGAATATTCTGGCTGTACTATTGTTGTCGGTGAGATCAGTATGTTATATGAACATTATTCCTTAGTCTCTGTGACATATTAGGAGGATTTTACGACTATTTGCTTTAAATTTCTTACATATAGCTCCTTTAAAGAGGCAACAGATAGGATTCGATTGGTAAAAAGAAACTTTCTACACTTAGGAGTTAACTAGCAGCCACTACAGTACAGTCCTCTCTCGTCTAGTTAACATTTAGCCGTGTTACTTACTGATCCATTAGAAAGAAAGCCAGCTGGACATCGGTTTTGAAGCCTCTTTGGTCACAGAGCTCCCTCCATCTCTTGAAGGCCTGACTGAGGTTTACTCTTGTTTGTCCTCTTCTTTTATCACACTCCTTTTTGCTCTTCTTTGCCTCCTCAGACAGAGGAGCTCCTTTTCTTTTGCTAGGCCGTTTTTCACTTGTCTTCAAACTTAGTCTGTCTGCCATTGTGCTCGTGACTCAACTATCTCATGCCCAACTCCTCATAAGGACTCACTCAGTCCCTGATTGCAGAAAAAGATGCTATCTGTTGCCTTTTTAAATCATTGTTGAATCCACTGACATTGTTTTCAGATGTATAATAATACAATTCTTAACAGACTCTTCTTGCACAGTTATCATCATTCTGGTGCAGATTATATGCTCTTTTTTTAATTTTTAACACAAAATTTAATTATGAAACCTTATTGGTTCGAGTTAATATATTCTATTTAATCTATTTACGTAGTTTGAGGGACAGATGTCGTTATGTCATTATTTTCTTTATAGGGACCTTGAATGGACAAGCTGCCTCCTTCCTGTGAGGAAATCTTCTCACAAATCATGGGGCTAATATTCACCTCAGACAGTTTGTTGTATAATATTTCATATATAGGTATGACCTCTACTGAACCAGTGAGATGCTGAGAATCTTGTTCATGCTTTTGTTTCTAGATGTCTTGATTACTGTAACACCCTATACACTGGCCTACCTAAAACTGCCATAGTAACACTACAGACCATTCAGAATACTGCTGCCAGGGTTTTAATAAAAACTAGAAAGAGAGACCATATAACTCCCATTTTAGGTAACCCACAGTGGCTCAGACTATCTTTCAGAATTGATTTTAAAATCCTTCTTTTGGTTTTTAAGGCTCTTAATGGCCTCACCCCCTCCTATATCATACACTCCCTATCACCTTATGTCTCTCCACAAACCCTGAGATCCTCCACAGCTGCTGTTTTAACTGTTCCTAATGTCACTACAAAAGCCTTTGGGGATGCTTCTTTTAGCTACTACGCCCCCAAAATATGGAACACCCTGTCTTTACACATTAGACTTGCTGGCTCAGTGGACAGTTTTAAATAACGACTCAAATCATGTCTTTTTAGCAGTTATCTGTTTTAATATTTTAATATGTTTTTAATGAATTTACTGACTAATTGATTAATTTGTGCTTCATTTTGTGCAAGAAAGGCGCTTTACGAACAAAGTTCATTCATCTGCAAAAAGGACTATGCCACGGGGGGCAGTAGTATCAAGGTGCTCAATTATACACCCTCCAAACTACATTTGTTCCCAAAACTTGAAGGGAGGTAGACTCCTAAATAAAAAAAAAAAATTTCCCTCTTACCTGTAGTGTTATTCATCAGTCTAGATCTGTGGTTCCCAACTGGTCCAGCCATGGGGTCCAGATTTCTCCGTAGTCATTAGTTTGAGGTCCCACAGTTTATTACATTTAGCGTCATACTAGTTTGCTGTCTCTGTCAAGCAGCTGCGTTGTTTTACAAACTTGACACATTAGAAAGTCACTTGCAGCTCATTCAGAATGGGCCCATGACCCACATTTGGACCGCGACATACCAGTTGGAACCACTGGTCTAGATTATTTTGGTGTGACCTGCCGAGTGTTGGGGATGTCAGCCAAAGAGATGTCTGCCTTTTCTCACAAATAATGGAAGCAGATTAATGCAGCTACTCGTGGATGAGAAGGTCATGCTTGTGACATCGTGAGATATAAACATCAAACTCTCTTGTCTGGCTCTGCTCTAATTGATCCAGACTGAGAGCAGACCAATCTTAAGTCATACAGATCACATCCACCTGAGTGATGCTTGTGTCTATATATTGCTTGTTGTAACACCTAAAGATCAGATCAAAACTTTTTAAGTGAAATAAAATAAGCTATCAGTATCATGTTCATGTTTGCCAGTTTGTTTTTTTACCATCCGTCTGCTTTTTGATCCAGCACCTGTAGAAATTTCTTGGATGTGTGTACCCTACAATCTGTTTGTACTTCATCATCATAATCAGCTACAACAGCTGCAGGACTTGTCCAACAAAAAAATAATAAAACAACACAGAAGAATTTTAATTCAAACACAATATTTACTGTCAAAATAACTTATTTAAGAGCAGGGAGTATGAGATGCTTTAAAGATTGTTTAGTTATTGTGCTTTCATGTGATGTGTATCCAACAGAAACAAAATTACAAGAGTGGTAGATCACAGAAAACATCACAGACAAATAGAGTGCTGTCAGCTGGTTATTCAGACATGCAAGTAAATGACAGGCTTTTAGATTATATACCAACACACAGGATGTTGCTTTTTAATCTTACATGTAATGTGAGGTTCAAATATAAATTAAAATTTAACTGATGATGTCACACTTAAGAGATACTGGGGTTGAGGTTTATATTGGGCAGTTGACAGTTTCATCATGGACACAGACATTGATATTGATCCGTTCAAAAACAAAACAAGCACTCTCCAGCCTTTTCCTGACTTACGGGCCTTTTCTGTGCAATATGAAACAATCCAAACAAAAATTGACTTCAAAAGCTGTTTAATACATTATTTAGATCATGTTTGGCTTTTAGATCCTGTCAGTCCTCACACCGACAGCTCTGTATCTCCCTTCACTTCTGCTTCCTCTGACAGACGAGCCTTTTTTGTTTAAACAGAGATTCTTAAGAGAGTCGGCTGAAGTGCAGAATCAATCATTCATAAAGGCATTGGACGAGCTTTTTTTTTTCTTTTTTTTTTTTTCCTCACGTTGCTTTCAATGCCGTTCAGCCTGTTCCAGGAGAGCTTGGTACATTTCTGATTTCAGAAATCGCGGATAACAGTCGTTTTCCATCAGAGCGTATATCAGTCTCTGCGCCCTGTCGAAGCAATTTGGCTCCGGCTGAGAGAGATTTTCACTGATTTCTCCTCTTGTCACACAGTCAATGTTTATCTGTGTTCAGAAAACAGCAACTTTTATTTCACTCATGAGTTCTTTCTATTTGGAGATGCTTTTCACATTATTATTCTGCACACAAAGTTAACTGTATGTTCAAAAGGTGTAAGAAAAACCGTGTAGCACTGAGCAACAAAGAAAGTGAAGGTGGCCTATAATCACTGTGTTTCATAGTAAAAGTGAATGAAATTGTGGAGGCGTGACAGTGACAACAAGCAAGCTGGGAATTGAGGCTGATTCAGAGTTACACTGGTCTGACTTCATTCATGTCTCACTCTACAAAAGCCATACCTGTCTAGGCGCATCAACTTGGACAAACTCTGTGTAGATCCTTTTGGCAGCAACCGTCATTTCTGTCTTGCTGGTCATTTTCTTGTAGTCTTCACAGGCCAGCCAAAATAAAAGGTTCTCTTCACTGTATTCTGTCCTCAAGAAGTCCTCAAACACCAGCTGGCCTGCTGCACAGAGGAAGCAGGAACACTTTGAAACCTGGACTGTTTCATTTCAAACATTCAACTGATGTTCAATTACAAGGTTTTTAAGGACCCACCATAATCACCCACCCCCTTCTTTTACCTTAATTACACAGTGTCTAGCGTGCAATAAAATATGCCATGATTACAAATACAAAACTGGTTCTTCTAGCATTACAGCAGTGTAACCAAATCCAGTATACATATGCATGAATGCATACAAATACATAAAATATTGCTCCAAGCTCTGTACAATTATGACTATTGTTGATAATTGTGGTCGTTATCATCTTGTGATATTAATACGCTGGGCCTCATGCATAAACATTTTTGTATTCTTATTCTAAAGCTCAGTCCCTGTGGTTTTGATCATACAAATGTTTAAAGCTGACTCACTTAACTCTCTTAAAAGAATACTTCACCTGCAAAGTGATCATTTTTATATCAATAACTCACCACATGTTACACTGAATTTGTGAAGAAAACTTTGTTTTTCTTGCATGCCTCCATGGTGAACGGAGAATCCAAAAAAGGCAAACATTGTTCATTAGGGGCCACGTTTTACAATATAAAACATTACAATTATAACACACCAGCACACACACAGTCTCATGCATGGCCAAATAGTGCCTTGATACTCATGTAAGTTTAAACTCTGCTCAATATTAAACACTTCCACCTAAAGGTTGTGTGCCCTAAGCGTGTATGAGCTTGAGCAGAGTTCAATCCAGGAACGCTACTCGACCGTGCATGTAACTTTGTACTGACATGTTTTAAATCATCATCATCATCATCAGATGTTTTGATATAGTTTTGCGGTTGGTAAATGTGGTCCCTGACTACTGCAATTCATGAGAAATCTTCACCCTTTTTGGATTCTCTGTGCACCTTTGAGACATGCAAAAATAACAGTTTTTTTCGTGAATTCAAGAAAACATGGTGAATAACTATACAAAGGTCATTTTGCGGGTGATGTGTTCCTTTATCTGCATAAACCTGGTGGAAATTGGTCGTTGCAGCCTGATGAATTCCCATATATTGCTACCTAGCAAAGAGCAAAGAGACTTTCATACTGCACTGAAATCAGCAGTCAAGTTCAGCCGTAGCTAGCGGTGGTGGTATTAGTTGACCTCGAAGACTTAGAGTGGAGCAGTGCTGTCCTGTGACAGACACAGACTGAAAGAGTGAATGGTCTGACCTGAAGAGCTAAATAATGACTGACTAATGTGAGAGGTGGTCAAGGGGGATGTGACAGTCATCCAGATATCAGACCAGAGAATATTTCAGTGCGAGTGCAACAGAGGATACTGGACAGAGACCTGCATTGAGAGTCTGAGGCAGCTGTCAGAGAATTTTCTGACAACTACTGAAGTGTACAAGTTGCTGTGCTGAAATATGTCAACAAAAATGATTAAATCTAAGGGACTGGCAAACTATCATGATGACGATCAGGTGAACAGAATGTTAAAGGTTAACTATGTAAGGTTTTGGGGGTTTTATTGGCATCTCTCATGAGGTTTGCAAATTGCAACCAGCTAAAATTTTTGGTCAGAATTCCTTCAGTGTTCATTGTTCAGAGGGTTTTTGCCGTAAGCTAAATTATCTGCAGAAATCTCTTCCTCTGCAAAACAAATGGAACTGGTCTTTTAAACTAGTGAAAACAGTTTCATGTTAGAAATGAGTGTTTTTCTGATGCTGCTTGTCATAGATGAGTTTCTCACTATGGTGGCCAGCATGAAAAAGCAAAATGCTTACAGCCCTGTCTGGCGCCAGTGTTTGGTTTGTCCGTTCTGGGCTATTGTAGAAACATGGCAGCTAACAGGACGATCCTTGTAACTGAGGAACCACTCCCTAAGTAAATATAAACAGCTCATTCTAATAACAAACAAACAAACAAAAACAACATCACGATTTGGCTTGAAACATGTTTGTTACTGAGGGAAGTCACACACATATATATGTTAATAACGTTGCATGCTACACATATGAGCACATGGCAGTCTTAATAATGTAACTCCATTGATTTTTGGTTTCATACAGGAAACAAACAGCAGGCACCTGAATGACAGTCCTGAGTATGGGTGACCCAACCAGCTCCCCTCCCACCGACCCTATATGGACTTTATTGGTCTTTATATGTACGGTAGATGCCGGCGACCTCACAAACTGCCGGCACCGCGTGTTATCTACCGCTGCTAAGGGTGCCTCTGTACACCTGTGTTTGACATGACAAAGCAGCAGTGTTTGACGAGTTGGGTTGTTGCCCACTGCTTCAGAAACAGCCGCTGCCCAGTGTGTGTCATACCTCTCTGAAGGGTGCCTCTCTGCATAGGCGTCTGGTGCCAAGATCACTTACAAAGCAGCGGTTTTGACGAGTTCAGAGTGAGGATGGGCTGAATATATCCCTAAATCCTTCACACTGGACTTTTAATTTTACAATAACTCTGTTATAGTTTTATGTTTCACTTAAGTTAATTTTGGTATCATGTTTGAGATCCAAAGATCTTATAGAGTAAGGCTTTAGGATTAAGAAGTCAAAAATGTGTTTTTTTTACTTGTGAAGAGAGAACCACTTGTGAATTTTGTTTGTAAAAAATATCTACCTATCCGTCTGTCTGTCTGTCTGTCTGTCTGTCTCAAGAGTTTAGACAGCTTCCATGCTTGAGACTTTTTTCCTTTTGTTGTCTCCACTTTGTATTTACACAATATTTCTGACCTTGTATTTGTTGCAATGGGACTTTGTTTACCATAAAAACTGCTGTGGTCAGTGTCCTCTTGCAAAAGGAAACTTAACACGTGCGTGTACAGGGACATACCATTAGTTGAAAAAAGGTTTAAAATAACCGTCTCTCTTTTAAAATAAAAAATGAATCTGTGTACTTTCGGAGAATATCACAAGAGCAATGAGCTGTAGCTAAAGGTTAAGCCATTCTGTTATCTCTCACTCACATTCTCTCTACCTCAACATCGTCCTTGTTAGCTCAAAGAAAGTCAGTGAACAAAGAGACGTGCAGCAAACTGCCAGGTATTGTGGTGGATGTCTGGAGGCGCTTTTAACTTCAAAACCTTCAAAAACCCAAACCCTGCATCGCGAAGTGCACTGCCTCAGCATCATATAATTGCACACACCTATATTTCTTGTTATCTTCCCCTCGCACCCATTACATTTGTTACGGGAGTATTCATGCAGCTGTGATTTCAACGCAGGTGTAAAATACTTAGCACGTCTTCTGGGAGCACAAACAAACAGCTAACTGGGAGCACCGGTGTTATTCACACAAATTGCTTTGCAAAAAAATCACAGCTGCTGCACTGACAGTAATTGACAGGAAACAAAATATGTCCAGGGGCAGCTTGTTTCCCGTCTACAAATCACTCTCGTCCATTATCCGAGCTTTCGATCATAACGGAGTCGACCCTTTTAAAATCACACGAGATGTAAGAGGTCTATGAATGCCATCAAATTGCAACTGACACATGCACAACTATTTATTCTTTGCTACTGTTTACCAATTTTTCATATGTGTCACTGCATTTCTTCAAAGGGAAATGGCGCAACTGGGATGCAAGACCAGATTTATCTTATGGAGGACAGTTAATCTTCACGCAGGAGACAAGAGGCTGAAATATTACAGATCAGCTGAATTCATTTCAGCAAAGTAATGAGAGCAGAGACAGCAGAAAGAAAGAGAGAGAGAAAGAACCCATCTGCCCCTTTAGTCATTTTCAAATAGGGGCCGGGAATATGGTCAGGTGAAAGCCATCAGTGAGCGCCAGCTTTATAAATGAATAAGAGCTGGCTGGAATCACCCCATCTACCCGGGCAGCTCAGATTAGGCCTCTTATCTCTGCCAGTGTCATCTTCCTTAAATATATCTCCAAATGGATTTGATGAACTTGAAGGAAGAATATATCCTCGATCCCCCTAAAGAAGCCTGAGGGCAATTCAAGATGATATGCGGGGCCAAGCAGCAGAGAATTGCAAGGGTGAAAAGAAGAGGATGGAGAGCTAAGAGAGTGGTGTTTGAGGAAAGAGTGAGAGGAGTAAATCCGTAAGTGAGCTTACTTTTGCACTCCAGAAGATGGTCGATTGACTCTCCCCATGCCACAACATCATCAACAGGAGCCCTGTGGAGCAAAATGACATAAAATGTACCTGTACTGGTCAAACAGGTGAAGTACATATTGTGTAAAGGACAGAGCTGCATCCCTATGCGATAAGTAAATACTTTGAAAGTCCAAATTTTTATCTTCTTATCACATCACAGTCATAGATGATTGATGGGTACTCCCCCAAAGTATGAGCAAAGTGTCATTTCTTAAATTAACTGATATAAATCAATCATTTTGAAAATATGACAATCACCTCATTCTGTTGCATTTCTAATTTTAAAGGATGAAATTAATGACAACTCACATATTGGCACTTAATTGAGTATCAGGTATCAGATAGTTGGTGTTGTCCGCTGGAAGTGGGTTCCCTCCTGACCACAGTTCCATGGAAATAGATCATAAAAATAGCAATCAAAAGTTGTTTTACATTTGGTATAGATATTAATAAAACAAATATGACTTGAAAGAAATTCCATAAAGTAATAACTCTGGTTTGTAAAAGGATATTTATTGGCTCCAGCTCCAGTCGGCAGTGATGGAAATACCACACCCGGTTGTATGCGCTAACATACTTTAACCCCTTTACCAGTGAGACGCCATGACATGTCACCACAAAATATCGCCTGTCTCTGCCAAAGCAGTGCGCAAACATCATTTCAAATAAGCTTGCACCAAGTTTAAAAGAGAGGCTGAGTAAGTCAGAGATATCTAGAAATAAGTAATGGTAACTTTTATACTGGCCTCCATGCTGCTTTCTGATGTTTACTAACCCGTTTTATGAAATATGGCGTTGAATATGATACACCAGGAAAAAGAAACAGAAAGACATGCTTATCTGCTGCAGAGCCGAGTAAACAGCTCTAACTGACTGGAAATGGTAAAGGAGTCTGTAATCTACTTTTAGCGGGTTTTCCCATCTTCAAGAAACCCATGCTAGTTTTGGTGGAAAAGGGGTACATGAGTCTTTCCTTGACTAGTATGAATGTGTCCTCTGCTGTTTGGAAACAAAACAATCAGGGGTTGGTATGAAGCGTAAAAAAACAATCAACAGGGACATCTGGGCAATTACCAAAATTATTAATGCACCATAGACCCTTTTAGGGCTGATGCCACAATGATGTCATTTTATTAGCTGGATGCAAAACATGACTGTGTAGACTACATAAGAGTCCTGATTCAAAACTTGAATTTTACTGCATACCAGCCTCCACTGCCCTCCAACGAAAACAAAGACAACTACAGTTCAATGCGAAAAGAAAAAAAGGACTGGACGAAGGTGATCATCAAAAAAACTGTGCAGCGCACACTTCATATCAGGTTAGGGGAAAAGTATTTCCTGTTGTAGGGATGAATATTGTTATGTGAATTGTTATCATGGCCACCTTATCAGACATTGGGGAGGTTATAAGAGCAATACTGGATTTCTTCATAATGCGATCTTTTTAGCACATTAGCTAACGTTAGCTTCAATAGCAAAATCAACCACAAATTCCAGTTTGTGCCAGAGTGTGCTCCGGTCGGTAGTGCATATTTATGAATGCACCACTCACATTACCTTCCTCCACTGTCGAAAACAAACCAACAGAACTTGCTAGCTAGTGCTAGCTAATGTCTGTGGAGAATTGTTTTGTCTCTAGCTAAGACCCGTAAAAGGGTCTACAAACAGGTAAAAAGACATGGCTGGGACAATTCTACTTTAAACATCTCTTAACGCCTGTTTTTCTTAGCACCTGGCCAGTTTTAGGTTGTAAGAGGGTAAATCATGGTGGCCGCTTGTTACTTTGTTGTGCAGTGCCTTTGAGATCAGAGCTGCCACACTCCACTTAAATGATACCATATGGAGTTTATCTATCTATCTGATGAACATAGTGGAACATTAAGAAGCAAAATAGCCTATTTTTCTCAAGAGCTGGTGGAGACAAAAGCAGAGCTAAAAGATGAGTGAATGTTGGACTATCAGGCAGGAGGTCAAGAGACACAAATAAATGCTGGTGTTGCTCAGTGTCCACATCAACTTTATAAGGTGATAACATGTCGCTTTTACAGCTTATTCTGCTGCCCTCAAGTGGCCTAAAAATATGCAGCTTTAAGTAAAAAGTATACATATGTAAGTAAATGTCCTGTTTCAAAGTGTAATGTTATATATGTTGTAAATACAGATTATGTTGGATTTCCCCCTTTTGCAGTGCCATTACATGTAATATATTATTGGGTTATTAACATTCTTAATAAATTAAAAAGCATTTAATGTTGCACTTGCTCGGGGTGGAGTTCATTTTATTCATGTTCATTTTTATTTTTTTTAGTTTTCATTTTTAGGTACTTTATAGATTGCTAGGTAGCTCAAACTGCAATAAAACAACATTTCTTACAAGGTGATCATACATTCAGTAAGTAAAATCTGTAAAGTCAAAAGTAATTATATCTCTAAAATGAATGTGGAGTTGTAAAATTGCATTCATTTAAATTTCAATACCTCATAATTATCACGAGAAAATGGTTACTTTCCATAATTACACATAAGACTATGATTAAAATGTGTTTGTGCTTCGATAAGTACATCAAGGTCTACTTTAATAATTTAATAAAGTTTTAATATTCTTTGGGAAAAACTTAAACCAGTGTGCAGATTGGGTTCACAAACCTTTTTACTGAAAATCCTGTTTCTGTAAGTTTAATTGTAGCTTGTCTGCAATGACTTTGATTTATGTCAGCGTGGCAGCTAACAGCCAAACTATCAGTATCCCCTTGTCATTAGTTTACTTGTTCAGAAATCCTTTTAAATTAGATGAAAATTTAATGATCCCTGTGGGGAAACTGGGTCGTTGCAGCAGAGGCAGAGAATCAGATAAGAATAAGTCAGAGCAGTGGATGTAATACAAGGAATTACAACAAGTGAACATAATGAAAAGAGGAGCAAAATAACTAGCATCTGCACTGACAGACACAGAGGCTGGTTAGAGTGGATGTGCAAGAGGGCTATTCACATCTACTGATGAGATAAAAACTACTATATAGAATATGTCCATGACATATATATATATATATGCACTGTAGGCAAGCAGATACAGCAGCCTCTGTACATAGAAAGGTAGCCTTTATCATCTTTATCTCAAATTGTTGGCAACTCCCCAGACTTCTGCTGAAGCCACAGTGTTTTTAAGCATACTGCACGGAAGAATCATATGCTTATAATACTGTAGGAATATTTAAAGACTGCATGTTTTTGTCTGAGGTAATGATAAATACATATATTAATAGCAGTCATTAATGTGAAAGACTACAGCAGTTCTCCCTACTGCTAAGCCAGACTCAGCAGTGAGGGTTGGCTGTGGGTGCAGCTCAGCACCACTTGTCAACAAGGAAGTAACGCTACTATAGTGGCTAATATTTTAGCATGTGTTTCATCTTGGGTGACACCCTGCAATCAGCCAGTTTACATACATTTACAAGCTGTTAATGTAACTGTTCTTCAGTATTGGTGGTCTACCAAAAACACACCAAAGACTTCCTGATAATGGCATTGGATTTTTTTGTTTTTTTTCTCTATCTGGTATGTCACTGAGCCAGCAGCACCGGGCTGACCTCGCCAGCTAGTCATCAGCACCAGCACCTGGAACGAGACTGCTCCAGGCACCACAGTCCAGCAGCCTGCCTCAACAAATGAACACTGCTGACTGAGTGTCACACAGTTCTTTCTGCTGTGACAGCTGTCCAACTGACTACGAAGAGCTGTGGTGATGTGTGTGTGTGTGTGTGTGTGTGTGTGTGTGTGTGTGTGTGTGTGGCTACACACATTTCTTGATAATAAAAAAATATATATCTTTGCAGAGTTTACAGAGATACAAGGACAAATAGTTTTTTTTATATCATCCACACCACAGTTATTGTTGTACAGATTATAGAGCCCCTTGAAGGAAATTTGCGATTGTAGACACTGGGCTCAATTAAGAAAATTGACTCACTTTAATGTCATAATTCGGCAACTTAATTGCCAAAAACAATGTCTGCATTTTACTTTTCTGCAAACTACAGAAATGTTACATTTGTGCATTATTTTGTAGCTGATACATAGAAATGTTACATTTCTCAACAATGCTGTGGTGAAGGTGTGGTTAGGTTTAGGCATAAAAACCACTTGGTTATAGTTGACAATGATCATGTTTTGGCTTGAAACACCCACGACTGGTGGCACAAAAGCTGCCAGAAAAGCAGGGTTGGGTTGGTGAAAAACACTCAGGTTCAAAACCTCAAACACCACTGGAAAATGCTGCAGTGGGTCAGTGAAAAACACCTGGGTTTGGTGGCTTGAACGCTGCTGAGAAATGTAGCCATGTACACCCAGGTTGTGATGTTTCAAAGTATCGCCAAAAAAACAACCATTTTGTTGGTTTGAAGCAGTGGCCTGCAGTTTGGCAGCCAACTTGCCTTACCATCCCCTCCACATTCCAATGACAAAATCAGCTCATATGCTGTGTTACTTTAGAAACGCTGATATGCTACGTATCAACAAATACAACGTATTCTTGGTTCACAGAAATGTACAATGCAAACGTTTTTTTCTGGCATCTGGGCTGTTGTATTTGGTTGTTAATTGCGGCCAATGTGGCTATTAACACTAGCTGAATAATGCTACTATATAGGGGGGCATTCATGAGGGCCCTGAATCGCCCTGAATACAGAGCGCTACAGATGACTAGGAAAGCACATATTGGTACAATTCCTGTTTTAAATGAACATGTAAAACACAGTTAAACTGTCTGTAGATGGGCAAACCCTGACCTACTCTGTTCCCGCAACGCAACAGATTGGCAACAGATTTTTGCTATGTTTCAAAGCCAGAAAACTATCTAAAAATTTCTAGTTCCTGGACTTTGAACAGATTAAGCTAATTTGCCTGAATACGGCCCCCCTTAATCACTGAATTCCTAGGTTTGATGTCCTTCTTGATAAGAACAAAACTAATTTCTTAAAAGTAGTTCATCCAGTGAAGTGGTATGAAAACGTTACCAAGTTCTGACAGCTCTAACAGTGCAGCTTTGAGCTGTACTTTTAAGAGATGTGTTATCAAAAAGTCCCTCAGAAGTGAGGGACAAGGCATCAGAGGAAAGGCTATCCTAATGCAGCCACATATTTTTTTGGGATTGCACCATATAGAGCACAGAGCACATTCAGCTCAAAGAATTCTCACTCATCTTTGGACCTGTTTCATGTTTTCTTAGGGAGGGAAGGAAGGAAGGAGAAGAGAGCTGGAGGCGTACTGAGAAGCACAGCGAAATGCAGAAACACAGAGGGAGAAACTTCCAATAAAAACTGCTCAGATCACAGGAGCCCCATCAGGAACACTTGCTCACAAACTCACAGACAAGAGAGAACCATCCGCAAAACACATCCCAGTTTTATTTTAGCAACATGCTTTTTGCCTGGGTGAGATCAGAGAAAGTCTGTCATTACCAAAGAACAAGGCAGACCGGAGGGGAAGTAAAACATTCAAAATGTTCAACAGTCTCAGAATCCTCAGTGCCAGACCACCAGTTTGTCCAAAGTCTCAAAGCTTAAAGCCAATTTGGAGCTCATACTTACAACATGTGTTTTCTGTTGCCCAAAAAAGAATGAAGTATGTTTCGAAACTGCAAGTTGTTGATCAAATATGCGCAAAACAACACACTCTGATCCTTAGCTGCTCAGGCTCCTATTCCCCTACTTGACAAACCCTTCAGGTACAAGCCCATGCATGTCGAGCTGTAGAAGAGGCAGGCTCAGGGTTTACAGAAATGTCAGCGTTCACTCCTAACTTTGTCAAACTCCCTCCACTGAGAAAAGTTTTACCTCAGCACTGCATCTGTAAAAACCCCAATTTGTTGCTTCCCATAGTTGGATGACTGTGATCTTTGAAGCCAGCAACAGCACAAACCTTATAAAGGTTAAATAAAACAACTTTAAGCAAATGATTAGTTTACAATGCAAAGTGATAGGAGGCAGGAAGGCATGGCTAACTCTGCCCTGATAATGCTGCTTTAGCCCTGCACATTTGTGTGGCTTGGGTTTGAATTTTGGCTCTGAGATATTTCTGTTTCTCTTTGGATGTGTGCAGTTTTCAGACAAGTGTGCTCATTTTAAACTGAGGTAGCCAGGTCTCTGTTAATTTTGTACAGTATAAGCAACATTATTTTACAGCCATAGGAAGTACGCAGTATTTATTTCACAAACATACATTAAGTCCATACCAATAAAGGTAAAAGGATGAAATGCATTTTGTTCACCCGACAGTAAGTTAACCATTACTTGAAGGTTGCCATAGCAACACATTAAACTGAAAGCAGTAAACTGAATATAGAAACCCCCCCACAAATGTTTGTGTTTTGTGGATTTCACTGATAATTAAAGGTTCCTACCATCACATGATCATTAGGTGACTGTAAATTTAACACTATCGCTTAACCCATAAGGTCAGTTTTTAATAGTATACCTTTCACAACAACTACATGTAACTTCTGACACGTGTTATGTGCATAGCAAAATGTGACTTAAGTGAATGCGACTTCAATGATTCTCTATACCTTACCTTGACAACACTTTTTTTTTACCCCTTTTTTGTGGACTGCTCACCATCACAATCAAATTCAACTGCTTTGGCCGACTTCCCCAGAAGTTCTTTTTATATGTGCTGTCTTCACGTTGTTTGTAAAAAAAGGGCACCGTATTGAGAAACCAAATAAATCAACTGGTGTCTGAAAGTGTGAATGACAGAATTATAGAATTATGATATTGGTGACATCAGAGAAATGTTATTGATCGCGTAAGCATAAGTTATTATTTTATTTGTTGGCTTGTTTTTATGGGGATCCAAAATTCACAGGAATTGAACCAGCTGCAAAAGCAAAAAAGGCCCTGCATTTAGATATGGTGTTTATAGGCTCATAGAGATACTTGGGTTATTTTTTTCTGCAATTCATTTACACAAAGTATTTGCATTAAGTCTGAAAAGACCTTGAGACTGTAAAGCCTTGTCTTAAGATATGTTTTTCTATTGTCTTTTGACCTTTGTCTCGTTCTTGTGGATTTTTGACTTGGTCTTATTCCTGGCCACTGATCTTGCCTATTACACACACTGGCGCCAGAGAGACTCAAAGAAGACTCAGAGTTTTGATATCTCTGATATTAGTCAGAATATGGATGGTTGCTGATGTCACTGCTTTTAGCATGGACTCCAAGACAGGACACTTCTCAAATGAAATGGGCCTAAAGCCCAATGTTAGAGCTGTGACTTGACTCTAAATCTTTTGTAGTCAGTCTTGGACTTAATATTGGCTTTTACCTAGGTGGTCTTGACAAAAGTTCTGCCTCTTAGCTTGCAGTCTTATTTCAAATAAGCTAAAAAAAAAAAAAAAAAAAAAAAGGCAAAAAAGTGGCACTATTACATGGATAAAAACACAGGAAAGTAAACACAAGAGAATCTGAGAATTACATGTAAAAAAAAAAAAGCAGACATGAAAATTGTGTATTTGAGAGGGAAAATAATCCTGCATATTCAAAGCACACTGCTTTGTGCAAGCAAAAAATGAAAACAGTTATTCATAAGTGATTAAAAATGAGATCAAAAGCGTACCAGCTGCACAATGGTATTTCTCAGGGTTAACCACAGTTATTATTAATTCTTTTTCTCCCGTTTCAATAAAGGTCCCATGAAAATGTGTCATTATTTAATGAGATCTGTTTTCTGTTTAAACAGGACAGTGAGGGGTCCATTTCTAGTGCAAATCAATGGGCTATGAATTATGGAGAGGAAGGCAGTTTGATGTGACAGGAGGAAGGGGTGATTACTAAAATGTTTGCGATGATGAGCTTGCTGGTTGGATGTTTTAGTTACACCTACCAGTACAGGCTGATCTCATAGAAACCCACAAAATGACCACAGCCTCTTAACACTGCATTATGGTCAGGCGTATACGCCAAAACTAGTGGCATACGTTTAGAAAAACATTGTATTTTTGGTTAGCGTTTTTTTACGTAAGGATGTAGGTACATTGTTAAGTGATGCAGTCACATAACATGACATAACTACCCAAAGGACACAAGTGTGTAAAGTTAAAAGAAGTCAGCATTGACTTTTAGTTTCACATGGGACACAAACAGCGACCTCCTGGGTGAAAGTCCTGTGTTTGTTCAACCCATCCGCCAACCCAACCTACACAGAGTCTCTTGCTCTTTATACTACCTATAGGTTGTAATGTTAACTTCTGTCCATTGCGCGACCAGCGAATTTGTGTGTCCACCATGACAAAGGATTCTGATTGACATTCCATTGGCATTGTTTCCGTGGAAGCAGCACTGCAATACATGGTGTTGGCATGTAATGTGTTAAAATTTAGAGATCATGGTCTTTTCATGTATGTCTGTGAGACAAAGTTGAGGTTGATACAATACCTCAGTCACTGATCAGCCATTACACCATTACTTCATTAGATGTCAGTGAATTATATGGTTGATGTTGTGTTGTTTTGAAGACAAAAACTATTGGACAATATTATTGGACAATTTTGCAAAACTCTGTTCAATCACTGTATTGTTGGTTTTTGTTTTTACATTCAATGCCAACATTTTTCAAATTCCCATTTTCCTTAATATTTCTACATGGTTTAGTTAAGGTAAAGCATAATCATGCTTATGACAAATAAACAATGATACCCTATCACCTTTCCTTTCCGTCTTGTTACATCATAGACAAATTATTTCATGCATTCACCATAGTTGAAGAGTTCAGCATTTCAGCTGTCTCCAGCTTCGGTTTTTAGAGCCAGAAGTGACCAGAGACAAGAGGGTGAAGCCTCGGAGGAGCGAGGGGTGAATCTGACTCATAGACTGCAGCAATGCCTCACAGACAGCCTGTCAGTCAAGCGGCCCCCACCTTAAATATGCATAACTTTAAGTCTTGTTTAAATGTAAATAGTAGAGTTAGATCAAAATTCACCCCTCGTACAGTTGAATAAATGTTGAAATTAGCAATGGAGACCACAACCATTTTTTGTACCAGGCTACTCTAAAGTTGGGCATTTTAACATGTAGGTCTGTTGAGGAATGACTGGATTATGGAGTTGGCCTCAAATTGCCATTCAAGGAAGTTCCGCACTGGCTTTATTTTTCAGCCCCGGAGGCTGCTGCTTGGCATGGACACTCACTGTTAGTTGCAGAATTGTTTCACATAGAGACAATTTCTAGTGTAACTGTCCTGAATTGCACTATTAAGCTTTCCCACCAGTTTCCACAAATAGGGTAAATCTGTCATCTCAACTATGGGATGTTGGGCCTTCTTTACTGTTGCAACCCCATTTTATGATCCAGCCAGATAACAGTGATGTAGGTCTATTTTTTACATATAATTCCTGCCTTTTAGGCCTCTGAATTTATCACAAGTGCAGTGCTTGGCAGGCACTGCAGGGTCCGTTAGCATTCCATGGTTGCACTACTTACCTGTGGTTATGGCACTGCATTTCCTTAACATGTTATTGGGACATGTTCTCTTTGCATGAAGCCAGACATCTGCACGGGAATGAGGAAGCTCTTTGACCCAATTCACACAGAACCCCCGTGAGCATCAAACTCTCCAGAGACAACCGGTGGCAGAATGAAGCAGATGCTCAAGTATCAGGCAGAGGTGGGGTGCAATGTCCTCATCTAACATAGAGAGAGAGAGAGAAGGGGAGAGGGATGGGGCTATGAAAATGACTGATGGGAGCACAAATGGCAGAGCTGTGATCGGGAGGTAAAGGAAGGAGGGGGAGTGAAGGGAAACGAGGGACAACGCTGACAGCTGAGCGGGCCTACCTGTCCGCCTATCTCTCGTTTTCCGTCTTGATTTGCAAGTCCTCGACGGGACACTTGCCGGGGCCGGCCTGGAAAACAAGAACAGGTGTCATAAAACACCGCTGCGACTGGGATTTGCATCTGTAATGACCCCACTGGAAATGCTGAGAGTATGATGTTCGCAACAAAAACCTGTCAGATACACACTCGGAGTGGTATTCATCACCAGCTCAGCTGCAGCCTATCTACCATCCTATCCTATCACTTAACGATGATGGAGAGCAGCTTTTTTGTCTTCTCAACACAATAACAAGTTGCCTATCTTAGCATTTTCCTCAATGTCCTAAATGTTTATTTGTGGCTGAATCAGACACATGTTTAATGACTTTGAAACACAATTTCACATAACACACCATAGTTACACTGGGTAGGTATAGTTGGAAAAGATTTCACGACGGCTGAGCTGTGAGGAGTTTAGAAATTCAATCACTTCCAGACTGAGCGACTCAGACATCTGAGCTTCCACGATACCATCAAACATGTTTCATATTTATGACCAGACATCTGCAGCGTACTGAACAAGTCCTTTTAGAGTGTGGAGATCACAGATCCAGCTCAAGAGTGATAGCTGAAAGCCCAGGTAACAGTGAGATGAAGAGGAATCTGTACATGAAAAAAGCTACGTTATTGTCCGCCTAAGCATACACATACTCCAACAGGCTGTAGTGCATGTTATCTATGTGACATCTCAAGGTGGCAGCACTGATCTCAGGCCCCACTTGGGTCTGCGCGGTCTCCAGTTCATTTGTATTCTTGTGCATGAGCATCACAGCTGTTAGGTGTTTGATACTGTTCTTATGTAATGTTGTAATAATGTTCCCCATTTGTGGGTCTCATCAGAAGAGTAACCTACTGTAGTTTTAATGAATAGGTAACATAAAAAATTAGCTTACATAGCTATTTTGAGTTGCATATGCATTTTAAAGGGATACTTTGTTGCTTTTTGCATCATCTAGCTGAGTTTCACTGGCTCTAGGGCTGTGTTTATTGGCCTGGTGTGGCACAGTGCATTCTGGTAGTTGTAGGTTTTCTACCTTTTGAGCAAAAGTCAGTTTCACAGTGCTGTTTCTCTACCAATTTGTATCTTAACACAGTTTTATGAAAAGGCCATTCTTCCGGCAGTAAAATACTTCTGTAACTGCATAACGTTCACTGCCAACATTTGTCCATTTTAGTGTTGGTATATCACTTATAACTACTGTAGGTGTCCAATAAAATTAAATAGCTGGAGAATAGCTGCAGTTTGTCCACTGTTCGATATGGAAGTAGCTGGTCACCATAGCAACAGTACTTCTGCTTCCTGCTACTCAAACTTTCACTGGTGAAAGAGGCCTAACCATGGGTTAAATTGACTACAAAAAACATTTTTTTTGACAATGTGAGTGGAGGAAGCGTAATGCCAGAGTCCAATTCAGTAGCAGGCATAAAAAAAACAAAAAAGAAGAACATTGCCTCACCATAAGCAGCCACAGTTAACAGTGCAGTTGATGCTCCTTATTTCCAGCAGCAAGAGGTAGCTATTTTCAGCAACAACAACAAAAAATGCCCTGGTTAACCCACTGCACACAACCTGCCCTGCACTAAAAGTCAAACTGACAAAGTAAGCAGCTAGCTGGTGAACATAGAGGAGCTTTTAGCGGTCAAATAGTCAGATATTTCTCCCATGAGTTAGTGGAGACCAAACTAGAATAAGGAAGAGCGTGAATATTGGACTTCCATCCATCAGGTCACTATCAGCATGACTCCAAATCAAGGATAATGTTGGTATGTGTCTGCTGGATGTGTGAATAGGCAACTATTTGCTCACGTGCTTATCATTACAGGCTGATAATACGTCAGTGTTGTATTTATGGCTTTTCCGCTGTCCCAAGCGACTCAGTAATAAATTTATGCAGCTTCAAAGTCCAGCAATTCATGCAAATTGCAAATAATGACAGTCAGCACTTAAGAGCAACTAATGAAATGTATTTTAAACTTAATTGAAGCTAGAGCACCTGACCTTGGGTTAAGTGAATGAATGAGGGCAGCAATGTTAAATGTGTTCAAAACAAGTTGATTAAAATATAGTGCATTTGTTCAAGTCACGTTTCAGAAACAAGAAATGACTTTAAATGTGTTCTTACTGTTTGTATATGTGGATGGTTTGGATGTCTTACACTCAGATGAGGGCTTCTAATGTGTGTGTGTGTGTGTGTGTGTGTGAGTGGTTGAAGGACACCTTTTCTCACCCTGTTTATGATACAGGCAGTGTACAATGGGAATATGTTAGCAGTCGCGGGTGGGGAGAACATCTGTTAAGAAAGTATGCATCAAGGTCTGTCCTGAACAACCCACCTTTGCTTATGATAATTACACTGTACATACAAATGTTAATTTACATAAGCCATTATTGTAAGATGCCAATAATTTTGTTGGTGAAGGCCATGTGAGGGCAGTACACAGCATAATGACAACCTTGGTTATAAAACAAGCTATTAAAGGCTACCTGCAAAAGCAGCTTGACTTTCTAATTTATTCACTATTATGTGAATGCAGCTGGCCACGCTTTCTGCTTATTAAGTGTGTTGCTATGTGGACTTTCACTTGTGTGAGCTAATTAAAAGCACATACTGCGTACTGGGACCTGCTGTCGAAACAGCAAAAGTAAATCCTTTTAAATACTTTAAAAAATTCAGCTACTTCATAACAATGTCTGTACGCAGTGAGAACGTTACTGAAATGCTGTTATAAGCCATCGTATGTGATAAAACAGAGGTCCAGTATGAAAAGGTCCACAGTATAACCAAATGATCACCAAAGAGCCATTTACAAATATTTGAACTGGCAACAGAAACTCACAGGAACAGATCAGCTGACTGCATTTTCACTACGGTCACTTTTTATTTGAATAATGCCAATGCAGCTCATGCATACTTAGCAGATGATTGACTATTCTCTACACACTGGTCTGAGTTTGCTTGTCCTCTCTGTGGGATTAAATACACATGTTTACATACAGCAAAGTGCTGCAGAGCTTCCGCTAACTCAAAGTGTTCAGTAATATAATGGCAAAAAAATAATGGTTCTTTATGTGAATCTATTAAACAGTTGAGCGATCTGATGCCAGTGGGATTCATAAAGATGTATGTTAAAGGAGCTCTATAGGACATACAGAGCATTAATATAGCAGCAAATAACTATGTGTTATATTACGATATAGTGGCGTCCTGAGGAGAAAATGAAATCACGCTCCTTCTGTGTGTGTAGTAATCTGAGCTTTCCTGTTAGCAATGGTGGCATACAGTCCAGCCATGGGACTAACCCCCCACCCTGGTAACACTGTTATCTGTGTCAGCACTGTTAGCTGCTAGCTGCTTCTTTGGCCAACTCCATGTTGAGAGCTGTGTGCAGACAACCTCTGAATTATTGATCTGCTATCATTTCATACAGAGCTCCTATAAAGGAAATGACCATGATGAATATACTGACACATGAAGGGACATACTAAGTGATTAATGCATAATATAAGTGATAACCATGGGTATTTTAAAAAAACTACATTTGCTTTTATTTAATAATGAGAAATTACACCTGCGTCATATGCCAAATCATAAATAATAAGAATAAATGTGCAATAAAATGTTGTAGGTAAATACTTTATAGAGCTTAATAACAACTAATAATTTTATGGTCATCAATATACCAAATTTACTGACATGCATGTGACTCAGGTGTGACTGTAAGCAGGGTATATCTATCTATCTAGTATCTATCTATACTTAGACGAGTGGTTCCCAGCTGGTGGCTCGTGGTCCAAAAGTGGGTCATAGGTCTATTCTGAATGGACTGCAAGTGATTCATAAATGTGTCAAGTTTGTAAAAAACACACTTTATTTTTAAGTACAGTGAATTTCTGGCACCGAGCTTTTATTTTGAAATGCTGTTTCCTGCTGTGGAGTGAGTGACTAACAGACAGCTACTTGACAAAGACAGCAAACCAGCTCAGCGACATGGCCAAATTCAAGTATGATGCTGCATCTACTAAAGTGTGTGGACCTTGAACTAATGACTAAGGAGAAATTTGGACCCTGTGGCTGGACCAGTTGGGAACCATTATCTTAGACTATATGACCAAAAATATTTGGACACAGCGTGTACTTTTTGTTTGGGGCGGTTTGGTAATGGTTTGAGCTCAGACCCTTTGTTTCAATTCAGGAGAGCCTTGCAGTTGCAGCATACATGCTGTTTTAGAAAAACAAGTGTGTATGCTGTCTACATACTTTTGGCCATGCAGTGTATATTTGCTTCATTATATACTTTTGGCAAAGTTCACTTGCAGATGAGGTCAAGGAGAAAATAGATGCAGAGGCTGGGGAAATTAATGCAAAATTTAAATAAAATGATCAATTTAATTGTAATTAACTTCTCTTAGAACACATTTGGTCTGGGATTTCAATTTTTAATCAATTTAATCTCACTCTCGCTCGCCTTCTGATTACAGTCGGAGAGTGACTCAGACAGTTGATTAGCCTTCCTCACCCCTGTTTGGCTGCGTCGACCTTATTCTCTAATTACATTACGTTTGACAGAAAGCTCGCAGGGCATGCCCTGTTCACAGCTGAATTGCAAATGTGCCACCCGCATACACACAGCATTGAACTGATATAAAAAAGTCGAGACAATAACAAAAACAGGAAGCAACGCACATATAAAAGAAATCTAATTTAATAATGTACTTTTGGGGGGCCAAATCTTGATGCCACAGGCTCCAAAAGTGCATCTCAGGGGCCCACACATGTCCTACAAAGCATTTCTTTTTCTTTGAGCTGTAATGCCATTTTGTCGTAATGCAGTAAACAGCACCTATGTGAAGCATTAAAGAGGAGTGTGACTGAACTATAGCTGCTGCTGTGTGGAGCAGGAGTGAGAACCTGGATTGTAGGTGACATAAATAAAGCTCTGTGTTGAAGCTTTTACATCTCTTTTTTTAATGTGTCCTATGGCATTTTGTAGACTGTACAATACAGCTCCACTGTGGGGAGCTGTGTCTCTGTGTCTGCTTTCTCTCTCTCTCCCTCTCTGGCTTCCTTTCTTTCTTTCTTTCTGCCTGTCTGTCTCTCCTTTTGTCTGTCTCTCTCTGGCACATAGCATCATATGCAGTGGCTGTGGGCCGTTGTTGCGCATGTTAAAAGCTCAGCTGGGAAGTCAGAATCCCTTGGACTGATGCTCTGTGGCCTCAGTGTTTCGCAGCTCTGTAGCTTGGACCGACCATCTGGGTTAGAATGGGGGAGGTGGCGTAAGTGTGTGTGTGTGTGTGTGTGTGTGTGTGTGGAGAGGAGGTGTGTGTGACGTGAGTGATGGAGTGTAGGCGGTGGGCAGACAGGCGTGTGTACGTATGTCTGTTTGTGTGTCTGTTCCTGTGCGTGCATGTGTGTTAAATCTTTAATTTACATTCATCATGCAGAGTAGCAAAACAGATATCAAAGCGAGTCTGGACTATACAGGTGTATATGGTGGTAGTTGGGGTATGTGTGTCTGCGTCTGTGTGTGTGTGTGTGTGTGTGTGTGTGTGTGTGGTGGCGGGGTATGGGGGATCTCTCTGTTGATCTTTATGCATATGCAATGATCCTCCACTATGTGGGCAGCGCTTGAATTGGGATGAAAAAGGTGCTGTAACTCCAAATTAGCAACTGCACGGCATGCAGCTTTTATGGGTAAGGAGTGTTTTTGTCTAGTTTACGAAGATGAATGACCGAGTACAGGAACTAGGCGGCCTACAATTATAGCATCTCATTTTCAGACCCACCTTTCCCCAAGAAAATGGAAATAAGTCTTGGATTTTATTGTCTTATCCTTGACAGTTTTCTAGTTGCGTGTGATTTAATGCCCTCCTTTTCATAATGTCAAATAAACTCAACTTCATTCTGTATAAAAACAACAGATATCTCCATATAAAAATAATAAATCATCCAAAGTAAGCCTTTATTTGGTGTATTTTAAAGATACAGAGTCTGTAAAACATTGACATAAATCTTTAAAAACATGAATCAAAACAAACTTTAAACGCATGCCATTAAGAGAAAGGGCAGATTCAGAGACTGGTAGCACAGACTTCAGTAACATGGGGTTTTCACAGACAAGAGAAAGAGGCTAAGTTTTCTTTCTTTTTTTTTCCCAGCAGATGTCTGGCAAAACTCACAGAACTGGTTTGTTTGGGCAGGACAAAGAAGCATCTGAGCCTGATTATTGAAGGAGGACTCCAGTGATTTGGTACTGCACCTCAGTTAAATTTGGGGGGGATCATAAGAGGCAGACTAAAAAACAGAAGAGGCAAAGATATGCTGATTCCCAGCCTTTGATTTGCAGTTCCAAAAACACTTTGCAATACTTTCACCTAATGGCTGCATCTTTGAGACGCCCCCCAGTTTGTAACACAAATTTTAAATATGCAGTCTCCAAGCACATGGAGAGAATGACCTCAGCGACATCTCCTGAGGAGCGCTTTAAAACACTATTTCTGAATAGGTCCCCCTTTTGTTTGTCTCATGCAAGTCACACATGCATGTGTGTGTGTGTGTGTGTGTGTGTGTGTGTGTTCAAAGCAATAATAGTTTATTAAAAAAAAAAATAAAACAAGGTGTGCAAAAGCATTTAAATGAACAGAAATTAACATAAAATTGGACTTTAGAGAAAAAAGCTAAATGATTGAATGAAAATGTCAACACAATAAGCATGAGGAGGCATTGGTGCATATGTGCATTGAGACTGGGAGTTAATTGCTTCACTAAGTGTTGTGTTTTGTATGGTAATACCTATTCTGAACTACTTAAATCTCACTTCTGACAAATACCTTCCATTATATAAAAAACAAAACAAAACAAACAAACTAAAAAATAGAACTAATTCTGAAACTTTTTTAAACTGAACTAAAACTAAACACTAAAGAGCAAACCCACTCTGGAAGCTAACTGAAAATAAACAAACTGAAAACAAAATAAAATCAAAACTATTGAAAAATACAAAACTATAATAACTCTGGTATACATGCATGTGTACGGATGATCCATCTGCTGGTTCACCCACAGAAACTTTGTTACGGCTTTAGATTGCCAGGTTTGATCGTGCTTCTGCTGCGATACACACTGATGCCAATGGTGTCACACAATTCCACTGACCTGCAGGTGGCGGTGTTGCAGCAGGAAAGAAGAAAACTTCATGAACCCTTAAAAAGTATTTTTTTTTAAAATGCACAACTTAAAATTCAAAATCTCATTTGGAAATAAAATCACATAAACGCACATGAACAAAATTTTCCATTTCAATGCACTACATTTGAAGTATGTGAATCTGAACATTAAGCTTTCACTAAGTTCTTAATTAGATTCAAATCCTTGAAGGGTGGTTGGGATGGTTGTTCTTTGCTTCTTTGCAAAACTTCTCCAGAACCACAACAGAAAATGTACAACTGTTTTCACAGGCTAAGTACTCCCATGGATTAGTAAACTGACTTGCATGCAACAGTCATTAGCAAATGGCTGGGTGTCAATGTAAGTAAATAGTACATAGTTGGGTAATATTAAAAAAAGAAACTGTCTTCTAATAGGTAGATACACACACACACACACACACACACACACACACATATGTACAGTGCAATGAAACCAACATAATCACCGCTATAGTTTTCATGGGCGGCAACTTGTGCAAATGCGTTGATACTCAAAACTCACTCTCCGAAAGTTCACCCACATCTCACACACACACACGCACACACACACACACACACACACACACACACAATACAATATTCCTCTCCAGTGCTCGCCTCATTATGTCTTCTCAGCAGCTAATGATCTTCACTTTCTATACCCAACAAAGAGGAATGCCAATCTGCAGACAAAGTCTTACAGGCTACAACACAAGACAAAAGCATCGACTTTGTTGTGCACTTTCCTTTTTTCCCACAACAGAAAAGAAGGCAAAGGAAAAATGGGCCAGCAGCAATTAAATAGCCAAATTTCAGGGTTTGTTAAAGCCAAAGAAGTGTGTTCGTGGGGGAGCCGAGGAGGAAGAGGAGGTTGTTCCTCAGTCAAACAACAAAGACTCCCCACCCTCTTTTGCATTTTTTTTTTTTTTTTTTGCATCTCTCCAGCCTGAAGATGCAGATCAAGACTAGGTAATTATCCCCTGATTGAGTATTCATAAACAATTATGCATTGTTTTGTCTTTAATGATGCAAATTACGACTAATTACCTCCATGTTAATGGATACCGAGAGTCTTTATGAGCTGTGGAATAGTGCAATTAGGCAACTGTTTATCTAACAGTGCCACGTGTAAATATTAGTTGAAGGTGTCTGTGTATAGTTAATGTAAGCGTGTCCATTTGTCTTGCTCATCATCTGCGTGAGTTTGATGGATGTCTGAGAGAAAAAGGCCTGACTCTGCATTAAGGAAACTAATTCAATTATCAGGCACATGAATAATAGAGCAGCATAAATAGAAGCAACCCTATGGAGGATTTGCACATTTAAAAAGTAAAGGTTTTGAATTTTCAAGGACTCTACAAACTTTGCAAATACCCCCTTGGAATCATTAAAAGCACAAATGAAGTTGTCTCAGAGTTTATTTAATAAGATGCCAAAATCATTTATTTTCTTCTTCCTTCTGAGTACAAATATGTTGCCTGACTTGAATCGGTCTATTCCCTCTTTTTTATTTTTTTTTTTTCTTTATTCTGATGGTTGTCTCATCTGTCAAAAAGCCTCTCGCAGACTCCAGTGAATCATGTCGCAATTTGTTGCTGGCACATTCATCATTAAAACTTTTGTACCTCCCCACGATCCTACAACTTTCCCCTGATAAGACTTTCATGTGCGAATAGAAAATTAGTTCAGTAACAACTGAACAGGGAGCAGAGATGAGGCATGGCTATTATTCTGAAGGCTACAGCCAAACACCAGCCTACTGCTAGAATACAGAAAAATCTGATTGGTGAGAAATTAGATGGAGGACACTGGAGCCTGTGGTGCAAGCTAAATTAATTAATGCTGCACCCAGAATTAGCAAACTGCTGTTGTAGTTTCTACATACAGATTGTTCTGTGTCAGCCATGTAAGCTTCATCGTCTGATGGGGGCATAAATCTTCCGGGAACACGAGCTGATTTCAGGTAATCTCATCTCTCATTTCCTGCTAGGCAACCACAAGGCTAGATTAGTGTAACATCATAACATTGCAATAAAAAACAAAGCGGAACAATACAATTCCTGATCCATTTATCAATAGAACATACTGTAGCTATTACAAACTTATTGTTTAAAGAACCTGTGGGCATTAATAAATTCATAATTGTTTTCTGATGTCAGTTTTACTCATGATTTATTTATTCTGCCTGGAGACTCAGAGAGTTTCTTACACAGCTGTTCAAACACTCAAAATAACTGAGGAGGTGTAAAGAATTGTTCAGTTTTCACCAATGGCCCATTATTTCACAAGACTAAAGCCAGGCTCCCTGAGCGAACTCTTTTTTTGTCGGTCCCCATAGCAGATAGTGAAAGAAATCGAACAGTTGCACACATGCACACAAAAGGAAAGAAAAAATACAGTTTTCATTTGTGTTCATTACAATAGTGTGAAGTCCTCTTTCGTAATGGAGGTCATGCAGAAGAATGAAGAGCTCAGAAATGTTAACTGGATTGAAATTCCAGACTCATTAAAAATAGATAAATGTATGTCCACATATTGTGAAGTGTTTCGTGCAGTTTAATTGGGACGTTAATGCTTCAGGCTGCTGGTATTTACAAGCAAAATTCTATACAATAAATAGAGCCTATTGTTATTTTGACTTGTTTTCTCATTATGCCCTGTAGCTGGCTCAATTTGCATCCAGTTAGAATGTAAACCTCTGTGTTGTGGTACATATACAATGGGTATATGTACATATCTATAAATATACTCCCCATTATTTTCTTCACTTTCCATTATCAGAAGTACATTGTGAGCAGGAGAACCTGGTTTACCGTTAACTGTGTCGTCTGGCGGCAGCAATCACTTCAGGCGTATGTGTGGGGACATAAAATCTCGGTGCAACCCACTTTAAACCGCACTAATACTTTTAAATATTTCTCTTTTTTTCAATGAAGCTGGATTTAAAAACTGGAAAACTTTCACCAGAACCCTCCATGTGTCCCAGTTTGGCTCCAGCTCTCTAAAACTTATGCATACACAGAGAAAGAGCTAATAGATGCTGTCAAACTAAACTAATATTTAATGACAGTGCATCTGCAATATAATTTTTGCAACACAAAATAATTTAACAAATGATATAAAAAAAACCCTTTAGAATTAGCTTATCAGTATCGGTGATAAATGTGGGAGGCAGGTGACATCTGAGCGCTCAGTTGGAGTAGTGTCTGTATGAATTTAAATGAATTTATTTGGAGTTTTAGAAATCATTACAGTGTACTACAGCCACACGTTGGAAAGTATACTGCTTATACCAAAGCAGCTATGTTTCTACAGTGAAAGGTGCTGTATACAACATCAAGAGTACTGATATAGCAGCAAACAAATATTTGCTATGTAAAGATATAGTGAGTAATGGCATCCTGAGCAGAAAATGAAGTCATGCTACCTCTGTGGGTGTTGTAATTCAAGCCTCTCTGTTCTTTGTGGTGGTAGATAGTTTGGCCACATGTGCAGGTTAGTGCATGTGTGTATCCTAATATCCAAGTAAAGTAAAGTCATGCAATTAATGTAAATTTATGGAGGTTAAGTTTAGGCAAGTAAAGTTACTATGGTTAGGTTTAGGAAAAAAAAATATGGTGAGGACATACCTTAAAATGATGCAAAGTTTACTCAAACTTCACATGGTTTAGAACACCAGTCTCCAGGGGAAAGTCCTGTGTTTTACGACTTGAGACCAGTGTTGTGGGTACAGTAATTTATATGTTTTAGCAGTAACACGTGCCACCAGGAAAAATATCCCCCGAAGATTGTTGTGTGTTGTCATGTCATTATGCATTACATTATAGGCCTAGAGGAGTGCCAGCGATCGGCACATCTGTGACTGTGTGTTATCATATTTAGTATGGTTCCATGAATACACCTGCAACGTCTACAACGTATCCTGGTCTGATTTTGCGTTATAAGGCTGCTAGAAAGTAGTGAGGATGAGTAGCTAGCCTCCGGTTTATTTTTGTCCTCACCGCGATGATCATATAACATCTGGGTGATGTTATTATATGTTGGATGTTTCCATTCACATCCCCTACATCTGCAGAGCAATGCCAGCACGCAGTCCCGTTCTTACGCATAGCTCTCTCTTCAGTACGGTTGTAGCTGATTTGCACACCAGGAACTGGCAGGTGAGGCTTCCAGCTCCGGTGTGTGAACTTGCACTCGTCATAGTGGCTTAATCACACTCCATTCTGTTTGTTGTGCTAACCTCAATATTTGTTTACTGTGTTTCATATCATAGAACCACAAATATTTATCCATAGTCGTAATTATCAGACTTTGGTCTTCTGCCTGTCTCTGTGTCCAAGGCTATTCATTTATTCTAACAGGTCTGGGCTATTTAATTGTTCTATATCATCACACTATTATTAATATAAGCAGGGGATGTTAATACAAAGTGGTAACCGCTGTCTGTGAATGCATGAATGGGTCAGACCTGCAGCAATGGAAGGTAACTAGTAATATGTAACATATAACATTTTGAGAGTATGCACAACACTGCTTAGGACCACTTCCTTCATTATACTCTTTTCAGCACATTGGTCACATGGTCGCAGCCTTCAAAAATATGTATGTGATGCCCAAATTACTGGCTTGTGATTACATTGGATATGTACCAATTGTGGTGTATTACTCATAGAAAAATGTACAAACAGTGCATGAGAAAAGCCTAGTGTATCCCACTGGCTAGCTCAATTAGTGCAGTCCAATTGCACTGGGCTCATTTGGCGATTACCACTGATAATATTGTCCTGACTGTCAGTGACAGGATGGCATCATGTGTGGCCCTCCCCACATTAATACTGTTACCTCTGTTAGCACCATTAGCTACTAGCTGCTGGCTCGGCCTCCTCAATGATGACAGCCATGTGCAGATAATCCCCTAAATGTGACTAATGCAGATGGCAGGTGACATCTGAGTGGATACGGCATTAAAAATGACTGCATTTTGATTAAATATATTTTCTCATTTGAAGGAGTGCTAAAATAGATTGAGGTGAATATACAGTATATGTAATTTTAGACATCAGTAAAAACTTCAGGAAATATCAGGAATTCTGCCACACTGTTTATACAAAGGTACATAACTATAACTGTAGCTAGCTATTAGCTATTATGGTCGTGCTATGGTTAACATTGTTGCCTCACAGCAAGAGGGTTCCTGGTTCAAATCTGGGGTGGAGAAACCCCTCTGTGTGGAGTCTGCATGTTCTCCCCATGTCAGCGTGGGTTTTCTCCAGGTACTTCCTCCCTCAGTCCAAAGACATGCAGGTTAGGTTAACTGGTGACCGTAGGTGTGAATGTGAGCATGAATAACGCCAAAATTCCACTGGATGCATGTCCGTTGTGGAACGGCAGCGCTGGTTATCCGCTGCGTGCTCCGCCAGCTGTCAACACCCACCGGCTGCGTTTGCTGTGTGGAGCGGTGCAGCTCCGCCAGACAGCGGGAGTCATGAGGACCCACGAGAACACGACAAGTACACGAGTCCTGCGTATCTTTTGCGAAGGGCAGCACAGCCGCAGCCGGTGGAAGCACACACATTGACTAGAACTGAAACGTATTGACTCTGCCGCCGTTCTGGAGTGCAGACGCAACCAACACGCATCTGGTGGAATTTGGGGGTAAACCTAACCTCCAGTGTTGGGCATGCTATTTGGAAAGTGAAGTGAACTTTGTTCTGTACAACATCTATTGCTCGTCTGTCCGTCCTGGAAGAGGGATCCCTCCTCAGTTGCTCTTCCTGAGGTTTCTACTGTTTTTTTCCCCGTTAAAGGGTTTTTTTTGGGGAGTTTTTCCTTATCCGCTGTGAGGGTCCAAAGGACAGAGGGATGTCGTATGCTGTAAAGCCCTGTGAGGCAAACTGTGATTTGTGATATTGGGCTTTATAAATAAAATTGACTAATTGAATTGATTGAACTATGCTCATCAAAATCATTTTGATGTAGCTATGTTACATCAAAATGAAGTTTCACTACATGTGAGGCTATATCCAGAGAAATGTAGCAAGCTAAGGTACGAGAGAAATGCCAAAAGTAACTTGCTACTTGCAAAGCTACTTTTATTTATTTTTTTTAACTTTATGTCAAATGAGCATCATCTCAGTGATTAAATAAGGTTTGTCAGCCAAACAAATAAGCAGGCAAAAAAATGTTCAGTTGAACTGTATGAGCATAAGTTCCTTAAATTATCAGCTATTAAATTGACTAGTTTGGCAAAACCAACCTTCTCCTCTGGTCATTAACAGTTTTTCTATAAAATTTACAATATCAACATGGGACAAAAAAAAAGTATGACAGGATATATTCCCCCAATGTGTATTCAATGACTGATAAAACCAAATGTTATTGATATTTGTGTATTAATTTCTTTAAAATTCTTTTTTTTTTTTTTTTAAATTCAAGCTCATTTCACTTCCCAGACCTCATATGGTCAAGACTTTGTACACATATTGGCTTGTGCAGTAGAAATTCCAAACATCTTTTATGTTTTAACAATTCTACCTCTGCGTAAAATGCAACTTTGTCTCAATGCCAAATTGTTTAACACTTATGTATAATCCCTCCTGAAACTTCAGTATGTCCTGCCTCAATATGCTGCTCCAACAGGAAGCAATATCCTCTCTGCAGCTTCACTGTGGCTTTAGTGGATACATTTATTAGCTCTGCAGTCTTTCAATTTTTTTTTGTATTCCCTGAAGTACATTCACACTGGAAGCCAGAACCAGTTAGTGTGTGCCAGTAACTCTTTACGACTGCTTGCACCCAAATCCTGACAAATAAGTTTCCTTTAGGGGGCCTTATGCACACAGAACAATCAGACATGGTATGCAGAGTCCACTTAAAATGAACAGATGCAAGCTTTCCTCAGGTAACCACAGCGATTATGATTAATTTGACTCACATACAAAGGGAAATCTGTATTTTAACACGTTGAATGGCTTCTGCTGGTTCTCACTCATACAGTAATTGAAGGCTGCCCATGAATAAGTCAGGAGCACGAGTCGCTCTTTCTCTTGTGCAGCTATTTCTTCTTTTTTTTTTCACCCTCTCCCCACACTGCCCAGAGTAAGCACTGCAGTAGCAGCAGCAGCTGTCTCAGAGGATGAAAACGTCGGGGTGAGCAGTCCCTTCCACATCCCTCAGTGCTCCACTCGGGCTAAATTACGTGTCATTGCAGCCCAATTTCATCACAGCCACTTGTTTTGTCTTCTTTTGATTTGTTTATTTGTCAGGGTGTTATAGCCTTACGCAAAACAATATGAATTTTGCAGAGGGGCCACGTTGCCACCAATGCATTCCCACAACATCTGAAGATGGCAGCTTTTTTTTTTTGGTCAATTGTGCTGCCGAAGACCCTCTTTTGCAAGAGTATCGCATCCTTGTGCTGCTATTTTTAGCCAAAGTGTGCACACCACAAGGAGAAGTGAACGTGCGTGCACATGTGTTTGTGCATGTGTGTGCTTTGGGGGCTGATTTGGTGTTTGAATTGATGGGTCATTTAATGAAGAGAAAATGGAGAGCAAGAGTGAAGAAGAGCCAGTAATTTTCTTTGTTAATACACATAATACCCAGCTGTGCTTTGTTAAACATAGCATGCACATAGCGTGAGTCATCCAGCGTTCACCTTGCTATTATGGTAAATACTGGTATCATTCCCAGTTTGACAAATTAGCTGTTTATGGCTGACAGTGAATTGATGGCTGGGCGGATGGTGCATAGAACAACTTGTTTAAGTTCTCCACCAAACTTTACCCTCTGTGTATTGCAGATACAGCTCAGTCGCTCGCATGTTGAGAGCTTGGTTGTCCTTATTATCTTCCCAGAATGCCATCCTGCAGGTTGGCCCTTATTTGCACTGCATTGTTTGGTGCCTTTTTTCTAAAAGCTGCATGTCCTCGTTGAAGAATGTGACACATGGCGCCTAATGGCATGCATCAATGACGTGCCAGCAGGAGAGCGAGAGGCTTCCTTCCTTCCTGCCAAGCTTTGCTATCAACTTGGAGTCTCACCCCAAACAACAGACCAGAATAAGTCCTCAGATAGGGATTAGTATGAGAGTGAACCACAATGGGGGGAAAACACAAATAAACAAACGCTTTCTGTTGGATTTGGTGTAGACTGTGTTGGACACATGGGCGAAAAACACATGCAAATACCCACGCATGCATGATTACATTCACACTCACAAACACATTTACATGCACTCCTCTCAACATGTGTGTTGGGTGATGGAGCCACTGAAGCAGAAATGTTTATGAATACGCAGGGTTTATGTATTCCCATTGTTTTGTTTGTGAAACCTTGTAAATTGGCCAACAGTCAGGTATTCCACAAGATCTGCAGGCTGTGTAATAACACAGAAAAGGCTCAACATTTTTCTCGACATAATCGTTGTGGAAAACACTGCATGCTTGATTGACAGAGCTTGTTAGAGGCTCTTATTTTCCAATCAGCAAAGTAATTATAAAGGCAGCCTCTTGGGTTCCCCCCCATGTAATCTGGTCACAGTGGCTAGATCACCCCCTGATAGGAGAGTGATTGCCGAACTCCCTCGGATACGCTGGCTGTAAGCTTTCTAACGCTCGCCCTGCTGTCTTCATTAATGAAGACATCCCAAATGTTTCAAAACATGCTCTTACGGTCATTTATGTACAGACAGTCATTCACAACAAGCTCCTACAGGAGGCAGGAGAAATAATATAAGTACCTTATGGAAAATGAAAAACCCTGGGGTAACTTAATCATATTTACTAACACTGCTATACAGGAAGGTCATGTTAGGTGGAACACCAATTACTGTAGCAGCATTTGTCAGGATAGAAAAAAATAAAGCAGGTTGTCAGATCTTTGATTTGTCTTCAAAGAATACTATAAAATAACTGGTATATTACCTTACATGACCCACCATTGAAGCAATATGCGCAAGGGAAAGTTAAAGTTCTTTGAGATGATTTTTATATAGTTCTAACCCCAGACTTTTAATATTACTCGAGTTAGCCTTGATCCAGAGTGATGATATCTGGCTTGAGGTTGAATGCTGTAGCAGTCAACTAAATCTGGATCCAGTGTCAGATCTGCTTATCATGTCTGAATCCCCTCAAATCCCTGCTAGAATCTATTGTCAAAACTGTCAAGATTTATGTTTTAACATCTTTATGCAATAAAAGTGTTGTTATTCAAATACTCAGTACATGGTGCCACTGTTTTTCCAGAGATTTAAAATATAAATGGCTACTTGAGACCAAGGGCAAAGTGAGGTCTTCTGGGGCTGCAGCCCTGAATATTTTCTCAAAAGCCCTGAATCTATGCTATTCCCTATAGAAATCTAATATACTGTAACTGAGTATGTTTCTCTGTCGGCATAGAGAGTTGAAGACCGCATTTACTTGGCATTGTTGGGGATCCTTGATTTGATTAGATTTTTATGGCATGCATTTAAATGCAGCATATTTTCAGCTAAACACTCATTCTGTGAACTCTACTCCAGCACTCAAGCACAGTATAACAAAAATAGATGTCAAGATTAGTCATGCTGTTTCTGCCAAATTCCTATCCTACCTATTTAATGTAACTTAGAAATAGTAACATCAGACAATTTTTGCCTCTTTTCAAGGTAGCAGGAGTGAATGCTATGGTTTCAGAATGACAAAGGCAGTTGACGGTACAAATTAAGACATGAGGAAAACAGGGTGATTTTCTTTCCTGGCAGCCATCATGTGCACATGATGTGCAGAATTTGGGAAATTCTGTTATCTCATATGGCTTGAAAAATAGTAACTGCCGAAACTCGGAAAAAAATATCTACTTGGGGTAGCGTGCTCCTGGACCCCCCTTGGTTTGGGTTGAGCCCCAAATGTTTCCAAAGTTTGGCTCCGCCCCCGCTTGAAACCAACTATTGGAACCCAACTCTAACCATACAATGCTGCTGAACACACTCCATTAAGCGAGCAAAGTAATTAATGTGAAGGAATAGTTTCATAAGGGATCATATTAATTTTCTTGCCGAGTGTTAGATAAAAATGTGGATACCACTCTCATGTCTGTATGGTAAATATGAGGCAACTTCCCGGAGTCTGAGCAAACCATCTTTTGCTCAGGCTTCATATTTAACAACCATATAAGATGGTTGTATCAATTGTTTGTACTTTACACTACCTGACATCTGTATATGTATAGTGTAGTTACCTTCGCCAAGGAGGTTATGTTTTCGCCGGCGTTGGTCTGGTAGTCTGTTTGTTTGTTTGTTTGTCTGCAAAATAACTCAAATAGTTATGAACAGATTTTGATGAAATTTTCAGGAAAGGTGGATAATGGGACAAGGAACAGATGATCAAATTTTGGTGGTGATTGGTTGAAGCAAAGTGGCTAAAATAATAAATAAAGTCTATCCTCTGACAGCCTCAGCAGCAATTCCAATTTCTAAAGACGGTGAAAATAGCACCATATGGTGGCCAGAGAGCACGTCTTGTTCTACTTGTTAAATATTGTTGTAATTCTGAAGTTGACATTAATGTTCTGTATTGGTACAAAATAAAAACAAAGTAAATACACCACAGTGTCTCCATGGTGAAGGCATATATAACCTAATAATGATAGTGATGCAAATAACCTAATTGTGATGCAGGCTGCAAAATCTGATGCAGAGGGGGAGGGAATATCACCTACTTGGCGGAGGTCTGCACTCTCGGGGTGCTTTTCTAGGTTATTAATTTGATTTACTAAAACAACCCATTTGTATTTTCATCATTATCTTCACTGGGCTCAAGGATCATGTGTTCACTTGTGTGTGCGTGTGTGTTTGTATCTGTCTGTCACATTTATGATTTAGGTCCTCTTGTTTTTGGGGTGATTGACAATTTTTATCGACTTCTCCATTCATACTGTCATTGAACACTGACTCCTCACTCCTCTTTACCGACTGGTAGGTGCAGCAAATGATCAGCAACTTTTGCAGGCCATATTTTAGCCTTTGTTGTGACTGTAACTCTGACACCCATAGAAAAGATTGGTCTCATTTTGAATTGAGGGCATCCGCAGAATAATTTCATACCCAATATGTTTTGATCCACTAAAGTTAGGACCAAAATGAAATGAAGAAATCCCCATTTTGTTATCCTCACCACCATCCTGCTTGTTAGAAAGCTGGAAGGGACAACTGAATTGAGAAGTTTGGACCCACTGTCCCATTTATTGTTTCCTCATAAAGTTTATACTGATAGGTAAACTCAGGATGCTCAGTTATGATGACATTAAACATTTCTGTGCATCTTAAGGAAAACTTATACTATACACAAACACTTTATTAATTTCACAAGTGTCATACATACACAGGACACACAGCCCTGCACTCCCTCCCACCCACTTGCCTCTAGACACCTGGCAGACATCTACACTTTTATAGCTCTCACTATAATCACAATTATGAATGGCTGATACGTTGATTGCCCTTTTTGGTCAAATATCAACTTGTTAGCAGTCTTAAATTTATCCTGGCAACATTATCTGTGTTACCCAGCATGGAATGTTGTCCCCCCAAAAAATGTTTCCACCAGCATGTATGGATGATATATATAGATATACGCATCAAAATGTGGGTTGATACAGTGTGAAGCACTGAAGATAGCTTTCTAAGTAGCAGTGAGATTGGTACGGGGGGAAAGAGCTGAGCTGTGGGAAGCCAAATTGTCACGTTTGTAATGGTAATGCTGACCAAAGCAAATTGATGGCACAGCCAGCAAGGGCTTGAGCTCTGCAACCTTTTAAGATGCTGAGACCGTTCTGGCCGTGGCAAATCCTCAGCTGATGATAATGCATTGAGGAAACCTGCTTTTTAAAGCGGCTGTCAAAAGGTGCTAGAATCAGATCTTACTATGTTTTTGAAGGTGCAAGGTGTCTGACAGCCAAGAAGTCAGATGTATTTTTAATTGGATGTAAGAGAGGTATAGCAACGCAGTTCCTGACTCAGGATGTGACCAAATGGATGAATACTGCTTTTTGTTCTGGAGCTAATCAGTATGCTGGAGCGACGTGCTTTTAAAGCATTTTAAAAGGCTATTGTGTCACCTCGGTGCTCGTCTTCTCATCACTGATGGAGTACCGATGATGCGTTGAAAGCGTAAGCCCCCTTAAGCTGCAGTGATTGGACCTATCACGCTCTGCAAAATACATGAGGTGATACCCATAATACTAATCTATGTCGCCACCTTTAATGACACCACTCACTTAGCCACAGGTCTATTGTCGAAGCAACGTCTCCGCTCTGAAAATGAAAAAAACATTGATTCCCTCAGTCTTTCAAATTGGACAAAATCCCACCAAACACACTGACACAATTTGCTCGCTGTTTCGCTGTTGACCCGGAAAGCAGCCGAGGCAGACAAATGAGGCCACAGTTATCCATTCTGCATGCTGAGTTCAGAGGGAAAAACAACAGCGAGGCTGTGTGATATTAATGCACACGTCATGGCGATGGGAGAGACCACAACGATAAACATTGAAATTCTCTCAGATACATCAAAGCTGGTGCGTAATGAACCCCTGTATCTTTAGGGCATGGAGACATATACTGTAAGCCTCTAATGTGATATTTCCCATTTCAGTGTGAGCGTTCCAATCATATTTCATCCACGACACCTCCCACATTCTGCACGAGTCCGGTCGACTCCCAGGGGCCGCTGTTTGCACAGCAGCAGCCTCCGTCACGAGCCGGGGACAACACAAGTTGGCCTGCTCCACAACACAGAAACAAAGCCACACACATAAAACCTCAGCGCTGATGCTATACTTGAGGCAGTCATTTGATCCCTTCAGGATGTATGAAAATTAAAGAGGTTCATAGGTTGTTGTAGCAATTACCACAGACCTACAGTGGCTTTCTCGCAGTGGCTTCTGAGCAGCGAAATGGATTCTAAACGTGTTGGCCTTTATCCACGCTCACCAGCCTATGGTAAATGATGTCCTGAGGAAGTGTTTTAATAACAGTTTTTTGCCGAGTTTACACCACGCTGCATAAGAAGCAGCGAGATGAATAAGTACCCCGCCACCTGGGTTCTGGGTCATTCTGGTTAATAGGGTGTGATATAGTCACTGTATGACTGCAATAGTGGGTTCTGGTGGGAGGAGAGCCAGGTTACTGATTACCCCTCCGCACATTTCAGCCTGTTTCAGTATTCCAGTGGAGAAGCTCTCAGGAGTACAATGTAAATGTCTCCCCAAATCTACAAAAGATATTAAATTAGGTATACTCGTTTTGAAAATGTGTCTTTTGTTATGTAAATATACTAGTAGGTACTAATAAGCACTATATCCTGCATGTCTATCCGAATTCTCTCATATTTCTTGGTCTCTGTGTTACTGGAATACTTAGTTTTATAAACCGTTTACACATTTATGATTTGCTTTAATGCTGTTTTATTTCCCAGATCAAATTAAATATAATTGGGTATCCAGGCAAGTCTGTGGCCGTTTGCCACCTTAAAAAACAACTGACATAGCACACTGTGATAATCCTGCTAATGTGACAAATTTACTAATACAAATATTTAGTGTAAACATCCATTAACATAATAAGTCATGCCATTTTTAGAAAGATTATTTTGCATTATACAATAGGCTGGGTAAATTCTTGATTCTAATTGGCTGCAGGGTGTCAATTAAAACCTGATGTAGGAATCCTTTTACATTGTTCTGCTGAAACTGAATCCATTCTAAATTAATCTGCTGCCTAGTATCAGCCTATATCTAATATTAGTAACCATGGCAACAGGGGATGCAGTCATGACTTCTGTCTACAATTTATCTCACTTATTGTAGTCCTTCAGCACCTCGTCCTTTGAACACTACAGGATAGTGACTGTGACACACAAGCTGCCAGAAGTACATTGGCCCTCTGAAATTGTAAGTGATCATCTCATATCCCATCGCTTTTGAACTGGCTACTTCAGGCCAACAGTAGTCTCGCTCACCAGACCTTTCTCAAGAAAAGAAAGGTCTGGCTGGGCCGACTCTCACTGTGAGATTGGAGAAAAAAACGCCCCGGCTGCTTGTACTTCTTTCAACCAATCACAATCGCTCTGGGCGGTGCCACAGCAATGGTGCGCTTGCAAAAATATTGGGGGAAACAGGTTTTGGTGTAACACGCCCACAAAAATATCGCCTACAGGACGCGAACCATGGCAGAAAAATGGCTGCATCCCCGCAAGATCAAACACCGCAAAAGTTAGTAAAGGACGTGTTGAAAACGGTTGAAAACTGCTACACAACTGGAGGTGGTAGGGCGGGACTTCAGCGGGTGGCTCGTTCCGCCCAATGAGAGGCTGATCTCTGCAGCAAACTTCCCCCCACTCAGACTAGGCCAACAGTAATGTCACACATGACGTATTGTTTGTGAAAACAGGAGCAATGACCTGGCTGGATACCTGGCTCGTCTTGTTGTTTACTGTTTGTCAACCATAGGAAATGTTATTGAGTTTAAATCTTGCTAGCATAATGTTAGCTTTCTAGCTCATAGCTGAGCCAAAGGGTTCTATGAGCCAAGAAGACTAGAAATATCCATGTTGCTAGGGTTATCCTAGTATTTACTGGAGCAGTGAACAGTGTTTCCATTGTGTAAAAACCTTATTGGATGGAAATGATTGTTCCAGGAATTAGTCAGACCTTCAGGTTTTACCAGGGAGACCACATTATGGCCTTTCTATCTGCTATTCTTCTTCTTCTTTTTTAACCTCTCTAACCCCGCCAGGACGGCGATGTCCTTGCTCCCCTCCTCCTCTGTTAAATGGTATCTCCCAGGTGCACGACGTCATCAAACCATGTAATGTTTGGTATTGCCGAATTCAGGAAGCTCTCGACTTTTCAAAAATAACAATGTTTTTCTTTTATTTCTTATGGATTTCGCACCAGAGCAGGCTAAACACACATGGTCCAAAATTGCGTTGAGTGGTGACAAGTCATGTCATGCTGTTTTTCGATGGGAAAAGTTAAAAGATTACTCGCGATCTGGTTTATAAAAGGTAAGAGTCTCACTCCTACCACTATTTTTGGCTGAGATATACCGTCTAGAAAGTGGGATCATAACTTTCACGGTTCATACGGCTTTATGAGGTGATATTTTATGGTGTTTCTGTGTCATAAACATCAGCTATCATAATCACAGCTGATTTCAATAAGGTACAATGTTGAAGCTGGCTGAGTGTTGTTTGATCACTAATAGTACTGTTTTGAAGCCGAGTGACCGTCTTTGGAGCTCCGCCTGGATTGTTTCATGGAAAAAAACACTGTAGAATGGTCATACTTTGAGCAATCTTCTTCAAATTTGAAATGAGTGTTCATTGATAGTGTGCCTACAGCCCCACAGTGCCATTTACCTGCTCAGATGAAGCCACAGACAGTTATTCATCCTGAAAAACATTTTTTATTTCATTTTAGGCAAAATCTTCAACTTATTACTGATTTCAGAGGCCCATTACTCTGTCTCTGTATCACCCAGAGTGTTTCTGACACTTTCACAAGAAACTTCAGGGAGTTTATTTTCTGGCAAGATGTCATACATGCATGTAGTCAGAGCGGTTCAGAAGCTACAGTCATTTTAATTTGGGTATGTCATTTTAGGCATTTTTGCTACAAAATGGGGGTGGAGTACAAATGGTTTTTAATTGCAACTTCAAATTTACAAAACATTGAAAGTGTAAATCAAAGCAGAAAATAAAAATGAATATTCTTTTTTTTCCCTTTGGCAAGGGACCATGGCATAAGTGCGCTTGTCAAATTGTCCATAATAAAGAATTAACCCATACATGAAGGTATACTCTGCTGGATTGTCAGTTAGTGTTTGCTAACACACTTGCCAGCAAAAGTGATGGTAAAAGCCAACCCCAGATTCACTCTCATTTGCGTTTCACCTCGCTATACTTGCACTCTCTCAGCATGTGTCTCTTAGATGCCTGCTGCTTATGGTCTGGCACCTGGTCTCTACCTTTATATAAAGCCCACGCCCATAAACACTCCAGATACCGGAAACAAGAAGAAAATAAGAGAATACAGGCAAAGGGCAGAGTCTCTGCAGAAAATTACACCACCACACACTTGTAGTGGGCCATAGGTGATGGTTGAGAGGGATTACATATTTTTCTTCTTCTTTTCTAAAGAAAAACCTGCATATAATATCTTTAACCTGTCTTATAAAATAAAATGAAAGATTTTTTTAATGTTATAAACAAAACAGTGGCCTGTTAATGAAGGTTTAGCTCTCTACAATTTGCTGCCATTTAGAGATTAAATGATGTGCTGCAGTATCTTTTAAAAGGAATACCATTTTGATATCACATAATCAGCCCCATTATCACACAGGTTTTTTTTTTTTTTTTACCAATTAACATTTCAAAAACCCACAGTGATGACAGTTATGATTATTGTCTTCCAGAAAAAAAAGTGCATGATTTGACAGGTTTCTTTTTATTCATCGACGGGTAAGTGCTGATAGGATTGTTACTGAGTTATTTCTGTGTTACCATCACATCAATTGGACATTATCATGTTAAAACTTTTAAAAAGCTCAATTTAGTCCTCTTACTTTACATTCTTTCCAAAATGTTCTTTTTTTTAGGAACAGTCCCCTGGGTGCTTCTGTCTTTTGTCTCTATTAGGCAACTGTGTGTATAGAAAGCAAAGCTGTTGTATTTTGATATTTTCTCTGTTATCATCTCTGTGGTGGTGGGAGGGCTAGCACAAACTGAATAGTAACTCATTATATATATTCTTCTCAAAATGATAACCATCAACTACATCTCCCTGTGATGCATAAACTCCCTGCTGCTCCTTTGGCTGTATTTTGTTTTATAGCATTATATTATAGTGACTGCCAACAGCCAGGAATAATACAATCAATTTGTCTCGCTCACCAGGGAGGGCAGAACAGACATTCTGTCTTCCTTGGTCTCTCTTTCTCTGTTTTTCTTTATTTCTCCACTTCTTCAAACTTGAAGTAAGATGAGTTCCGACTTACACAGTCGCTGCATGTATGAAAATATGAAACCTAATCAATTTCCGGCCATGTCAACACTTTGCTGCAAATCATCGCAACATCTCAGTGGGATCCCTCAGCTTCAGGAGGGAATGTTTGGCAACTTATCACTTTGGTTTCCACATTTGAGAACTGAATATAATGAGAGAATAATTATTTTTTTCTGATAAGTCCTCATCATGGAGGACTTGCCTGTCTGTGCTTGTTTAACAATATCAAACAGTACGTTCCCCACTCCACATCCACTGATATTTTCACACTGTTGGTGGGAAAACAGCAGTGAAAACTCTTTATGTGTTTTATCAGGATGACAAGTCTTCAAATGACTCTACGAAGGCACAGTTTTCCTGACTGCCGGTTTGTGTTATAAAAAGCAAATTTGTAAAAAAAACAAACAAAAAAACAACAACAACAACAACAACAACAACAACAACACTATAATTACTGCTGTAAATACTAAAGCATGAAAGCTGCTGTTTTTTATTTCTCCTATTACTCTGATTGGCCCTAGGGAACACAAACACAGCCACTGTTTAAATAAATATCACTTTAAAAGATATTTTCTGTAAATGTTTTATCATATCCCTGCACCACTGTAAATAGCAGGCATTATACTGTCATCACAATGTGTTTGTCTAGATATTCTTGTAAACATAATAAAGCAACTACAATTGAGGCTTCCTACACTCAGACCTCCTACAGAGAACAGGCACATTAAGATGTCGGAGCACCTCACTGCATTATTTTGCATATTAATGGCAAAATGTATTTTTGTTTGTTTGTTATTCTGGAAACTTCCAGTGCTCCTTAAAGGGATGGTCTGGATATTTTGAAGTGGGGTTGTATGATGTACTTATCCATAGTCAGTGTTACCTACAGTAGATGGTGAGTAAGACAACCCTTTCCTGTCACACTACATTTTCTCAACTGTTGAACTTCCATATTCCCAAGCGTAAGCACAACTGTGCCGCGCAGTGTCAGCTATTTGGATCAGACTTTAAGTGGGCCGTCAGGTCACCAGAAAAAAATGTTGGCACGGATATGTTACTTTACACATTTCATACATATGATATCACCGTCTCTAAAGTGATGTAATATATGAGCTGACTTTGTTATCAGGAGGTGGAGTGGAATTTGGATAGCACGTCACTTATAGGCGAGATGGCTGCTAAGCTGCAGACCATTACAGACGACTGTTAGAAACCAACAAACAAAATCAGTTGTGTTTTATCTAGTCATTGTTGTGTTTCCTGCAGCTTTTTAGGTATCAAACATTGGGTGTTTTCCAGCGTGGATTGTGCCCCAAACACTGGGTATTTTGAGCCAAAACATGATCTTTTCCTAATTATAACCAAGTGGTTTTGTGCCTAAATCTAACCATGTTATCCATAGTGTTGTTAAAACATAGAGTTTTAACATATTCGCCACATAGTAACGTGCAAATGTAACATATCAGTGGTTTGCAAAAATGTAGAATACTGTACCAACATTTTTTGGGTTGCTTTTATTATTAGGTTGCAGTGGTTTATGCAAGAGGTAACAAATACAAGACAACAAAAATTAGATAGGATTATGAGATTATGACAACAATGACTAAATGCCGTTCACTGTGGAGACAATAGAAAACCTTTATGAAGCAGAGTATACGGAAGAAAAACTTATATTTATGTGTAACACTACAGAAGCGTTTGAGAAAATGGAGTGCCAAAGGAAAGGACTGTCAGATGGCAAGGTAAAGCAGTGAAAACATTCTCTCCCCTCTGCACGGCCTCTTCAAGGCAGGAATTTCATGTCATTAGGCTGCCTCGCCACTCTGTATAAAAGGAACAATCACAGAATGGGGGGACAGGGTTGTCTCACCTTTAAGGCTGCATTGGAGGTAGTACCAGTAGTACCAGTAATTGACCTCTGTATAAATGGATAAGCTGGCAGGATGTAATCATGGCTGGCACTGGTGTGACGTTTTGATGACGTTTTATGTGTGCACCCTACCATGGGAGATTCAAAAAAGTAGCTGATAGCAGTTAGCAGCTGACTCGAAGAACAGAAAATGTCCACAAATTGGGAGCTCCTTACCCTCAAGGTACAGATAACACATAACAGGGACTGTAAATGATTGTCATTGTCATGTTAGTGCAATTGTTATTGTTTAGAAAGTGCTGGTGACATGTATATTATATGACAGACGAAAGGTCCACACTGTTGTGTTACTCGTCACACCCGTCATGCCTCTTTTGCTTCCCCGAAACTTGCGTGCTATCTAAAATCACTCACTGGAGCAGTGTGATGCGGCCGTTGTGTGGTGCTGTGTAAAAATGCAGGGGTGGCATAAAGATGGGGCTTCAGGGCAGCCCTATTGTGCGATCTCTGTGTAAAAAGCAGTGTTGGGGAAGTTACTTTTAAAAAGTAGTGTTTGCTCGTTACTCGTTACTTCTCAAAAAAAGTAATCCCTTACGTTACCCTCTGTGAAAAGTAACTTTTTACGTTACTCGTTACTTTTACGTTACTTTTATGGTGCTTGACTTTGGGTAGAACCCCATCTCATTTCCTAAATGTGAAAAAATCCGAGTTTCCCACTGGTACTTACCACTTTGAGTGAAAGAGTGAGAGTTAATTTGTGTTAACCAGGCTACATGAATTTGTTACATGACAGATTACTACTACTAATAGCCTATTTGCCAGACCTGCTGCATCACTGAATGAGGAAAATATTAATATTCACAGACACTATATTTGAACAAATAGTGTCATATTCATGAATAAATCATTTTCTGTTCTGTTATTACGTGTGTAACTGTGAGACTGTGTTTGTGTAACAGACTCATACTTTGCAGTAAGCTACAGACCTGCACAAATAAATTAATTCATTTTCTCTTCTGGTATGGTATGGTAGGTACTTTATTAACCCCTCGGGGGGAAATTTCAATGTCACAGCAGCAATTTAAAATACACAAAATAGGAGCTGCTGCAACAGGCTGCCGTTCACACAGCGCCAGGAAGGTAGGCAGGTTATGATTGTTCTGTTTTCTGTTAACACAGTGCTGCATTTTATTGATGTTTTGGATGTCGTTTTGATTTCCTTTGAGGTTCAGGGGTCGTATGTTGCCCATGTCAGAGGTCTGACTAGCGAGGTTAATGTTACATTAAACAACACTAACCCAGCCATACAAGTGCAGTTCGCTGTCAGTATATAGTTAGTCGACTTGTTCAGAATCACCCAGGTCTTGTACATTAGTTAACGTTACTGTTTTGTGTCCTTGTTGCTGGCTCGGCAGTACTTCAGTCCGTAGAGCACAAAAACCATCAGATAAATCCCGGTATTCAATATCTTGGACATGACCGCAAAGTACAAAATTATACACATCAAGGGATTTATATGCCTTGAGTTTTTCATGCGTATAAACGCCGGGTTTCTCCACAAGATATAAAAAAATGTCCGGCCACTGTAGCTTAGGCCATTTCGTTGGGTCGGAAACCTCACTCCGTTGCTAATTGTTAGCTTATTACAATAAGCTAACCTGTCTTTGGTTGACAAACCGTTAAAATAATCCGAGGAGGCATGTGTATCTTCCATATTCCTCATACGATTCTTGATTTTGGCGCTCCTGTCTGTACTGTTGACATGGCAACTGTCACAGTTCCTGCCTAGTGCGCAGCTGAGGCAGACAGGCAGTGTCACCGTCAAATCTGTCCCCGGGAAAAGTAACGTTGTGCCCAACTGACAAAGTAACTACGTTCCTTTACCATATTTTCAGTAGTAACGCGTTACACTACTTTTTACCCAATAAAAGTAGTTACGTTACTGTAACGCGTTACACACAACACTGGTAAAAAGGGACACTGAAATTGTTTTTCTTGTTTGTTTTTTTTTAAGATGGGCCTTTTTAGGTGGCTAAAATACCTTTTGCCGCTAACCCCAGTCCACAGCAGTGTATTGCTTAGCTGTCATGGCAGTACTTCTGTCTGTTTCTCCAAACTGGGAGCGTGCTGACTGACATCTACTGTAGGTAATACACTGCTGCATATGACCCTATCTCAAAAAACCCAGACAATCCCTTTGATGCATTGAAGGATACATCTGGCATTTTTGGAGCCTCTATGGTTTTAATAGATTAATATTAGTACCACTTTCTGTACCACATGTTATTACCACACACTATTCAGAAAACTGATGCAGGCTATGTTTAATATATCTTGCTCTGGTGGCTTTTTTTGGTGTGTTTTTATGTCAAGTAAAACCTGAAACGTATGATTCTTGGTTGTATAACATCTGTCACTCATCAGCTCGATAACTGTGTTTTTGCCTACAGGAATCCTTGTGAAGTGTGACAACTCTAACAGTGCCTTCCACTGTTCCATGGTTTTCTATTGTCAGATTGAAGAACTGCTGAAGCTCACAATAAAAAACTATGATTCTCCTTTTGAGCACATGCACTCAAGTCGTGTCTCAAGAGATCCTTAAAAAAAGGCTGTCACTTTCTAGGCGAGTCCAATTCATTTGTAATTCAAGTGTTTTAATGCAGACAAAGGACAAAAAGTTAAACACCACATCGGAAAGAGAAATAAATTACAATAGAATAAAAAAAAACAGTAAAAAACAGGCAAATTAGTAATAGATAAAGGGATAAAACTTGTGCAGTGCAGCAATAAATGAACAGATAAATGACCCTGGAATTAATGAAAGAAATGTAGAAGAATACATTAATCAATCAAAACACAGGAAAACAAGGCTTTCAATTTCAGTTAGATGAAGCAAATTCATTTACTGAAAATGTGTTGAGAAAATTAAATGTACAGTACTTAAAGTTTATAACAGGACCGCTTTATTAGCCAGAGACAGATGCAGGACAATCCATATGATCACAAAACAGAGCCTCACCCCACCTTTTTACCTTCTTTTCCTCTGTGGTCTTTTTAAGCAAAAGCACTTGTGTGAAGTGCTGCTACCTCCACACTGTTGATTGTTGACACTCCATTGATGAGGGTCACTGCCGCCATTTCCTACTTGTGTACTTAATAGCCATCACTGAATCATTGATTACTCCCTCGTCACTATAAATTGGTTTCACTGAACTGAGCATTTGATGATGTATTTGTCAGTGAGATGGCCGTGCCCTGCCGCTTTAATATTCCTCCACAAATATTTGCCTATTTTCTCATTTTGCCAAGAGATTTTCTGCAAGCCACAGCCCAGAGCAAACCTTTTGACATTTGCCAGGATTGCCAGATGGCCTGTGCATGTGTATGTGATTATGTGGCATTAGGCTTTGTGTGTGTGTGTGTGTGTGTGTGTGTGTGTGTGTGTGTGTGTGTGCCGCCTTGATGCACATATTAATAACATATCATTGAGGGACATATTAATTAAAAAACACTTGGAACGTTTTAAATGCCATTTGTGAAAATGACATTCAATGTGATGGCATCTTTTATAAAACAAACCTAATACATAAGAGCAGCTTTTTGTTGTTGTTGTGGAAAAACACTGAACATACAGTGTTCGTATGTGGGGTGAGGAGGAAGATAATATATTATCACAGAGATGTTTTCATTTCTCAAAAAGTACAAAAAAAGGTATTACCTTTGCCTGAATCAGTCTGGTTTCTCAGAAAAACAGGCACCTCCACAAGGTCAAGGTTTGTTTTTCAGTACCCATGGGAAGGCAGACAATTTGACATTTAAAGATAGACAAAAACACAAAAGACATGAAAAATCATAAAATCTTAAAAACATTCCTACCCACAGTGTTTAAACTGCCTACATTTACTCCCCCAGACTATTCCTGTTTAACTGTCCCATAGCTTTAGTTATTTTTTTAAACATATTTCTACTTCAGAGGCCTAAACCTCCAGTCTGAAAGAAGAACATAGAATCAACTGTTGGAAGGAAGGGACCGATCCTGAAGCTATAGTATAGCTGTAAAGAATAGAGAATTGGTATGTTGAGCTACAATTCGCCAAAAGCGCACTAACCCACTTAACATGGGAATAAAGAAGAGATTTAATAAAAGCAGCAAAAAGGAATGCTGCAGTTTCACATTATTTTATTCTGTTTATGTTCAACCCTTTCTTAGCCTCAGGATGTCTAATACAGCAGCATGGTCAGTGACCCTCAGTGTGTAATACCAGTGTACAAGGCACCCTTTAGCATCTGTAAAAGACATGCCGGGCTTTTGACTAACTTCTATGTACAGCAAACCCATCTGTGGCAATGAGGCAGTATAAAGAGCAAGACAGTCAGCGTATAGGGCAGGCTGTAGATAGAGAGGGGTGGTGGATGGGTCAAACAAACACAGGAACTTCACCTGAGGGACTGCTGTCTATGTCCCATGTGAAACTAAAAGTCAATGTTGAGTTTTTGTTAACCATGTAACGTCAAAGATGCTCTAACAAAAGATAATATAAGCTGTGCCAGTGGTATAAAATTGTTTAAAATTCTGGTCTCTTAGTGGGCTTGGCCGTCTCTCTCGTGCATGCCCCCACCTCATTCTGAAGTTCAAAACACTACAATGCTAGATACAGCACAAATTTAATGTTAGCACCTTATTTAGCCAGTGGATGTATTAAGAGACCTGGATACAGCATTGAAGGTGGGACCCAGTTCATTTGTAAAAGAATTTCTCAGTTGTGCATGGGCCCAAAAATGCACAATTTCCATGGTATGAAATTACCCAGATCTTCCACAATGTGGGGCCCAAAGAGCAAGTGCACGAGAGACTCACAGCCGCCAAGTATGGCTGAGCACAGCCAAGCAGCCAACTTTCGAGTGGCTGACTTCCGCTTTAGTGCTCCACTAAGTTGAATGGGATAAAATTATTTAATCTTGTGTGTCTTCGAGACTTTAAAGTGTTATCAGACCAAATGGATCAAATGTTGATATTAAAATAAGACATTTTTTGGGGGGGTTGTGACTCTCAGAAAAATGTATCCACTGATCAACAGCTGTATCTTTCCCAATGTAAGTCTATAGAGAAAGTATTTTTGGGCCCAATGGCATCATGTGACGGACCCCAAACCATTGTTTGGCCACTGTGAAAACTGGCTTCAAAGCGCGGTTTACTTGTTTATACTTGCTAGCTCAATATCTGATATCAACCCAGTAGAAGATCGTATTAGTTGGTACCAGATCTCGTGAGAGTGTGTTGCTGAGACAGACAGGTCTCAAACAAAGATAGTTTTCTCTTTCTCTCTTTGTCTTTCTGGAAGATACAATTTTAGTATCGAAATGTTCAAGAGATATTTGGCTTGTAAAATTGGTTGCAAAGTTTACTTAAGTGACTATGGGGCAGAATAATCTGTTAAAATCTGTGCTCATGTTTACTTCTTCTACTGAAGTCAATGTCTCCTAAAAAGGCAGCTGAGGGGCGAAACCACGTGACACATGTACAGGAAATGACTCTTCTCTCCTAAAACCAACCAAGTAGTTTTGTTGCCAAGTACCACTTAAACCTTAAGTAGTTGCCAAACTATGTCTCCTGTGAATGCTGAAGTTTATTTTGAAACAACATTGTAGCATGTAATGAGTGGAAATTGACACACTGTCCCTTACCGTCCAAAACCGATGCAAGGGGGATACCTGGAGCGTCATAATTTGAAGCTTAGAGGCACTGACCAAGCTGGCTTATCTAAAAGTTGGAAGTGAGAACATGATGATTTGTGCTCTTTTATGTCTTGCCTATATAATCATGTGAGAAAAACATATGTTGATGTGCTCAACTAGGTCCCCTTCCATTATCACCATGCATTGACAGCAGTCAGGCTGTTCTCATGAACTGTTCTTACATTTTCCTATGAAAAGTAATGCACCCAAGTTCATACATATACCACGTAATGATGAGCCAGAAATTTGTGCATAGTCCACATATTTTGGAAAAACTGCTATCACATGATGAATGGGCCAATGTGAGCAAACATCACTTGCCTAAACCTAACCCCTGTAAATTTTATATTAATTACGTAACTTCATGTTAAGGATGTAATTAGCAGGATATCATATTAACTACTGTGTGTGCAATTTTGTAAGATATGATACAAACAACGAGGATATGTTGCAGCGGTATGGGCAGCTTTATGGGCATCAGAGTGCTATGACAACTTATGTCCCTCGGTTTCCATTCTCAGATCCATACTACATAATAATTCTAAGCAGGTTTTGAGTTTGTGGTGTGTTCGTACTGGAAGGATGACAAAATAATGTATGCTTAAAATAGTGGTGTGTGTGTGTGTGTGTGTGTGTGTGTGTGTGTGTGTGTGTGTGTGTGCGCGCGCCATTGATGGACACTGTTGTCCTACAATGCAATGCACAAGGGAAATACAGGAGCTGCTCATAGCTGGAAATACAAAAACAAACAATAAAACTATGAATGGTGGAGAAACAGCTCCTGGAACAACTGTTGTTGCTTTGGAAAACCAATTCTTTTTTGTAAAGTTTAAACTGTAAGTTGCTTACAAAAGTCAGATTGACCTCCAGCAGTGTGTGTATTGATCCTGTTGCATGTTTATTTCTTGCACGCAAACTGTAAAAACAGATAACAATGAGTATAGTTATAACAATCAGCTTATACCTTTAAAGCCTTGTCATAAGTTAAATTCGGAAGCTACAGTTATTGCTTAACCTTGGTTAGTGGGGGGTAGACAAAATAAGGGGCCTAACTCTGGACCCCTACTAATACCAGCAGTTGAACATAGACAACGAAACTTAAATAGACTCAAGAATTATTTATTTTTATTTTGTGCCCCTCCTCAAATGAAAATACAGAAAAAAAAGGTTGAAAAAAATGGTTTCGAGCGGAATGTCCCCATTCGTAATAATTGCCCTCATCCAACTCAAGATAATCCCAGTGTGAAAGGAAAGTCCATTGTCCAATGCTTAAAATGAAAGAACAGGCTCTGGGAAAAAGCAAAGCATTGCCAAAAATGAAAAATGTTCACAAAAAAAGAGGAATCACATTCACCAGGGCGGAATAAACAAAAACAATCTGGTCCTACTTGGAGGACGGGTCTGTCTCTTTCTGGTCCTCCACACGAACACAGTCAAGGAAACACCAAAAACATGACTCCATAGAAAACTTTTCTTCTTCCAAGGCAGGCTGTCGCCACTCCACCTCTGTCCCTCTTCCTGTTTCCTAAACAAAATCAAATGAGTATACACAAACAATAAAAAGAAAGAAAGAAAGAGAAAAAAAATAGAAGCATCATAACTCGAAATATAGTCCATGACTCAAGCACAAAAACACTTCCAAAAAGATACGTCTTCAGCTGTGACTTAAAACGCCTAGGAAAGTTTGCTGACCTAATTCCCAAGGCAACATGTCCAACTCGTCAAATATGGCAGCTTGGTCAGTGGCCCTATGCTCCAAACTATGACACTCTAAGTACCCCTCTCAGATACAGACATATCCCTCTGTTTTGGACTTGTCTGTATCTACGGCAATTTCTAACAGGCCACAGTGCCCTTTAAACATAAAGTTCAGTGTTCACAGGAAATGTAGGTTTCACCATTGAATTTACATGCAGTTTAGACAAAACAACTACTTGGTAAGGCTGAGGAAAAAAGGAGGAAACAGTATTGATGTGGAACAATTTACGTGAATTGACACATCTCTTGACGTACGTTACGTTACGTTACGTAATTTAAAAAAAAAAAAAACACTCAATATCAACATTTGGTCTCATGTGGGACTTGAGCAAGGGTCTCCTTGGTGAAAGTCCTGTGTTTGTTGCACCCATCCACCACCCCTGCCCTATGCTGACTTTCTTGCTCTACTTCAAACATTTATGCAAATTTGTTTACACTGGAGTTAGTCAAAAGCCTGTGTGTCTCATTCTGACACTTAAGGGGCATTGTGAATCAGTATCGGCCACTGACCAAGTTGCCGTGTTTGACACCCTGGGAGGGAGGGGGGGTATTATTAAGCAGCCAGGGATCCAGGAAAGGAAATGCACAGTTCCCTCGTTTCTTGTACAAGGCAGAAAATTAAGATGACGGTGTGGTATTAACTAGCAGGCCTTGTTTAGAGGACCTGAGGGGCATAACAAAGGTATATGGCATTAGTAGTTCACTAATATATCCTGGAGTAAGATTAATTAAGGCCTGTAGCTGAGGAGGAAGATCTGTAATTGAATTCTAAATTTAACTGGAAGCCAGTGAAGTGACATCAGAACCAGAGTGATGTGAGAGCAGCATGAGGTCTTGGTGAGTTGTCTTGCTGTAGAGTCTTGGACTAACTGGAACAGCTTCTTGGCTTAAGCAGGATTAGAAAGCATTACAGTAGTCTAAGTGGAAGGACACAAAAGCATGGATAACTATTTGTAAGTGCTGGAAAGATAACAGTGGGCATATTTTTGCAAAATTCTGCAGGTGAAAGCAGCTGAATCGAATAACTGTCTTGATGTGTTTATCAAATTTCAGCAGGTAGTCAAAAATGACACATAGATTTTTGTCAAAAGATTCTCCAAAAAAAAGTGATGTCATACTTGAGCACATCTTTTGTATTCCCCACATAGGGCAGGACTCATCCCACAGGGGGGGTTTGTTATCGCTGACTTTATTATATTGTCTACATTATGAGATTGATGAGAATATGCAGTTTTGGTGACAGGATTTCATTTGATTATATTTGATGCACACCGGTTCGGCGCTCCTTTTCCCCTGTCACATCTTTTCAGGAGGCCCTGACAGATCCTGTCTGGATAAGCCTCTGCTGTTAGAGGTTTTCTCCTGACATGTGCCCATATCTCATCAGTCAGCCTTTGATGTGCACTTTATCGAAAATTGCCATGGACTGATGTCGGTTGGATGATGTGTGTTGAAGTCCTCAAAGCTACACAATGATAAAATCCTGAAGTCCTGACATATTCCTCAGGTAAAATGTACATTTATCCTCTCACCTAGCAATGCACACTTACACCTTTTTTCACCAGTAGCACGTACTGTATATGAACGTTTTTTAAAAGTCTCCTTTCCCATTTCCAGTAAAACAGAGCCGTGTACAGAGTATGTCCTTCTGTTTTTGCGGGCGTGTTTTTTCACTTTATTTATATCCTTCTGGTGTGTCACCATAGACTGTATATGAAGATGGTCGACATGACAGCTGCCTAAATGTGAAGCCAAAACATCTTGATCACTCCCTGGTGGTTGGCTGCAGTATAGGTCAGAAACCCTGCCCCCACCATGTTAGTAAATGGGACATGAGCCAAACTAAAAGATCAAAGTACACCTTGAATACATTTTTGCCAAAAATGGTTTGATGCTTTTTCAAGCATACATTTTTCTGAGAAGTTTGGTTTTAATTAGTTATCTAATGCTATAAAATGGGGATTTGATTACACAATTGACAGCAATATATGCCAGTCGGTATGTTCATGTTCAATGGCACTGCTCGCACTTGGTCAAATAGGTCAGTAAACAGTTGAAAGCAGTATAAAGACCAGTGAAAATGTTATGGGGGGGTTACTTCTCTTTTATTTCTGTTACTTATTCAGTCTCTAGTTCAAACTTTGTGCTAACTAATAGCTTCTTTCATATGACATCATACATCAGTGTACTGTCCAGATGGAAGGTCGTAGGTAGTAGGTAGGATATAATAACTAAAGTTAGCTGACATTAGCCTGACAGTGGTGCATCATTGCAACATATCGTCATACAGCGGTTTGCATGATATCCTATGAAAATTTTGTAGAACACACACATGCCCAAGAGGACCTATACATGCACTTAGTGGAGAGTAAGTAAGTGCCCCAAAGGACCGGTCCCCCTTTGTCTTTAGCCGGGTCCGAGGCACTGACAGGAGGCCCTGGTCAGATGATCTCAAGGACCGGCTGGGGGTGTGGTGGTGAATAAGGTTGCAGATGTAACTGGGGGCTTGGCCGTGAATAGCTTTGAAAGTGAGCAGCAGCACCTTGTACTGGATTCTGAACGGGACGGGTAGCCAGTGCAGGGAGGTGAGTATGGGTGTAATATGGCAAACTTTTTTGACCTATAGTAAGTAATCTGGCAGCTGCATTCTGTACAAGTTGAAGGCAGTCGATGGATGACTGATTGAGACGGGAACAATGAATTGCAGTAGTCGAGCCTGGATGATATAAAAGCATGGATTGACATTTCTAGTTCTGAGTGAGACACAATGGAGTGGAGTTTAGCAATGTTTCTCAGATAGTAAAAACAATTGCGACACAGAGACTTCACATGTTTCTCTAGGTGAATTGACTGGTCGAACTGAACACCAAGATTCCTGATATTAGCGTGGACGTTGTTTTTGAGGGGCCCCAGATGTTCTTGTACCCTGGCTGTGACACTGTCAGAGGCAATGACTAGGACCTTGGTCTTCGCAGCATTTAATTGCAGGAGGTTGTTGGCCATCCAGCTCTCAATGGTCGCCAGGCACTCAAGGAGAGTGCTGAGACTCTGCATGTTTTCTGGTTTGAATGAGAAATGGAGCTGAATGTCATCTGCATAACAGTGATGGGAGATGCCTGGGAACTTACAGACTTGTAAGGGCCGACGGCCACAGAAAAACACCTATCGCTGAGGTAGGAGGCAAACCAAGCTAGGGTAGTTCCGGCCACGCCCACCCAGTCCCTAAGCCTGCCTAGAAGTACAGTGATCTACAGTGTCGAATGCACTTAAATCTAGTAGGACTAGTACAGAGCATTTGCCTGAGTCCGAGGACATCATGATGTCATTAGCTACTCTGAGGGGCTGTCCATGACAGGCGCCCCGAGCAGTTGGGGGGGGGGGGGGGGGGTCAGTGCCTTACTCAAGGGCACCAGGCACTTCTTTAGCTACCAGTCCACGCTCCATATTTGGTCTGGACAGGGACTTGAACAGGCGACCCTCCAGTTCCCAACCCAAGTCCCTATGGAGTGAGCTACTGCCGCCCAACTCTATACTGCAGTTCTTATGAAATTGTACAAATTAGTTACGTTATTAACATAAAGATATGGAGGTTAGGTTTAGGCAAGGAAAGTTACTACAGTTAGGGTTTGGACCAGAAACATAGTAAGAATGTGCCTTAAAATGAGTCACAGTTCATTCAAGGTTCAGAACAGCAGTCTCCAGGGTAAAGTCCTGTGTTTTCAGACCCACCTCCTAACTGGATCGTTCAGGAGCCCCTCCTTCTTTACTCCTGTCAGTGCACTGGTGACCTGATCGTAGCCTTTCAAAATACGTGGGTTAGGCACAAATAACAGGTTCATCATTACTTGGAATATGTATAAATTTGGTGCATTACTTTCATTGGAAAATGTACGGACAGCGCATGAGAACAGCCTGATTACAATGCACAAAATTTTATACAAGTGCATTTACTCACCTGGTAAGTTAAGAGTCCACCAGACTCTTGTATGCTCTCATCGGCTTGCCGTGTAATGTTAGCAGGTAATGTCAGGAGGTCTGGATGATGAGGTAATTTGCAACAGTGATCCTGTCCACACTGGGCATACCAGTCAAGTTGTGGGAAAAATTACTTTTCTTCTTATTGTATGGATCACATCTATGGGGTGCCGTTTGTAAAGTGGCTCTCGCTGAAAATAACATCAACATTTTGCCACATTTAGCTTCAAACAATGTTTAAAAAAGTGTTGTGAATTTTTTAACGTCACCTTTTACCACATTTACAGCAATATTTGTTAACTTAGAAATATATTAAATAGTTAAATCTAAATATTAAACGTGGCACCTAAATGTTAAATCTAAATATTAAATCTAAATCTAAATGTTAAATCTAAATGCTGAATCTAAATCTAAATGTTAAATCTAAATATTAAATCTAAATATTACATCTAAATCTAAATGTTAAATCTAAATGCTAAATCTAAATCTAAATGTTAAATCTAAATGTTCTGGGTGAAACTAAATATTTAGCTAATATGCAAATTCACACTGCCGGTCACCGGAAGTACCAACTTAAAAGCTTGAGATGGTCAGACTGTGTTTATAGAATCAAATAATGAATTAAAACCAACTTATCGGCGGAAATGGACACTTGAACATACATTAGCATGATAATAACTACCTAAAATATTGGTTTGGAGAAATTTTATTTGACCTGTACTTTGAGTTGTTATTGTCCCTTCGGAGGGAATCACCTTGTTGTTTACAAATACTTCCGGGTAGAAAACCAGCAGAGTTTAGCTATATCACATTTTTCACGTCACTATATCCCCGTGTAGACTAATCTGATGTTTGTTAAGTCTATAAACACAATGACTGAACAAACATTACTATTTCTGTGTGCACGTTTTGTAAATAACATGGTTATCATAGATTAGCTGGGCTAACCGTTAGCTGTTAGCCCTGTTAGCGGTGTCTGTAATGACTCATTAACTCTTAACGGTCTGTGAATTTTTTTTTTTTTTCCAGCGGATGTCTTAGTTACAACATGATTGAGCTAACTGGAGTAGTTTCATGTCATATCCGACAACGGGAGGCTTTAAACAGATGACGACCTGATGTTAGCTTTGCTTCTGCTGACCCTGCTTTCTAGACGTCGTGATTTCCCAAAACTGAATAAATACCAACACAAAACTGCTTTGCTAGCTCAATCATGTTGTAACTAAGATATCCGCTGGAAAAAAATATTTTTTTCACGGACTGTTTAGAGTTAATGAGTCATTACAGACACCGCTAACGGGACTAACAGCTAACGGTTAGCCCCGCTAATCTGTGTTTATAGACTTTACAAACACCAGATTAATCTAAACGGTGATATAGTGACGTGAAAAAATGTGAGATATTCATATATATATGAAGCTAAACTTAGCTGGTTTTCTACCCGGGAGTATTTGTTAACAACATGGCGATTCCCTCTGAAGGGACACTAACAACTCAAAGTACACGTCAAATAAAATTTCTCCAAACATGTTTTTTGTTATTTTAGGTAGTTATTATCACACTAATGTATGTTCAAGTGTTCATTTCCCCCGATAAGTTGGTTTTAATTCGTTATTTGATTCTATAAACACAGTCTGACCATCTCAAGCTTTTAATTTGGTACTTCCGGTGACCGGCAGTGTGAATTTGCATATTAGCTAAATATTTAGTTTCACCCAGAACATTTAGATTTAACATTTAGATTTAGATTTAGCATTTAGATTTAACATTTAGATTTAGATTTAGAATTTAGATTTAACATTTAGATTTAGATTTAGCATTTAGATTTAGCATTTAGATTTAGATTTAACATTTAGCATTTAGATTAAACATTTTGATTTAGATTTAGCATTTAGATTTAGATTTAACATTTAGATTTAGATTTAATATTTAGGTGCCACATTTAATATTTAGATTTAACTATTTAATATATTTCTAAGTTAACAAATATTGTTGTAAATGTAGTAAAAGGTGACGTTAAAAAATTCACAACACTTTTTTAAACATTGTTTGAAGCTAAATGTGGCAAAATGTTGATGTTATTTTCAGCGTGAGCCACTTTACAAACGGCACCCCATATCACATCCAATATTTCAGTTTTCTGATGATAGCCTACCTGCTGCCTGCTGGTCCATCCAACCCTTTTATGTAGTCATTACTCTATTTACAATTCATGTGGTTTACGTTTTTATCACTTTCTGCCCCCTCCCTCCATCTGAATTTTGTGCTTCATAATAGTCATGTAATTGCAAACAAGCTATTTGGAACGATGTTCAAAGCCTGCTTGGACATAGGTGGAAAGAATCTGTGGCAGCGCATCATTGCATCAAGCAAGGAAAGGGGCAAAAATTACTCAGGTGTCACGTTTCCATCACTGCTGATCGGAGCCAACTGGGGCTGGAGCCAATAAATACTCGATGACTACTGCAGAGTCGTTTGTCCCAGGAATGAATGATGACTGTAACCTTTCCCACTAAAGACAAAACCCAGATGGTAACGGCTGTTAGTGAGTTTTCTGTACAGTGGGAAAGCGGCTGTACACACTTCAGGCTCTACTAAGGTCAAGAGAGACGTCCTAATCGAGAACCACAATATCAAATACCCACAACTACTTCAGCTCAATACAGACTGTAATTATTTCAATTGACTGCTGCATAGCGGAACACACAGCCACCTTATACTAAGCAAAAAGCCCATTTTGTTATCTTTCACTCACATTCTTCCCAAATGGTCTTTGTTAAGTGAAGCACTGGAGACCCACAGATGTCAGAAACAGGGAGAAGAAACACAACAAAGTGCCAGTGCATTTTGAATGTTTGGCGACAATGCTGGCTGCCGACACAAACCCCGCTTTCAGATGTACACTGCCTCCAAACGAGAAAGCAAATTGCAGGATGCCAATTGTTTTTTTTTTTTTCTGTGCAGCAAAAATAATTACACATTCATATAAAACTGATTTGGGATGGTTTTAAGGGGGGTAGACAGAGGGAGAGAGGAGCTTGGCATGATTGCACATTATTTGGCGTAATTACGCTTTCACTTGAGGATCTGTGTGTTCACCCCGCCGCAACATTGTATTTCAGTTGAATTTTGAAAAATGGATTTGTCACCTCTTTGTGAATAGAAATGCACATGTATTCTTCAGTGAAAGCCTCACATTATCACACATTTAACTCTTAAAAAAGCACCGCCCTCTCAGTGTTTTGCTCCCTGCTAACGAGGCTGATGGAATATGATTTATTTTTTCGTGTCAACAACTACATTTGACGATTACTGATTAGGTTGCTGAGCTTTTCGCAGCACACATTAAATTATCACCATGTTGGAAAATCTCTGAGGTTAAAGATAGTCGTGTTTCCTTTGCCTCTCTCCTTTCTTTATAACACAAACAAATCTCTCTGGCTGCTTTTAAAGGCAAAATAAATCCACTACAGAGCTGTACTTTTTTGTAGATCAAATCCTGCACACTTTTAGGGAAGTAGTTCTCTTTTATCACGACCAAGATGTCAAATCCAGTGACCCCCCTTTTTTTGGCTCTACGAAGAGCCTGTTAAGTCCGCACCTTTCAACTCTGAAAATCACAGCGGGAGAGCTGTCCAGCAGAGACGGGTCAGAGGTAATGCACAGTGAAGGGGACATTGCTGTGAGAGAATGGATTGTTTCCTCAACATTAAAAGCTTAATGGACACAGAAAAACTACCTTTGATGCTACAGCTGTGAAATGAAGATGAAAAATAGGCTCGGGCAGGGAGAGTGAATTGGAAATTCACCGGGCTGAGATGCACACAAAGTAACCACGGAGGACAAATGTAGAGGACAGCAATTTATGTTTTCTATAAACTATCTGTGACAATATTTCATATTTCCCGGAAATGTGACCTTTATGTTTATGCCACATCATCAATCAGTTAAAAAATAAAACTTCTTTATCTGATATTAATGTGCCCATCTTGTATTCATAGTCTGAATGCATGAGTCAGGGCAATCAGAATTTATAAAATGGTGATGTTACTTAACCTCACTGTAAGAACAATCAAAGACAGACAGCAGGAGTATAGCGGTCACTTAGAAATGTGGTGAAAAAAGATAATTGCACAAGCAATTTTGTGTCTCAGCTGTCAGACTGAACTCTCGGGCTGCAGCAGTGTGTTCAGGCAGTTTGGACCAGTAGGCACATGGAAGCAACAGTGGCTCTGAGGATGGCATTTCAGCATTTTCTTCTACCCATTACCTATTACATGACCAGACAGCTGTTCTGACAGACGTTCCAACAGGTACTTTGACATTTAAGTGAGCAGGGTAAGAGAAGTAAAGTAAAGTCTGTCTCATTTTTATTCTAACTCTGTGAGGTTTGGTTGTGGTAATCAAAATATTCTCACTCCCAACTCGTCAAATGCCGACGCTTTGTCAATGGCCCTATGCATCAAACTGTGATGCTTTAGGTACCACTATCGGGGCAGTTTTGAATGTGTCAGGGACAGCGTGACAGTATTTGCTTGTTGCATGCATTGTGCCTTTTCAGAATAAACGTATGTTTTATCAGGAAATGTACAATTTCCACTCAGTACATGCATACAGTCTTCTTTAAAAAACAATTTCCATTGTGGATTTATTTGTTTTTTAAGCCTCCTACAGACTGTGAGATTTTGGCAATCTTATAACTTAAGTGCAGCTACACTGTGCAACAGGTATCTAATAAACTTGGGTTGGAAATCAAGCTTGATGCATGCAGACTGCATGAATCGCAGGCTATGACGTACAATGAATTAGCTTCCCATACTGAGTGCGCAAGGATGCTGCATGGGTTATTACTTCTCCAACTGTGAAGTACAACATAGAGGGTTACATTATTAGATAATCTAAAATTTTGTGGGCACTATATACTGTGGTGCGTTTGGATGTGTGTTTGCTAGCTGCTAGGTTGCTCACTTGGCAGCTGCAACTCCAGCGTTATTTCCTTCCATGCTTCGTCCTTATTTACGCGATCATGGTAAAAGCTGGAGGACACGTCGTACAAGGCTTTTGCTACCACAATTCCACTAGGTTTACCTCTTTGCTGAAATCTCACACACTTCCTTTAGCGCGTTTTGCCTCCATGGCAAGCAGCTATCCATCTGTTTGTTTGGGTTTAGCCCCAGTGTGTCATTTCATGCTGCGCTGGTTTGTGTCTATAGGTTTGTTTGTAGATGTAGGTCATAACAGCAGTCACAAAATGAGATGGTCATCCGAAACTTCTGACAGTCAGAATTTTATACCAGGCTGTCTTTCAACATAAATACTTGGTTAATTTTGGAAAAAACTGGGACTGTCCTGTGTTTGCTTGACCCACTTGTCCACCCTGACCACCTCTTTAAGCAGACTTTCTTGCTCTTCATACTACTGCAGTTGCTTGGAGCATCTAATAGTGATGTGGCCCAGTGTGTTTCATACCAATGCTAAAGGGTACCTCAGTGCATTAATATGAGACACTGAGGGCCACCGACCAAGCATCGATAGTATCTTTAACATAAAGAAACTATTTTCATATACTGTATATACTCAACCCTGCCTCCTAGAAATTAGATTTATATAGTACAAAATTTTTCTTGTTGTTGTGATGTGTATGTTGATTAAACATTGTGTTTCCCTCAAAATGTATTTTCTGTTGCAAATTAGCACTATACAAATATGATTTCAATGAGGCAGTCTTGTGTGGTTTAGTTGCAAGAATAGTAATATTGAACAAATTTATATTTTATATTTGTTTGCATTATGTTGTTGGTGTCTGACAGCAGTTTTTGGGGATTTCAACTTCAAATGAAGGAAGTAAAACAACATTCAACATGAAGAAATAATAAAGTTGACACCAAGATAGCACTGTTAAAGTGGAAATAGATGCTTTAAAGGAATAGTGTGTAATATTTAAAGGGATTTAGTGACATCTGGTGGTGAGGATTGTAGATTGCAACCAGCAGAAACTTCAACTGATTAGAATTCCTACAGTGTTCATTGTTCAGGAAGTTTTAACCAGGAGCCAAAATATCCGCAGAGGTCTCTTCCTCTTCACAAACAAATGGATCCAGTGATATAAAGTGGTAAAAACACTGACTAAAGCAGTTATACTTAAAAAAAAAAAAATAAAAAAATAAAAAAAAATCTTTGTTTTATCGACACTCGTAATGGAGGGGCTGCCAACTATGGTGACTGATACAAAAACGTGAATAGCCCTATCTAGAGCCAGTATTTGTTTGTCCAATCTAGGCTACTGTGGAAACAACATGATGTTGCAACATAGCGATCTCTGTGGACGAGGGCCACTTCCTGTGTAGATATAAATGGCTCATTTTAAGGTAAGAAAAACACAGCTACTTTTATTTTCAGGTCATGATACACTACAGAAAATATTAAAGTACATTCAGTTTCTGCTGATATATATCCTGCACACTTACTTATCATTGTTAAGTTTATTGTACTGTATATTAATTGCCCAGCATAATGGTTACATAATACTGACACCATCTGCCTTGAGATTGGTTTTTTTATAAGCCTCGCTTAAAGCTGTCGCTTTTCACTTTAATGCAAAATGTCTGTACTGGCGTATGTTTCTAGGACGGACAAACGTCTCCCTTGTCTGTCTGACTCACTGATACTGATTACTGTTGCATCACAGACCGCAGCCTCTCTCCACAACAGCATCTCGAAAAGTCATTTACCAGAGTTGTTATCGGTACATGTTGTTCTTACATTGCTTTACAAACAAACAACATTATGTGGCCATTTCTACTTGTCACTCAAATATTGTAAATAAATGTGAATAATAATGACAGGAATGACTGCTGTAAATATGGCATCCTGATTTAACTGATAGAGTGTGTATTATTCTATCCAAACACCTCCACTGAATGTGTGCCTCCGTGTTCATTATTAGTGAGGCATATACATGGCTCATGACCACCTGCATTTGTTAAAAGTTCTAAAAGCTGTAAACTCCTGATGCAGGTTGTAAATCTGGACTGACCCTAGATATGAGAATAAATCACTTGTGCTGATGCTAAACATAAAAGCCCCAGAGGGGCATGCTCAATGACGCTTAGTCTCAACAATGTGCGTATTTGTGCTGACAAAGTACTGCAGCAGTTTTCATCTCAAAAGGCAAAATACATCTCATCAGACCAATATGCAAAGTACATTTTTAAATGAACATACAATTTATGTTTTTTAGGGGCAAAGGTTTTATTTGAGTACTTTCTCCCAGGATACAATTTACATTTATGGATATTTAATATTATGACTGAATTGCTATTCAAACATATCACGATGACACAGAGGACACAACAGGCTGGACACATACTGTAAATTACAACCACTGAAGAAGAAAAAAGCTGTTGCAACAGTACCCAATACAACAAAGTGAGCACTTTAAGGGACACACACAAACCTTTCAATTCAAGAAAAATAATGATGTCAGGAAACATTTTAAAGATGATATAATTTCCCTTTGCCCCACAGTGAAAAATGATGATCAGTGTATGGAACATGAAAAAACAGTTTTCCTCCTATATCAAACTGTCAAAATATTTACCTTGAGGCCAATGTAATGTATATTTTTTCATGCATACAAAACATACTCAAACATAAGACACATTTTCCATATTTATTTAATGCAAACCTTTCATGAAAGATTCATAAAGTAGTGGACACAGAACACACCTTACAATAAAACTGAAGTTATACTGTAAGGAATAAAAAGAAGCACTGATCCTTCAATATTTACTGGGGAATAAACAGCTAAGAAATGTGCCAAATAATTAATTATCTGACTTTGATAGATTGGTCCGTACAGTCTTGTACACACATCAGTTTGGGTGGAGTTCGCAGATGGAGTATGATCACAAGCACTTTGAAACAGTTATGTCTCCGACATTTAAAGCGTTTCCAAAGCAGTGCTAAATTTGGGCTTTTGGCTGAAATCATTTAGGAGATCTAACAAGCATATACATCAAATACCACTCATCTCATTGCATTTCAGCTGGAGGAAGCCGATCCTTAGAGATGGGCAGGGAGGAAGGATACTTGTCTGGTTTTTGAGATGAAAAGGGGAACTTTATCTGGGAATTAGTTTGGAAACTTTGAAAGTATAAGTCCACTAAGTAAGGCCAGTAAATGCATTCAATTTCATCTCTATAGCTACATCTTCAATGACTAGAAAAGTCAGTGCATGATAAGTATTAAATAAGAACAATTTGTAAAGTGTATGAAGAATATATGATGTTATCAGTGCACATTTGTAAGTGTGACAAAAGCAGATAAAGAGTTACATTTGCGCATAAAGAAGAAAATGAATACTAAAGTGACACATAACATCACTGACAAAGAACTTGTGAAGTCTGATTGCTGCTGGAGAGAATGACCTCCTGCATCATTCCCTAGAGTCAGAATATAAATTAGAATATTAAATTATAGTGAATGAGATGTGCAGTTAATTAAGTGATCGGTGCCAAGATAATTAGACAACTTGACTTGTTTTTGTCTCTTTTTTTAAATTTAAATTCTTTTCACTTAAGACAGAGAATTAGGTTTAAGAAGTCTACATAGTCTCAGAGGACCTTCTATTAATTTCTGCTCATCCTCCCCAGTTTTAAGCCCCCAGCTACCAGTGATCACAGCTTTTAGCAAACGGACACATTAAAAATGACTGCAGATGCAGCCAACCAGCTGCACTGCACAGCCTAACTCAGCAAGATAAATTAGGCATTATCTACAAATACAAGTGAAGTGATGCTAAAAAGTAAAGCTTCAAAACGCCATGTTCACCTGAAGGAAACTGTTGGGAACATTCTGGACCAGAGATATTTGTGACTATGTTTATGCACCTCAAAATCAGTGTACTATGAACCACAGGCACCACCAGAAGCTCCTCTTGAGCTGCTATTGTGCTGGAAGTGCAGAATCATGTTTACACACAGTTGATTCTGCAACTCCTGCACGAGACTTTAAAAAATTGAAGTTAAAGGTCCCCTGCACATTTTTTTTAACCATTTGTAGCATTGTAGTGCAATGTTTTTTCAGTTTTATCTTCTCAATATGGTGAACATTTCTGGGAACAATACCAGCCGGTGACCACAATGTGCTTTCATTTAATATGCAACAATAAAAGAGGAGAAGGCGGCAAGCTGATGTAAACAATGCAGGATACAGAACATCCAATCCATGCACTTTGTTAATATTTACAAGGATACACACAAAGGATTTGGTGAGAAAAGTAAACAAAGTCATGCCTGTTCACGGTGAAAACTCCGCAGCGTACTTTTAAATAACCTTGGGAAAAGAATCAGATTTGCTGCCATGGTCATAGAAAAAAATGTTGCCTGGTGCTGGAAATTTGCCTGATACCAGGCAGAATTGTGATCTTGTTATACTTCGTTTCCATCTTCAGTCTGACATTGCCTCCACTCTAACTGCTTTTTCATGGGGGAGGAGGATTTGATTTTCCATAACCAATCACTACAGACCCACGTATCCACCTGAATCTAACGCCATTTTAAGTGCACTCTGATGCATAGCAATGCCAACATACTTTTTTACATACTTGAGTGGAGCAAAGTAAAAACAGACTATGATATCAGGTGATAGTATGAAGACATGTTGATTTAGAACAGCCTTGATAGCAGCATCTAGCTTTTCTATTGTGTTCTCCGTTAATATTACCACTCCACTGGTTCCTGTGCACAGCTTGACAACAGCTTGACAAAGGTGTTAGTCCTGCCTGTGGTGCTGATTGGCTGATAGTATTCTTAAGTGCTATATCATAGGCAACTGGACTTGCTTGTGTTTCTTGAAGACATTTTGCCTCTCATCCAAGAAGCTTCTTCAGTTCTAAATGACTGGTGCGGCGTCGCAGGCTTTAAACCCTGTGTGGGTGGGAACCCTTGCAGAGACGTAGGGGTCACGTGAGCTCTGAGTTTCAGAGTCTTTAAGATGTGAGTCGGTGACCCATCCGGCCACCATGTGAGTCGTTAGGGTCAGGTGGGTCCTGGAGTGAATGGGTGTGAAGTCGTCTGGGAAGGGATACCAAGACTGCATTGTAGGTGGGTGATAAGTGGTGTCGTAAGCCACCCCCTCTGTTTAACGATGGTCTTTCTAGTTTGACGTAGATGGCTTCTTTTACTCCTCTTTCAAACCATCTTTCTTCCCTGGCCAAGATGTGAACATTGCTGTCCTCAAAGGAGTGTCCCTCCTGTAGATGTCAGTGGACAGCTGAGTCTTGACCTGAGGAGCTGGGTCTCCTGTGCTGCGCCATGCGCTTGTGGACCACGCCAGTCCATTAGATCTGAAGAAACCTCTTGGATAAGAGGTGAAACATTTTCAAGAAACTCAAGCAAGTCCAGTTGCCTACAATATAGCACTTAAGATTACCATGACCTGGATGACTGAGAATCTTCACCAACATTTTTTACAGAGAAACCACTCTTTTATATCATGATGCCAGATGAATAATTCGACTTACTGGAGTGGGAGGATTCAAAGATCTAGACCAAGAGCCATCCACCAGGGTTGAAAAATATGCCAAACACAGAAGTGCAAAAAACTGCAGTTCCTTGAATGGTCACTTGAGACTGGCTCCAAAAGCAGAAATAAACATGTTTACAGTCTATAGCTAAGTTCTTCATCCATTCATGACAACTGTGTGGGGAGTCAATTTTTATACAACTCACCTGTTGTGTACATTTTATTTAGGCTTATAGTTAGGCATAATTATGCCAGTGGCCGCTTTGTGTGACAGGCTGTTTGATAATTCAAGTCTCCCACTTACCTTCACTTATCCCCATCTTCACCCTCTCATCCAAATATGGTCACCTTGAGGCATTTCTGGCTCCAAAAATCTAGATGGCGATAGCCAAAATGCCAAACTCTAGGCTTCAAAATGGTAGGAAAACAAACAATTACTGATGTCACAGTGGCTACATACATGCTATCTATTTGCTGGGGCATATTTTGAAAATTAAATCTCAAATGACTTTTTCTTTTTCATTTTAATAAAGTAAAAGAATGAGCAGTCTTGAAGAAGAAAATTAAAATGCAAATAGGATGACTGATGATTCATTTTATTTATGACTCAAATAATGCAGCCACATTCTTAAAATGAAAAAGCACTTCTGCAAATACATTTTAATTTAAATATTAGTCACGATTTGCTTCCATATAATAAAGGTAACACAGCCTTTTAATTTGAATATAGCCTACATCTACAGGAGCATTCATTAATATGTTTGGTACAACGGTGGCCATATTGCAGTGGGCTATTTTTTATTTCTTTGGTAATTTAATTTAGAGACTTATCCCTTTTTGGATTTGGAATCCACAGCTAGCCTAGCTGGGATGACTCAAGACTACCCTAGCCATCGCTAGTTATGTTTTTAGAGGAAAAGGTGCCAGGCCAAATGTATGACAGATATTTTGGTTGACAAAATATTTTGTTTAATTCGGTTCATAGGCTACACATTTTTACAGCTGAAGAATGTAAGAATCACTTTAGGCCTACAACAATAAGTGAAAATGAAAATGTTAATAAAGAAACAAAACAAAAAAAAAACAAGTTATTTATTGCCTGGAGAAGGGCTGAAGAGCCGCATGTGGCTCTGGAGCTGAAGGTCGCCGAGCCCTGGTCTATGGTCTCAACCCAGGCAAGTCAGAAATGGTTCAGAGACATGTATTATTTGTGCTTTTTAACTATTGTTGATTACAAATGAAATATGTTACCAAACATTTAATGAAATGATGCTTTAAAAAAGCCTAAATAAAGCAAAAGAAAAACAACCGAAGATGGAAGGATTACTAAGTTGCCAATGTCAGTCTTTATTTATAGGGTTTTTTTGTTTTTGTTTGTTAGTAAATCTAATGCACTGATCGTAAAAAAAAGGCCGAGCTTAAAAAAACAAACACCATAGCTTTTGAAACAAAATACATAAAACTGTATTCCATCAATGTCATGACTTTGAAAGATAAAAAATAAAATAAAAAATAACCAGGTTTTTGTAGGACATACTTCTGTGTTACGTAAACAGTAGAACTTGGTTAGATGGGTATCTCAATTCAGCAACCAGTGTCAGCAATCTGTGCAAAGACTGGCATACAGTAACCATTTTTTGACAGGTGTCAATCTAAACTATATGTGATACATTGTTGTTGCTGCTCTTGCTGCTGTTTTTAGATACCTGGCACAGCTGCCTATAGCAAACAGCAAACATTATATTTTCAGCTCAGGTGGAAACAAAAGGCTCAACACAACGACGGAAGGGCGAGATGCTGAGTGATGTGACACAAGAGAGAGAAGGAAAAAAAGACACATCACCACTGTTCCAGAATCTGCCTAAATTTAAGCAGTTTGCACATCATGGTTACCATATGGGGTTCTGCTGTTTTGTGCCTTAGTGAAATCTGTGTATAAAGAAAGCATCTGTTGAGATTGTTGTTGCTGTGAGAACTAGCCTAAAACAAGAATTGAATTGAAGAGCTCTGAATGCGTTACAATGTTTGGTGTTTGATGTTCACTCCACGTCGCCCACACACCATCCTGCAGGCAGAGTGACTGCTCAGTCTGATGAACAGGGTCCTAATCTGAAGTAATCAAGGTTCTATGAGGAGATTGGGTCATTCATTTAGCACTTAAGCACTCAACAGCATCCTATAAATCTTTCACACAACAACAGGTTGAGCTGTAGATTAGTAGGTCTTTACTATATCAATTGAGTGTAGCTTTAAATGTGTGTCAGTATGTTTCTTTTCTTTACATTTACAGCAGGTGTCATCTTTTTCCCTTCCCTTGCATATGTTGAATACCCCTAAATCAAGTGGGATAATAATGCCATTAGCTCTTCTTTTCCGACTGTATCATATTTTTCGTTGGTGGAAAAACAAGATAAACCCAGTGAAAATTGCATTACATTGCAGTACATTAAAGTCACTGGCTCCTGCAGGTTTTTATGGTATTTTTCCCCCCGATAGTTTGTTTAAACTTGGATTTCTTTGTGTGATCGTCACCACTGTTGTGCACTGACCTGATGATGCTTCATGCTCTTGTTGCTCTGTGCCGCTTCGATCCTGACAGCTTCAGCTCTACAGGTGCAACCTGTATCAGAGCCGATCTGGCCCTGACTGGTTTCTCATCTGTTCTACTTTGACCTTGGACTCTGTTGTCTAACTCACGAAGACCACAATGGTCACAGCCCTTTGGTTTTAATCTTTCCATGTCCTTATAGAGGCTTTTAGATTTGCTATCGACAGCAGACAGCCTCAGACTTTCTCTGGAGTGAATCCATTTTTACAGACGACAAGAGAAGAATGAGGGGGGGGAAAATTGTCCAGATGTGCAAAGCTGATACAGACTGATTCACACAGGCTCATGGCTGTAATTGCTGTCAAAGGTGAATCTACCAAATACTGACTTGAAGAGGGTGAATAAAGAATGCGGTTTTAATATCAAGTAAACTTATTATTAAAAAGTCATTATTTTGTTTAATGTTTAAAAAGTTCCATTAACCCATTGTAGTTCTGGGTTCTGACTCAGAGATAAAGTCAGATTATTCAGCAAAAAGAAAAACAAAAAAAACCTATTTGTGATTGCCATTTCCTGTTATAAAATATTTATATCTCTCTAGCAAACAGGATATTATAATGGAATTGGTTTTTCGGCTTTCCAAATGAATAGTCTAATTTAAAAAAAACAAAAACGTTTTATTATACCCTGACGCCTTATACTTTATGAAAGACAAATATTGTATTTGCTTTTTTACTGTTTGCTTTTTTACACTGTTTTTTAATGCCTTATATTTAACTGGTGTATGGTATCATTTTTGGAGAATGCTGACTGTCAATGATAAAATACATTAAATTATTATTTTTTGTTTTTACCAAAAAATGTGCAGAGGAGTTTGTAGTGGCCAGGGTGCAGTTACAGTCTCCATCAATCAAAAGGTAAAGCTGTGGTCTGGGAGGTAAAAACCAGGGTAAAATAATCCTGTGTATACACTGTGATACTTGAAAGTGACCTTGATGAACAGATAAACATTTTTTTTTATCAATCTCACTTTTCTCTCCTCTGAAAAGACAGAGACAAAAATTGGATGTTGAAAAGAGAGGTGAATGTTTTTCCCACATCCTCGGTGGAAATTACACCCTTGGTAATTGAACATTATCAAAGAATATATGATTTACCAGACTACCAGTCTACATCCATGCTTGCAACTCTGTGATTTAAAGGAATACTTGACCCACAAAATGATCATTTTATCTATCAGCTCGTCAGCCCATGTAACATTGAATTTGTGTAGAAAACCTTGTGTTCCATGTCTCCATTGTGAGTGAAGAACCCAAAAACATACTTCATAAAATAACAGTAAAACCTGGGCCTCATTTAACAACAGTAAAAATAGAAAAACTATATCAAACTAATCTTTTACAAACTCTCACACTACTCATGCAGTGTAACCCAGCTCTCATTTATCTAGTCGTATGCTGCTGCAAAGAAGCTACATATTGTAAAATGTGGATGCCTCACACATATCTTTAACTTGGCAGCACAGAAGATCTGTACTAGTGGCCTTAAAATGGCGGCGACCGTGAGCTGCCTATTTGTGGACCGCGAGCTGAACACGTGACTCCTTCACTGTGTGTTTTGGTTTGGTCAGCACATGTAAATGGGCTGTCATCTCCATGCCAACGATGCGCTGATAGGCTGTTAGCGAGAACGTCACTTTTTTACTTTCGCTTTTGAAGCGGTACGCTTATCGATACTTTGCCAGCAGTAGGAGCCTAGATTGAATGAAAATGGCATGTTCCAAGTTCAAAAAGAAAAGAAAGGTGTTGAAAGGTTTTGTTTTAGTGAAGTATTTATTTATCTATTTATTCTATTTGCCCAAACAGATAACAGTGACCTTGACATTTGACCTTTGACCACCAAAATCGATTTGAGGATGGTCCTTTAAGGTTTTCATGAGTTACTGCGTTCTCAAGAATGAGACAGATGCAAGGTCACAGTGATTTTTGACCACCAAAATCTAATTAGTTTATCGTTGAGTCCAATTGGATGTTTGTGCCTAATTTTAAGAAATTCCCTTAAGGCATTTTTGAGATATCGCATTCACGAGAATTGGATGGACACAAGGTCACACTGACCCTTTACCTTAATCACCAAAATCTTATCAGTTCATTGTTGAGTCTAAGTGGACTTTTGTGCCAAATTTTAAGAAATTCCCTCTGGAAGACATCATTTTCATGAGACGCATGTATGTACATACACACAGATGTATGGATGGGCGGACAACCCTAAAACATAATGCCTCTGGCCATGGCTAAGTGAAACATTGAACCTGTTGGTGATGCTCAATGAAAATTTAGGGGTAAGTCCATAAAATTAATCTGCAGTGGACAATGGCTGTCTCAACAGTATTTAACTGCAGTCAACCTAATCAGAAAAACATCTGAAAACGGTGGTATTGTTTGACTCAAAAATTACAACCACACTTAATTACACTCATCTGAACCTTGCTCATGTTGCCCAAGTCAACTCAATCTTATTTATAAAGCACCAAATCATATGAAATCTCAGGACACTTTTAACATAGAGCAGGTCTTGACCATACACTTTCAATTTACGGACACCCAACAATACAAATGAATTCCCACCAAGAGCAAGCACACTGGCAACAGTGGCAAGGAGAAACTTCCTTTTGCCCAGGGTTCCTTTCCCACTGCCTGGCATCACTCAACATACCTTTGTTTATTCTTTGGTTATACTGAAGGGTTACAAATGGTGGAGATTACTCTTCTATCCACCTTCCTCTAGCTACCCTTGCCAGAAACTCTGAAAGCTTCAGCCCCATTTGTGTTGGATGAATAGTGTCCTCTGCCTGTTTTCTCCCTACCCTAAAGCAATCAGTGTGCATTAGGCAAGCCAGAAGATTTCCTGCCAGTTCTGACCTGGTAGCAAACAATGCAAAATGTAGAAGCTGGGAGAGGCGGCTAATCCTCTTGGCAATGGACTCATTTGTTTATGGTAATGATTAGAATGTCTCGAAATTAATGAGGTTATGACTTATTGATGGGCAGCATGGTGGCTTAGTGGTTAGTTGCCTTACATCAAAACAGCCGCGGGTTTCTAACCTGATTATGGCCTTTTTGTGAGGAGTTAGTTTTTCCTGTGTTCACGTGTTTCCTGCCACATGCGGGTAGGGTGGGCTGACACTCCAAATAGCTCATAGGGATGAATGTGATGAATATGGTAATCCGTGTGTTTTTACTGCCATTTACCCAAAGCATTTTTGGAGAAACCCAAGCCCCCTCCTCCACATGACCCTGCTCAAGAAGAACAGAGTTCAGAGAATGGATGAACTGATGACATGCTGATGGCAAAGGTACAATCTGCATACAACCCAGGGCAATGGACACCTAAATATGATCAACAACACTCTTATCAAAGTAAAAAACAAAACCCAGGGCGCTACACAACTACATTTTCAGTGTGTCTGCAATATTTAAATTGGCGCTTTATTTTCAACACTAATGTATATACATGTTTGTAATAATCAGAGCTTTATTATCTTTTCAGTCTCTAACTCAAATTTATGTATGTGAATATACTTTCAATGTATATGGGCAAAATAATAACTACCTGTGCCTTTGAAATGTTACAATTTAAAAGTTCAAGATTTTACTATCTTAAAGCTGTATTATTGACTTTTGACCACTAGGGGGCAAAAAGAAAACCAAAACAATCTGATGAAATCACAGGCCTGATGTATGAATTCATTTTCATTTGGTTGGTCTTGGTTTAATATTTTAAAAAAGTCAGCGGTGACATCAAGACAGAATGTTTACTTGAGAAAAATGTATCCACAGTTTTTTCCCAACCTTACACAAAGTGTTGGTTAAACCTTATGCTGGCATTAGCAAGACCTAGCCTAGCTCGCCAGATGGAAATTGTGGCTATGAAAGTACCATTGGCTAGCTATTTAGGCCTGCATTCTACCCCTCTTTTGATGTCTGCTTGTTACCATTTTCAAAATTCCCAATCACCAGGGGAAACAACATCCTCTGAGCAATCAACTTATGAAAATAGCAAGATCGGATCGTCCAAAAAGGTATGCCTGCTTTGTTCTTTTGGTAAATACTTGTAAAGATCTACAACATATAAAAATACAACAGGTGTGAACACACCTCAATAAAGCCCTGACTCAGTCAGGACTCCCATGGACTCCCCTCCATTCATCTCCCATGTCTTTTCGTGCTGGCAGTGGAAAAGGCCAGTGTTTGGCCAGTGCAAGAGACAGGTCTGCCTATGCGAGACTAAGCCAAACCTACCTCCATGCTTTGTTTCGGTGCTGTGCCAGCGCTTGAGATAGGTCCTGCTGAATACATTATAATTAGCACTGTGGCAAAAAACACTTTGGATTGTTTTTTTATTTCTTTAAACCAATCATGATTGTATTGGGCTGCCCTATGCCCAAGATGCAGTGCCCTTGCAAAATGTCGGGAGGTAGTGGAGGGGATGGAAAATTCTTAAGTAGGTGGCCAATGGCAGGCTCATACACACAGCCTATATCTTGTGAGCCAGACTAGGTTAACCAAGACACGTTAGACACAGGTGCAGGTCAAAGTCTTTTGCTCTTTTTGTTAGAAAGAAGCACTTCCAGAAATACAAAAACAACAACCATGTAAAGTTCGGATTATGGAACATATTTACTTACATAGTATTCTGCCAATGTGATATTACCTACAAGGTACAGGAAATTTTTTAGTCTTTCACCAACTGAGGGATTTGTGTCATTCTTTCACTGACAACATGTTTCACAACCCAGTATACCTTTTTACAAGAACAACAACAATGAAAAAGTGTCTGGCATTCCCTGAATAGCCATCATGCAAAGAGGCCTGCAATCTTTTTTGCTGTGTGTACATAAGAAAAGCCAGACAAGTATTGTGATGAAAAATTCACATCAGCAACAGAGCAATACAGACCGAGAATGACAAAGAGGGAGACTGAGAGAGAGGAACAGCAAGCGAAGGACAGAGAAACAAACTGAGAATAGGCAGAGAATACATCGAGCTGTAGTCATCTTTTGCAGAGAGGAAAAACAAAATGCTTTTTGTACAACAGGTGAGACTGAGAGCATGTTGCATTTTCTCTAGCCTGCTACCAAATGAAGCATTTTTTGACAAAGTTCTTTTAGCCAGGTTGCTTTAACTTCTTTCAAATAATCTAATCTCTTAAATGGTAAAGCCAGCACCCTACATAGTACGGATAATTGAGATATGGCACGTTGGTGAGGTATAACATCAATACTCTGCAAACAGCATCAAATGTTGTAGCCAACATAACCAGTTGCTATAATACAACTCTTGATCTTGGCATCAGGGGGCACAGTACTGTCATAGGGTCACTTATCTGTGGGGGGAATCTTTTTAGGACCACTGCTGCGTCTGACATCTAAAGCTGCGGCCTCCCTCTAGCAGGCTGGAGAAGTGGGCACAGCTGGGCCAAGGCAGCTTCACTTGTGGAGCTAGATGATAATAGTGAGCTAAAGTTAGCCTCTGCCCTGCTAGAATTGGATGAAGCACGGGTAGCATTAAAAGTCTAATTTCAACTTCAACAGTTTACCTGTTCTCTTTTATCCTGCCTCTATTAAGTGCTTCTTTTTTTGTTTTAGGCTTACTAAACATTATGCTGCCATTTGCTGAAGAATACTTGCATCTTGCTAAAAACAAAGACATTCACGCAAGTTGACAGAATGACAGAGAGCAAGGTGACTGCACAAATTACAATTCCCAGCAAGTCTTCTTCCTTTGTAACTTTTGAGAAGAAAGCAACCAAATCAAAAAGAAAAAAAAGTGGAAATAATATTTCTTTTAGAAAACATTTCCTTTTGGAACATTTCAGTAAGGACAAATAAACGAAATGGGGCTACTACTTGTAGCGGGTGGGATCTATTCTTTTTTTCCTGCTATTGCATCTTCACTGGGCTACATGCAATGACTTCTTTGAGCCCTGATTACTGGGCAGCACCACTGAGAACTATATGTAGGCAGGTGCCCGCTACTTTAATGGGCATTTTCTACTGGGCCTCCCTGTCAGTGGCGTGGTCTGCAGTTTGGCATGGATGATACAGATGCTGTGTGTCTCCTTGCATTTGGTTTCACAGTGAATGTAAGTCTGCATTCTTACGGTTTTTCCTGTGCTGCATGTTCATAGCGTATGTCATTGGTGTTATATCAGCATCTGCTCCTTTGTTTCGCAGCATAGCTGACTTGTCTCTGAGCAGCACATCCAGGGTGCTACAAATTCAAGACCACACCAAACTACAGACTACGCCACTCACATGGAAGCTAGGTAAGAAATGAATATCAGAGTAGTGGGCACCTGCCTAGATATATGTCAAACACAACTGGAGATGGACTTACAAAGCAGACTCACAGACTCAGATACAAGTTCAAGGTCTTTAATCAGGCTCAGGTTGGTACATGGGGGAACAGTAACACAGGAAAAAGTATCCAGTTTGACAGGCAAAAAGGTTGGTTAAAAGGAAAAAAAAAACCACACTCACATGGAACATTAGGGAAATGCTGGAACTCTCACTCAAAGGTAAAGACAATCTGGCAACAAAGGAGGGGAAGATGGGGACTTAATTAAACCAAGTCAAGGGAAACAATGAGACGCAGGTGAAACAAATTAGGGCGGGGCAAGTTATCATAAAGGAGGGAAACTTGACAGGACATGCGATCTGAAACGAGATGAGAAAACAGTTACCAAAATGCAACAGGAAACACAGGGATGACAAATAAACATGAATTTAGGTAGCTTGACGGGACATGACTGATATAGCGCACAGAGGTGCCACCCAGTAATTAGGGCTTCGTGTAGTCATTGCGTGCAGCCTTGTGATGATACAATTGGCGGGAAAAAAAGAACCCACTCAAAACTTTGAAACAAGGTAGGAAGGTGGTATATAGCTATCACAACTTCAGGTGAATAGTTACTTTGAAGACTGCATGAAATGGTAAGCACACAAGAGGGCCCACCGACGATAGTAAAGCTGCCAAATATCACCGGCTTCTGGGCCTCAGTGCAACTGTACTGGTTGCATCGTTGATATTTATGCCAGTGGTTAAAGCTGTCCCCAGGAAATCACATACATTTTTGTATCTTTGTCATTGTGATGCACATTCACACAAATGCAATAACTGAGATTTGCTCTACCACCTAAATGTATATTGTTATTTACTGCTGAGCCTTTAAGTTCTGAGTTTAAAGCAACACAATGGAGGATTGCTCTTTTTACCTCATGGGGTCCCCCTACAGACAAAAAATGGTATTGTCTGTTACAACTGTCGCAAAAATCTTTCTGCGTGTGCATTTGTTGACAAGCCAACGATACCGATGAACTTCCTCAAGCTGGCTGTGTAATGCGCGATCATCATGTCTTCAGAACACGTAAAGTAGCCTTATAGCATTCTATACATACATGATTAGGCTGATTGCTTTATTTATTTATTTATTTATTTATTCATTTTCGAAACTCAGAAATTAGTTGCTCTTGGCATGTCAGGGCTGACCTCCTCCTCACAGCGCGCACACAAACAGACACACAAACTCAACAGAGTGAAGTCAGCTGCGGTGCAGATGAAGGGAATATAACTTCAAGATTACTCTAGTTGACGACAACTACGCTTGTTACTGTGAGTAAGTTTGATAAAACCTCTGCCAGCCAAGCCAATACTTTATCAATACATGTGATCAGCATGTAGAAAGCCCTATTTCAATCCGCTCTGTCTGCAGTCTCTTATTCACCACTATTATGATTTATGATCGCGGTCGACACAAGCACATTGCGCTCGCGAGGCTAACAGCAAAGTGTTAAACACAAACAAAAATGAAAGCTGTCTGTGTGTAGACTAACACTTTATCTGAACATGTACCTGAGGCAGCCGACCTGCAGACAGTAAGTCTCTTAAGTAGAGGGTAACAGCAGTAACAGCGCCAGGTCACCATCGGTCGGGCATCCCTCCTCCTCTTTCAGCTCTCACCAGCGTGTGAAAGCTGGGCCAATATTAATCCTTGTTCTATTCTAATATTAGCTCGTTTTATCGCTCTCCCGTTTTCTTTTCTTTGTCTCCTCGGACAACACCTTCACCTTCTTCCTTTTCTCTGTCGTTTCAGCCATGACAACCACATCTAACTTAGTTCACCTCAGTTCAGCTACGCTACTCTAAAGAGAGGAGGGGAATATGACGTATGTGGTAAAGCAGCCAAATTTTGTAGCCTTTTTTGTGTCCAGGTTCCTACCCGAACCCCAAAACTGCATAGTGCCAATGCAAGCGAAACAGCAACTCTCAAGCAATGACGGAGGTGTCATCCAACCTATCGTGAGTTGATGTATCATCACAAGGATCTTGGATATATATTTTGAGGGCTCAAAAACTCCATTGTGTTGCTTTAATGCTGAGTTAGAGACACACTCACATGCAGACCTCTTCAATTCAACTGTTGGGAAGTAGCTTTTCAGTGATTCACTATTCAGAGGAGGAAAGCCCTGCTGGCCTTGCCCCTCAGCATGTGACATTACCTGAAGCACAGTGAGCACAGGAGTTATTATGAGTTACAATATCTATATAATTCACTTCAACCACTTAACTCTTGCCAAAGAAATAACTTAATAATTCTTCAGTAATAAATTAATTTAAATGCAATGTAAGGGTTTGCTGAGAAAATACATGCAAGTTTCAGGGGATTTTGCAATCCTGTTAAATAAAGCTAACTGGTTGCTGGTGGTAGCTTCATGTCTCTGTCTGTGTATTTTCCAAAGTATTAAAGTATTTTATTAGCTAAAAGTCAAGTCTGAACTCTAAAATGAAATGTTAACCTTGTGGGGACCTGCTTTTGTGTCCCCAAATGCGTAAGTGAGCCCATCTGTACACAGATTTTTGTCCTCACAGTGTGATCAGCACACAATGACACACAAAGCTGAATGATTCCCATACACCATATAATGAAGTGAAAACAGCCTGCAGCCATGACTGCTAATACAAAGATACATAGCATACTGTCAAACATAAAACATCCATCCCTAAAATAAAATGACTCACAGTGCGTAGCCATAAAATTTAATCAGTCAAAAAATGTGCTGAGTTTGACCCGAGCCTGAAGTCTTTATTAGAAAATGAAACCAAATCAGACTGAATTTTCTGGAAGGATTGGGTCTTGTCAGGATCAGTTCGGGTTGCAGAAAAATGACTCCCGTTATACTTGAGCAGCCGCAAATGTAAATGTGTGTAATAGCATGAATGTGAAGCAGGGTGTCACAGGGGGAAAAAAGCAAGCATGTTCAGTCATCCTCCCCTGGGGACATTTATTAAAAGTTAGATCTTTTTGGCAGTATTGTTAATTTTTGAAGAGCTCTGCCGATAAAGCGTCTTTGACTTTCGGGTGTAGAATTACATGCGATAAGGAGAAAGAGAAACAGGCTGACAGAGTAGGAATACAGCATGAGTGAGTGAGAAAACCGAGAGAGAACAGGAGCCTGCAGACAAACCCAGTGGCTGTAATGGTGTCTGCTGGTGGAGTGATAAGTCAGACAGCCCCCAAGTCTGCTGATCCACTGCCAGCCTTGGCCATTTGTCAGCACTGACTCGAAACTCCCGGTGGCCACTGCACTCTGCTATATGCAACTTCTCGCAGCAGGATCATACTTGACAGGTGAAATCATTATGGACAGCTCTGCTACTGTTAATGGCCAGCTGGCCCTGGCATGTGTGGGTGTGTGTACATCTGCAACAGAAGATGTGAAAGACGTGTAAAAATGTGGAAAGATACACACAAGATACAGAATGTAACAAAGATTTTTAGTTCGACTCGGTGAACGGCAAAAAAAGCAAAAGGGGGGTTTGGTGTGTGTGTGTGTGTTTGTGTGAAGGTGAAAAAGGATGAAAGCATTCAACGAACAGGTGTCAGGGTATCTATAATGCAAATTACAATATCCATCACATGCTTCAGTGTCTATTTAAAAAACATAAAAATGACAACGATGATAATAATAAATCTTGTTTTTCTTCCACTGTGTATGTTTGGATGCGTACCTGTGTATGAGTGTATTTATGTGCATTTGTTTGTAGAGGTGGAGGAGCTATAAAAGCAGGAACATACAGCACAGTGGAGATGGAACAACCTGTGAAAATGTTAAAGTAAAGAGACACTTGAAACCTATTTTTAGAAAGTGCTAGGTCTGATTGCAGTGAGGTTGTTAAAAAAAAAATATACATATAAAATTTTTATTCTGCGCACAAGATAGGATAAATTAAAGCCGTGGCAAGGTATGTTAGGGTGAGTCACTCAGCTCCCATTTTATCCTTTGTAATGACCTGGTAATAACCTTAGTTCCTCTTATAATCACACCAATAAAGGAGGCACTCTTAAGAGCAGTTAAAATTCGAGAGATCTTATTCTTATTCCTTTAATTAAGCTGTCTAGTGGTTAATGATGGACTGTCCGGCAGAATGTCGTACCGCAGGAAGTTCACTTTGCGTTCTGTCTGTCAAGACTGGGAGACGGTTTCACAGGCTCCTTCACCTTGAGTGCCTTATTTCTATCTTGGTGCTTGTCAGTCTTAAACACCACTGGGTGGTCATGGATACACACGTCTGAATCCAATCGAAGTTGAGCAGATGCATTAAATGTTCTTTAAGTGTGGTCTTTCAACCTGTCTGTCCCTTGAAAACACTCCAGGCAAGATTTTTAATGAAAAGCAGTCAGTCAATTATCATTCGAAATTACCACTGCATGTTTTGGGTTTTTGATCATGTTAAATTCTGGTGTTGGGAAAGGACATATTTCTATTTCCAACTGAAAAGATAAAACTCAAATAAAATCTCCAAACTCTTATTAGCACGTTATCATTCCATTCAAAGAAAGCTGCACCACTTTTGGCTCTTTGGCTGTAACTAAAACCTTTACACTGACGACCGGGGTTATCTGACCCACATTCAACCCTTCTTTTGTCAATTCAAACCAAACCAGCCAAGACACATTAATCCCTGGGTCACAACCCAGGAGCAATGCATACCAAATACATCAAATGCTGGAAATGGGAGGAGGGTTTACATGTCATATTCAGTGGAAAGTAACAGAAAAAAGTTGTTCTTTTCATAGTGTCTTGTATTTTTTTTTCCCTGTTCTTTCCCCAACAACATACTTTTTCATCTTCAATGTGATGATTTTTCCTCGAGTGAACCTGCCCTTTTAAAAAGTGAAGCATTGTCTTTGATCATGTTTTCATGAAAGTTGTACACTGCCAGAACTTATGTTTTGAACTTGAATTTCCCATTGCACATTATATTAGTACATCAGAATAATAAACACATTTAAGTGGTTTGGCCTGTGATATTATAATTACTCAATTTCAAACATAACATCAAAATAATGTTATGTTTGAAATGAGTTTGGAGGGTTTCATTTTGCAGTAGCTCTGTATGGCATAAACACAAGGAGGATAACAGAGAGAGGGGGTGATAGTGGGCAAAAATGATGCATGCAGAATGATGCATGTTTTTGGGATAAGATGGTGTAAATATAGTACATACAGCATTTATATCTGTAATGTGTGCAAACTTTTTTTTATGAGGGCAATATAGATTTATACTATATATCAATCAATAATACAGTGGCTTCAATCAGAGCAAGTTCAGCTGTACCATACACACACTTCATCTTGATATTGTGTGGCTTGTGTGAATTCCTCTTGGGGCCAAAAAAACACTGCAGTGTCTCTGAAATCACTGTTGCACAGATCATAGTACTGCCAGTCCACTCGCTCATGAAAGTTGGTGTTCTGCTTTTTCAGTGTCTGTAAACATTCATCCTGTGACAACTGCCTCATGACTGTGCGCTCCCATTTGCAAACAATGACATAATTTGTCCTGCCACGGTTGTTAGCGACCCTGGTGGTGTGCCCTTCACATTGAAATTAACCTTGGTCCAACCTTTGTCTGACCCACCTCTTGACCTGGGTTGCAAAACCGAGTCAGTCAGCGCGGATTAACCCTTTCAAACACAGAATCAATGCTGGTTCAACCCTGGTTGAGCCCTCTGTGTGAAAGGGTTTTACATGAGACTCCACATTTTAAGTGAGACTTCTGTGAGACCTGTCCATCCGTCTCTGTCACCAGAACAGGCTGTTTGTCTGTCAGCAGCAGTTCCTGAGATGCTGAAAGCAGAGGGTCCATGTCATTAGTTCAACAGCCCATTGGTTCGACATCCCATTAGTCCGACTGTCCGCGGTGCTGAACGGCTCACGGCGGGCGTATGGTGCGCCACGACCGGCTTGAGGCGGAGCAGGCTCACAGCTTATGTGTTTGTCACTTTCTTTTTCATTTTAACCCACACCATGATCTTTTCCTGACCCTAACCAAGTGGTTTTTGTGCCTAAACCTAACCAGACCTTAACCACAGGGCATCATGATGATTTCAGAACGGACTTCCGAACAATAAGTTTAATATGGTCGGAACAATGGGATGTTGAACCAATGGGCTGTCGAACCAATGGGCAGTTCCCAAAGCAGAGCCGCCAGCTAGACTGTCTTCACCATTTGGACTGATCTGAAATTTTGCGGATAAAGATAGATTTAAACTGGGCTGCGTGAGGATTATACAGAAAGAAAGCAGAATAGTTTTCATTTATGCATTCACTGCAAAACTAGAAAGCTCTTTAGTGACACTTGGAGACGTGATAACTCATCATAGATAATGCTAATAACTTCAGAAAATATAAACAGTTACAATTATGCCTCACTAAGCGTGCCAGTGATAAAACAAATAGACTCGGAGTTTAAAGAAACGTGGGTGCCTCTGGGTTATGTGCCTTACACACGTGTCTCTGAATCAGTGTGGATTGATACTTTTAATAAAATGCAATCCGCATTACACCTTCTCAAATTGTACAAAATCTTGCACCAGAGTGTTTGTGTGTGGGAGTATAAAACATAAAGTGTGAAGCTTAGGATGAGATTTTTTTTGATGCATCACTTACTGTGTTACAGTATTCTCTATAGTACCTTGTCCTGTATACAAATACTGTTTATGTATTGCAATTCACTGCCTATATACAAATGAACATAGTGATTTGTGACAATGGTAATAGCACTGAGATCACAAGGTCAGGTAGACTGCCATAAATGTTTAGATGTTAAGCAGTAAAACTGTATAATATGTTTTAAGGAGGATCTTTGCTCTACAAATGGTCTTCATAATTTCTGTTTTAATATCACATTAGATTCTTTTCGAGTTGTTGGAGATAGCATAATAATCAAAGTAAAAACTTGCTTTTAAGGTAAATGTCAACCACTCCACAACAATAAACATCTCCATAATTAGCTTTGCAGCAAAATTAGCTTGACTGATGTCAGGATATAGGCTTGTACCTGGCAGCAGGAGTGACCCTGTAATTGCACTGACAACAGCTGTGAGCACCGGACAGCCACAGAGCACAAAGCTAATTGGTTTTTGCCTCACCATTATCTTTTAAATACCAATCCAGATTGCACTCCTGTTAAGCTGGCATCCAATACGGCTCTGCTTCAGTGTTGTTAACCTCTGGAGAATAAAGTGTCAAACCCACCAGGCACTGGACAATGTGAAGTCTCCATCTTGAGTAGAGAACTGAAATACTTTACTGTATTGAGGTTCCTAAACAAGTCAATCCACCTCCCCAGGCCGCAGTATCTCATCTACCTTGTGCATGATTACATCCTGAAGTTTAAACAACTTTAAAGAGGGAACAGATGAACTAACATGAATCTGCATGTTGATCTGCAGTTTTTTTTTTTAGCTTGGCGCCACCTAGCGTCAGCTGTGTTGCTCGCACTGTTGCCACGACCAAATTGATCGTGGGGATCAGAGATAATCAATAAAATGTAGGCTGTAAAGCCACCAGTATACCTCTATGTATATGTAGAATGAGAAGGTGTGTGGACACTCTACTAAATAAATGAGTAAAGAGACCGAGCAACAATTATCAGATTTATCTGAAGAAAAAACAAATAGTAATGCAAATAATTATACCAGAATGCACAGTACCAGTACAAACAACTCACAGTAAGTTATACCAATATGTATAGTATCAGTACAAACAACAGTAGACACATAAGGGATAATGTAAAGTGAGCCGGTGACTGTTGAAAAATAACTCCTGACAGGGGAATGGAACCCCGACGTGCAGCGGAGTTATTTTTCAACAGTCACCGGCTCACTGTACTGGCATCAATATTATTAAATTGCTGGCAGAGTGTATTGACAGAGGAGAGGCGTTCATGGGAGCAGAGGAGAGGATTTTACTCCACTTCTCCCGGTCGGAGATGCTGTGTGCCCAGTAGCTGCGAGGGGGCGGGGGGGGGGGGGCGCGGGTATCACTGTCCAAGGGCTGCCGTAGAATGGCAACGAGGATGTCAGCCAACCAACACTCGCTACCCGGTGCACCAGTGTACACAAAAGACTGCTGGACATGTATTTTTCACATCGCGGGGATTTTTCAGACATTTTTACAGGAAACTACAACGCGGAAGTGCGCTTGACTATGGAAGCCCGAATGACTGCAGACATTCCTCGCAGAGTCCGCTCCGCTTATAGTACGCCCGAGTCTGTGAGCACCTTAAGCCTCAAAAAGCTGACTACTAGATCGCAGAAAATGGAATGTGATGCAGAATAAATCAGGGGAACATCACTAACAGTGGTATCTTATGATAAGAGCTGGGCTTCATACCCTCTAAAAAGCCTGCTACAGGTGAAGTGACTAGTGATCTAAAACGACATCACAGTCTCACTTCCAACTTGACAAATGACTGTTGCTTGATCAATGGCTCTACATGTCAAACTATGTCCTTTCCTATTTTCCTATCTGATGAATAACCTTGCTATTATCTGTGAGACTGCACTCTACTTGTATGCTGATGATGTGACTCTGTACACCCATTAAACATCTACTGAAATGGAAACAAGTCTAAATAGGGATCTCCAACAAGTAATATGAAGAACACTTTCAAAAGCTAGAATGTACACTTCCAGGGTTACTAGCTAGCATTCACTCAGCTTAACACCCATATAGTAAGAGTAGACAAAGAACGGTTGTGGACTGAACACTGAGCCAACAACTCTCTTGAGAAAGGTCACAAATTTGGAGCTGTGAAGAGAGTTTTCACTGAATTCAACTCAGCTGATTCTGACTCACTGAATGTTTCACTGAGCAAGATGAGTTCTCCACCTATTTGACAATATCCAAAAGGGAAGAGGAGCCATCCTAAGCCATAGCCACTAACTTGAGGTCTCTATTTTTCCTTTACGAAAGGTGTTGCTGCATTTAACCACCCTACATGGCAGACCTCACACTTTGCCTTCTTATTTCTAGAACACAACGTTTGGACATAAACTTCCTCAAAACTGCAACTCCAAATATGGAATAGCCTCGATACAATTATGGTGGACGGATAATGGACTCTGAAAACTTTAAAGATTAAGTGCACAAACATCGGATGGTCACACCCTCTATCTGACTGTCATTGGCAAACTAGAACTAAAATGTTGCTTCATTTTTACATTTAAAGCTGATACGAAAATTACAGTATAGAAATTTGATGTGTCATCCACCATTGCATGGTGGGTTTCATAACTGCATTTACAGTTCATAATTAACAATAACAAAATAAAAGGAACAGAGTCCATTTTGCCAGCACATAAAATGATGTTTTTGATTCCCCCCTCGCCTATTTAGTCCTAAAAGTGGTCAAAGTGGCTTCTATTTTCCTCTTTCCCTCTGTGTAAAGAGTCTGCATCCTCTCAGCTGCAGCTGGGATATAACATGAATAGAGCCATTTCAGTCTTCCAAAAATAAGCAATGAGACTTTTTTTAAGCCATTTGCTGCCTTTCCTGGACAACATTAAACACAGAGGAAAAAATCCATCACTGCCAACATTAGGCAGGTTGCTTTGTCTGAGTTTCTGTGTTACTGTTTCTGTGCTGCAATATGAATGTTTCTATACCATTGTCCACATTGCATCTCACTCACTGTACTTTTAATCACCTGGCACACTTGGGAAGAACTGTTTCCTCATCAGTGTACTGTGACCTGCATCCTCCTCAAAGCTTAGAAAACATAAGCTTTCTAAATCTGCTGAACTCTATAAGCGAGAGCATTCGCTGAGCACTTCTTATTGAAGTCCTGCTACCTGACCCACTGGCTAAAAAATGGATGGGAAATCAAAGCTTAGTTAGACTAGCTCAATACTCAAACTTTTGTTGAATAATGTGATGTGTGGTCTCTGTAAAGTGGTTCGGCATCGCTCAAAGCCAACTGACTTCTGACGCACTAAAGCATAAAACATTGTCCCTGGGTATAATTTAAATCTCATCAATAACACAAAGGAGTGCAGGCACATTGCCTAAAAGCCAATAACTGGTGCCAGCACGCCACAGCCCTGTGCACTGAATGAATGAATGGTGGTGGATGCTGCAAAGCCCTCACTGCTTTCCACCTGGTTTCTGGGTCAGGTACTGGGAGCAATGAGGTGCAAGGCTAATGGATGGAGTCTTCACAGCAGAATGGAGATGGAGAAGCTTGAGGAGTTTAGTGCAATTCTATTGCCTATTAGGGAGAACAAAGCTGTGGAGATGGAAATTGTTTGCCACCGATATGAAGAGGGATTGAAGGTGTCAGTGTGTTTTACAGTAACGATGAAAGCCATGCTAAAGTGTAAAAGACTGTGGGCTGAAGGAGAAGGGAGGACAATTGGTATAGTGTGGAGGTGTGGCAGCCAGATTAAATGAAATAATCAATCAACCTCGTCTTCCTCTTCTGGTCAATGTGCAGCACTACTCAGTGACTTGGAAAATTCTTTAAAAGGGTTTTATTTTTACACATGGGCACACTCTCTCAATAACACAGCGTGTAATCTAGATTCTTTGTCAAAATATCTTTAAGAACAAAGTGTCAATGACAAAATGCTGGAGTGCATTAGTAGGCTACATGCCTTTCAACGGAGGACTCTTTATCATAACTTTTAAATGTCATTACTTTTTTGTTCTTGAAAAAGTGTGATAGGTGAAGTTAAAATGGATACATCTGTAACAAAATTACTTTATTTAATGCCCAACAATGGGAATTTAGGCATTTCCCAAAGTCAAATCCTCTATAAAGAATCTCTTTCTATCTTCTTGACACAATCAGGGGGCTCTAGATACATTAGGTATCTTTATAGTCCTGTAAAGAGCAGTTTATGAACACATAAAAATCCCCTAATCACCTTTAAAACTAATATTTTATGTGCCACACTGAAATTTCAAGAGTTATTACCTTGCCCTCTATACACAATATATGACTGATGTGTAGGACTCTCACCAAATTGTTAGTTGCTGTTCTGTCATTCTTAGTCATGTGTTAGAATATCAAATAGTAATATAATAAATAATATATCCTACCATTGAAAAAATGACACTATACTTCAGCTCCAAGGTTGGATGGTTATTCAAGTAGGTCAAACATTGAACATTCACATGTCAGCTTTGTTTAGTGCTTTCAGCAGCTACGATAGCCACTTTTAGCCATCATACAGTAACTATAGCAACCATATTGCATTGCTTGTTGTGCACTGCAGGAGCAGATAATTAGGCTTAAAACACCACTTTGGCAGTGAGCTGCCACCTTGTTGCAGCCCCAGAAACTTGACTTCAGATCTAGAATTTCTCTATGACAGTAAATATTTATGAATAAATAAGCAAAATTAAAACAAATAAATAAATAAAAACATCATTGTCACTTATAGCAAGCAGCCAATTGAGAAAGTAAGTATTTTGGGGCCTTAATTATTAGTTTTAGTGGTAGATCTTGACCTTTATATTTCAAGCACTCTTTGTTTCACACACTTATGCTTCCTTTGCAATGGCTTTGACAACTATTCACTGTGAAACTCAGAGTTAAACCTCAGATTTAACCTTGGCCCTGGGTTAAACCTGCCAGAGAAAACACCATATTTAACTCTAGCCTGTCAGTCTCTTGTGGCTGGTTGACTTTTTGATCATTTAGCACGGCACATCTGATAAGTTCAGGGTACTGGATAAGAATTAAATTCGTCCCCAGTGAGATTTTTTTTTTTTTTAAAGAAAAGCACAGGGCAAAAAACACTGGAGTCACACTGAAAAAAATCTCCACGGTGAATGAAGAATCCAAAATTGGAATAAAGTCTAAAGTTAAAAGGGACCCCATCTAATAACAGTAAAAACTACTATATCAACACATCAATGTACAAACTCTCACACAACTTGTGCAGTAAAATCCAAGTCTCATTTAGCCAGTCCTATGCTGAGAGTAAAGCCTAGTTCACATTACACGATTTTCACTGCGATTTTGACGTTGCAGAGGATCTTGAGAGCCACCCTGGGTCGGAGTTGAGTCGTCAGGTCCACTTCTTAGCCACAACTTTGGGCTTGTTTCCAAAGTGGAGTTGCTTATCTGGGCTTGATCTCTAAATGTCACCTTTCTCTATTTATATCCCTTTAATAAGATATTTAAATGCATGATAGTCGCTTCTTTTGGCCATGTTTCCATAGCCCTGGTTGCTTGTTTCTCTCCCAAGATCTGGCAACACTGACAAGCCGGCAAGCAACAACAACAATGGCGGCATCTGGGGCTCTGTCAGCGAGGGCTCGGTGGAGAAATCACAAGAAAACACACAGGTCGTAACGCAGTTGGCGAGACTCCCGCTGACAGAAACACGTCACCAGGTATGAACACTCAAAAGATTACGATAGTCTCCGCGACGCAAAATCAGGGTGAAAATCTGGGCAGACGCATGTGTTTGAACTCTGTTTATGCATTTCATTGTATCGTGCGTTCCCCGTCGCTCAGAATGTACAAGCATTTTGAGGGACAGGTGTGGGTGACTGACAGCAGAACTCCTGGCCAATAAATGAGTTAGAAAGTATTAAAAAGTAAGGAATGCACAAGCAGAGCCTTGCCCTGGTGCATTACTCGTGCATTAGACTGTTTATGCAGAGGTGTTTTCAATAGTAAGGTTTAAAAATGTAGTACGACTGCATAAATGAAACCTGGGTTATACTATATAAGAGTTTGCAAACAGATGTTTTGATATAGTTTATCTGTTGTTAATTGCATCCCCCCTTTACTTCAATTAATCAAGGACTGTCTTCACTTTTTGGATTCTTCGTTCACTGATGAGGCAAGCAAGTTGTTTTTTTTCCCCCTACAAATTCACCTAACATGAGGTGAGTAGCCAAATTGACATACAAACTCATTTTTCAGGTGAATCATTCCTTTTAGGTGGTTTCTAGTGAAAGGACAGAGTGTGAGATGGACTGTTTGCAGGGTGACACCCTTACAGACCAGAAGGATCAATCTTCATGATGGTTGATTTGATTGAAACAGTGTAATGTTGCGATTATTTGCCCTGTCTGGTATTAAATTGCCAAATAAGAAGTGGCCAGCTAACCATAGTCTTGAGTAAGGTGAACTATCATCCTGTAAAAGGCCCCTGGAGAACAAATAGCCATCGTTGGCTCCCTGTGGCTCAGTCGTTATCACCCCTGCTGTGCTGCCACTGCCCGACTTGAACAGCAACAGCCTCAGTGTTTCTTTTCTACATTTCTTGAGTGTTGGACTGAGGCTTATACAAGGTTACTGACTCATCTTTCAACACCAGATTTTATAAGGTGATCTGGCATTATCCACCTCCATCAACCATTTACAGCAAACATAACCAGGTCCTACACCTATATCCTGCCCTGTGCAGATCGAATCTATCATTTATACACAGGAAGAAATACATTGGCTGAACAGTGAATTTGCGTAAATCAAAACTACACTTAATGTGATGCTTTGTACCTCCTGAGCCTCAATTTATTTTTATTCAACAAAAATAATCTCTTGATTCCTATTAGATGAATAGTTTTGTCCTTGGTGTGTCTGTGTTAATTATTCAAAATAAAAACTCTACAGGAAATTATTGATAATAGAATTATTCTTAAACTTAATCAACAATTCAGGTTAATAGTTAATCGTTTCAAGGGTGTTTTTTTCTTTATTACAAATTTATGAATCTATGATCATTCTTGAAATCTCACCTCTCTCTTTCTCTCTTACACACACTCCCACTTCCTCTGAGAACATTTCTTCAGAGAACAGTTTAAATGTATGCAGTGTTAAAGTGCTGTTAAAAGCACATTTACATACCCCACAGCAAAGCAACCCACTGCATGAATATCGGTCAGTTATTTTATCAAGGTTTTCTCTGATCATCTAGCAGCCAACTCAACAACTCAATGCTTTGGTTAAAGAAAATGCAGGAAAACAGCTTATCTGACCTTCAGCGGTGGGAACAAAAAAAAAAAAAAAAACTATTGTTTTTGAACTATTGTTTTTCAAAACCAAAAAGTGTCTGTGCAAAGGATGAAGGGGAGGAAATTGATTGAACCAACAAAGGTTGGTTAAGGAGAAAATTTAATGACTGTGCAGTATTGTACTACATTGATACATGAATTTGCGCAGTGGTTATGGCAGTGATGTGATGCCATACATAATTTAGCATTGGATTTCACTGTTTGATAGATCTGCTGAAACACTATATAAATGTATTACACAAGATCAGGCTGTATAGCGCTTTAATTATATTACCCACAGTTGCTGTGTTAACAGTCTCTCACTCCCTTTGTGACAAAGAGCAACAATGGGAAGGTTTGTCTTGTCTCATTACTGAACGGTAGACTATTTCCGAGCAATCTCAGTGTTTATATTCGTTCATTTACTGTGACAGAGCGGCGATCACAGTGGGCAGAAAGGAAATGGCTTTGTTAGATGTTCAGCATCTTACTAAAAAGATGAAGATTACAAAGCCTCTCTTCAGCAATGTTGATGTTGTTTTCACTGTCGACAATTTCCATCAGGCACTTGTAGGAGCCGAGTGTATCTTTGAGGAGGTGAGCAGCTACAGCAAAGCCCACTATAGCTGTAACTTCTTGCCAACTATTTATGAATTCACATTCCACCGGTATGTTTCCTTAAGCATCTTGCCCACAGATGTTTACTTTTATGTATGCAGTTTGTGAGATGAGATGGTTTTGTGTATTTTCCTACTTACAGTGTGAAAAATGCAAAACTGTCCTACCCCCCTATAAATGACCCTATAGGTCATTTATACAAGCAGCTTATTATAACCAATATTTAAAGGGACATTGTGCAACACTTTCAGTTGTTCACTGGCAAAAATTGATGTCTGCATTCATAAATATGTCATTGGTGTACTATTACCTCCACCAATAATCTGACTTATTCTCGTAAAAGGAAAATTTCAGATTTGTTTGTACATTGTGCGGGCTGGTCGTCTGGGGGGTTCCATAACGTTTCGCCATCTTGAAAATACATCTGCCAGCAAGGGACATAAAGCCCCGCATTCGGGATATTTGTTGAAAGCCAGGCCAGTGCTGCGTGACTGAGAAGCCGAAGGATAGGAGCAAGAGGCGCTTGGCTACTACCCCGGCACTACTGCAGCATAACAAAGTCCCACTCTTTGAGCATAATGCAAGATCATGCGTATGCAGCATCACAGGAGACGAAATCCTTCAGGCCAAGAAAGCGCAAAAGGGAATCAAAAAGGCAACGTGACCGGCGAATTCAAAAAATGAGGATCAGTATCGGGGTAGCCTTTCCCAGGTGGAAAGGGCTGTTGAAGGAGAATGGTAATGCAATCACAGCTAACAGCGCCGCTAGCAGCTAATAGCTGTCAGCCGCTGTTAGCTGCTGTCTGCGGCGCAGTGATGTGAGGAGAGGGATGAGGTGTGTGAGGTTGAGCCACTTGTCAGTTGTCAAAAGACAAGAGCAATACGTGTTTACGTCTGTTTGAATGCAATATATGATTTCAACATTAGATAGGAGAAATTCCTACACACTGTGGTTTTAAGTTTTATGTCAGGTGGCAACATCTAGTAGTTATGACAGGAGCAAAGGAGGAAGTCTGGTGATGTAGTACAAAGTGTGACAGTCTGCACAAGCTGAAAGTCAAGGTGGATGGATGGGTTAAACAAACACAGGTCTTTGACACTTAACACCACTAATTGTATCCCATCTGAAACCAAAAGTCAACATCAAGTTATTTTAAGTTACATACATAAATTACAATTTTCTTTACTTACATCTCATACGTAACATAACTTAAGGACATTAAATACATAACAAATGTTTTTGTTTTAACCGAAATGATGATCTTTTCCTAAAGCTAACTAAGAAGTGTTGCTGCCTGAACCTAAAACAATTAAGTCATTTAGGTATGTTGACATGTTGATTGCCACCGGTGGAGGCCTGAATTTAGAAAATGCTCTGGACCATAGTAGAGGGTAACAAATGTGTGGTTGAATGGATTGGAGGACTTGTTAGAAATACCAAATCTCATGTATCTCCACTGAACAAATGCCACAACAAAACAAAAAAACCTTAGTTCATCAAAACACCACTGATAATTGACAACCTAGAAATGTTAATAAAATTATAAACTGCCCTGACAGCTGACATGTTCCTGAATAGCCTAAGTGATTTCTGGTAAGTCACTTGTGCAGAGGACACTCTAGAGACATGTTTTCTAGACTTAATCCACTCTTAAAGGAAGTAAATTGAGTTTGTTTTTTTTCTATTCCTGACTATCTAATACATTAGCTCAAAACTTCAGATCAGTCAACTCTCTTGCCTCTCAGAAGATGACAAGATTCATCTGTCGTGCTTGACTGGGCCTCTGGATTAAATTGCAGGGCAACTCAGCAGGGAATAAGCTTTCTAAATACCTGGCAGGGGCCAACTCCTGAAATTATGAAGGATGAGTATATCGCCCCAATCTCCCTGGCTGCTTGTGATGGCAAAAGCATCACAGAGGCCTGTTGTGCTCTTAATGGCTGGGCAAGACACATCTGACCATATCCAAGTCAAACTCTATTGTGTGTGTTGTGTCATGAAAAGAAAGCTTCTATAAAGAGTTATGGGCAGTATACCCATCCACACTGTAAATTCTGTTGGTGATGAAGAGGATGCTCTTCTTATTACTCTGTTTTATAGTTCTCATAAGATTGAGACCCATATATTTTTAACAACAGTGTGTGCAGAGACGATGTGCATGTGAGCTTGTGTGTGTTTTATGTCAGTCTATAACACATGATGTTAAGTTTAAGAATAATCTTTGTAGTTAAAGTTTGTTGTTTAAAAAGCTCTAGGGACCCAATTTTCATGCTCACCATGGTAAGGCAAAACTTATCTTACTCATGCACTTGATTATAAGAACATAAATTAAATTTGCACTCTTTCCCTGAAGCGTTAATTCCCATTTGACCTGTCCTCCAAGGCTGTGTTGATGAATTTTGACTGATATTATTTCCTTGAGTCGAAGGTTTTGCCATATGTTCCAGATACTGAGGTGTTTTTGTAGGTTTTTAAATTGAACAGATACTTTCTCCTCCCGCTTTCTTGTCTCACTAATTTGTTTGTGAGTGATAAACAAACCAACAGATGTTTTTGAAATTTGGTCTGAAACAGACTTTGTCCGCCTTGCGAGCAGAGGAGTAAAGGATGTTTATGTTTGAGTGGTTAGTGGCACAGATAAATCTGTGATAATATCACATGTTAAATTAAGCCTTTTTTATAAAGTGCAAAGATGTGGCAGTTTCAGTTGTTTTTTTATAGCTTAATTCATCACACAATGTGTTTGGTGTTAGGAGGCAGTTCTCACTTAAAGAGAAACTTCGGTATTTTTCATCTGGGGTCCTATTTTCCCAGGTTTTTAATTCTAAGTGAATAATGGGAACGACATTTTTTTTTTTTTTTTTTTTTAAATTGGTCCATAATTGAGTAACAGGGCTGTGGCCGGCAGTGGTGAAATAGGCTGCAATGTCATCACTCAGGGCAATTATGCATTGTCAATTTATGTCCACAAAGTGCTTGTTTTTGCCACTGACAGGCTCAGATTGTTATTTTAAGTGTGTGATAACATTATGGACAGGGCGCCCACAGAGGTAGACATTTTTGTGAAAGAGAAGATCCTTTTGTTCAACCAGAAACAGCCCTTAAATCGCCAATGCCAAAATAAACCAAGACTCCATTTAGGCAGTAATTTTAAGCCCCATTCCACCAAACACTTTTGGTATGGTACCTTTGGAACCAAAAGTAACCCTTCAGTCATGGTACCTAGACTCGAGGTCTGTTAAGCATTTCCACCTAGAACAGTACCCTTAAATGTGGGTGGGGCTGCTGTCACTCACTGCTCTGTCCATCACTCACTGTATTTCCTCAAAAATGCATACTGGTGCAAGCTGAACTAAATTAGGAGGAAATGGGTCTTTAGTGTGTATACAGCCAAGATATTTCCATGTCTACTTGGATGAATTAAGTGTTTATTTCATCTAAACCATAGCTGTCAATTGTTGGAACAGTGGAAAGACAAACCAAGCCATTTTGTGTGTTTTATTTTGTTTCTGTCAACTTTGAATGAAGTGTGATTTATCTTACTATATAATGACGAAAACTTTGTGTGGGTGTGTCTGTTCCACGTTTTTCTCCTCACTGACTTGGTCAATCCATGTGAAATTTGGCACAGTGGTAACTTACAATAAACTTACTAAAACTGAGCTTCTATAAGGCAATGAATATTGCGGAGGGCGTGGCTCATCACATAAAGGTGTATAACATCTCAAGGGTTTCACCGATCACCACGCAACTTTGTAGGCATATGACCACACATAATCTGAGGGGACCCCTCCATTATTGACCCCATCAAACAAAATGGGGGCGCTAGAGAGCTAATTTCTTATCTAGGCCTAACCGCCATATTGATTTTTACTAAACTTGGTAGATATGTAGAACAGGACGCCTCAAGGTGACTGGAGAAATGTAACTCTAATTGGCAACTGGGTGGCGCTATAACAACAGAAAAATGCTTAAAAATGGCTAAAATGTGACCGATCGCTGTGGCTCCCCCTGTGGCCAAATGTTTTAGGGGTTTTTTTTCTAATTTTTGGTATGACTAAGTCATGGTATGGTATGCTGCTGCAACAAGGGCTAGCCGCACCTTTCCCATGTGAACTACCAGTGCGCCCCACTTTTAAGTCAATACAACATATAAACACTTTAACTATCTGCCTTTCAATGTGCTACCTCACTACTAATGTACAGTTTTAGCCCACTAACTATCCCACTATTGGCAATGGTACTACTGTACTTTCAATAAAGCCATCGTACTATCAAATTCACAAAAACTCTGTCTGAATACATTGCTCTTCTTAATGGGTTCAGTTCACTATTTAATCTGCAATTTCCTATGACCTGTATCCCAAACACACACCATGTGAAACTGTACGTGGGCAACTGTGCACTCAATGGGTATGGACTAGTGATTATAATATTACTGTGTACTTACCTGAAGTCTGGTGTGATTGGCGATAGCAAATTTGAGGCTGTTTCTGGTTAAACAAAAAGGATCTTACTTCTAACAACAAGGTCGTCCTCTGTAGGGATCCTTTCCATAATGTTGTCAGAGTGTTATAATAACAATCTGAGCCTGTCAGCGAGGCAAAAACAAGCACTAGTGGACATAAATTGACAGTGCATAATTTCCCCGAGTGATGACATTGCAGTCTGCACTTTTACTCAATACTGGACTAGTTTCAAAAATTGTTGCTCCCATTATTCACTTAGACACAAGAACATGGGAAAATAGGGTCCAGGTTGAAAATTACGGAAGTTACCTTTTAAACAAATACAGAATGCTGCAGTTGTCATTTCCAATCTTACCCCACGTCTCTCTCAAGTCTCACATTTCCACCAACCACTTGTAAACACAATTATTTCTGCTGCTAAGAAAAACAATAGCCCCTCTGCAATTACTGCAGCTGTTTTTCGAGGCAGTGTAGGCGTGAGCGCAGGGTTGGAATTTCAAGCCAACGGGGTCTCGCAGACATCCACCACAATACTTGGCACTTTGATGCATCTGCTCTCTCTGCACTGACATCTTTGGGACTTCTGGCTAACAAGGACCATTTCGGGGGAAGGCAGAATGTTAAGGAAAGATAACAGAAAGGCTTATAGTATTTAACACAGTATTCACAGGGTGATTGCACATCAAATGGTGATAGCCTTGGGTATTATTGGATAATGTGTGCGTTTGTGTGTGAACCGCAGATTATTACGTAAGTATGGTCATGCTTTGTAGAGGGATACTCTCTGAGTGAATACATGTAGACACATTTTGTTTGACACTGAGTGATGCGGCTTTAAAAAAGCTCAGACAGCCTGCTCATAATGCGTCCATAAAACTGCCTCACATTCTCAGGCCATCAATGCCACATGCCACTGGTGATGGATGCTCTTTCAAGGCCCACTATTAGTCCTGGTATGTCCATAAATCTGAATTACCAGCACCGGCTCAAATCAATGAATGCTTTCACCTTATCTTAGTTATGTCGTTCCAGATTTCAGCTCAATGAGCTGCATCATTTAATATGCAACATCCCGTAGTACAAATAAATAGCTGGTTTTTGCCCAGGATATTTTGAGGCAACATATTAATTGAATTACACCCCGATTATGCATGCTTGCCCCGCAGGTCCAGTAAACATATCTTGAAGAAAAAGTGGTGTTTTCTTTTTCTGTCTACCCAGCAGGACTCCATTTATCTGCCCTGTGCAGATCATAACAGCTTAACCTTTCATGTCTTTTGGGCAAATATCTAAGGATGCACTCACCAGTTGCAAATTGCATTCACACCACAAAGCCCTCCCTTATTTCTTATTCTGGATGCTTGTGTTGGATCAGAAATGGCCTGAAGCAAAGAGAAGAATGAAGGCACCTCTGTATGAGACAAGAGTATAATTATACAGTCAGGCTTCCATTACCTGTGTTTGAATTTCATGCTCTTTAAACTCTTTATGAGGAAGCAAAAGCGGCTTTGAGTCTTGTGCCGAGCCATTTATTATTCTGGGATGAATATTGCCATCTTTGCAGCTGGTTAAATTGTTATGCTGAGTGTACAGATTGTAGGAGAGGTAACTCATATCCATCCCGCTGAGTTCTAACATTATGAACTGCAACTTTGCAACATAATCAATCACTGGCCTTGTTGCTTTTACTTGCTAGTTCTACATTAGACCACCATAGTCTCTTTTCAGCAACACAGACGCAGTTATATCATTAACTGGAACACTATAAAGATAAATATCACTTTGATAACTTATCACCAATTTGGTTTCTGTGCTTTCTAATGGGTTTTAGTTGCATGGCTGGATTAATCTCTCGGGGGGGTCCCCTGTAAAAAGGTAGTTCAAGTTTATTACAACTTCCCCAGGCTGAACATCAATGTCGATATGATGTAAAAGCAAACAAACAAAAAAAGAAAATTTGGGTTGGATTGAAAATTGAGCTGACAATATTTTGAATGTTTAACAACTTTAGAATTTCGCATTGTGTAGCCTTTCGGTCACCTGATGCCTTTGTCTTGGTTGCTGGTCCTGCAGCAGCAAAACCAGCAACCAAGACAAAGAGCAGTCCCTATGTGTGTATCCCACTTGCTAGCTAATTGCCACAGCTCTGCCCTGCACTCATACAGCGGTCAGCTTCCCCTCGCCGTTAACACTGTTAGCTTTGTCAGCACCATTAGCTGCTCAGCCATGTGCAAACAACCTCTGAATCATAGACGCTCTGTTAATATCGTATAGAGCTCCTTTAAAATTAGAGCATGAAATAATCAAAAACAAGAACAACCATCCATGATATAACAGAAGCATTGAAACAGACAAATGAAATCAACAAAACATAATGCAAAACAATTATAGCATTAATTAAAGTACAAGAAATGACTAGCTGGTGTCGTGATTAAAGCTCTGGCATTTTATTGGTACTAATACCATGACATTTAGGAAAGTAAATGCTGAGTTCTGGGAACACTGTGACTTTACTAAAACAAATACAGAGGCGGTCAAATAATCAGACAGATGATGAACACACCGCTAGTTTAGGTCAGTTATCTAAATCTCTGTCGAGGCATTTAGATAAAAAGTGAATGCAAGTAAACCAGAAGTACTGGTAATAATTTGCTGCACTCTGTGTGCATATAAATATGGCAAGTTGGACCGGGAAACCAGTCTGTAAACTGTAAACATTGTATAGTTCAGTTGTCTGCCTGATCTTCTGATCACATGTTCGTTACTCCGCCTTTTAAGAGATGTTGCTGGAACGTATCAGCATTTCTGGGAAATCCAATATCTATCTGAAAGCTGGATGAGAAGATGAATGTCTTCTGTAAGGCATGAAGCTAAAGGATGGAGAAGATTAGCCTGGTTAAGCACTTGAAACAGAGGAGTAAAGCAGTGACTCAAGTCTTGGTCACCTTGAGGTTGCCGAGCAACAGGTAAAGGCTCCAGGAAGTCACAGCACTTAATTTGTAGTTCTACATAACCACAAACTGTCATTTTCATAGTTTTGTTTGATACAGCATGGAAATCTGTGACTTTTAGGTGTTGGTAGACATATTTTTGACTGTTGGACATTGTCAGTATTCCTGTTTTCCCGTTTCAAGTTGTTATGCTAAGCTATACTAATTGTCTCCCTGTCTAGCTTTATATTTAGCAGAGAGATATGCGATTAATATCAATCTTCCACTCTAACTCTCCACAAGGAAGCGAATAAGAGTCTTTCACAAAAGTATACCTTCATCCCCACATCCCTCCTCCCCTCTGTATTCTGATGCATCATAAATTCCCAAACAAAGTTACACGTAGTCAGATTAATACCAGTTGACACAGACCAAACCTCCCTTTAGGGCCTCTGGGCCCCCAGGGCAGTTGCCTGCCTCTCCTGGTTGGTAATTCAGCCTTGGTGAGCTGCACACAGAAAACACAATTTCTCAGAAGTGAGGCGAAGCAAAATCTCAATTCCGATGGAATATCAGACGAGTGGTTTAAGATACAACACACTGAGATATCCTGTATTTCAAAGGTGGTACTTGGCAGCACAGTGGGATTCAAAAGGCCGTGTCCTTGCTGAACAATGGGAATGGAATATTGAGTTTGGCCCCATTACAAATTCAACTTTTTTTTTTTTCTTTTTTTTTTACTGCTATAGATAATGCTCATTGATCTGTGAAATTATGAGCTACCATTAGAAAGGCCTGGCACATAATTCAGACTGTCTGAACTCTCAATCACTCAGCTGAAAACCTAAAGCCCAAACGGTAATTTACATCACAATGTACCGCATTGATTTAGATGGAGAGGTGTGTTAAGAGATTCTTAACAACCGCGGATGCCCTCAGGTCTATAATAGGTATTATGATTAAAAATGCCAAGGAAATTTGATCTCACTAACCTGAAAATCATGGCATTGATGCCAATCAATGCATTCATCTTTTCAAATTAAATATTAAATGTTTATTGTCTGACGCAACTGATCAAAGCAATACTTCTGCCATTTATAATGCAAGGCAGATAGGAGTGCTGGGAATATGAGCTGCTTAGAGTGCCAGTGGAATTAAATGGAAGATATTCATCACCCGTCGACTTTGAAAACAGATTGTATCATAGTACCTGAATACTTGTCTCTGCTACAAAATACTTAAGAGAAGGATGATAGAAACTGCCTCTTAGATCTACAGAAAAGCGTGAGGAATGATGAGTCTGAAAGTTTGTTGATGAAGAACTGTACGTTCGAAAATTTACATTTGAGGTACATATACGGAAAGGCACGGAATAATTAAATGGGGTAAAAAGTCGAGGGAGATTGGCAGTCGTCCTCTCCCAGCCAGAGCTGCACTGCGTCAGGTGCCAAACAGATTCCTGAAGTCTCCTTGAACCTCGGCCGACTCACTTAAATCCTGATAAGTGCTGGGATTGATCCGGAGTTCATTTCCTCGTAGTAGCCACCCTTCCAGCGATCCCTATAATTGCTGCAGGGGTACAATATTATATTTGGACAACGTCCAGTCAGGGCACTTGAGATATCTACCACGCCTTGCATTTTTAATGTGACCCCTGTAAGAATTTGTTGAGCCCTCGCATTAAGCCTGTTCGCTTTTATCGACGCACAAATTGAAAACATTGATTAGAGATAGAGGTCAAAGGGGATGACAAATAGCTTTTACCTAAACACCTCTCCACTTTATACTAATAATGTTTTTTATCCTCATCATTAACAAGCACGAGATGGAAATCAATACACTCTCCATTTACATGTTCAGTCCTTTGTTGATGCACACAACTGAATAAACTGGCCATTTTATGAGATCATTTTACAAGAATCTAGCGCTGGGTTTTCAGGAGCCTACATGCTCTTGTATTGGCAACACAGATATTCCTGCTCATAATGAAATCATCTCAAAGAAACATTGCCAGTCGGTTGTAGTGTAATAAAATGTTGGAAGGATACCTAGTGTTACAATATTTGGGTCACAATAAGGACTTATTGCTCAGTTTGTGGACCCTGTGCAGACGGCCCTTTGACGAATGAAAGTCAGCTGAATTGTGGCAGACCGCCAGAATGAATAGGAGTGCAAATATCATTAGAGTTAGTAGAAGCATAGCATGCCTGGTCCAATAAATACATAAAACCGAGAAGTGAAATGTTTGGGGTAGCTTTTACTCAAGACTCATACTTCAAAGAAAGAAAGAAAGAAAGAAAGAAAGAAAGACCGACCAAAATAAAAGTAGGATATTTAGATTTAAATCAGAGTCCACAGCCATGCTTGTGGCCCTGTGATGATGTTCAGCAGGTCCAATCTTTACTTTACTCACCACCTTAGTTTAGCATGTTAGCATGCAAACATTTGGATTTAGCACTCAACACAAAGTGTGATGATCTATTTATGCCATTGGATAGTTAATTATAAATATCGTAGTGGACAATGTATGGTGCTAGATGAAAAGTGAACGGATTGCCAATTGTTACAATTCATCCCAAAGGGGGAAAGGAATCTCCATACCTGATTTTGATAGCAATAAAAAACTGTTGGGACATTTCACCTAAAACCACAATATATATTGTCTGGGGACCATAAATGTCTTCACCTAGTCTTGCATAGCCAGGCCTATGTCTACAGCACTGTGTCATCGCTAGACAAAGGTTTAGAACACACATTTTCATTCTGCTATATGGGCAAAAATGCTCTGGCTTGTCTGTATTTCTTTAAACCAATCACACTTGTCTTGTTTGGTGCTAAACCCAGGATGCAGTGACAGTCGCCTTACAAAATAGCGTCAGGGTGAACTTGTTTTGGTAGGACATTTGCATGTGGAGAAGCGAGCACTGTCATCAGAATGGCTCAGCAAAAGAAAATGCCACAAAACAAAACAATAACAACAACAACAAAAAATAAACTGTTACACACATATATGTTGACTGTGTGATTCAGTCTTTACAGCACCCACCAGCTCACGTGGTAGAGCAGGTGCACCGTGTACAAAAGGCTACATCCTTGCTGCAGTGGCCACAGGTTTAATTCCAACCCACAGCCTTTGCCTCATGGCATCCCCCCCATCTCTCTCCCTTTCATGCTATTTCTGTCCCATCAAATAAAGGGAAAAAGCCCCCAAAAATATCTTACCAAGAAAAGAAAAAAAAAGAGAACACAAACGTAACTTGATAATCAGTGCCCTATAAGTGACACCTGACTTTAGCTCTGGATGAGCTCACTGGACCCATTAAAACCACAGACGATTTGCTGGCTGTATGTGGGTCCTGCAGAACATTATTACAATGACATCTCAGAAGCTAGTGTGAAGTGGAACGGATTGGTACACTGGTGAAGTCAATGTCACTGGTGCATGCTGCTGCAAAAGTTAAAAGATGTGGCAAATCAACTCAGACTGGCCGTGTCTAAAAACGGATCAACATCAGGGGCATGAGAGTTCTGTGAGCGAGAGTCTGGGCTCACCGAGCTGCCTTCACAGGCTGCTAATTTGGAGCATGTCTTTACAACAATTCACTGAACAAAGCAGGCTTGCTTTATTGCATGATCCAAATACTCATCACACTTGCTATTATCAGTATGCAGGTTGTTAGATCAGAGGTGATGTTGCAAAGGGGATTTTGAAAATGGTAATACAAAGATAGCAGAAGAGGACGAGAATGCCTGCCTTAATAGTCAGCCAACAGCATTTGTATAGCCACAATCTACATCTGGTGAGTCAGACTTGTCTTTAGGATCTTTACCAAATCCATCCGTTCATCCATCTGTCTCAATTTATCTAGTAGATGAGGAGACATCTCACAGGATAAGTGAAAACTGGGACCTGCTGGTGGCGCTAGAGGAGCCGGGGATCAAGAGGGGGACATGAATGTGTGTACACAGTTTCATGGCAGTCCAACAAATAGTTGTTCAGAGATTTCAGTCTGGACCAACGTGATGGACTGACTGCTGCCATTGCCGCTAGCATGTCTAAGAGGCAGAAAGGATAAGGCAGTAATTAAATGAATTAATTATACAGGCAAGTCAAGGCAAATCAATATTCTTCCTGAACTAACCAACCACAACAAATTATTAAAAAGATTACTATTACAGTAAGGGGTGATCACTGAAGTCTGGGAGGACAGGTGTCAGCACTATACATTACACAGGTTTATTTCATCCTGTTCAATCACTGAACACAGTACATGCTTTGGATTAGAAAGCAGGTGCTGTCTCATGTAACTCTGAGGAAGATGCCAACAATAAATACACTTCTGCATGAGTTTGAGTCTGAGAATGTCAATATTCACACTTTTTCTTTTTCTCTTCATATTGTGTAGACTGCCTGGCTTTAGAGACATTTGCTTATTTAAGCTTTAGAAAAAAAAAATTGACACAGAGATAAACCTAAATTGGTTTTGTTTTCTCAGATCTGCAAGGAATTCCAAATATCTCCACGGCTTGCTTCTCAATAATACGCTGCAATTGATTTCTACTCCATCTTGTTAGATTAGGTAGATAATTGAATTGGTTTAAAACAGACATACCTCAATATCTCTGTCATTGACTTGTGAAATTAATTACATTAGCAGTGAGCAGACGGACTTGGACGTAGTAGCCGATATCTGTGTCTCTGTGTCCCTTATCATAGATGTAAACATCCTCAACATGTGTTTACCACCATCATATTTAGGATATTACATGTACAATCTATCGTTGCTCTCATGGTGAAATGGTTCATATTTACTGTTAGACCTATAAATCCCTGTCTCAAAGACAGTTTGTGAGGTTTTTATGTCAAAAGTGCCAGGCACACTTTTTAAAACACAACAAACATACTGGTAGAGATATCCCAATACTACTAAAAAGTTTTGAACAACATTTACTGAAGGTTTGATCCTGATCAAAACCAAAACTGGATTACATGATATAATCCAATTTAGAATCCTAGTGTCTTTTGTTAGGTTGAGCTGTAGGCTCTTGGTAGGCACACATTACTTCCTTCTCATCTGGCTGGCTGGTAGTGGGCGGGGGGAGCGTATCTATGTTCCCAGGGTTCTCTGTTTCCCGGGTTCTATGTTCCCCACTTAACCCTGCAAAAAAGGTTCTATGTTCCCCGCTGACACAAAAAAGGTTCTATGTTTCCCGGGTTCTATGTTGCCTGCTCAACCAAGCGGGAAACATAGAACCCTTTTTGTGTAAGCGGGGAACATTGAACCTTTTTTGCAGGGTTAAGTGGGGAACATAAAACCCGGGAAACATAGAACCCTGGGAACATAGGGATGACCCCACTACGGGGAGGCCTGGGGACAGCACCTGGGTTTTTCGCTCTGTGAACCTGACCGCTGACTATCTCCAGTTTTGTGTTTTGTTATTTGTTTTGACCAACACTTTTATAAAGATTTGAACAATATCTGTCTGCCACGACATGGCCTGGGCTGGCCGCTCGTGGGGAGCCTCGTCCAAGCTCACTGCTGTTGCTGTTTAAAGGTAAGCCCCACGCACAACCCCACCGCCAGCCAGCCATGTTTCCTCTCTGCACACTCTATGTTAGAGAATGAAGTTGCCTAGACACGACCTGAGTCAAACTATCAGTCATTCTCTTAACACTTCTGAGCGAGCCAATTTTAAGATTTGATCCAAGCTGATGGCCGAAATCAGATCAGATTAATTCCAAACAACTAAGCCCTTGAGTTTTGACTTGTAGATGATACGCACCTAGGACTTCTGACTTTTATGTTGCAGAGCAGAGTTTATGTCTCCTCGGACCAACAAATAATGGCACCATTTTCACTGGTGATTCCAAGTGTCTCATATCAGGGTAAGAATCAAATGCAATTTAATAGAGCACCTACTTTCATTTAAACCTATGCCATCAAATAAACTCACAAATGTGTTTCCATTAGCTGTATCAAAAACTTGTGTGCATCCCTGTTTCTTTTCCCTACATGCAAATAAGGGTCAGCTCGACCATTCTCATAGTGCACATGGATGGAAGCTAATGGTCCTGACGCTGTTTGTCAACTGAAAAGAAACAACGTGTGCTCTAGTAGTTTAATTACAACAATAACAGTACAGCTAGGTAAGTTAGCCAAACAACAATAATGATATTGCTAGGTTAGCTGAGCAAACAACAGTCCATAAACCAACACAAACGTGGGTGAATCGCATATACAGTCGGTTACAGAAAAATTGTAATTCAAAAACATCATCATATCCTCTAACATAATCTGAGGTTTTGAGTTATCCAATTCCAGAACAAACAACTTTCTGACAGTCCATCCCAGTGGTTAAGGAACAGTTAAAGGAATACTTTGCAGGATTGTCCTAAAAACAAAAGTGTATAGACTCATACAGAGGTAATCCCTCGATCATCATTAATGGCTTAATGGACCTACTGGTGTGGTTGTGTATTTTTCTGTAGAGACTCTGCCCTGGTAAATGGACCTGCACTTGTATAGAACCTTTGTAGTCTTCCGACCACTCAAGGAGCTTTTTACACCACGGGTCACATTCACCCGTTCACACACACATTCATAAACTGCTACTGGCTACCGAACTAGGTGCCACCTGCTACTCAGTTTTTAACACCCTCACACACCAATGGAACAGCCATCAGGAGCAATTTGGGGTTCAGTATCTTGCCCAAGGATATTTTGACATGGAGACTGGAGGAGATGGAGATTGGACCACTGATCCTCCGATTACTGGACGACCCGCTCTACCTTCTAAGCCACTGCCTGCCCTATGCCTTTAGTTTCTTTTGTTGTTCTTCTTATTTTGTGTACTTGATGTTTATGGGCGTGTATCCCCACAGTGTCTGGTGAGGTCAGGGCTTTATAAAAAGGTAGCTACCAGGTGCCAGATCATAAGCAACAGGCATCCAAGAGACAGTGCCAAAAAGCTTCCACGTGTTTACAAACAGTAACTGACAATCCTACGTAGTATACCTTTAAGACTGGCCAACTTTGGGAAAGACCATGGTTGTATTTAAAAGAGGTGTGGTTTTGTGGGGTCATACAAACATTACCCAACTTCTGCCTTTGCTGTTGAGAGAGGACAATCAGTATTTGCACGACTGCAAAAGTTGCTTATCAGGAAAATGTAAGCATAAGTCATTAGAAAAGTTAAAAGTTTAAAAAGTTTTAACACATGACTAGTCTGGATAGGGCTGATGAGAAATGGTCTAGTATGATTAATCCTTAAAGCTTCATTTATATTCCTGTAATCTATGATATTTGACGTTACCCAGATAATACCAGCTCTTTCTGAGCTGCACATTGTTTTCATAATCACATAAGTTTCGTCTAATATTTGTGGTATTAGTTCTAAAAAACAAAATGAACCAGAAAATCCCCTTAGATTCTTACGCTGCCACCTGTTCCCTTGAATTCATGCTCTGTGGAGCAGCTCCAGGCTTTATATTTAACATCACAAACTCGCACAGTAATACTCTGCTTCTTATATATATATTGTTAGAAAATATTTGCATAGACTAATTGGACTGTCCCATGCCAAATTAAAGGAATATATGAATTCACAAAATGTTGGTAATTTAGTTTGAGGCTTCTAAACTGTGCTCTGTCCGCAGACAGTGTCCTTCACTCAGTTTGACTCTACCAATGTCATCATTAATAATACACAGACTGAATCATCCCAGGCTCCTCTTCATTAATATTTGATGCAGACTTTTTAGCAGCAGTGGGCTTCCCCTAACCTTTCACTTCTTTGCAGCGAGCATCAATTACTGCAGATGAAAGGAATGGACATGGATGTCTCATTAATTTATCTTCATGTGCTGTCTGTCAGAGAGACGGGACACAGATGTCAATTTTACCTGGCAGCAAAGAGGGCTTGCATGTCAGTCAGTGACCACATAGTATCAGGTTACATCTCCAGTTATGACAGTTGTCCTCTGATCAAGGGTACATAACCCCAGATACACGAAATCACTTGGGACGGAAAGCAAAACTACCTCTCAGATGTTGAAATATATGTTTAACTGTTCATTTCTACATGGATTACTAACTGATTAGTCACACTGGAGATTTATGTTGTGTATTTTTAGAGATTACAGTTGCAGTTATGTGGTTGTGTGAGATGCAGACACAGCAAGTACCATTAATTTAGGAATAAAAGATCATACCTGTCAAGTTTTGGATTTGAAAATAAGGGAAATTTTCCGGCGCCCGCCGTGAGCCGTCCCACCACCCCAACCAAGCTCCAGTATCCCTTACATTTTAAGACAGGTGTACAGGAAATCTAAAATAACCACTTGTCAACCACTTACTAACTACAATTAGGTGATCAGAATCTGATAGGCCTACCTTTGTTGACACTGAAATGCTGTGAACATTCCTACGTTATAATACAGCCTTAATGAAAACACAAAAGGGTATATGAAGCACATTTATTTATTTTACATATTTTCAGTTTATATACAAGTCGACACATTACATATTTACTGTTCATTTCACAATGCTTGTCTTTAATTTAAACATTTACATTTTATTTTCATTACACATTTTCTTTTAATTTCTCATATTCACTCATGTGGCTCTCTGGCATTCACTAATGACTTATTATACAGATTTGTTGCAGACTTTGCATCCTTTAACACTTTTTTGGAAGGAGTGTATTTGTGGGCTAGGCCAGAGTGGTTGATTTTACATGACAGACCCACTGTCAACACTAACCTTGCAACAACTGTCACCCAGGCTACTGCAGGTGGCATTTCTCGCAAGGCTAGTGACAGAGTTCAGTTTGGAGAGGCAGACGAATGTTTTTTTTTTTTTTTTTTTAAATTATATTATAATACGGAAGATTTACGGGAAAATACTAATTTTTTTAATAGAAAAGACTAATTTTTTTAATAGAAAATACTAATTTTTTTAAAAATTTTAAAAATTTAAAAATCTTCGTTGGACAGCCAATTTTCAATAAATTTACACTTTCCCATGTGGTCTGACTGCTACATGAACGACGTACATCTGCTCTGAGAGTAACAGCCGCAAACACATCACTGTTTTGTTGGTTCCGCTCTCGTGATTGCGTGACGTTACTGCTATTTGGCAAATTATTTTAAAAAAATAAATGTTACCTATTATTTTTAGTATAATAGTTTAGACTAATTACAATCATAAAATCCTACTTACCACGTGTTAACATTTTTAAGACTTTTGAAAGATTGATTTAAGACGTTTTAATGCCAATTAAGGCCTTATTTTTAAATCAATGAATTCAATGCCTTTTAAGACTTTTTAAGGATCCGCAGGAACCCTGTCTTAAGCCCCGTTTCCACTGAGCAGTACAGTACATTTCAGTTCAGTTCGGTAAAAAGTTGTGTTTGGTACCAATTGAATTGTTCCATACTGTCACCCCTCTGTTTGGGTATCTATCACACAAATCTGGTACTTAAAGGTGGAGCCGTGAACACTGCAGTCTGTTGACTGGTCAGTAGCGGACGGTCACTCTGCTCAGGGCTGAGTTGTGGCTGGTTTTGAAGCTTATGTAACCTCTGTTCATACTGTGGAGAGTTTTCTCAGTGAACTGTGGCTATAAAATGAAAGGATGTTTTGCTGCCTCTTGCAGCAGCTGTAGTCGGTGGAAAAATAGCTTCATTCACTAAGCCGACTGCTGGCAACTTTTAAGGTGGAACGTTAACCTGTAATGTTACTCAATGTTTAAGTTAACAACGTGAAACAATCAACACACCGCAACTTTCACTTTAACAACTTTGACCATCACTTTAGTTTTTATATGACATACACTTTTAGTAATGAGTGGATCTTTAAACATTTATATATATGAATTTCAACCAGATTATGTGAACTGAATATATTCTAATCCTCACTTGGAAGCTTTGTAGAGTGCCCTTCTTGTGGGCTATGGCAACACTAACCCAGAGCTTGCCTGAGAAGGACTAAATGCACAAACCAACTGTTTTTAAATATCCCATTGGAGAGAGATCTCACTGCAGCCTTTTTTATTTTGTTCTGAAAACGTCGGCATGCAGCCTCATTCTGTGGACAATAAACACGGCACAGACTTCCATCTGTGTCACTGATAATGAGGAAATACAGTGAGTGCTGGAGAGAGCAGTGAGTGACAACAACCCTGCCCATATTTAAGAGTACTGTTTCCAGTGGAAAACCCTAGGGTCTAGGTGCTATGTCTGAGGGCTTACTTTTGGTTCCAAAGGTACCATTCCAAAAGTGTTTGGTGGAAATGGGGCTTTTAATGCTGGAGCCAACTCACTGGACCAAACCATGTGCTGCCATATCATGGGGGTGATCTGGGTGTAGTTAGTTTTGCTTTGTATTTAGCAGTAGTTGCTGTCCATTTTGGTTACCCCTTGTGTATTATTTGTTTTGTCCAAGCCACCATATATGCTCCCTTGTGTGTCATTGTGACAGGTCAGTTTGTTCAGTTAACACTTTGTTCATTGATTATGTTGAGTATAGTTATGTTATGCTGACCTTTTTTACAGGCCTAGTTGATCAGTTCCTGGTTTGGAATTTTTCATGCATTTTTTTGGGTAAATAAAACCCCACAGTTTTGTCAACAACTCCTGTGTCCTTGTTGCCTTGCTGCTTGGTCCCTAACAGCAAGCATGTGTCTGGGTGAGCAAAAATACAGTATGTGGCAAGGTGAGTGTGTATCTGGATGTGTGCATCAGAAGGTTGTGTGCATAAGTCGAGAAAAACTGGTTTCCACATGAAAACTGAGTGTCCATGTATGCGAAACTAAGAGTATTTGATGTAAACGTACCACGTGTGTGGTCATAGTGTGTGTGTGTAAGTGTGTTTGTCCAAAGCCTTATAAATGAGTCATACAAACTGTACACTGTTCTTGTGATATGCTGGATACTGAACTGATGTTGGGCTGTTAATTACTGAAATTGCACTTACAGTATATCTCTGACTTACTTTCATAGGATTTACCGTATTTCTACAGAAGATAATCCTGTTGTTAGACTTTAAGTCTTCTACTTACTATTTTTATAATTGCCCCTTGGCTCCTGTTGCTTATCTGACCATGTGTGGGAGGTCAGTCTTGAATTGCCCCTCTGGAAATTTCTTTCATTTTCCTTGTTTGTAGATATTTTTCTTGTCCTTTTTAAAGAGCTTTGGCTGGGTCAGAAATTAATGATGATATTGGCCTCTTAAGCCCACTGAGACTTTACAAAAACCTTGACATGACTTGACCGGTCAAATGTGAACATAACAGAGGAAATCCAATCCATTAAGAGTTGCTTTATTACTTTCCATTTAGCATGTCCAACTCTAGTCAACACATTTACAGTCATTCATCATAGAATAAAACCTGGACAATAGATGTTAGATGTTGCATTGAAGCTAAATAACAGAATTTCTTTAATGAAAATGCTATAAGAATAGTATGATTGACTAAACAATGTAGACAACTGCATTGGCAGTAGCGGCTCCAATTGTGCTAACTGGTCCAAAGTTGGAAGTCCCATCCTGTCATTTCTACATATGGTGTGATACTTTACAAAGCTGTAGTTGACATCTTAGTAAACCTGTCAACATGACCACATAATAACCAAAATCAAGTTATTTTGCCTCACTCTGAACTAAGTTTGCAAGCCTGAAACTGCAAACCTGTAAAACAGAGTTTGCATGGTTACTAACCCTGTATTCAAGCACAGACGGATTACTCAACAGGTCTACTGGGCACAGGCCCAGGGGCCCAAAGTTTCACGTCCCTCCTCGGTCTTCACCTGTAAAATGTCACTCAAATTAAAAAGTACCAACCAGGAAAAGACACAAAAAGACCACAAAGAGATGCAAAATGACCATAAGAAGACACAAAACTACCAAAAAGACACGAAATGACCTCAAAAAGATTAAAACAAATTACAACAAGGGTCTAAATGACCAAAAGAGACAAAACAATTGCAGAAAGGACATACAATTAGCTTAAAAAACAAACAAACATAAGATTACCTCAAAGAGACACATTACCCTGCCTGATCTTACTTACTGTGCGTTCACACCAAAAGCGACCAGAGCTTCCAAAAAGAAAGTCATTCATTTTCAATGAGAGCCCGGTGACTTGGGCAACCAAAGCGTAATGAGTGGTAATGAGCTCTGACGTGGTTCGGCGTAAACCAATCCAAATGCTGACGTGCTTCGATAAAGCGGGTCCCAGAGAACAAGCCATGTAACTTTGGTTCCTACAGCACACTTGGATATCGAGATGGATATCGAGAAGTTTATTACTTGTGTTCGCGCCCACTCAGTCCTTTATAATGTGTGGCTGTTCGGTTACAGAACACGGAGGCACGGAGGTAGTTGGTTGGTCTGGTGAGTTTTAAAGTGTGTAATGTTAGTAATAGAGGAGAGAATTGCAGGCTAATGTTGCGACATAGCATGCAAGTCTTCCTTGCTTGGTTTGAATGGGATGACATATGTTTTCTGTTTTCACTGACCAAACATAACTTTCTGTAGGCCAACTATGAACTTTTTGACTGGACAACAGCAAGCAGCAACTATGCTGCTTTCAAGCCAGTAGTCCGCTTTGCGGCTCCTTTAAATTGACAAGCACAATCGAACGTTCAGTGATTCATGTGATGAGTGACTAGAGCAACCAAAGCTGCCACAAATATTTTTGATAGCTTCTTGGGTGTCGGCGGCAGACTTTGCGTCTTTGGAAGCTTCTGGTTTGAACACAGAGTTGTGCAGTCCAGGAAAAGATACAGAAGCATCAAAACAAGGACCACTTGGCTGTTAAACCATTTTTTCCCCCACGGCTATAAAATTGCTAACTCTTTCTGTTGGCACTTTATTCATGTCAAGTCATATTAATTATTCTATTTTAGCCTCACAGTTTTAGCTTATTGATTATTGTTCTTATTTATTTGATTTATTGCTTTTATCTATATTCATATCTTGCATTGAAGCATATTTATCAATTGGTGGCATTTGTGAAACACCATTTCATTTTTACGTGGAGCATAAAAATGACAAGGAAATCTGAAAGATCAAAACAACTGTAAAGAGACACAAAATGACAATAAAGAGACACAATAAAAAAAAGGGGCACAATCATCACAATGTCTGTGTGTGTTTCTAGTTCCAAAAGAGGTGATGGGGCCTTGATAAAAAAAGCTCACTCACAGTTGCTCCATGATTTTAGCATCTTCACTTTTGACGGTAAATCCATTGAAAGAGTGTCCTCATACAAGTACCTGGGTATATCTCAAGGCAACTGAATCGAATGCAACTGGACTTTGTTTTGTTCTAAGACGAAACAAAGTCCAGTTGCATTCGATTCAATTGCCTTGAGATCACTATGACCTGGATAAATGAGAATATCCACAGGCATACCTGGGTATATGGATAGATGACAAGCTTTCATTTAATGTACGTATTGCTGCTCTACTCAGGAAGCTTAAAGTGAAGATTGGCTTTTGTTTTCGAAATAAGTCTTGCTTTACTTTCAGTGCTAACGAAAAACTTGTGGAGGCCACTTTTCTGTCTGTGATTGATTACGGTGACATATTGCATATGACATATGCATGCAACCTCCTCCATTTTACGCCGCCTTGATTCAGTCTACCATGCTTCTCTACGTTTTATTACAAATGCTAAGTCACTTACTCATCACTGCATTCTTTATGATTTGGTGGGTTATACGTCACTGACCACTCGCAGACAACAGCACTGGTATATTTTTATCTATAAAGCAATATTGGGCAAACTTCCGGCCTACCTCTGCACCCTTCTGTGTGTCAACTCCACGTGGTTGCTTTTCAATGTGCCCCGGGTTTTAACAGATCTGGGGAAAACTACATTTTCCTGCTGTGCACCGTGGACATGGAACAATCTCCAAAAAGATCTAAAATTAGAAACACTTATATCCATCAATGAATTTAAGGGCATCATAAAGAATGTGATAACAGAGATATGTGCTTGTTTTTCTTGAGAGGCCACTATGTTTGAATAGGTGTTTTTTTTTTTTATTGTGGATTTTTGTTTTATATGTTGCATTTGTTGCATTTTAATGTGTTTTGATTGGCTGCTACCTCGGCCAAGTTTCTCTTGTAAGAGAAATTTTCAATCTCAATGGGATTTCCTGGTTAAATAAAGGTTAAATGAATAAATAAAATAATGTCTGCCCCCTCATTGTCTCATAATCCACCCATGTATTTAAGTGCACTTTTTGGATGATAATATTCCATAGTGTTCCATAGGTGTTTCTTAGCTCACATGCTCTACAACAGAAGTGAGAGATCACTTGAATGACAGTGATATGCAACTACTTCACATTTAGATTGAATCCAAGAAATACTGTGATGTCATACAAGCGTTGTCAACAGGTGTGTATGTTGCTGTGGTAACCCAGGCTTCCCCTCTCAATTTAGGCAGTTAGCATCTAGACACTTCTATTTATTTAATTGATATTGTTTACTCAAACAGGAATTAGGTTCACAGTGATTCACACTAAACAAATGAATCCAACACCTGTTAGTTAGCAGGCCTGCTATTGTAATGCCTCTTTGGCTCCATCCCAATCCAGTAGAGCTGTGACAGTTCTGTGTGACTTAACAGAAATAAGTCCAAAGTACACACCCCTGTCATTCCAGTGAGCACACTGTGATAATTCATTCAGTATAGGTGGTGCTTACAAGCCTTGAATGATAAAGTACAAAGGAAGAATATGGATATAAAGAATGACCTTGGAATCAAGGTAACCTCGGCAGCATGATCAAAGCATCCCTTGTTCACTTTCTTTTGAGCCAGAGATGTGTCTAAAGGTTTTGCATAATCACAGAGAACCAAACCCCCACGGGGCGGGTGGGATTCTCACTAAATCTCTGAGCTGAAAATGCGTTTCTTCCACCTTGTCTACCACCGCCCCCTCCACGGCTGAAATAATAAAACAATTGATAAGGTCATTTGGGAGTGTTTAGTCACTGCTGAACACCTTTAGGAGGCTGGAGAAATAGAACTGTCTTGCAGGGGCATGGCAGCGCATCGGAGTGCACCAGCAGTCAAAGGGAGCTCAGGCGAGACGAGCTGTAAGTGGATCCTCCACCTGATGTCCGCATCAGTTTCATCTGACTGATTTCTGCCTCCACTGGTCCCAGTCGACAGGCTGAGGAGGGGAAGGGGGCACTGGCTCATCACTGCCAGATGGCCGCCACCGATTCATACTCGGCAAGCTCTTTCTTGTGTTTCACTTCCGGTGATTCATCGACTGTCTGGGATCTTGCTTCTCAGGTTTGAAGCTGTGAAGGCGAAAGTGTAACTTCTCGGATTCAGCTGCTTATTGGCGTCATCGTCAGTAAACAAGTTTTTTATTTATTTTTTTTTTTTTTTTTTTTGAGAGGGCAGTCGTAAACAGGATGCTGCCATAAACGTGTCCTGTATGCTAAAAGCAACATGGGGTGTTTTTGTTCGGAACATTGATGGAAACAGCTTCAGGGCTCTCTTATTACAGTGTCATCCTGTGGGTTTGGCATTGATAAATGTATTAACTATCCCTGAGCTTCTAAACATACAGTGCACCATATGAGGCTGAGACACATAGTCTTTAACAAAGTCTTTGAATCCAGTAAAGTGCAACACTTGAAAAATAAAACTAGTAAACAACAACTGTCTGCAGGCTTCACTGATTGTTGTGCACAGACTTACCTGTCGTTCCATCTCTCCTCTCCTGTCGGCTGGAGGTGACACATTTGTATTGATCAATTTTACATGGCGTGTCAGCCAGAAAAATGAGATGCCAGGAGTGTAGTTTGGGTTTCCACAAGGGGGGAGATTGAATATAAATTTCTAAATTGCCTTGTGTGCTTTTCAACTTCTTCCTGTCACTCAATGCGCTCCATGCTTTGCCTTGGTGGATCCAGTCCCCTCTTTCCTCTCGCAGCAAGAGATACTTGTTTTATATATTTCCATTTTGTTGTTCTTATAGCCAAAAAAAGAAGAGATTCTGACATTTCAAGTGCTCCACATGAAGGACTGAAGAGGAGGAGCGGAGGGATGGTGATGGCAGTGGCGGCAGCAGTGGAGGTGGTGGAGGAGAGGGTTGCAGAGTTCTCATCAGCAAGCTGCCATGACGAGCTGCCATAGCTGTCAGGGGCTATGAGAGATCTTTTGCCAAGGTAAGGCAAATTCCTCCTCATTCAGTCCTAATAGGACTGTCAGGCCTTCAGAACAGGGAGGGAATGTAGTGAGCCTGGAGCTCAGAGCTCTCTTCAAGACTGCTGTACTGAGGCTACCTCATGGCACATGCAACAAAGGGCCCTCAGTGAGACACACAGGCCAACACAGAGAACTCATGACAGGCTTCACTGTAATGCATCGGCTGGGTCTGTACTGGAGTTGAAAATAGCCCCAAGGCCAGCAGTGTGTCTCGTTCTATGTAGCTTGTAAGAGCTTGTTATAACAGTCGCACTCTTCACCTAGCACTTTAGTTTGTTTCCCTGTTGTCCTTTTGCTTGTTATCTACTTTGCCTTTTCATGCTGTAACCCATCTATGTATCATTTAGTTTATTAATTCAAATAAAGATGTTTATTTTAAACCCCACTGGTACTGACCAGCATTTTTCAGCAATCCCTTCAATATATTTGCAGTCTGTAATTGTCTGTCTCATTGTTACTGGTTGAGTCTGTACCTCCTGTGTGAGATTCAAATTGGGTACCTACACACAAGGGATTTGCGGAAATCAGAAAACAAAAGCCGGTCCGTGTGTGTGTTTCATGCAGAGCAGAGGATGTTTGATCGTGAGTTTAAAATTACGGTGTTGGGTGACACTGTTGACTGTCTTCTTTAATCTTCTGTATTCAAACAAAGTGATGTGACAAATTCTCTCAGCCTACAATGTGTTTGGCTGTGCTCCACGGATGTGTGAGGAGAACTGAATACTGCGTTCCAAGATGGTGTCTCATTGCTTTCACTGACAGGTACTCACTGGGTAATCTCAATAAACAGATAATTGCAGATGCATGCAGAATCTGTAGGCAGCGGGACAAGATTTTTGTATCCAAAGTGTTGTGGTTTACATTTGTAGCTGAGTAGTATTGACTAATCATGTTTGAGTGGTATGTGTGGAGAATCCATGAGGAGTGGTGAAGGAGGTGGTGAAGGAATGAGTACTTTTCAAGTTCTTTTTTTAAAACTGTACTTCTACTCTTTATACTCTTTACTCAAGTATATTTTGAGCCAGTAATCTACTTTTTACTTTGCTACATTTGCCATTTATACCTTTGTTACAATGAGTCTGCTCTGGGGGAGAGCAGGTGAGGAGAACCCTTATTGGAGATGCCCATAACAGAGCTTTTAACTACAGTGGATTGAAGAGTTTTGAGTTTTCCAGGCGGTAAAATGTGTATGGCCCCTTACTCATTTACTGACTCCTCTTTCTCCCCTATGGAGCATAAGGCTGCAATGAGATCTCTCCATTGCATTTTGTCCCTGGCAACAGGCCTTACCTCTCCCCAAAACAGATACATGTTGTCCAGTAGACACACCAGCTAGCAGGGCTACTTCTAGTTTTTTGGGAGCCCTACGCAAATCACATTTTGCTTTCCTATCACTCCTGAAATCTGCAAAGGTGTTTAATTTTAACTTTGCTGCATTGTTAACAACAAAATTAAAGTCTATCGCTGGCCCCTGTCAAGGTGACAGATGGCCAGGCCATGCCAAGCCGTGCTGGGTTGCCGGCCCCATCATAAGGTATTTGAGACCTGATCTAACAACTTTACCTGCAATCTCTGACCACATCTGGTCACCATTTTTATACCAAGACCTAAAAAGACCACAGTTACATGATGAAGTGCTTGCTGTGTCCCCAAAAACAGCAACATCTTAAAAATTCCTCATTTAAGCTCCACAATAGTCTTTGATGTTATTACAACGACATTAACTTCTGTTGTAGCTAGTGGCTTTTATTCATTCATTAATCCTCATCAATTGGGATTGGGATTAGTCATTAATTAAAAATAAAATGTTGTCAACATTTGCTGTTTTTCTTTATCCCCCCCCCTTTTTTTTTTCACTGGCCCGCACATCCTAAAAAATATCAAAATAAAAAGAAACTTGAACTTTGAGTAACTTACCAACCAGAAAATGTTTACTTTTGCTTGAGTAGGTGTCTCAAATGATAATTTTCACTTTTGTCATTTTTTAGGAGAGTTATTATACTTTTACGTGAGTATACAGTACAGGCCAAAAGTTTGGACACACGTTCTCATTCAATGCGTTTTCTTTATTTTCATGACTATTTACATTGTAGATTCTCACTGAAGGCATCAAAACTATGAATGAACACATGTGGAGTTATGTACTTAACAAAAAAAGGTGAAATAACTGAAAACATGTTTTATATTCTAGTTTCTTCAAAATAGCCACCCTTTGCTCTGATTACTGCTTTGCACACTCTTGGCATTCTCTCCATGAGCTTCAAGAGGTAGTCACCTGAAATGGCTTCCACTTCACAGGTGTGCCTTATCAGGGTTAATTAGTGGAATTTCTTGCTTTATCAATGGGGTTGGGACCATCAGTTGTGTTGTGCAGAAGTCAGGTTAATACACAGCCGACAGCCCTATTGGACAACTGTTAAAATTCATATTATGGCAAGAACCAATCAGCTAACTAAAGAAAAATGAGTGGCCATCATTACTTTAAGAAATGAAGGTCAGTCAGTCCGGAAAATTGCAAAAACTTTAAATGTGTCCCCAAGTGGAGTCGCAAAAACCATCAAGCGCTACAACGAAACTGGCACACATGAGGACCGACCCAGGAAAGGAAGACCAAGAGTCACCTCTGCTTCTGAGGATAAGTTCATCCGAGTCACCAGCCTCAGAAATCGCAAGTTAACAGCAGCTCAGATCAGAGACCAGATGAATGCCACACAGAGTTCTAGACCAGACCCATCTCTAGAACAACTGTTAAGAGGAGACTGCGTGAATCAGGCCTTCATGGTCAAATAGCTGCTAGGAAACCACTGCTAAGGAGAGGCAACAAGCAGAAGAGATTTGTTTGGGCCAAGAAACACAAGGAATGGACATTAGACCAGTGGAAATCTGTGCTTTGGTCTGATGAGTCCAAATTTGAGATCTTTGGTTCCAACCGCCGTGTCTTTGTGAGACGCAGAAAAGGTAAATGGATGGATTCCACATGCCTGGTTCCCACTGTGAAGCATGGAGGAGGAGGTGTGATGGTGTGGGGGTGTTTTGCTGGTGACACTGTTGGGGATTTATTCAAAATTGAAGGCACACTGAACCAGCATGGCTACCACAGCATCCTGCAGCGACATGCCATCCCATCCGGTTTGCGTTTAGTTGGACGATCATTTATTTTTCAACAGGACAATGACCCCAAACACACCTCCAGGCTGTGTAAGGGCTATTTGACCAAGAAGGAGAGTGATGGAGTGCTGCGGCAGATGACCTGGCCTCCACAGTCACCGGACCTGAACCCAATCGAGATGGTTTGGGGTGAGCTGGACCGCAGAGTGAAGGCAAAGGGGCCAACAAGTGCTAAACACCTCTGGGAACTCCTTCAAGACTGTTGGAAAACCATTTCAGGTGACTACCTCTTGAAGCTCATGGAGAGAATGCCAAGAGTGTGCAAAGCAGTAATCAGAGCAAAGGGTGGCTATTTTGAAGAAACTAGAATATAAAACATGTTTTCAGTTATTTCACCTTTTTTTGTTAAGTACATAACTCCACATGTGTTCATTCATAGTTTTGATGCCTTCAGTGAGAATCTACAATGTAAATAGTCATGAAAATAAAGAAAACGCATTGAATGAGAACGTGTGTCCAAACTTTTGGCCTGTACTGTAGATTTTCATTACTCTCCCTGCCACTGTGTACGGATGAGGAGGTCTTGGCCTGGATATCCATTTGCTGCACCAGACCTCCTGAAATCTTGATCATTGCTGCCAGAGGCTCATCGGACCAATACCCCATTGGATCTGAGACTGCTCACTAGGCGCATACGCCAAAAAGATTATCAGGCTTCCTCAGGCTTCTGCCTGTTAAGACCCATACAGCATGCATATTAGAGATGTTTTCAGGCCCAACTGGCTGATTTCCTTTATATAATTATTTAATGCTTATAATTAATTAATTCACTGATATGGATGTTTGACACTTTTCATTTTTATTGGGCCCAAAAGATCGAATTCTCATAATACAAAGAGTCATTTTGGGATGTTTGTGAAGCTCAGTTAGTATATATTTACAGCTGTTCCCTTTGTAATGATTGTGTGTGTCATTTTGTCCAGTGTTGGCCATGTGACCTGCTATACCAACTGTGGCCAAAATAACCACGCAGTGCAGCACTTTTCCTGGGAGCTCTGCACCCAAAAAAAAAAAAAAAAAAATTACAGTCTTTCTTCCAGATCCAGCTCAGAGCCCGTGGCTGGACCCGAGTTTTACAAACAAATCTTTATGTTTTAAAACTGCATATACAAAAAGTAAAAACTGACCTTGTTTGCAGTTTGAGGTGTCTTGTAAACACTTTTACAGACATCTCTTTTATAATAGTGGTCTAAAGGGAAAATCATTTTTGGGCTCCAGGGAATTTTATGGCCACCGGGGCAAGTCTGACTCACCACACTGTATTCAGCTCTGTTAATACACTCTGAGCTGTAAACAGAGACACAAGTTGCTCTTCTTTAGCATCTTTGACAGTGTGCTCTCTTAAGAGGTGGTTGCTGTTCAATATATCATTTAAATTGAGCTCTGGGACATGTATTATTATTATGCTGTTGCCTTTACCAAGTAACCACAGATCAATCAACCAAGATTGAAATATTAAAGATTATATGGTTACATAAGCATTTAACCATTGAAATCTCATTCCCTGTTTTTTTTTTTTTTTTTTTTGGTTTATTCATTTGTTTTAATTGTGTTTGTCTGCTTTTTATTTCATTCATAGTGGACATGATGAGACTTCACATTTAAATTTAAATTTTGCTGTCGATACAAAACTGTAAAAAAAAAAAAAAAAAAAAAAAAAAGGAAATGTCCAGGTTTTTAAAAAAAACATTTCTGGCATCATAAACACAGCTGTAAATGTCACTGATATTTAACAATGGTCAGAAGCTGTCTGCCTACGTAAACTACTTCACTTTAGAAATGTTTATATCGTACGTATGAAAATGTAACTTATCTATTTGCACAAACCTGCAATTCCACCATTTTATTCTGCTGACTGGGCTGTCCAATTGCCTGTGTTTGAAAGCTGCAGTCCACATAGAGTTGTCTGTCCTTGTCAGGAAACAACAAGACTTTCTTGTATGCACAATGCTTTGAATATCTGCCCGGATGAAACCCAAAGGTGAAAAGAGTCTGAGATTGACCATGTCAAACTAACCTGCAGGTCCTCCTCTTTAAGAGCGGCTTACACATTGGTTAGTCCATTTGCAGAACTAGTCATCAACCCAAATGATTTTTTGTGACTAACCAAATTGAGCACTCAAATCTCTGTATGCAGCTCTTCAGAAGTTCCTTTTTTCCTACTGTTTTATAATCACAACCACATATTCCTCCCTCCAGTAGAAATGAGTAATGCACTTTCAGTTGTCCATCATCTAAATTCAGCATTTTTGCAATAGTGGAAGTAAACAAACTGAAACCACAAAAAAAGATACTTTCAAAGTACCACTTAAACCTGTGAAGCTGATAGTAGTAGTTTTTACAGCGTAGATCAGGGTATTGGCACTGATAGGGAACCAAAGTTCTACCCCTGCTACATAAAGTGGTGATTTGATTTCCTGTGGTTACTGCTGTGTGTAATCATCATGAAGACCCTCCACGCATACAAAGAGTTGGATTAGCTCAGCATCAAGAGAGGAGTCATGTTCAATTTCACTTTCATATAGCTTCTGAGCCACTGGAATGCAACCTTGTATCCGACTGACATTAGATTGCAAACTCGTTCTTCAGTTCAGGCTGAGTGAGTTTCAATTTTGGGTGTGTATTATTGATCCAAAGGGGAACACAGCCAGTTTTCCCAAAGTCCGGCTCTTTACCAATTATCACATTTATCAGCCAGTTTCCGCTGGTGAAGGGCAGGGCTTCCCCCGAGCTGCTCCCTCAAACACTTTACTGTTAAATACAGCAAATGGTGTGGCAGGTTAAAACAAGGGAAACACAAACATACTGCGTCAGGCTAACTTCGTGACAGCTTAGCCCATGCAACAGTGAAATTGAGAGAGGATTAAATTAGTTTACTTCAAGACTGTACTGTACGTCTAATCCCAAAGTTTGTATGCAGCCCAACCTTCCATAAAATTATTTCACACAAAACATTACTGAGGAACCTGTCTGGTACCAAGTTAAGTTGGCTTTGGATGTAAACTGCCACAGGCAATAAGTCTCTGCACACTCTAAGTCATTGTCAGACTGTCTGGGGACATTTGTTTGAGCTCAACACAGATAGAAGAAATGTACATTCACTTCGGTCCAAATGGTTAACACCAGTTTTCTGTAGATCCATTCAGATTCAAAATGTCAACCTGCTCAGAGTCATATTTGTGCAACAGGCACTGCATGCAAATGTGCTAGGGAATTTCTTGTTTTTGTGTTGTCGAGAAACACTGCCATGTCTAATGGAATCATATTTTTTTTCTGTCCCATGTTTATAGATGAGCTGTTTAACAGTGCTAAGCTCGTATCCATGCTTCTGTCAGTTAGGAATTCACAATACAAAGCACAGGATAAAGTATATGTGACTTTAAATAAAGCAGTGGAGCCATTCTGGTGCTTCTGTGAAAACAAACAAAAGCAGCTCAGCATCAGCTGCAATACACGAGATCCAAAGCAGCTTTGCAGGAGATTAGAAGCGGGCCTGAGTCATAGGAAAGGCAGAAATCCTCCAGAATTAAGACAAATGTGCTAATTACCTTTTACTCTGACTCCATTGTTTTGATAGAGCTAACCCATGACAAGAGGTGGGAGGAGTGTAAGATAAGAAATGTGTAACACCTGTGAAGACGTGAGGATCAGCAGGGAACAAAACTCCTCGGTGTCTCCAATTAACATCTAAACCTTATGTGTAAATGCATACTTTGTTGTTTCATTCCCTTTAAACTGCCTGCTTTGCATATTTTCATCCATTAATGCTCTTTTGCATTTGATATTTGTCTGGCGCCGAGTGAAGCAGTCACAAACATCAGACTCTGTTTGAATCTGCTCTATAAACCAAAATAAAATGGAGGCAAAGTGAAAGCACACACTTGTCATCTGAATCCCTCCCACATGGGAATAAACTACCAGCATTCTGTCAAACATTGTTAGTAAGCTGGAATGAAGGCTGGATCTTTACCAATACGCCGTAATGATGAGCCAATTCAAGTTAGCTGGCAGTGAGAACGTAATGTTTTTGGCCACACTAAGCAATTAACAAACACTGCGTTTGTGTGCACACGTGTGTGAACGTGCATATTAGAGTATGTGTGTAGTGAAGTGTGTGTTTGTGCAGCACTGCTGCTCTGCGCCCTGCTAAAGAAGCAGAAATGAAACACTCTTCCTCAAAGGGAATTTCTCTTTTACCAGATTGCCAAGTCCCACCCCTCGGATTCAGCACTCTCACTCAGAGGTTTAAATGGCATTCAATCAAAGACTAATGCTGCCAAAAATGTCTTCCTAATGTTTATATTAGCTTATATTAGGAAATCTGTCTTGTGACATTATAATATAGCTAGGGCCAGGGAAGTGTCATGCTGAGTGCAGGATGTGGTGGGTGGTGAGAGAACACGTGAAGCTCCTCAAACATCCAGAAATCATTAAAATTATCTGTGTTTTTCCTGCAAATATTCAAATTGACAGAGGAAACATTGGCTAATCTTTAAATCTCCGCTGACGTGCTCGGCTTAAGAATAGGTCCACATCAATGTGGCGTTATAATCGTGATAATCTCTCTTCAATATATATTCATAAATGCTCATACTCCACCGTTCACTCAGACCTATCTGCAGTCCAATAAAACAAGTGACACCTGCTGATACCGCCGACATGTCTGGAAAAGGAAAACGGATGAGACAGCCATGATGTCTGTGAGCTGTTAGCCTACTATAATCTTGTGCATGGAGGTGAATCTGCAGCTGCTTCATTTGTATTGGACAGAGAGCATGTTGTGCATAAGGCAGAGACAAACCCCCTAGAGCACCACCAGCTGCACACGACATATGCCTCGTGCTTCGTACACAACCAGAATCCAAAAAAACGGCACTTTATTTTGGAATGCAAAACTCGTTTTGGGGCGAAAGTGCACATTTACTCACTTGTCCACCATTTTTAAACCCCTGCTGCGGATTGTTATGATTTCATCTCCACTTTTTTCTGTTTTTCATGTACTTTTGGCAGCATGGTTGCTCAGTGGTTAATGCTGTTGGCTCACCACATGAGCGTCCTGAGATCTAAGCCCTGGAAGTTTCTGTTTGAAATTGCTTGTGCTACTTTATTTTCCTGCGTGTGTTTCCTCCAGTTGCTCCAATTTCCTCCCACACAAAAAGACATGCTCAGCAGGTGTTATTGGTCTTGACCATGGTGCTGGCCTCAGAAATAAGTTGGAGCTTCGATACTGGAGATTGGCTGCCTGCTGCTCCTAAGATGGGTAAAAAAAGAATTAATTTCCCTGCATGAATCAACTATCTTTTACTCCAGGATGTGGATTTATGTTGGTGTACAAACATCCGAGAGACGCTGTAGATGTGTGGACACTTTAAATATTTCAGTGAAATTCCACTTAGAGGTCTATTATGAACAAAACACATTATAGTGTGTTCTGTACATCACAGCCAAAACCCTTTTAAACCCTGTTATCCGTCCATGTATTTACCGTACAAAATCTCTACTCACTCATGTTCTCTGGAAAATGGCAAAAAAACTGAAAGGCCATTCTTGTGATGCACTTGCTCACCAAATGATCATAATGTTCTGTGGTAATGACATCTCAAATGATAGTATGCTATTGGTATAGATATAAAGTATAGGAGTAGATACACAGCAGTAGCAGCAGTGAAGAGAAGTGTTTGATTTTTGGGTTTTATTTATTTGCACTAGTTGAAATCAAAGAAAGATAAAAAAAATTTAAAAAGTATGTTCAGCGAGAGTAAAAAAGCCCAAAAAGCACTGGGTCATCGACTTCATCTGAGTCATATGAGACAGTGTTCACAATGTCCACACATTAAAAAGGTATACAGGGTCATTCACTGTTGCCACTCTGTGAGGCTGTGCTTAGAGCATAGAGGTGCTCTGAGTGACATGCTAACATCAGCATGCTAATGCTCAAAGTGCCAATACATACATGCTGAAATTAAGCAATTGTGATATTTACTATGTTCACCGTCTTAGTTTAGTGTATTAGCATGCTAACATTTGCTAATTAGCTAAGCAAGCTTGTCAGGGATTTTGGCTGCTTTTGTTATCACTTAATTATCTGCAGTGTTTTTAGTCAGCAAGCAAAATCAGCTCTCAGGCATGCAGATATTGTGGGACACGTCCAACAGGGAAGAGCAGGATTTGGATTTGGTCCAAATCGACTAAGGTGGCACAAGGCTCCATCCGCCGTGAAAAGGAAACTAATGGTAGAGGAGGTTTGGCACCAAGAGGCGGCAGATAGATGCACAAAGGCAGTCTCACAGTCCAAACAGGGACAGTGGACCAGCTGGGAAAATCTGGAACACTGCAAGCCTACCTGGAGGGATCTGTGAGAAATGGAAGGAAGCAGAATCAGCTTCATCATCAGAGCTACCTATGATGTTCTTCCTACTCCCAAAAACCTTCACCAGTGGCTTGGAGAAGATCCCACATGCGCTCTGCCAGTCTCCTGCAACGCTGAGTCCCATCCTACTGGTTGTAAAACCAGCCTGTCCCAAGGACGCTACACCTGGAGGCACAACCAGGTCATGTGACAGCTGGCAATCATCCTGGAAGGAAGGAGAACCACTACCAATGCCCTCCCTCCTCCCATGCAGGGACTTCCAAGCACCACCCCTTTTGTGAGAGCAGGCGAAGATCCGGCCAAATCATCAGCAAGAGCGAACACGACCCTCCTTGACCCAGCCCGTGACTGGAAGATGCAGCTCGACCTTGACCACAGGCTGGTCTTCCCAACAGAGATAGTAACAACTATTCTCAGACCAGACCTTATCCTGTGGTCAGCTTCTCAGAAGCTCCTCTACATCCTGGAACTAACAGTACCATGGGAAGCTGCTATTGAAGAGGCGTACGAGCGGAAAAGCCAGAAGTACGCTGAAATAGCAGCCCAGGCACAACAATGCAATTGGCGTACCAAAGTGTTCCTGGTAGAAGTTGGGTGCAGAGGTTTTGTTGCTAAGACCACAACAAGTCTTCTGAAGAAAATGGGGGTGAAAAGACAGGCCTTCTACCAAGCAGTACAGTCAATCTCAGAGGCTGCCGAGCGAGGTAGCAACTGGCTGTGGATAAAGAGGAAGGACCCCAGTTGGGCTGCGAGATGACCGTTGAGGGGTAAAAACAGAGGGGGGCACATCTGGGATGGGTCGCCGCTGAGCCCTCTGGAGGTGTTGTGGGCCTAAATCAACGAAACACCAAGGATGGAGGGTGCCCACCTGATGACCCCAATGAAGTATTTACCCCTCGCCCACTCAAGATACCATGCAGGAAGCTGAGCTGATTATTCAAGTGATCATAACATCAAGTCCTACAAGGTCTACTACTGCAGGCTGCAGGTAATAGAGGAACTGGTCATGTGACCTTCACCTGCATATTGCACATATACAGTTAACCTGCTTTATTTGGGTTTTTTAATGGATCCATATGCTTTTGTGAAAAGTGGTTCATTTGAATGGATAGCAATAGCATCAAGTAAACTCTTACAACTTTCACCTTAATGGAAAATGGAGTCAAGTATTTTTAAAGCATAAAACTGCTTAAATTCTACCATTTATCTTCAAACAATGGTTCATACTATGTCTTATGAAAAAATATGCACATATAATGGTTGGTATGATATCTTACAAATTAGCGCCCCTACAAGTTAGGTTAGGAAAAGAATCATGGTTGGGTGTGTCAAATTACATGCTTAACGTCATGTGATAATGTGACGTTACTTATATACGTAACTTTAAATAACTTAACGTTGACTGTTGGTTTCATATGGGACACGAACACCTGTGTCCCTAAAGCCCTGGGTTTGTTTGACCCATCCACAATGCCGACCACCTTCCCATGCAGATTTTGCAGATCTTTACACTACGTCACCTGGCTTTCTTCTTTGCTCCCAACAGCCTGTTGCGCATCACGTGATCACAGCCTCATGGCACATGATTATGTGGGTTACATACGAACTATAGTGTGTTTCTTTTTGTGTAAATATGAACAGTGAATGAGAACTGCCCGAATTCTATAAAATATCATTACGGGTAGCTAAACCTATAGTTCGTACCTTAAAGGACCTGAATTTTCCAATTAAGATGTAAATCTGAGGTTTATTCATGGATACATTGTGCCCTTGTGCTTGAAAAAAAAAAAACCCAAAAACTGCAAAAGTGCCCTCTTGGATGCCCCGTTGGTAGATAAAATGTCATAAAGTGCCCTCTGTGGTGCCCTTCCAGTAGAGAAAACATGAGGCAGAGCCATATAAGCTGCCCTACATGCTAGAAAACCATCTAGAGGCCCATCACATGCAGCTGGTGCTCTTTTTTCAATGTTTTTTTAGCCTGTGCCCCTTAGACAGTCCACACTGTTAAGAAACAGGTTGTTTTAAATAGACTAGACAAAGAGTTTCAGAAATTAGAGCTTCAAATTATTTTTTTTAAAACTACTGCTAAGATTTTTGGGAGGATAAGTGTAAAAGTATTGCCCTTTCTAAATGCATGTGAATGTGTGATTTATTTTTTAAAACAGACCTGAAATGATATGTAACATGTCCCCCTCTGATTTGTGTTTGAATATGTAAATGGTGTTTGCTCTTTTCTCTTCAGTGACAGCTGAAAGTTTCCCTCAAGAGGAAGACAGTTTTATTGATTGAAGATACTTAGAAAAAGTATTCCAAGTTGCTCTGCTGGAAAAGGATCACATCGACATCTGTAGTGTGTCATATAATAGAAAGTCTAATGACATACAAAAGTACCACTGATCAGAGAGTTTACAAATAATGTTGCATTTTAAATTCAGATGAAGTTCAAGGAATGGTCACTGTGTTTGTGAAGCCCACGCCTTGCCAGCTGCCTGCCACTGATGTGGGATTCTGTTGGCTCCTGTCCATCACTCAATATTTTCCTTTTCAGTCTGGAGTACATCACAAAAATGCTTTTTTCCTTGCAAACCAAAGTGTTCTTTTTACATCTGACTTGTTAGCATAGGAGCAACAATCAAAATTTAGTCAAAGCTTCTGCTAGATCTATTCATGTAATTTATTGTAGTTGGTTCAAAATCTGCTGCTTCCTTGTAGCAACAAGCAGCAGTAAAATCAGCCCTATTGTTGTAGCTGCAGTAATAGCACTAAGAGAAGCAAGAGCAGGAGTGCAGCACTTAACTGAAATTCCATATTCCATTTTCATGAGTGTGCGAGGCTGTGCTGCAGCAGCAGCTAAGATCTGTTGGTAAAAACTAATGAGTCCGCTTGGGCTACATATCTGGAGCCGTCCTCTCTCGCACCAGCTGGTAGATGTAATTAATATGTAAAGAAACCTGTTCATGGCATAACATGATTGCCATCCTGTCAAAAAAAAAGAAAGAAAGAAATATCTTCAGCCCCAAACTGCCTGCCTGCTGAGCTGAACAGAAACACTGAGGCGAAACAGGAAATGCAGTCAGAGCTCTGCATTTGCTTTTGTTTTCTGCAAAGTCCATTGTTTTCATTCAAGCATTTGTTTTGCATTTCCATTCATTTATTCACATGGATTAGATAAATATTAATAAATGCCATTTTTATTCTGGCTTGCCCTTGGCAGCTATTTCTGTGATGCTCTTTCTTGACAAAAACAAGCATTTCTCTCTTTCCAAGAGACTTCCAAATCATCACTCCCTATATTCACAATGGAAAAGTATTTAATAATCATAATCACCTTTCCTTTGGCATAGGTAGAATCTCATCTGAATAGTTCCTGTGATTTATGCACATTATGTTATGAGGCATACCAGCTTGCCAATAAATGAGTTTAGTTGCTGGGACCTCCAAAGGCCAGCCAATAAAGTAGCTAAGTCTGGCATTGGGCTCCACAAAAGGCTTGCTCTAAATGCCAGCTGAAAAGGATGAAACCTGGATACCTGCAACAGAAATCAACAGGTTTCAGAGGTGTCAGGCAAAACACACCTAACATGACAAGTGAAATATTCATCGAGTTCATGGTCTGCTAGATGAAATAGATAAGGCTGTGCTAAATTCATCAAAAGTACAGGAAGTGATCAAAAGGGCTTCATTCAGGTCCAAAAAAAAATTAATCACAAGCAATAATTCACTGTTTCATTCCTCTAATTCATACATTAACTTGCGGAGACTTTTGGAGCCGGTTAGTTTAACATGGTTTCTTTGCTGGCACTTCCAAAGGCCAGCCAATGAGAAGCTGAGCCTGGCACGACTTCCTGCAGAAATCTTCCTTTGAATGCCAGAGAAACATGATGGGAGGTGGATGCCTGCAAAGTGTGCCAGAGGGGAAGGGAGAAGATATACCTGGCAAGGGAGCCGAGAGCAACTCTTTGTCTGTGCTCACGGCTTTCTGTAGCTGTTTAAATCTGAAGATGAACAGGTGCTGAGTTGCACTCGGTAGTTTTGGAGCAAATGTGGGCAAATATCAGGGGACGCGCACGTAAAGGCATGTGCACACACAGACCTGTACATACACACAGTGCACCACAGAGTATTCATTATTTTTATGGTATATTTTTGCAGGCCAGTTTTATATACGTTATTCTGTTTTCCTTTGCTCCAATTTCATTTGCACTTGGCTTCAAACAAATTCTCTGTCTTATAGACTTATTTTAAAACCAATAAAGCCACTGTCATGGCCATTGTAGCAGTCCCCTATCATGCATCTATCCTGTATCCCCTCTGCAGACACCACTGCAGTCGACTCTCTCAAATCTTGTTTATGTAGAACTGGCTCTAGGGAAGTTAAAGTGGGGAGCAAAACTTTTTTGCTACCTTTAAAGGACCTATATGTAAGAAATCTAAAGCAAATAGCTGTAAAATCATCCTAATATGTCACAGAGACTAAGGAATAATGTTCATATAACATACTGATCTCACCGACAACAATAGTACAGCCAGAATATTCGCATTTAAAAAACACTTTTACAGTCTGCAAATCATGTTTATGTTTTGAATTTGTGTTTTGGCCTGTCCGCCATCTACCAGTCACGCAGTCAGTAGAGTCTCAGCATCAGTTACAGTTACGACTGAGCTACAGCAGCACAGCAAGCAGCGTTAGCAGTGTCCCGGTACATAGCATTAGCAGCCGGCTCCTCCTCAGCTGTATCCCGGCAGCAGCGTTAGCAGCAGAGAAGCCGGACTTGCACGAATTGTCCGCTGGAAAACCGAAGATCAAGGACACAGCGACGCAGCCCTGCCACAGCAGCCGCCCATGGGCAAACAAATCAGTCTCCAGCGTGCCACTGTCTAGCAACTGTAGGAGAGGGGGGGTGGACATGACTCGCGGCAGTATTTTGAATTTGAGTGCAGTTTTGGCCACATTCTTACATACAGCACCTTTAAGGTTTACAGGAAAATATCTGTGCCTCATGACATCTGGGGGATATTTCACCAACGCTGCTAATGAATTAGGCACTTAATTGAAAAACTCTGGTCTGTATTAACGTTGACTTTCACTTGAGGCTCAAGCCATTCCTGAAACACAATTTAGCCATGTCTTGGTGACGTTAACCAAACCAGGCTCGAAGAATCTTGCATTGTGTGAGCACAGAAGTCCAGAGCAGATGATAGTCAAAAAGAAAATACTAAGAAGCACAAAAACAAGTGGATACCAGAGGATACCATGAACATTCTGATCACTTAACATGTTCCCATCCCATGTTGTCACATACAAACACTTTGTCAGTGGGCCTACACGCCAAAATATAATACACTAGGTAACTTCCTGCGTCAGTTTTGGACATTCAGGGACAGCTTGTCAATTTGAGCTTGTTACATGTATTGTGTCATTTCAAAAAACTACCTTCAGGAGAGGCCTGGCCAGGACACCCAGGTACCTGCCCCTGCCTGCTGCCAGCCAAACAATGCACCCGGCCCCGATGCCAGTCCTTGCAGGTGGTGGACCAACAGGTTGCCGGCTCCATGTTATTTATTCTGGCTGAGCCCCACAACCCAGCCACCACACACTCGCTGGCGAGCTTCCCCCCCCAGGTCTGGATGCAGAGGGGGCCCCTGGTGTTCCCATACCAGGTGAGGTACTCTTTCCCCGAATATCCCGTGTCTTCATGGTCTCCTTGAACTGCCCTTAGTCTGGCTCCATACCTGGTATCACTTTGTCTTGGGAGACTCTACCAGGGGCCATAAGCCTCGGGCACAAACAGCTCCCAGGATCACAGGGACATGCAAATGCCTCCACCACGTAAAGGTGGCGACTCCGAAACTCAGAGGGGTGGCTGGGCTCAGCCTTAGAGATAGGGTAAGGAGCTTAGACTTCTGGAGGGAGCTCGGAGTAGAGCTGCTGCTCCTTTGGGTCGAAAGGGGTTAGCAGAGCTGGTTCGGGTATCTGATCAGGATGCCTCCTGGGCGCCTCCCGTCAGAGGTGTTCCAGGTACGTCCAACCAGTAGACCCCAGGGCAGACCCAGAACACGCTGGAGAGATTACATGTCGTCTGGCCTGGGAACGCCTCGGGGTACCCCAGGAGGAGCTGGAAAGCATTGCTGGGGTGAGGGATGCCTGGAATACTTTGTTCAGCCTGCTGCCTTTGAGACCTGGCTTCTGATAAGTGGTTAAAAAGGATGCATGAATGGATGGGAAACAAACAGCGAGTGAAAGCTGACCCATACACCTCCTCTCCCACCTGCACTATACAGACTTCCTTACTCTTCCTACAACAGTAGTTGCTTGCTGTATCAGTAACAGCTGCTGCACAGTGCATATTATACCACCGCTGAGGGTGCCTCTATGTGTCAGTGTCTGCCTTCAAGGTCCACTGATAAAGTGTTGGAAAGTGACGAGTTGAGAGTGAGAGGGGTTGGATCACCAGATACAAGACTGTGGCTACAATGCATTTAGAGTTAATTAGCCTAATTCTGTGAGGTTTTTTAGGTTTGTGAGTTATTTTTCTAATTGTTAATATGACATGAAGGGACACAGTGAGTCTAACAAGAAAGGCATGGCTCAAAAAGAGATGTGCTGATCTATGGAAGCATTCCCACTGAAACCTAAAGATGATTGTGTATCACCATGTGGGATATGAAAGGCAGAAAATGTTAATATAATGTTCATCTAACTCAAAAAATAAACCTCTTTATTCTTCCTCTTGTGCTGCACGGTGGTGTGGTTATTTCAGCTGCTGTTGCATTATCTGTCTGGCAAACATACTCTTTGTCCCACATTTGGCTTGTTGGGATCTGTCACCCTAGGAGGACTTCATCAGACCTCATTCCCCAAGGTGCTCAGGAGCAACATGTACAAGATACTGTCCACTGTTCTCAACAGGTCACCTCTAAGTCTGTCAGCTGTAAAAACATTAGGTCTACATCTTTCTGTAACTGGAAACACCATATGCCTGCTAGTTCCTCTAACTCAAGATGCCAAAGGCTTCCCTGACCCATGTGTGAGTAGTCCCTAATGTGCATAGGTAATTCTTACTTCTTTTGCTTTCACATCTGCAGCATTCTTGTGGTTGAGATAGCACCAGCAGGTCTAGGGCCCTTGACGGGGGAGACTTTCTGTACAGTCACAGCGATGCCAGAGGTAATACCAATGTGAAATGTTTGTTATGTGTCTGCATTCTCTAAAAGAGCAATAAGCGAAATTCATCATTTCTAGATTGAAGGAATTAAAAATTTCCTATGTGAAGAACTAGAGGTGTAATTTCATCTGGAGTATAGCATGACCTCACACACCCTCTCTCTGTGTTGATCTCCAGCCCATTGTTTACAAGCCAGTCCGGCTGCGCGTTCATGTATGTTCATGTGAACATGTCACTATGTCGATTCAATTAAATTTAATGTTACAATCGTAGCATGGGTTAATGTCCGGAGCTTGAGTTATTAGCGGTTCTGTCCCAGCAAAGGGTCAGACGTTTCGGTTGTGTTAGGTCAGCTAACATTTGCAATTAGCATTGTAAAATGTAGCCCGGCGGGCAGCCTGGCGGCTGTGTTTAGCTATTTCCCTGCCTACTTCAATGATGATGGTCCCTGTAATAAATGTGATGTATTTGCTGAGATGGAGGCGAGGCTCAGTGACTAGAAGAGCTGGTAGAAGCGCTCCATGGCTGTAAGTTACTCAAGTAGCCGTAGTAGCTCTAGTGCTAACTCCAGGAGCTAACACTAACATCCCTACTGTTCTCCGTGAGCCAGAGCCGAGAAGAGTAGGAACGTTAGTGTGGCAGCAGACTAGTGCTAACACTAACGTCCCCACTATTCTCCGTGAGCCCGCCAGGCTCACGGCTCCGGCTCACGGAGAAGAGTAGGGACGTTAGCGTGGCAGCCAACTAGTGCTAACGCTAACAGGAAAGCAGGGAAATAGCTAAACACAGCAGAGACTGAGAGTGAGTGGAAGACATCGCTAACTGCTAAACTAAGCCAAACTTAGTTGGCTGTTTGGTGGTGAGTGAACCTGCCTGTAGTGAAACCGGGGCTAACCGGTGCTTGCTCCTCAGGCTCCACTTCACTCAGCTGCCAGCACAGCCAGTTAGCCTCTGCTAGCTTCCCAGATAACGTTAGCCCCAGCTCTCCGTTTGGATCCAACCGGAGCACCGAGCCCTGGTTTGTTATTCGGGTTAATGTGGGAAGAAGCAGCGGGTATATTGGGCAGCTGAGTGAAGTGGAGCCTGCGGAAGAAACACTGGGACCGTCTGGATGTAATAGTCTGTGGAGATGCTGCGGTGCTCGGCTGAACAGACGAGGAGAGTGGGGTGGGGGGTAGAAAGCAGAGGTAGAGGGAGGTGTGGCTCATGACACACTTTGTTTTGGTCTACAGGCAGTGCACAACAGCAAACCTAGCGGTGAAACGATTTCGCTTTTTACCCCTTTAAACTGTGTAAAACCATACACTTTGCTGCAGGACATGATTGGAACAGCAAGCACTTCAGCAAAGAATGAAGAAAGCCACAAGCAACAACATAATCAGCTACTCTTTGGCACATTTTCTTTTTCACATGATGTCTGTTCGATCTACAATTTGCTCTTTGGTACTTAGTCAGAAACTGGACATCAAGTGCAGAAAGCTAAAAATTCTGAACCTGCAGAGACTGGAGAATGATGTAAGTACAATTTCAACAAAGAGTCATGGTTTGGACTCTTTTTTCCTTTTTTTTTTTTTGTCTTCACAGCTGGATAAAAATGAGGGAATGAATAAATAACCTCAATGATATAATGTAACATTTCCGCATAAAATGTCTAAAAATGTCTAAACCTATCTTTTGTGGAGGAACATAATCCCAAATGATGGTTTCAGCATAGTTTACCTATGTAGTCTGCTGGAACTGCACATAAGGAAACACTCTCACTGGTGGCTATGCCTTGAGCACTATTTCAGCCCGGTCTCAAATGCGTGAAATGACCAAAACCTCCAAATTAGGTGGTGTTTTCACGTAACTTGTTAAAATTACATGCTCAAACCACAAAAACAATGGCATTGGAAAATCAACTAGGATCCTCAGTCGTGGTGGACACTTGAATTCCCTGGTTCAACAACATCTGGTAATAGCAATGGTTTGTGTCATGACCCCATAGGTAGTAAATACCGAAAAAATGTGTGCAGGGAGGTGGGGTAAAGGTCATGGTTGGGGTCAAACATGCAAACAGAGGACCTCATGCTTAGGTTAACATGCTTATGACATATTACAAGGTATTTACATCACACAAAAAATAACCCATGATCTTTTTTTTTTTTTTTTAAATCTAACCAAGTATGTATTCTCCTCAACCCTAGCCCAGTATTTCTGGTGCATAACCCTAACCAAACTATGACCATTTCACAACTTTAACCATGTCTTTAAAATTCTGACTGTTCCGGCATGTAATTTTAACACATTAAATGGACTTGCACTTGTATAGTGCCTGTCTACTCTTCTGACCACTCAAAACACTTTTACACAACAGGCTCACAATAAAGTCACATTCAACCATTCACACAGTGGTGGCCAAGGCTACCATTCAAAGTGCCAGCTGCTCCTGAGTTTAGACATCTACATGCAGTCAGACACAGCAATTTGGGGTTCAGTATCTTGCCTAAAGATACTCTGACATTCAGAATTGAGTAGCTGGGTATTGAACTGCCGAATTTCCATTTAGTGACACCTGGTCCACCAAGTAGAGTGTAGCTGCAGTATAGGAGGCTGCAGTTTTAGGACCGCAGTTGTAGGACCCTAATTTTTCACCAAACCGCCACTTACCAAATTGGATAACCAAGGACCGCATTTCAGACAAAAAACAAGTGTGAGTACTGAAAGTAAATAAAGTTTATCTGTTTAACGTTAAAAACAAGTCCACTGTCTCGAACTGGACCAGAAATTTTAGATCGTCTTGCCAAAGTGTGCAGTAAGTTTACATAACGTTGGCTGAGTATGATAAGCTTGTGATAGTCTGCTGCAACCGTATTAGCCTGTTTGATTAGCTACATGGACACCACGTGGACATTTCAGGCAAGACCCCCTTATTTAGACTGAAAGCCTATTCTTTTAATTTCAAAATCAACACAGGTGGAGTTAATTGACCCTTCGCTAAGCCCCGCCCCTAGATGCAGACTGGCCAATCATAACAAAGCATTGGTTCCAGCTCAGACCAGAGTCCGACAACAACACAGCTGTGCTCCATTGACTCTAACGCAGTGGTTTCAGATTTCCTTCATTTTCAGGCTGGTTTTGTGGATTTGGAGCTAAATGTTGTGCCTGGGGCACGTCGTGCATTAATGATACTCGTTACCCGGAGAGGTTGGAAAAAGATATACGGTTCTTCCCTGTTCCAAAACCAAAATCAAACCCTGAAAAGTGTAGGGTTAGCTAATGTTAGCTAGCTACTGAAGATATAACGTTAGCCTACTGAATGTATACACATGCTGCTTTTGCTTTTCAATGTTTTTAACAGTGAAAAAAAAGACCGACCTTGCTTTACAGGAACCAGTGAAGGGAAGCAGGGAAACTTTGCTGATATTGAACCAGCTGTGTGTCATCACATTGTGCGCAGATGAACGTTGTTTGACTTCTTCCGCAGCCCCCCGACAGTCCAGCTGCCAGTCTGGGTGCTGGCAGTAGCACAGGGGTGAAGCTAAACACTGTTCATCTGCTCACACTGTGATGCCACACAGCTGGTTCAATATCAGCAAAGTTTATTTATATTCATTGTCTTCTGTGGCGATCAGCAGTGATGTGGTGGTTCAGGTTTTCACTATGATCTGTAGGCTTTAGCTTCAATCTTTATTTTGTTACCTTGATTTTGTTGCTGTGTCAGTCTGACATCCTGAATATATCCTTCAAATGCATATTGTAGACCCTTATGTCTGCTTCTGTCTGAAATCGCTTTTTTGTTTTTCCAAAAATTTGAGTGTTTCTCCAGGGAGTGCAGTTAGAGACAGTGGGAGCACCATGCAAGTCTAGCTCCGAAACTGAAAGTTTGTCGGACTTAGCAACAGTAACTAAGGGGGGCGGGCCTTAGCGAAGGGTGAATTATACAGGTGGCTGCAGTCACTTATAGTTAACCCCATATTGACTGTGATCTGCCAGGATACACGTTGAAAGAGGACATTTTCACAAGACATTCTTGTACCAAATAATATTAACAAGTCAAATTGGACTATTGTCCCATTGTTTTTTAAAGTTTCTTTGTGATTTTAGCACACTGATTTGTTTAATGTTCGGGAAACCTCTGCATGATTTGGCAAGGTGTCTTATATTAATTGTTGAATTGACTATTATAATTAATTCTAGCCAACTTCAAAGGATGACAAAAGCATGTCGAGATGATCTGTTTGTCAGCTATGTTAAATCAGAGCTACTAATACTCTTTTTTTAATCACTTTTATTCTGCAGGCCTACACAACTGATTCTGTCATGTGAATATATAGACGAATTCAGCGAGCGATTTGTGTATGCCGCCATCTTGCGGCGGCGCCATTGCTGCGGTGACATGTGTCAGTCATCAATTCATTATTCTGTCATTGTGAACTGACTACATTGACAGCATCACGTATAGCTGGATTGATGATGTTAGACAGTGGCCTCCGGTAACTGATGAAGGTATCTTAAATGAGTACCGATATTAATATAGAAATTAATCATTTGTTTGAGCCATAAGCAGGAAAGATTAGAGTAATAGGGAGATAATAGACTATCATTAAACACTGTGTAATATAACGTTAGCATACGTTACGTGTGCTGACGTTAGCAAGCTAGCAGCGTGACATTTAATCGTTATGGACAGGCTATGTGACTAAAAACAACAACAACACGTGTTTGTGTTTTGTTTTGTTTTAGGTATTCAAGAATATTTTATTGATCACCTGGCCTCCGATGACCAAAAAAACGGCAATTACAGGTCTCTGATTGAGGGTCAAAATTACCTGAGCTGCAGATGGGTCGGACAAATTTTACACCGCCTTTTAGACGACCATCACATCATATTGAAGGCAATCAATATTGATCGCCTTCAATATGATGTGATAATGATTAAATGATGATTATGAAATGATTAAATGTCACGCTGCTAGCTTGCTAACGTCAGCACACGTAACGTATGCTAACGTTATATTATACAGTGTTTAACGATACAGTCTATTATCTCCCTATTACTCTAATCTTTCCTGCTTATCGCTCAAACAAATGATTTCTATATTAATACAGGTACTCATTTAAGATACCTTCATCAGTTACCGGAGGCCACCGTCTAACATCATCAATCCAGCTATACATGATGCTGTCATTGTAGAAAGTCAGTTCACAATGACAGAATAATTAATAGATGACTGACACATGTCACCGCAGCAATGGCGCCGCCGCAAGATGGCGGCATACACAAATCGCTCGCCGAATTCGTCTATAGCCTGTATGAAGAGATTTCAAGGACACAAACGAAGCTTAATCCAGGACAGAAAAGTCAAAATTTCTTTTAGTCCTGTACCAGGCTTACACCTAATTGTTTGTGAATTGATCTCAAAATGTTTTATTTGATCAATTGTTTGTCTCTTTTTCAAGATACATGTAACAATTCAAAAAGGGAGATCCTTTCTTGAGCTTTAAAAATGCAACACATGCTTCAAGGACTTCCACTTCCCATTCTGTAGCGTCAACTTTGTTCCACTCAACAAAGGTGAGCAAGGTGAGAACATATTTGGAGAGCTATTTAATCATGCAGTTCTCTGTGAAGTTAAAATTTGTAAAGATTCCCCTTGGAAATGCAAATGAAGTGACAATGTGCCCATGCATTAATATCAGAGATGCATGTATTTAAAAAAAAAGTTCATATAACCTGCAGTTTATCTCACCTGAGGGTCAGAGAGTCGGAAAGGCTCAGATGTAGTCAGTAAAGATGGATGACTTAATATTCCAGAGCTCTGAACAAACTATATGTAGCTGACATCAGTATAACAGCAAAAACAAATAACAGTTCTGACTCTTCATTCGCTCATTTATTTTTTCATCAAAACCTTCACAAACACACTTAGACTTTTATAAAATATGTTGCCCCAGAATTCTAGCTCAGTACTTTGACATCATGGGCTCTAATTTCCCGGCACGGTGCAGGGTGGCGCAGGGTGGCGAACCCCGCTCAGAGCTAGTTTCGAGCAGCGCAACCCGAGGCGCGCTCAGTTTGGTAGTTTGGCAGACAGAGGTGCGCTGAGATGGGTGTGGGGGTGCAGCAGGGGGAGGTGTCGACAGATCCAGCTTGGCGCAGTGACAGTTCCATGCCTCTCACACCTATGACTTAGGTGAGGGAAGTGTAACCATCACTAGCACCAGACTCTTCACATAGGTCAACAAAGGATGACAAGCACACACTGAGGCAAGGTGCAGGGTGATTTATTTTCCCAACATCAAAAGCAGCAAAACAGGGGACAAATCCTGGATTGCCTGCAATCAACAATAAACCAACACAAAAGGATTAAACATTAGAAAAGAGAAAATTAACAGTGTAATAATGAATCCAAATAAACGAGTAAATAAACAAAGAAAATACATTTTAACCATGGTTTTAAATACAAATAACAAACTTCACCTTCGAAGAAAGATGTCGAGAGCTCCTCACAGCACCTCTTTAGCAGGACTCAATGAACTGGGAAGGTGGTACGCTGTTTTTATACTCTATAACCCCGCCCACCACCACAATCCATTTTAATATCACATTATCTGTGTGTTTTTTTTAACTGTAGTCGAGGTCATCCTCTGTTCACACTTTTAATATTGTTTGTACAAATTCATATGCTTTAAACACAGGGATCCATTTTAACATTAACCATTAGTGTCCATTATTGTCTTTTAAAGTTGCTTTGTCACTTGGTTTGGTCCATCTACACACTAGGGCTGAACGATATGGAGAAAATTTCATATCTCAATATTTATGCCAGATATCTCGATACCGATACGATACGATATGACTATGGGTTCAGTGAAAACTAAGCATTCTTTATAAAAAATTAAAAAAAAAAAAAAAAAAAAAAAAAAACGAGTCCGAACCATTTTCTGGAAGCCCTCTTTAGTGACTGAATACACGGGAATCATGTGTAGCAATATGGTACGTTATAGCATTTGTAATGTCTTTGTGCCTGCTGGACATCGATTGGTATGGCATTATGCTACTGAATGCATCGGCAATCCGACCTTGCTTGGGCTTGACACAGGAGGACCCAGATGTCCCTGCCGTGTCTTTTAATGCAAGGCACTGTTCATACAGTCCTCGGTAGTGTTGTCACGGTACCAAAATTGGGACCCATGGTACGATACCAATGAAAGTATCACGGTTCTGAGTAGTATCAGGATACCACAGCCAAAATGAGGCAGATGTGCCTTTTGTCATTTATAAAAAGATAAATCACTTTTCTATAATACATCAATGATATTTCAATGGAATAAATTACTTATTGACTTATTCATCAATCATCAATCAGTGATTAACATAGGGGGGATCAAAATAAAATAAAAAAATAAAATAAAAATCAACCAGCCACCCTCCTCCCCTGACAAGTAAAGAACAGTCCCTTCATAAGTAAAGAACAGTCCCTAAAGTGCGGTGAGGTTTGTGGAAATGTTAACGGCTCGTTTCTCCTCTGACACGTCACATACCTGTGTGCCGCTACGGCTCAGCTGTTCTGGTACTACTGGGCAGTCATGACACCAACTTATTCACCTGGAGCCGGGCTTCTCGGTCGCCGGTAGCCTCGCGTCACCAGGCTCTTCACGTACGGTGAAACATCGGTAAACCACGTTATCTTGCGGCGGCCATAGCGCTCCGCCGTATTCCCGTCTGTGACCCCCGTTCAACCCACAACCAGTAAGTTTCACCTTTCGTTTCTGCTGCTGGTTGAAATCTGTACTCACACAGCGTGCTGAATGATTTAATTTGCTCGAACAAAACTATTTTTAGTCGCAAATGTGTTGTGTGTACTAGCAAGTTGCTAGCAGCAGCACGTCTCCCTCGCTCAAGGGGATGTTTGTGATTGGCTGGCTTTGTTGTCGATCCAAGGCAAGCAGGAAATGAGGTTTGTGATTGGCTGGCCGTAGCTGTACATTTAGGGCAAGCGTAAAAGGGATGTTTGTGATTGGCTGAGCTGTACATGCAGGTCAAGCTGGGGAAACTCATGGGGAAATTATATCATCAATATCGTTGCCTTTTGGGATATTAATATCTTGCATGTTCATATCTCGGCATAGATACGATAACGATATATCGTTCAGCCCTACTACACACCTCCATAGTGCAGGTGTAACCAGTCAGTGCAATCAGTTCACAATCAGTTCACTATTTAAGCAGTGCAAATCCGGCCCACGGCCCTTTAGAAATCCAGGAAGTAATCCAGGTAATGGTGTGGCTGTTGTGTGGAAAAATGACTGTTAAACAAAGGTGATATTTCAAGCTAGGTGTTAAATGCTGTTGAGTTTGGTAACCCTGAGTGTGCACCCTCAGGGACACCACACAAACACAAGTTGTTTGAATATCCTTTGTTTGGTGTTTAGTGTGTCAGAGCTGCAGGGGCCATGTTGGAGCACATGATCACATTACTTTCCTCCTCTCCAGCGACAGCCAGCTCTGGCAGACGGGACAGGTAATCAGCCAGCAGGTTTGCCTTTCCGGCTTTGTGTTGGATGTGGAAGCTGTAGGGCTGGAGGGCCAAATACCACCTTGTGACTCTTGAGTTTTTGTCCCTCATAGAGTTGATCCAGCTCAGTGCCCTGTGGTCAGTCTCAAGGTCAAAGGTCCTTCCCAGGAGATAACATCAAAGGCTATCCAATGCCCACTTAATGGCGAGGCATTCCTTCTCAATGGCGGAATACTTTATCTCTCTTGGGTGCAATTAGCGGCTCAAATACAGAACGGGCTGTTCTTCCCCTTCTGTTCCTTGTGCTACAACCGCTCCAAGACCCACACCAGAAGCATCAACTTGAACAAGAAAGTGTTATGTGAAGTCAGGGCTTCGTAGAATGGGAGAAGAACAGAGAAGAGTTTTGAGTTGGAGGAATGCTGCCTTGCACTCTGCAGTCCACTTCACTGGATTTGAAGCTGTTTTTGTGATCAAGTTTACAAGGGGAGCAGCGATGGTAGAAAAGTGAGGTATGAATCTCCTGTACCATCCAGCAAGTACCAAGAAACATCGGACCTGTTTCTTGGTTCAAGGTCTGGGGCTTTCTCTGATGGCTTTCACCTTGTCCACTTGTGGACGGATTTCTCCATTTCCAAGGTGGTATCCCAGGTAGTGAACCTCATTTTTAGCCCAGGTACATTTCTGCTTGTTGAGTGTGAGACCTGCAGAATGAATCTTTCCCAGCACTTGTCTCATATGGGACAGGTGGTCTTCCCATGAAGTGCTAAAGACCACCACATCATCAAGATATGCAGCACTGAACTGCTCACATCCTTGTAGAACTCGATCCATCAATCGTTGGAAAGTTGCAGGCGCTCCATGAAGTCCAAAAGGCATTACAGTGTACTGATAGAGACCTGTAGGGGTGCGGAAGGCAGTGCACTCTCTTGATTCCTTCTCTAGGGGTACCTGCCAGTATCCTTTACAAAGGTCCATCGTGGTGATATACACAGCTCTGCCCAGTCGTTCGAGCAGTTCATCAATTCGTGGCATTGGATAAGCATCAAACTTTGATACTGCATTCAATTTCCTCTGATCATTACAAATCCTGAGCGTTAAATCCTTTTTTTGGAACAAGGACGATAGGACTACACCATTTACTGTTTGATGGTTCAGTCACTCCAAGATCCAGCATGATTTGAATTTCCTGGTTGTGGGGGTCTACCAGTCTCTCTGGTACCCGGTAGGGTCGCTGCCGGATAGGGTTGGAATCCTTTAAATGAATCACATGCTCGATGAGGTGAGTTTTCCCCAGTTTCCCACTAAACAATACTAGGTACTCTTCCCAAACCTGGGTGAGTTCAAGAGCCTGCCTTTCAGGCAAGTGACTGAGGTCAGCCTGCTGAGTGGTAGTGAGCATGGAGAGATCTGTGTCTTCTACCTCATCCTCTGTCCTCACTTCTTGTGCCAACATTACATTCTCCATCAAACTGCCATTATGTGAGGTGAGTGCCTCTCTTGCCTTAGCCTCCTCGGGAGTGCATTTTCTCTCCTTCCACTCTTTCCTCGATCCCTGTGTTAAAAGCATATGAATTTTGTATAAACAATTTTAAAAGTGTGAACAGAGGATGACCTTGACTACAGTTAAAAAAAACACACAGATAATGTGATATTAAAACGGATTGTGCTGGTGGGCGGGGTTATAGAGTATAAAAACAGCGTACCACCTTCCCAGTTCACTGAGTCCTGCTAAAGAAGTGCTGTGAGGAGCTCTCGACATCTTTCTTCGAAGGCAATCCAGGATTTGTCCCCTGTTTTGCTGCTTTTGATGTTGGGAAAATAAATCACCCTGCACCTTGCCTCAGTGTGTGCTTGTCATTCTTTGTTGACCTATGTGAAGAGTCTGGTTCTAGTGATGGTTACACTTCTCTCACCTAAGTCATAGGTGTGACAGTGCCAAAAGGCTTCGCCGAAGGTGCACTAAAAGCTCGCCAGTTGAAACCAGGTCTACTGTCAGCGCAGGTGGAGCGCAGGCGGAGCGCAGGCGGTGTAAGTGGAAGTTTGGCTGACCGGCTGACTGGCGGACAGTGCGCACACGTCACCAAAACCTCACAGGCAGGTTTCCAGAATGTCAGGCACATTAACAATGCAATAACTACCCAAAAAAACCCCCACTATTCAATGCAACTATCTGCAATCCGCACATAAATATATCTCTATATCGACTGTCCCGTCACATCTGATGTCAGATCAAAGGGGATTGGCACTGTTTGGCACGTTTGGCACGCGTAATGGAAACCCAACCTGATTTAATTAACACAGCTGCAAACTAATGAGTTCACATCCCTCTCAGCCAACCACAAACAGCCACAGCATCAGATAGGGAGTATATATTCAGCATCTGTCATCTTAGAAAAGTCAAAAGAAAAGAAACAGTGAGACTGCGAGAGAGAAGGAGAGAGTGCACGCACGAGAGAAATGCAACACTGATTTACAATTGTGGTGACCTCCTCCCAGGCTACCTATGCATCATCAGCCCGTGGAGGTCTGCTCGCAGTTCCGTATATTCTGACACTGCGAGCTTGGACCTCCTGGACCAAAACATCAGTTTCCTCTTGGGAGAAATGTGGCCGTCTGATGCTGCTGCTCTCTTCTGCCATGGCAAATTGAGTAAACTCTCATTACGCCTTCGCGCGGCGCATTTAAGGGCGAGGAGAGGGGCTCATTTGATTGATGTGATGTGTGTAAAACCCACTCCACGCCTTCTCTCCTCCCTCTTTCTGACTTGCGCAGGTAGGAGAGACGGAGGTGCATGGTGTGCCAAACTTGCAAAATCCGCCTGGCCACACCCAGTTGGCGAAGCACAGGTGCTGCAAAACTAGAGGCCCATAGGTCAATTCAGAAATTACTACGTTAGATATTAATTGGTTAATATATGCAGTTACTGATATAGCCTGATATGCTGTGACAGACGAGTATCGGCCAACAATTTATTAGTACCTTCATTTATCTTGTACCCGTAAGTAACAGCAGCCTAAATGTTATGATAAATTTAAGTTTAGCAATGAATTAAATCAACTCCCTCCCTGATTTGTTTATGGTGATCAGAGGCTTGATTCAGACTGTCGGTATTCATAATTTACGCTCTTAAATAATATGAACTAAAAAATAATGTTCTGTTATAGGGTATACTGTTCACAGATATGGGTTAAGATGTTAACCACAATGGCATTGCCATAGCATCAACTGTCAGTCAGTTACAGAAACAGGACTTCATTAAACAACAGTCTTTGTGTAAGGAGAAGCACTCGGACGGCTGTAACTGCCACCATCCCAGCTCCAACACCACCTAACACCATGTATGTGTCTGTGTAAAATGTAGTATATCTTGGATCTGCCCCTAGAGTCATCCTTGTGCTTTGCCTCTTTCTAACATTGAAAAATATCTGGTTGAGATCGAGTCAAATCGGTTTTATTTCTATCACAGCAAATCATAACAGAAGTCTCTGTTAGTCTCTCAGGGCGATTTACACATGGAGGTCTAGACTGTACATGCAGTTTTTATTTTCCCTGAGAATACTGAGCTAATTCTGCTAAGCAGCCAAGTTGAATTGCAAGGCACAGTAGTACTTGGATGGAATAAGTCTTTTAAATCATAAGTACATGGCAGAAAGTAGTATTTGGGTGGAACAAACCTTTGAAACTATAAATAATGAAACAGATAGTAGTATTTGGGTGGAATAAACCTTTAAATCTATAACAGAAAGTATCTGAATGGAATACTGTCTTGTTTGCACTTTTGCTGTCATTCAATTCGGTAGGTGGCGCTGTGGCAAAAAACTAGGGTCCTCAAACTGTGGTCCTAAAAGCGCAGCCTCCCTTACTGCAGGCTCCACCTCCTTAGCCAAAGCCTGACATTATGTGCCACCACATAATTTAACACATTATTTGCCACTACATAATAATGTGAAGAGGTTGTGGTCATTTCATGTATTTCTGTGAGATGAGTCTGACTGTTGAGTCTGTCTGCATAGCTCTGCCTTTCTTGGCACGTGGACCACTGTTGTATTGTATGGATGATGCAGAAGGTCTTACAAAGGTAACTGTATGCTGGGAAAAAAGGACGGGTATACCTTCCCCTAAAGTAGTTCCTGAACACTTTGATCACTTTTCCTTGTCGTCTTGAAATACAAAGACTCAAAGAGTCGTTTTAGTCACTTGCAGGTATGTGACAGTTAGATAAATGTAAAGTAGCCTACAGGTTGACAAGCCTCTGTATTAACTTAATCCCCTCCTTCAGGCTTTCCCAATGTTATAGACGCAATAGGCTGCACCCATATGCATATCTAGGCCCCATCTGCACCAGTGGAGGCAGACTGTGTCAGTTGGAAATTTTCCACCAGCCTAAATGTATACGAATGTACTGCGGGCAACTGTCCATACCCTGTCATGCACAATAGTAGTAATTGGTTTTGGATGAAATTTACATATCTATGATAATTAGTTTAATTAGTTTTAATTTCAGCACTTCTTTGGGTTTAAACCCTGTTGCCCTGGCAGCTGTTCACAGAAATGTCCATTTCAATATCAGCCTTACACAAAGAAGCAACTGTACTGTACAGAGATAGCATTTCGCTTTACCTTATTAGCAGATTGATGAATCACAAACCAAAACAAGGAAAAAAAGAACAACAAAAAAATTAGGGGTTTTGCTTTCCTTACCAAATATATCATAGCACTAATGTTTAGCTGCAGAGGACCTATGCATAACCAGATTTGCAATCTAACAGTGTCAGACACAAAGTTCAAAATATTATCTGGAATTTGAGACAAATGTTCAGATGATTCTGAATTGGATTTTACATTTTGAGAGACACCACTGCATCAACCCTTCTTAGTCACGCTGAGCACTTTTAAATGAATGCTCTGCCAAGAAAAAAGTGACACATCATTGAAGGTCACCTTCTATGCTGTCAGATGATCTACGATGGAAGTTGCCTGACATCCAACTTCGAAGTAAAATGTCCTGGCTCTGCCCACGTTTTTTTGAGCATCATCACTGTCACAGAGGTTTGCATAAGGCCAGAGAAAGTTGTTACTACTCAAGGTTTCCTTAATCTTCTTGAACCTGAAGAATCTCATGTATAGTTAACCCATACTTTTATTCTGTAGGAGAGTTCAATGGAGTTCTGCCTAGAGACTGCCTTGCTGACACCCTAACCAGAGCCAGCAACAGAAGCAAAGAGGGTCTTCAACCATGCCCACACAAAAATCAAGGTAACAGTTGAGATGTTTATAACCAACTGAAATCTATGTTTCAGTGCCTAAAAAAGTCTTACTAGGGTTACTCCTGACAGGTTGCAAACTACAGTGAAGCCAGGGGGAGCTTGTCTTGTCTTGATAAGACATGAGCTCCCATGAAAGCACAATTTTGTAAAATTTAGGGAAGTCTCTAAAATACAATGTAAAAAAGCATTGTACTATTTTACCATGCATTTCCATATTGAGGATTTTATTGATTATTGACAGTGATTCATCCTTTAAATCAGTGTCGCTTGCTTCTTGGCATCCAAACGAACCACCTCTGCAGGCTGGCATTTGCGGTTGTCCCAATGGTACCAACGCGTTGGCCAGCGTCATGAACCCCTGCATGACAGACAATGCTGTCAATATCACACCAAGTCATAGTTTGCAAACTGCTTGCATAGCCAATTTCCTCGAATTGACCATGATGATAGGTGTCAAGATAAAAGAAGACCCCATGCCACGGTTGGGCAGTGACTGAAATGCCTCGTCCACGCATTTGCTGAAGGTCCGAGGTACCAGGGAATAGCTGAACAGCAGTCTATTGTACTCATTAGGCATGTGCCAGTATGAGATTTTGACGGTATGGTAACCGTGGGCAAAAATACCACGGTAATCGGTATTAACGCGGTAATAATAATAATAGTAATAATAATAATGACAATAATGATTATAATAAAACAGGTGTCGTCCTATTTTCGTGCTCTACACTTTAAAACGGTAGGCTAATATTTGTTTGACCGTTCATGAGCGACAGCATGTGCCAGGCATCTCCTGTCAGCGCAATGCATCATCACACCAGTTGTTTAAATGTGTAATATAGACCCGTTAAAAGTAATAGAGCCGTTTCTTAAGTGCATGATGGTCACTCCGCCCAGCAGCTTGTTGAGCTCCTTGTCATTGCGGACAGCCAGCTGCCGGTGACGGGGGATGATGCAGGTCTTCGTGTTGTCGCGGGCAGCATTTCCAGCCAACTCCAGGATCTCAGCGGTCAGATACTCCAGCACAGCCGCCAGGTAGACGGGGGCACTGGCACTGACACGTTCCGCATAGTTTCCTTTGCGCAGCAGCCTGTGAACACGGCCGACTGGGAACTGGAGCCCAGCACGGGAGGAGCGGGTCTTTGCCTTGCTCTGGGGGTTCTTCTAATAGCCTAAATGGTCCCACACCACCGACTTTGTCCTTTTTGCCGGCGGGAAAAGTTCAGCTTCGCCTCCTCCAGCCATGTTTGCAGTTTGCACGTGAGTGGATTTACACTGGTTACTGACGTACTGACTGACTGACTGAGGCTGCCCCCCCAATAATTGTGCTGACTGCAGCGGCTGCACATGCATGATTTCAGAGTGTGTGCCAGTTAAAAATGTACGACTGGCACAGAGTTATTTCTGAGTTTTAAGTTCCTGAAGTTCCCATTTATGAAATGTAGTGTAGGTTACACCGTCGGTCTTTACCGTCGGAACGGAAAATGGGCGGTTAGTGACACAGTGACATTCTTTTACCGTGGTAAACCATGACGCCGGTAACCGGCACATCCCTAGTACTCATAGGCCATTCCTGTGTTTTAGAGCCACTTTGACATGAAAGCATGCACCCTTTAAGTCACCAGTGGTGAACCAATTGCCCTGCTGGACTGCTTAATGGTTAGCATATGAAATGTTTTGCTGGCATCAAATCGGTGGGGATGACAGACTCAAGACTGATGAGAGAAAAAATGTATTTAAAAAACTTCAGCATACGGCTGCAACATGACAGTTAAAAAACAAACTCTTTGATGCACTGTATATAGTGGTATCTAACACAGTGTACACGCTGGCTGCCTATAGTTAAAGCAGCATGACAGCTGAGCAGCAGCAGCTTCAGTCCTGTCAGTATTTAGATAGGATGCATTCAGGCACAGTACCGCTGTGTAGGTCACCTGTGTTTTGGCAGTGCTTAAAGCCCCATACACAATTGTTTAGTTACACGTGTAAAATGGAAGAAAATAGAGTTATTATTTTGTAAGTTGACTTACAATAACCTTTACAGCTGGGTTGTCATTTCTGTAGCAATTTCTGTTGATTTTTTGTCATGGATGAAGCCATTTTTTCTGTCTCTAGAACAGGAAGATGATACCCTGATTCATATCTCACCTACAAAGCTCTGACTGGCCTGAATTTTCCCAACTGGGGAAACGGCTGTCATCAAGCATACCACCAGACCTTTTTGAATCTTTGACAAATATCAAAGATGTTAGCAGCAGTTCAGAGGTATGGAGCCATCTAGCCATGCAAGGAGTTTAAGTTTTGAGAAAGGTCTCTCTGAAACTTGCGCTGGCACCCCAGAACAAAGGAGGTAAATGTAATTTCCTTCTTTAAAAAGGTTTGAAAAATCACATTTGAAATTCCCAAATATTTCTCTTTGCAGTACTGAATAGGAACTATTTAATAAAGTCACACTCACTGAGATTTTACCAATGTAATAATATTTTTTAGCTATTAAAATGAATTTCATGTAACTCTATTGTCTGGCAGTAGTATTGGTAACCTTGGGCAAATAAAACCAACAGTGGTAGGTGTAACTTGTTTTTTGTGGCATCAGTGAACCAACCCTTTTCAAACATTTATGGAAGCTCTTCCTTATGTAAGGGAGTCCTTCTGTACAGTGCACTACCATGGTTCAACTTCACAAAGCCACATAGCCCGAGGGTGCTTACAGTACACTGACAGCAGCAGCAGGGACTATAGAGTGAGTTCCAAGACTGTCCCTCTTGGAGGGAAAAACAAACTCTGGAAGTCAGATTGAGAAACCCAAAAACAAACACGCTATGAGTGTACTCTCCCTGTGAACAGACACAAATACAAATAAGCTTTTTCTGGTACAGCAATCTTTCTGATAAAGCAAAACCAAAGGTACACTGAGCCACAAAGTGTCCTACATATTACATATGGCAGTTATATAATTAATAGAGGAAAATTAATAGAGGAAATTAATACATTATTTAAGTTTTTTGAACAATAGTTCAGTTCTGTCTTTTAGTTATTCAATTCATTAAATGTGTCTTCACATAGACAGAAAACATCGCCATGACAACATGCTTGCTACATACTATATCCAGAGCAACAACACAATACATTAAGCATGATTAAGATAAATTATTAGTAGTTAAAATATAGAACTTGATTTTGTAATGAAAAAAATCCCTTCTTGCATTTGTAATAGTTATCAAAGGCGCAAGCTGTATTCAATTTACTCTGCCACTGCACCCATCAACACTTGAAAATGGAGCATTACCATCATTTGAGGATGTAATAAAATAACAAGAGTGTTCTTTGTAGTAGGAGTGTAACAGTTACTAAAAAGCCTTTACTGGTTGTAAATGTGGTTGATTTCTGCAAGCAGTACAAGCAGTAGTTGTCGTAGTCATAGCTCAAGTGCTTTAGTAACTAACTTTAGTAGTACATGTAATATTGGTGGTAGCATGAGTGACAGTAGCACTTAGCAGATGACCTTTACACTTCACACTAATGCACCCTGTATCAAAATGGAGGCTGGCCATCTTTCTACATGTGAAGCAGCATGAAGACATTCTCCAGACTAAATTTAGCTACAAGTTACATTGGTAACTGTGTTTGGAAAGGCTAATTTCAGATATGCTGCTTGGTCTCATGGTTTTCATACAAGGTGCTGAAGCTCAGCACTCTGGTGCCCCTGGGTAGTTTCAGACACCTCATTAAGGGCATAATGTAGCTAACAAATTAGATCTTTTGATTAATGCTTAAAAGTGATGTTCCTTTTTTTGTTACATTTATGTTCATGATTATTTTCTTTTATTACAGTTTCTCTTACCTTCAACATGTGTGTTTGTTTTTATGTCAACTCTAGACCCATGTAAAATGGATGCGGTTCCCATTAGGGTGTGGATACCCGACTCAAGCCCAACTGAATCTCTATGTATAGAGACCCCAACATGAAAACTAACTGGCTTGCTGAAGACATGTACAGAAATGATCGATGTGGTGGATGTGCACATCACTCTTACACTTATGATACTAAAGATTTTTGCCATCCTTACACAGTTAAAAAGCAGAGAGTTTATTAATTGCTTGTCTACACATATAATCTATTTACTGAAGTACATGTGGCTTTATAAAAGTATGTAGGCCAAACAAAGTGTAATCCGAAGTTGAAAATGGCTAAACATAAAGCTGCTATTGAAAAGAAAACATGGATTATGCTATTACAAGGCACCACAAGGAAAGAAACTATGGTTCTGCAGCCTCCCTTAAATTCACAGGAGTCACTTCTAACCCTAGGGGTGGCAATATCATAAATCAGTTATTGAAAAGGGAAGCATATTGGATATGAACTTCCGACTCCTTGGAGCCACATGGGTCGAATGAAGCATTAGACCTGAGTCCATTTATGAACTTGTACTTGTCTAACCTACATTGTTTCTGTATGTACAGGTGACCTCGTACGTGGGTGAAGTTGAGACACTCCCTCCTGGCACAGCCCCTTTGCCTCCCTTCCCTCAGTAAGACTGGTATGTTTCATATCTACTCTGTTAATAATAATCACCTCCTCCTACTGGTGTTTTTCAATAGTACTAGTTCTGTTTTTTTCCTACAAGTTTCTGATATCTTATCAGAAGAATATTTATGTACTTTGTACTTTATACAAATACTACTCTTTTATACCATAAAATATACTTTTATGGTACCTTTATAGAAATGTACACATTCTGGATGTACTCATCCTCTGCTGTACTCCCACAACAACTGTATCTTATCTTATGAAATGTAATATTTATATGGAAATTAATTTTGTATTGTATAATTACAGTTGTTTTGCCTTTATTGTTTATGCTTTGTAGTGAACCTGTTGTCCTTCAAATAATCACATGCTGAATTATTTAAAGGACAGACTTAATGGCGATTAAGCACAGAGTGAGTGTGATGAAGCAACAGGCAAAACGTGTAGTTCGCTTCTCTCTTGGTTTTTAATGTATGCTGTCAGTAAAATAATTGTTAACGCGAGTATCCTGGTGCTTAGATTTCTTTTTTGGTTTATCTTTCTCCCAGGAGAGAGGCAAGGCTGGGCAAGGGATGTCTACAGTTCTTTGGACCTGTTGGGAGCCAACGGGCCGGTCAGGTTCAGACAAATATTTTAAAATGATGTTCAGGTTTGGGTCAGGTTTGACCTACATGACATGGTGCTTCAAATTTTTTCCAGTAAACATTTTGTGTAAAAGAAAACATAATGGATCTACTGTCTGTATTGGGCTACTTCTTGTTTAGTGCTGGGGTTATATATGCGACAACATATAAACGCAAGACATAGGGTAACAGACACTTAGTGCTTCAGCTTACACTAACTGTATCTGACTTAAGTCAGTTTGTACATAAAAAAAAAAAAACAGAATGCCTGTTGGGTTTAGGCAACCTATCCTCATACAACGATTCATAAGACATCCAACAAAAATGCACACACAACAGTTTGTATGATATCCTAAAAATTAACGGCCCATGAATTATTTTACATCCTTAACGTAGGTTGGGTTACAAAGGTTAGGTTAAGGCATGTTACTGTAGTTAGGTTTAGAAAAAGAAACATGGTGTGGATGTACCTTAAAATGACTCTTAAGCCCCATTTCCACCAATTACTTCAGGTATGGTATCTTTGGAACCAAAAGTAACCCTTCAGACATGGTACCTAGACCCTAGTGTTTCCACCGCAAACAGTACCCTTAACTGCGGGCGGAGCTGTCGTCACTCACTGCTCCATCTAACACTCACTGTATTCCTCATTACTGGTGACACAGATGGAAGTCCTAACCTCGTTTATCGTCCACATAAAGGGGTTACAAGCTGACACTTTCAGAACAAAATCAAACAGGCTGCAGTAAGACTCTCTCTGGGGGGGGTTATTTAAAAATAGTGGGTTTGTGCGTTTAGTCCTTCTCAGGCAAGCTCAGGGGTTTAGTGTTGCTGTAGCCCACAGGAACATGTAACCAATTTATCCGTGCAAGTAGATTACAATGTAATATAAGTCTTTAAGTTAGAATTGGCCAACAAGGACTAGTATTAGAAGAAACCAGATTCTTATAGAGCCACGTATTTGAGCAACAATGACTCAGACAAAGTTTTAAAGATTGCATAGCAACGCGTATATTGCTACAATTTGTATGAAAAATAATAAACTAAAATAAAAAATGTGCACACAGAAGAAAAGAAATTGTCCTTTCGGTCTTGTAGACCATTCGTTGGGGCCCTTAGTAAGTTACAAGTGCACTTGACCTCAAAAGTTTGTCAAAAGAACGATGCATGATTGTCTATTGCGACAAAAAGTTAATTCGAAAGGATGTGTGTGACTGTGTATGTGTGTGTCCGTCCTACCACGACCAAGCGTCCAGCAGGGAATGTGTAGTTGAGTGTGTGTGTATCTTAATCAGCTCCAAGGTTCCTGGTTTAGCTCGCCATCTGGAATGATGTGGAATCTTGACTGGTCCTGGGATTTGTCCCACACAAAAACCTGACCTACAGACAAAGTCGCATGTGTCTATCACTTTCTAATCAATAAAGAATTATTAAAGGCTTCCATGTCAATGAAATGTGTAAAACATTGCATTAAACCTTATAAATAAGTTCAAATTCTTAGTTTAGTTGTACAACAGTATTCAAGTTTCAATATTCAAGTAGAAGAACTGTAAACATTAAAAAACTCTCATAAACAAATGTAACTATTCATAGGATCAGTATTTCAGTAGTAACTGATAATATATCATGGTAAGCAATAGTGCTGAACGATTAACCTAATCGCAATCGCAATCGCGATGTCAGGCTGTGTGATTACATAACCACATAAAAGGCTGCGATTTGCGATTTAATGTAAATAAATGTTAACGTGTGTGCCTGTGAACGTGACTACCTCTCCTGTAGGGTGTGGAGTTTGTTGACATCACGCCCACAAGCTATCCTGGTGGGTGCAGCCGGCGTGCAGCAGTGACCAACACAGACGCTGAAGAAGAGCATGAGCTCGACCATGATCAGGCTGAGTTGGTGGCGAAAAAAACGTCTGTTACATGGCGATACTTTGGATTCAGGTACGGCGACGTTGAACAGAAAGACGTGCTGTGTAAGTGTAAAAGTTAAAGTCGCCACATCCCGCGGCAACATGACCAATCTATATCAGCACTTGAGACGGGACGTGGCGACTTTAACTTTCAAACTTTTACACAGCACGTCCTTCTGTTCAATGTCGCCGTACCTGAATCCAAAGTATCGCCATGTAACAGACGTTTTTTTTCGCCACCAACTCAGCCTGATCATGGTCGAGCTCATGCTCTTCTTCAGCGTCTGTGTTGGTCACTGCTGCACAAGACGTGCTGTGTAGATGCTTAAAAGTTAAAGTCACCACGTCCCGCAGCAACACGACCAATCTATATCAACACTTGAGACAGCACAGCACAGGGAAAAGTAGGAAGAGTGCATGCGAGAGAAAGCCGAGCCATGTAACGTTAAAGACAAAGAGACAACTGAACGCCGCCAGAGCCTCATAACACAACATCCAAGCACAGTTACACAAACATTTGTAAGTGTCACAGGGAAATCATGGACTCCATAACAAATGAAAAAATTAGCAATTTTGCTCGGTTTCGGCCCACTTGACATGCTGCTGTGTTGTACTATGATGTGCTGGAATTTGTCATTTACGTGACAACACCTGAACGCAACACAGGCTGTCTCCGCTGTGTGTACAGTTCAGTACTGCAGTGTGTTTGACTGTGCTTAGTCTGTTGATGGTCATTGACACACTGTCTGTCCATAACAATAACTATGTCAGGTCAGTGCCCCCCTAATATAATGTAGGGGAAACACTGAATCAAGCAAAAAGACTCATGATACCATTTATTTATTATATTGTATATTGTAATTATATTGTAATCACAATCGCAAATCGTGATTATTGTCCACCATAATTGCAATTGCACATTTTTATCAAATCGTGCAGCACTAGTAAGCAACCATTAACACTCATACTGTCCCATAACTAAATTGGTATAAAATGAAATAACATCTCATACAGCTTATCACAGCCAAAATGACATAAAGTGCAAATGAAATTGCAGTCAGTGAAGTCAGTTTTGATCAGGGATATTAAAATACTGATGTGCTTAGTTAATGTTACTCCTCCTGCACTATAGGCCTACTAGCACAATGGAGAAGCTGCACTAAAAATTAGCCTCCCTATCACCACTAACTCACAACTGAAATGCATTAAACTCCTTCACAGCAGCTTGCATCATGCAATGAAATATTAAATTATTCCCCTCTTTCATTTGGCGTTAGAAAGTACTAAATCAAATCATTTCCTCCTTTAAATTGGCATTCAACAGTATATCAATATAAACAACACATACCATGTTAATGGCAGTTACACATACTAAACATTACACACAATTGTTCACTTCCATTCACAGCTCATCATAGTAGGTTTTCATACAGCTAACCCATTTAGCCACAATTCTCACCGTTGCGCTATGTTCAAAGGCTGAGCGCTGTCAGTGGCTCTCAAAGCTTGCAAGATGAAAATGAGGAGGTTGGCCTGCCATACACCAGGACTAGCATTAGCACAGGTGACGGTGAGTTAGCCGCTAGCATTAACAAGCGTTTTAGCCGGTGAATAGCTAGTTTTACCAATGTATTTAGGTTCTTGTCCAACCCGCGTCTGGACTCCTGATGAACGACACGTCACCGTCCTGACAGTAAACACGTAAGATGGCTTTAGCTGACTTTTATTATCAGAAATTATTCCAAAAATCTAACGGACCGCTGCTCTCGTTGCCGTCAATGGATTCAAACAGGAAGTAGTAGGGGAGCAAGCCCGCCTGAACCTGACTCCTCACACAATAGGCTGAAAGTGGCTTATGCTGCTCTTGATTGGCTGATCAGATGGCTGCTTCTCCTCATGTTTCGTTGAGTGAACGATGCCTTCAATTACAGCTGGGAAATACATATTTAACATTTAAACATTTGAAAATAAAATAAAATAATACTTTCTCTCTTTTCTCTTTCTTTTAGATTTTAATTTTATAGCTTGGTTAACCTGGATTTACACCTGGGTTACAAACAGCACTCCACAAAGCTTTTTTTTTCTTCTTCCAAGTGAGAATTAGAATGTATGCAGTCCACGTAACCCAGCCAGCAGGCCCAGCTTTAGGATCCACTCATTACTAAAAACGTACGTCATATTAAAACTAAAGTAATGGTCAGAGTTGTCATATGGAATATTTAAGGTGTGCTGATTGATTCCCTTCGTCAGCTCATGCATTGAGTAACATTACAAGTTAACATTCCACCTTAAAATTCGCCGGCAGTTGGCTCAGCCACAACTCAGCCCTGAGCAAGAGTGACCATCCACTACTGACCAATGAACAGTCTGCAGTGTTCACAGCTCCACCTTTTAGTATCAGATCCATGTGCTAGGTACACCAACAGAAGGGGCACCAAAAATGGTAACGGTATGGAACGGTTCCATTGGTACCATCCACAACTTTTCACAGTGGAAACGGAAAAAAGGTGGACTGAACTGAATTGTACCGTACAGTACTGCTCAGTGGAAACGGGGCTAAAGTTGCCTCAAAGTTCACACCGCTCGGAACACCAGTCTCATGGGGCTAAGTCCCAGGGGAAAGTCCTGTGACACCTCCACCACCCCAACCTGCTATGGAGCTACATTTATTTCTTTATTATTCAATCAAACAGAGTAGGTTTTGCAATCAAAAAAAGATTTGAGAGCAAAAGTATCAATTCCGATTGAACATTTCGATCCACAAAAATAGCATGACCTAATTCAACAGCAGAGGCGCCTGGACGACCAACTACACTACCACGAAAGCAGCGACGGTCCTGCCAACAGAGGTCCGACCCAGCCGGATCCAGAACCTCTGTTGGCAGCCCCCGATTTGGGTGACCTGTCCCTGGTAAAAGCTGTCCCCGAAAATGTTGCTGATTTTGACACTGAATGGGGGAAAAATTCGCGCAGACTCAAACACCAGTTATTACAGTAGTCAGTAAACGCATCACCAGAGAAGACGTTGTAAAGGCCCATATTTGTGCTCAACGTTAAATATGGATCCAGATACGGACAGAGCCTTCTGTCGGATGCTCCGCGTTCATTTCGTCCATATTTCTGCACGTTTTCATAAAGCTTACGGATACGGGCCAAACGGAGCAGTACCACCGGAAACCATGGGGTCAGTGTTGCTGTCACTACCCGATACATAGCTCTAGTGAAACACGAAGAAGAAAAAACAATGGCAGAACCTTTTTGCCTTAAACGCTGAAAATAAAATAAAAGAGGGACACAGCTTTTTCCTATTTTATCTTATTTTGTTATATTTCTTCCTCTCCCCTCTCTGGGAGTGTCCGACCTCCCGTTCCCGTCTCAAACACGGAGGTCTCCCTCTCTGTGGAGCCCGCATTCCTGGCACCACACATACCCCCGAAGCTCGGGTCTCTCTCTCCGCGGAGCCCCCCCCGCCCTCCTGGCTCTGCTCCGCTCCCAGGGCCGACCCTCGCGCCCTCTGACTGGGGTCCCTCTGTTTTTGTCTTTTATGCAAGAGGTACATTATCAATATCTCCTCTACAGTCGCCATGTTTGTTTTTGAGTTTGTTGTTGTCATAAACTTTTGACTCTGGGCTGCCCCCTGGTGGATATATTGGTTAACATCCATGCCAACGTAAAGGACGCATGGAAGCATGTGGGCAGTGACGGTAACATCGTTTGAAATGGACGTATACATTTTCGTATGTAAAGGGAGCATAAATGGGCCTTAAGATGTACAGACGTTATCGGGAAGCACGACCAGACACAGCAGCATCATCAACAACAATCTAGAAGCGGCAAAAAGGACAGAAAAGGAGACCAGCGGCCGCGTTAAATGGTATGTTGTGTATGAACTTATTTATTTTGTGTGAGTTGGCAGTAGATTTGACTGTGTGTGTGTGTGTGTGAAGTGACGTAACATTCAGTGCGTCTGTTTAATCTGAACTGAAGACCTAACATAAGGTTATAAAAGTCAGTTAACGTTAACATTATGTCACTGTTTTTATATCTGTCATTGGTGAAGCTGTAACATTAGCATGAGATTACCAGGTGATGACATTGTTGTGGCTCTGTTTTAGAAAAGGAGGAGGTGGAAGACTGCTTTGGTAGCATAGGATTTTCCTGGAGGCATAGGGACCTGAGACTGTGTTAAAATAATAAATAAATAATAAGTAAATGGTTAATAGTTGTGTGTCTTAACTGCTGTATTTTATGTCGGGCTGGCACCAGACAGTGCTGTGTGGGTAACCAATGACTGTAGTAATCTGTAATGACTAAATTATATAAGTATTTTATTACCAAAACTGATGTTATTTCTTTGAGAAACTATACACTTACTATTGGCTCTGTTCTTGCAGTTCTTCTCATGTTCTCATCTGCTCTTATTCTGCCCAGGCTCCTGAGGCAGAGGCTACGGAGGTGGATGAATGAGGGGATCACGGTGATGTCACCCATTTTTGATTGCCACCTTTTGTGTCATAAATATCAGTTCAGTATTCAGTTACGAGTTGAAACCTTTGACCAAAAAAATCCCTCCTAACTCAAGCTAATAAGATTAAGATATTTTTGTCTTCCTCAGTGGATGTATGGTTGGTGATGTCACTCATTTGTTTGATTGCAACCTTTTGAGTAATAAAAGCTGGTCAAAATACATGAAAAAGTACTTGTTCCCGTTTTTTTTATTTCATAATGATAATATTTAATGATTTTTCATTTTTCATTGAAAATGCCCCCAATTTTCATCTCAGAAATCTGGTCACTTTAGCATAGTTCCTCAGGGATTTAAGCTGTTATTACTTTAATTTTGACAATCTAACCTGTGACAACACATTAGCTAAGGTTTTAAGGACTGTAACTGTTGGTAGCTGTTGTTGATTTTGTTTAAATATGTTGAATTATAATTTTATGTGTTATTGTTTGTCGGATGATTGAGCTTAGCTAACTAACGCTAGCGTCAGCTGTCACTTGTTGCCATAGCAACGGTAAACATTCACATACGGGCTAAGTGCAGAGTGCAGAATCAAGCTTCATTGTAAATATACTTAAGATACATTGTATTTAACACAGGATGTGGGATTTTAGTTAGTAAACTTTTAGAAAAGAGCTACTTACCGTCACTCTGACGTCAAACAATGGAGACAGGTAATAAAATACTGCGGTTATCCTATCTACACGCAACCGCTGGCACCGGAGTCTTCCAAAAACTTCACCCTGGACTATGGTTTTAAAGAAAGTCTGTGTGGACTAGGCCTAATAATAGCAAGAATGTTTTATTTGAACTGGTGCATGTAGATTGCTTTTGTTTAGCCAGGGCAGAAGTATTCTACGGCGTAACGGTCAGGACCAACGATGCCAAAGGGTCTGGCAGTAATGCTGACTTAGCTTGGTGCTTTTATTTTGACGGAAAGGCGCATCCATCGTATTCCGGGTCCTGTCTCACTCGCCCTGGTTCCAGTTCCTTATCAAAAGGGCCACTAACGGCCCCAGACTATCTCTCATTCATCAGCGTAGGCCCCGCCCATTAAGTGCGGTTGGACTTGCAAGCAAAACTTTACCTCGCAAGCAAAGAGGACTGATCTATAAGCAAAATGATCATATGTTTTTACTTACAAACTTGATTTTTGATTGCAGTTCAAGAAATATGCTCTCAAAACATGATTGCAACAAAAAGATACAAAAATACCTCCATAACCTGCCTCCTCATGGGGACTGCTTCCATCTTTACTCCTGTCAGTCCACTGATCACATGATCGCAGCCCTCCAAATGCATAGGTTATGCATGAATTACTGGCTCATCAGTACATGGTATATGTGCGAATGTTGGTGCATTACTTAGGAAAACATATAACAGTACATGAGAACAGCCTGGTTCGAGCTCTGTTACTACTCTCTTGGACTCATAAATTAAGACTGAATTGAACTGCAATATTAGAGGCAGGAATGGGAGCAGATGCAGTATCATTAATGACAGTGAAAGGTTTTATTTGTGGTAGCAGCAACCACACGTAGTAAAGGCTGATTATTATTTGTATTAGTAACATTAGTAGTCACAGTGGTAGATCCAGTAGAATTTATCACAGCCTCATTTATATGAGCATGTGTGAACTTAAGAGGTTAACACCATTCATGAATCAAAGCCTGCTTAAACAAACACAATGACATATATTATCCCCACCTTGGGAATCATCTCCAATGATGAATCCTAAGAATAATATGACTCATTAATGTGTTGCCATACACCATGTGCCTTCATTTCGCGAATGACGCATCACAGATTCACTTGCTGTAATTATTTTTATATCTACTGAGTTAGACGCATAAATATCTGGGATTTAATGCCTGGAAACCAAGCTGATGTGTAAATCAATACTTTGAGTGCAATTTTGAACCTAAATCTCGAGGTGTGTTGTCTGGGCCATAAATTTCATTGTGCAGGGAGCCATTTATGCGCATTTACATGGAGACAGGATGTTGATTGCAGGATTGCAGAGTTACTGAGCACCACGATGGGGAAATTTTTAGAGAGGCAAAGCACTAAAGAGTTCACCACCACATCGGCATTAGGTCATAAATCTTTCTCAACTGAATAAGCACTCTTTTTATTCCTCTTCCAAATTCATCACGCCTGCCCACCCCCCAATGTGTCTCTTTCTTTACTGTCTGTGGCTTTTCTCCCCTCTGTCGCACTGTCTCTCTCTTGCTCTCTTACTTTTTAGTGTCTTTATCGGATAATGAGTGTGATGACAGTAAAAGTTTCATCATCAGCCTCCATCCCATTAGGCTGTTATTGGATCGTGTTTGTTTTCGGTAAGCCTTAAGGAGAGAAGAAAGCAGAGCTAAGCCGCATAGCAAAACACAGTATGAGACACACTGTCAGGTTTTGTCTTGGCTTTGTCACTCACGGCAAATGAGTATTTAGCTCATCATTGATAGTCCGTATATATGTATTATTATGTATGCAGAAATAAGCAGCCATTCAAAATAATTCTGAGGTAGAAATGACAGAGGAGTGCATGCCTGAATAGGAAATTGCTGAGGTTTGAGAGCTCTAACTGACATCCTGACATGCACAGTAGGAAGAATTTGAAGTTTTGTTTTCTATTGTTTTCCTAATGTCATTGCCCAACAGATGCTTAAGTCTAATTACTCAACTTGAAAATGTTGCCTCAAAAATGTCATCTACTTGCTCCTCAGCCAAATATTTGTTCATTTTCCTGCCCTAATTAAATGAAATAACGAACCAAGTTGAAATATAGCACCATCAGGATAAATGATTTCCCCATTTAGTAGAACACTAAGTGGCCAAAGATTAAATGACTTTTGGACCACTTTCTTGCACAGTCAAATACAGAGAACACAAATATGAATTATGAGGAACAGTACAATTATATTAAGTAACAGAAAGGTTAACTAATTCAATTTAAACTGGTATAAATCATGTCCCCCGCCAAAATCAAGCCTGTCATCAACAATGGAAATCAGCCTTGGTTAATTCGGTAATGCCTCTAAATGACTTGCCATAGCAGACTGATGGCATATGCAGCCCGGTCCACAGAGCCGGTGACAAATTGTCCGCTTCCATCAGACTGCCTCTGATCAAACAGATCGATTCAGAAAATATCACCGCAGCCTCAGGATCTTCAAAATTGAGAGCAAGTGTCAACAAAGCTGAGAGAAGAGAGAAATTTCACTGGCACCTGATGTCAAAACTGAAAAAAAAAAAAAGGAATCAATACTCTGACCCGAGAGGGGCCACTGTCGTGTATGTGAAATACCAAGTAACAATCACCTTTACAAGGCTCCCAGAGGCTCATGATAGTATTATTTGAGCGGATACAACATATTACAGACCCAGGGTTATGGATGTTGTCTGCTTGTTTTGTGGTCAGTTTGCAGAACTAATAGTGTTTGCAGTTCAATACTAGAGAAAATGAAATGGCATCATCTGATGTTTGTCCTTTCTTCCTGCCAGTGGTGTTCAGTATTGCAGTCTGGTTCAGTTCAATCAGGAGCCACATGAAACATCCTCAAGTCAACATCAGAACAAGGTTTTATTGTAAAGAATTTCCTCTGGCGCGCTTGCGTTCGATGTCCACCCACTTTCTGCTGTCTGTCATTCGGTTGGATTAACTTGGATCTTCGTTGTTTGATCTCGACCAATCGCCCGTCAGTCATGTTCCTTATTGCCACTGAGCAGGGGAGAGAAGCAGTGACTGGCAGCTGGCACTGAGCTGTCAGCCAGGTTTCATAAACATAACTGCATTAACAACAGGAAGCCTTTAACTGCTTCTTACCCCTTCCTTTCACATTTTATGATACCAAGCCAAGCAGCTGTTATGCTGGCCACTTTGAAAATAAACAACCTTTTAGCAGTGGGATTTACTCAAATAGAACACTTTGACAGGTGTGCTTGTGTCTAAGTCAACACACTCATTGGAAACACTTCTTGGCACCTTGTCATACGGAGGACACAGGCGCGGAAATAATAAATTAATCGGAGAAAATAGGATGGGAGGAAAGCTACGCTGTGATGTGCAGCAGCAGGTTACCAATATGATGTTATCAACAACAAATGCAATCAGGCTAATTAAGGTCCGTGTTTGCAGCAGCAAGTGTTTTCAAGCAGACCATTACCGCAATTTTCCTCCGGCTTGTTTTGTAGAGGAACCTTAACCTCTACCTTCAATTTGCATTTGCTTAAAATCAGTGTCAGGTCCTATCTTGCTGGAGTTTAACTGTTGCAATTAGTTGTTTGCAGCACAAGTTATGTGTGCTCAGATGTGGAGAAGACAGAGCAGGCTATTTGTGCAAGTCTGTTTGTGTTATTTTTTTTTCTTTTTCTGTTCATTGACCTTGAATGCGAGGACTGATACTGACAATTGCCTTCTGTTCTATTCTAAACCAACTTTTTTTTTCTACCACACTCACAAAAAAAACCCACTTTGCGAGGTAATTCAGAAGTCTCATAGACAATGACAAACACACACACACAGCAGATGCTTGTGTCAAGCCTCGCGCTGCTTTTGCTCGCAGATGTGTCCACTGAAGCGTCATATGAGCTGAGCTGGAAACCATGACTGAGACTAAAAAAGGTATTGACCCTTGACAGCGGCTGGTCAGCTCAAAGCAAAACATGTTTAAACGGCGAGTGAACCTGAAAGAGAAAGTCTGGAACTCACACAGTCCTGCAATGAGGCTCATTCTGTTTCTGTTCAGTAGAGAGATGTCTGGACTACTGGGTGCTACACCTGCCAAGTCTCCTCCGACTCCAGTGGTCTGAAATTACAGTTAAAGGCAAAAGCAGGAGGCGTGTCTGAGGATGCTCGAGAATTAGTCTCACCACATGTCCTTTTCATATCTGTGCTGACAGCTCTGACAGCACACAGAGTACAGGCTATATTTGAAATTAGGGCTAGTCTGCAGGCAACTGGCCTATTTCTGGTATTTTTATTTTATAATTTTTTTGGGTCTCAGAGAAGGAGTAATCAATGATTCTCAGTCAGAATTTACTCTTCTGGGGTCAAGGGCTGGGAAAGTTCACGAACTCCAGCATACAGAAAAACACTCATAATTATTTAACTGATTTTCCTATAAATACTGCTGAGTGAACAGAGAGTTCCTCTTTGCACATAGGCTCAGTCTCAGGCCGGGAAGAATAGCCGGGAAAGCAAAAACATTCAGACTCAGACAGAGAAGCAGGTTTATGCTCATCTCAGATAGAGAAACAGATTTAAACTGAAGACGACAGGTTTTACTTGGAGAAACACATTTAAGGAGCAGTGTGTAAGATTTAGGGGGATTTAGCCGAATCTGGCAGTGGGAATTGCAGATTGCAATCAGCTGAAACTTACCCTGGTTGGAATTCATTCAGTGTTCATTGTTTAGGAGGTTTTTACCAGGAGATGAATTATCCCTCTAGGTCTCCTCCTCCTTCTCAAAAAAAGACCAAGTGATTCTCCAGTGTTGTTCAGAATGTTGTAGATGGGCTGCCAGGCTAGAAGCTGCTAATGTGTGCTCACCTTTTTTCTGATCCAGACATTCAGGAGGATTTTACCAGGAGCTGAATTATCCACAGAGGTCTTTCCTCCCCAGAACAAATGGACCTGGTGCATTAAACCAGTAAATATTCAATCAGGATGCACACATTTTTAAAGAATATTAACATGTCCAAATAAGAACGCAAAATGTGAAAAGTCTTTGGCGATTCGACCCGTAGAAACCCCTCCCAGACGCTGGTGGTGGTAGAGGTGGTGAAGATGCGATGAGAGGAAGATAGAGAACTGATGATCTGGATGAGTAGAAGAATGAGCCTTTGTTGAGCCTGTTATTTTATTTTAATGAAATTGATATGAGTTGATCAGAAGTTGCTATAGTTATTTTCTGTAACACTACAAAAACTCTTAAGTCCCTGACACACCAAGCAGATGGTCGGCCATTGGCCAAAGTTGACAGATGCTCAAGATGGTTGGTGTGTCCCGCACCGTCGGCACTTCGGCGTCGGCGGCTTTTCGGCCGATTGAGCATGTTGAATCGGCGGTGGAGCTTGTCGGTGAGAGATCACTCTGATTGGCTGTTCAGCTTTTATTTCCTCACCCCTGTAGCGAGTGAATCTGTCTGTAGTGAAACCAGGGCTAACCGGTGCTTCCTCCTCAGGCTCCACTTCACTCAGCTGCCCGACAGACCTGCTGCTTCTTCACACTTTAACCTGAATAAGAAACCATAGCTAGCTGGGAGCGGCTAGCGGAGCGTTAGCCGCAGCATGACCAGAGGGAAGCATAGCCAGTTAGCCTCCGCTAGCCTCTGAGCTAGCCCCGGCTCTCCGTTTGGATCCAAACGGAGAGCCGGGGCTAGCTGGGAGCGGCTGGTGGAGCATTAGCTGCAGCATGACCGGAGGGAAGCATAGTATGTGCTACGTGGCCGCTGGATGTAGTCCCTGAAGTGTGTTCAAATGCAACTGACACAGGGCGACGTGAGGCAACGTAGACGACGCAACAGTTGGCTTTCGTCACTGCTAGTTCTTTGATGTCGGTTTGGTGTGTCCACACCTTTAGGGTGGGGCTTCAGATTATTTTTGATCACAAGCATAAGAGATTGAACACAGCTGCCCAGCTAAGGATTTTCCATCATCTTGAGTACGAATATTGACACATTTTATTCAAGTACGTTATCTGTACCGGATATTTGTTTCATTCAAATATCCAAGTATCAACCCTAATTTAAATATAGGAGATTTCTCAATCATTCATTTAAAAATCGGTTTCAAAATTAGAAATGATGTATGTATGTGGCAAGGTTGAAGGAATTTTAAAATTTGGATAAAATATTATAAAACCGACAACGCCACCTAGGTAAAAGAGCCTAGGAGTGTAATTTTAAAAAAGGCAACACAGGTTCTTATTTACAATCAGGATTGAGCAGAGTTAAAAAAAACAACCACAAATCCAAATAAAAGTTAAATACAAGATTTATTATAAAAAAAAGTGATAAAATAAAATAAAAACCCCAGCCCAAAGTCTCTCCCGGAAGTCCAACTGTCCTGTGTACTGGTCCCACTCTAATCCGAAGGTGGCAGACCCCAGACCTTGAAGGTGGTGACGGGCAATCAGTCACTCGTCGGTTGGAGACACATAAGAGAGAGAAAATCCTGGGATAAGTAGGCTAGTCAACTAAAACTGTTCAGCAATTAAAAAAGGGAAATCCTGATTGAAATGGTTTAAAATAGGCAGAAAGGGTACTTAGCTGCAAGAAGGGTGCATCATGATTACACCCCTCTGCTTCTCCACGTTGCTTCCCCTCGACTGCAGCCGATGACTTCCCTTCGCCTGCTGTCCAACCTCCGGTCCCGCGGTCCCACGGTCCACTATTGGATCTGTTGGGAGGTACACCAATACCCCGTTTACACGTAGGAAAAATGCACATATTTTCATGCGGTTTGGCCTCTTGTTTACACGCAAACAGAGTTTTTTTCACGGAAAACAATCATTTGTAAAAATTCCGGCCAAAGTGGAGATTTCTGAAAACGCTGTTTATGTGTTGCCGTATAAACTGGGTGAAACAGGGTTTTAGGTTCTGAAACGTCACAGCATGCGCCAGCAAATGCTTGACGTCATGTGAGCGACCTATGTTTACACTTTGTTTGGCTACTGATCATGGAGGCTGTTAAGGTGGTACTCATTTTTACGTTTGTGCAAACGCTTTGTTACGGCCTTTTTCCACCAGATGCGTGTCGGTTGTGTCTGCGCTCCGGCACGGCAGAGGAGCCGATAGGATTCAATTCTAGTCAATGTGTGTGTTTCCACCAGCTGCGGCTGTGCTGCGTTCTGGCTCTGTCTCAGCTCCAGCACTCCAGAGCAACAGACACGCAGGACTTCTATTTTTGCTGGACGCCGGAGCACAACGCAGCAATTCAGCACAGAGCAGATCGTGCGGGGCAGGAAGTCATGCACACAAACAAAATAAAACATCCGGTTAATTTTCAAAATAAAATACACAGTGTTCACGGCGGATCATATTTCCCTGCACTACACCTTGAAAACTACATAATGGGCAGAGGCAGGCCTGAAGTCAACAGGTCAGAGGTTTTCAGACGTCATTTCACCCTGCGAACACCATGGACGAGGAGATATTCATCATGGCAGTGCACCGAGATGTCTTCCGGCGGAGCTGCACCGCTCCGCACAGCAAACGCAGCCGGTGGGTATTGACAGACGGCGGAGCATGCAGCGGATAACCAGCACTGCCGTTCTGCAACGGACACGCATCCAGTGGAAATCTGGCGTTTAAAGCGACATTTAGGAGTAGTTCCACTTCACTGTCAGTCCACACAAACGAACCTCTCGCCATGTTTACTGTTTTGAAAGGAACAGGAAGTCACGCGTCTTATTCGTTGTTGTTGTTGTTGTTGTTGTTGTCAATTCTGAGGATTCTGATTGGCTTGCATGGCTTCATCCTTCGGTTTGGCATAGTTATGACGGCGCTTGACGGCATATTTATCCGGGTTCATGTAAATGACAACATTTTTGAAAACGATGTTGAGTGCACGATGTTATTATTGAAAGTGGAGGGGGGGCAATTATTCGTTTCTCGAAATACCCGGCTATGTGTAAACGTGGTGCAAAACACAAGGAATGTCACCTGCGCTCGCCACCACCTGTGGCTCGTTGCGCTGATTGATGCCGGGGCGAGTCCGTGTGCAGTTCAGTGTCAGTTTGGAAATGAAAACTCTGCATGCAGTTCAACATAAATTCTAACTGATATAATCAAAATACTGCAAACAAGGTAACATTTCATAAACATAATGAAGACAGTAAAATAAACAAAGTAACACAACATGCAAATAAACAAAGTAACACAACATGTGATATTTCCTAAACGTAACTAAAACACAGAAAACACAAAACATGCAACATCCTATGAACTGACCCTGTCACATGTACATCAAATTCCTACCCTACCTATTTGATATAACTTAAAAATAGTAACATAAGATATTTTTTCCCCCTCTTTTTAATTCTCCACTTTAGTTTTGTTATGCTTTCAAAATGATGAAAAGAGTTGGAAACAAAACAGGATGTTTTTAATATCTCAAATGGCTTGAAGAATAGTGCATATAGCTGCTGTAAAAGATGGGGGTGGGGTGGGAGTAGAGGGATCTCCCCAGGGGAGCATGCCCTTAATGTTTTTAAAGTCTGGCTCCACCCCTGGTTTCAGGCTCAGATTTATTCTCAAAGGCATGACTGGTTCAGCTCATGCAGACAGACAGGCTCAAGAGAGATGAGGTTTAGCCTCAGATTTTATGTCATTTTATGTTTGATTCTAAAAAAAAAATGCACATTTTATCTTACAGAAATTTCCCTGAAAAAGTGCATTCCTAATGTGAAGACTCCGATTTAGCAATTCAGCAGGAAGAACATAATAATAGAGGACAGGCCAGGAAATTGTGGATAACAGTGGGTTAAATAAGGTGAGGAGACGAGTAGAAGCAGAGAAGTTAGGGAACCCATTGAGATTCACTCCAGTGTTATTCCCGGGAGAGCTGCCATGGTGTCATATCTCAGCCACCCTGATTGAAATGAGAGGTGATGACACAGGAGTATTGATTCTCAACATATCTGCATTTTCCTAAAGGACAGGTCCCACTGTATTGATTGACCCTGCACCTCAGGGATAATGTTAAGCGATGTCCAGTCGTCAAGACCGAGCCCATCTTGCAACATAAAATCTTGACAATAAAGAGACGGCAATTACTGACTAAGCAGTATTCAAATCAGACTCCCTTTAGCCTAAGCTGCTGTTGAAAATGGTTCTCATATTAGGAAAGTGCTGACAGAAATTTCTCAAAGGATATGATCATTCTTAATGCACGAGTCTTTATGCTATTTATAGCATACTGTACTAGTTGTTGACTTTTACTAGTGCAATATGGAATAGACTAGAATTCAGTGTCTGTGCAAACTGTACTCTGAGGAGGAGAGAGCTTCAGTATGCCTCAAATGAAGAGCTTGTCTAACAGTGACTGTGACCCCCTCCTCCCACACCCTCCTACACTGGAATTGGGGTGGTTGAGTTCAACAATTTTGTATTTTTTTCCAAAACAGACAATCTGACAAATTTGCCCACTTAACACATTGACAGCCCAGGTACACTGAGGTGTGGGGCAGGGTTTGAACTTCTGTCTCAAGAACCCATACTTGTATTCTTTACACATCTACAGTGTTTTTGGAGAGAGACTGGGGAGGCTGTCTAATGCAATCTTGTCTCCAAGAAATTACGTTTATATACTGCTAATTTCTTCTGGCAAATACTTATCAAAAGTAATGCAGTTGCTCTCTTGGTGTACCACACAGAATCCACATGGAGGGAAGTGGGTGGGCCCATGGATGGTGGGCACACAGAGTGCAGGACTTTGACAACCAGCACCAGGCTTTGCATTCTGACTCCTGTATATAGTTAGATTCAGGCAACAAAAAGACTATAATCTCTATTTTTATTTGAACTATGTATCAAATGAGGTGATGAACTTACTGTACAAGAAAATACAACTTAAATCAACAGCTCCTCTTGCCTTTACAGACCTTTGTTAGTTTCATTGTTTAGCTATCTGACCTGTAGCTTTACTATTTTGATACACTCTCTCTGCTCTCTTTTGGCTCAGTACCAAACAGCAGATAGACTGAAGCCTATCCCAGCTAAAATTGGGCGAGAGCTGTGGCGCATCCTGGACAGGTCACCAGACTATCACAGGGCTGACACATAGACAACCATTCACACTCACATTCACGCCCACAAATCACCACTTAACCTAGTCTGCATGTCTTTGGACTGTTGGAGGAAGCCAGAGTACCCAGAGACCCATCCTGGGAGACCCTCTTGCTGTGAGGCTACAATGCTAACCAATGTACCATTGTGCCGCCTACACATTGTACACATGATGTCACCCATTGGTTTGTGGTTTCTCATTTTAAAGCCTCAAGTTTGGCATTTTGGCTGTTGCCACCTCAGGTTTTTGGAGCCAATTGTGGAGGGTTGAGCTGAACCTAACCTTGCCACTGACTTGGTTAGCATTGTGCATTTACCAACACATTCTCATCCCAATGCATCAAATTCAGACATTTGGTCAGAGGCCCGTCACAACAAATATGACATGGTAGGTACCCCTCCTGTGTCAGTTCTAGACGTTCAGGGACAGCGTGTCACTTTACATCTATTATGTGCATTGAATCTTTTCAAAGTAAACTTTCACAGAAAAAAAGGACAGTTTAAAGGTATACAGTCTTTTTCAAAATAACCTTGGAACATTGGTAAAGAGTCAGAGTCAGTCAGGACCACTTTAGTCAGAGAAAAATGTATTTCCATTTGTTGTATTATATTTGGTGGTATGACTCTGTTCTGGGGCCTCCTCTCTGCCTTTCCTCTGGCCTACACAGACAGCCTAAGGTGGAGAGAGTACACCTCTCCACCCTCCTGCGTGCCTACGTGGAAGGCGTAAGACGGAGAGAGCACAGCTTCCTGCCCATCCATGTGCCTCCATGGAAAGCCTAAGGCCTAAGGCCCCCCCCCCCCAAATGCTAATGCTTTACAGCTATGGTTAACTCTGATAGTATGAATGCTAATTTTTCCTAGCAAGAAATAGGCTTAAAATCATTCAAATAAATCTGATCATCCAACTTCTTAGAGTATCTTTCAGTACAACCTAATGCTGAACAACACCAACAGCTATGGCTGCACCGACACTCTGTGAATCTGGGCTTAAGCCAGTAGCTTAATCAACATTGTTGCTGTGGTAGGGACCTGTCAGTGGATGGTACCCACCTGTCACTCAAAGCGACTTTGCTCCTAATTATGCATCATTTTAAGCCTTAATGGAATATAAACGAGTGAGTTATACATTATTCACCCCCTGGGCAGCTGTCATAAAGGGGGAAATTAGTTTTAGAAACCAAAACCATATTTTTTGTATGAGGCTGTAAACATGTTTATTTCTGGGCATTTTAACATGGTGGTCTGTAGGGATTCATTTGCTTTTGGAGCCAGCCTCAATTGGCCATTCGAGGAACTTAAGTTTTCGGCACTTCTGTTTTGGCTTGACTTTTCAGCTCAAGAAGTTGCCGCTTGACCATAGCTGCAAAAATGTTAATTATACTTCAGTTGCTACAAGCAGATTTTGTTTTGCTAGAGTGAACATATTTTGGGAGACAAATTAAATACTTAACATGTTAACATTTCGCAAATAAGTTCATTGTGAATATTTTTCAACTTGGCAGATACATTCATTAAAACATCTTCTAATCATGTGGGTGAAACACAACTGGGGGCGCAATACATTTTTCTCCAGCATATTTGCTGTTGCAGATTATTATCACCCAGTACATACTGAATTCATAAATATGACGATGATAAAAGACAAACAGACAGAGGCTCACATAAAAGGAGAATATTTTCCACACATTTCCATTGAATAGAGAGTCTCAGCAGTACTGTTTATCATGTTACAAGATCACACACAATGTCTCATTGTGGGAAAAAAATAAAAAAAGTGAAACTTGTGGGAATCATGTAACACAACGGTATCCATGTGATATCTGATGGACTTTGTAGGGAGAATAATTCCATTGCTGACAGTTTAATCTGTGCTGAACCAGTAGCCTCCAAACTGGATTTTTTCTCTAAATATGTGTCTGTGTATACTTTTAATCTCTTTTGTTGAACAATGCATTCATTCCAGCCATGTACAGAAAAATTATCTGCCTGCTTTTATTATAATGAAATCCTAAATGTACTTTAGTGCCTGCACCACAAGATTTTCATGCCATAAAAGAGTTAGAAGCGTTTTTGTGTGCATGCCTTTTATGCCATTTCCATTGTGGCAGCGCTGCATTCATTTGAACTGTGTTTTGCATAACCACCATCGCCTCAAGTCACTCCATCTGTGAAACTCAAGCAGCATGAACAAAAGAAGAAACGAGAGATGGGTGAGGGGAAGAAGGAGAAACTGAAATGAGAAAGTGGGAGAGAGAGCGAGCAAGAGAGGAGATAGATAAGAGAAAAAAATAGAAATAGAAAAATAGAGAAGGGATTAGAGGCAGAGGGCAAGTTTCAGCTGTAACCTTGGACTCAGCTGTGTCAGGCAGCAAAACAGTAAATTAAGTGTGGTATTTGTTTACCAAAACACTAGTCGAGCGGAACTGTTTATTTGACCCCCGTTTGTACAGTATGATGCATTCACCGACTTCTATGTGACTGTGTGTCTGTTTGCCTCTTTGTATGCTCAGGCACACATGCCTGGCTGACCGTATGTAATTGAATTCCTTTTTAAAACTCTCCTAACAAATCTTCACTGACTGTGCACTGCTGCAACTTCAAAGTGACCTTGTTAGACTACTGTAGTGTGACTGACTCACTACGGTGGGTATTACAGAACCATATCGACTGTAATAGCAGACTGCTGACGCACAAGTACCGAGGTGGAGCGTGCCTTTTAATCATCTCTTAACGAGAGTACTGATGACATGTACGGCAGAGTGTTATCTGTCCTGTATGCCTTCGTGTCCCTGAATAATTCAGCTGGCACAGAATAAGGGAGACATGAAACAAGCCTATTCACCAGATTAGCACTTAATTAATAAACTTTAGGTGGTTTCAATATTTCAACGAGCCTGCATTATTCAGTTTAAATATCTGTCCTAATTACTTCCCCCCAGGCTGATCTATGACTTTGTTTTTTCTCCCCGGGGGCTCCACGCCTCCGGACCAGGTCTGCTATAAATAGGGCTTTGTGGATGCTCCTTCCCAAGCGTTACCTTTTTTCCCCCCACTAATGATCATTAGATCTGACCTGTCCAAAGATACTTTACACAGACACAAACACGCAGCCAAGCTTACTGGAAGGAGCATTAGAGAACATGTGGAAGAGAGAGAAATAAAAAAAAAGAAAGAAAGAGAGCCAGAAGACATTTGCATTCACACTGCAGCTGATGTGCCACTCTGCTGGCACATCAGCTGCCACAGTGCAAGAGTTTTTAATTGTATTACATTACACTACATTACATTTATGTAGCAGAGGCTTTTATCCAAAGCGACATACAATAAGTGCATTCAACCATGTCTGTACAGCCCAAAAATTGCAATAATCATGCAAGCACATCAGCTTCATCAAATATGCTGAACTGCTTTAAGTGCTACATTTAGGAACAATAAGAGCTAGAGAAAGATTTATTATTTTATTGTCTTTTATGATCTGAGTTGTGGGGTCAAAAGATGAGTTTCCAGTCTGACATTAGGACTGCAGAACTCTTCCAGTCCAATGGGGCTCCACCATTGTGAAGCCAGGACAGCACATAGATGACTTTTTTGAGTGGTAGTCGGGCCCACTTTGTATTGAGGGCAAGCCGTTTGCGGCAAAGTAGACAAGTACTAGAGACACAAATCAGGTTCAAGCAGCCACATGTAGCCAGGGCAGGGTGCAGAGGTGTGGGCTAGTGTGACAGTACTCAAATGAGTTGAACACCAGCCACGCTGCTGCATAATAGCTACAAGTCAGATTGCCCTTGCAGGCACACCAGCCAGGAGCAAGTTGCTGTGGTTTAGGCATAATCCTAAGAAATGGCGCCCCGTGAATGGCATAATGTACTTAACGTAAAGTTATGTGCTTAACATAAAGTTACAGAGGTCAGGTTAAAGCGGGTAAAGTTACTGTGGATAGGTTTGGAAAAGAAAAATGGTGTCGACCTTTAAAATAACTCAAAGTTCACTCAAAGTTCACAAGGATCTGAATACCGGCCTCCTGAGGAAATTCTTTTGGGATTGCTTCCTTCTTTACTCCCGTCTGCGCATTGTTCACATGATCACAGCCTTCCCCAATATGTGGGTTATACACAAATTACTGGCTCATAATTTAAAAAAGATACGTACGAATTCTGGTTTATTACTTTTCATAGAAAAATATACAGTGCATGAGAACAGCCTGATAGACCTGATATGAAAAGAGCCTAAACCAGAACCTGTGACATGCACCTCCTGGATGAGGAATGGATGCCTCTATCTGATGCTGAGAGGAATGAATCTGTAGGAGTAGGTTGTCACTGCGATGTTGGCAGCGAAGGACAGCTGGTCATCATCCAGTGTCACCTCCAGGTTCCTCGCAGCCCGATCCGGGGACCTGCCTACGCGGATTGGAGTTCTCAACGATAATTGGGAGGTCATGGACACGAAATGTCTTCCCTGGAAGGAAGGAAGAGCAGCTCAGTCTTGTCAAGGTTGAGCTTCAGGTGGTGCAGACATCCACTGAGAGATGTCAGCCAGATATGCAGACATTTGTGCCGCTACCCTGTAAATGTGTTTGTATCTAAGTAAAGGACTGCAGGTGGAGCGTTTTAAAGAACAATTCAAAACAAAAACAAATACTGCAACAAGTCCTTATATGGTACACTACCTCAGTTGCATAAGAGTTGCTGATCAGTGTCTTCCAAAATGACATATATGACTTCCAAGAATAACCCAAGGGTGCAATTTCTGATCTTCCACCCTAAAGGCCTTCACACACCGGGGGCATTTTTTTCACTTTGGTTTATTTTTTCAAACTGCTGTTTTTGTCATGGGTACTTTCACACCAAATGCAAATATGACACAGCAGAAAATAAATGTATTTCTTATTTTTTTTGAACAAGGTTGATTTTCCTGAGCAGTGCAAATAAAGGCAACAATCAATCATCATCTGCGTATTTATGAAGATTACAAAACAACAAGACGTAGGTTCCATTGTCCGAATCAAGACGACATACTTTATCACTCCTTTCAACCTTGACACAAGTAGCGCATACCAGATCCACTCCTTTCATTCTTACTTTTCCCAGTTAAAGCCTTAGACATAAACACTGCCTAACTGTTTACCAAAGGGAACTCAAACTTGCTCATTTTGCTAAAAGGAAACGCAATAAAGTAGGTTACAGTAGCTATACGACAGTGTACTTCAGACTGCCAGATGCTGCTCTGGGTCAATAGGATCCTTGCAGTTGCCTCAAAATCTATCACTGTCGGCAAATTTATTTGCATCAAAACCTTTTATTAAACAAGTGTTCCAAGTGTGCAAATATGAATTCCTGCTGGTATGAATCCTTTTGATGCAAAATATGAGCAGGCAAGTATTTTGCATTTTTGTGTTATTTGCCAAGGCCCTAATGCTTAAAAATTATTGCACCAACTTAGAATTGCACATTAATAATGTTGTATTCTGCCACTTTAGAAGATGAAAAGAAAATCCCTTCAGCTGAAAGTGTATGCAAATCTGATTTGCTGGACAAATGATAACTACACTTAATAGCCATCCACGTCAGCTGTGCTTCCCCATTTCCTCAGTGCAACAGATAATATACGGACACGGTCACTTGATCAGATCACTTGCAGTGTAAATCCAAGATGAGAAAAAAGGAAAGAGAGAGTGATGGGATGAAGAAGGACAGGAAAAAGGATGTCAGAGCAAAGAAACAAAGAGCAGGGGAAGGGGAATAAGAGGCAACAGTTAGCGCTAGTGCATTTAAAGTCCATCTACACTATATAGTGGCAGTGATTAAATGGCAAATGATACTAAATCAACAAGTATAAGTGATGTGGATATATTGACCCCCCTTAAAGTAATTCATTCCTTGACCATGTTGTTTGAATATAAAGGAGTGCAGCGATAGCCGCCACGTGCGCTCTGACATCTGCAATTTAGAATGTGAGTCTGAATGTGCAGTAAGCACATCAGCATCAGCATCAATCATTGAGCATTTAGTTCACTAAGCTGTAAGAGAGGAGGTTGGTTCAATGTTCTCCTCTCTAATGAGAAAATGGTTCCATCTGAATTTGCCTCATAAATCATTGCCACAGTCACCAAACACTCTGGTTTTAAAGTACCAGTCCCTTCAGACTGTTTTTTTTTTATGATTCAGCATCTTTTTCTATGTACTTAGCTGATTCCAGAGGCACTTTATTTAAAGTGCACTTTGTGGTGTAATAGGCATGTCAGAAAATAGCTTGTATTTTGTAATTTCTTGATTGTTATCAGCTTTGCATTTGCAGTGAAAAATATTCAAGCCCCTGTGGTTGTGCACAGTACCTGAATTGTAGTGCATGTCATATTCTGACTATTTACAGTAGCGCTCTACTTTCTTATTATTCTATCAGTGGGCCATACTGATTTTGTATACTCCACTTGTTAGAGAAGTGGTTTCTTGTTGACTGTTTGACTTTTTTGGGTGAATGTGTAACCTCTTTGCTATCACAAATTTGCCACTTTTGAAACCCAGGTGTGAAAAGGATTATGGTTTCATAATTAATGAATCTCTCAGAAGCGTGCTCCATCATGATCAGTCAAAGATGAAATTTATTTTTCTCCAGTTAGGAGTTTGAAGAGGCTCACTCTCCTGTCACCTGTCACAACCCCCCAGGTGTCGTTTTCTAATCAAACTTTCATTTATTGTCACCTTCCTTCTTCAGACAGGCGGGCAAAACGTATTTTTCTCCATTGCTAAGACCATCTGCTATTGTGGGAATCATTTCAAGGTTGCGTATGCAATTTCACACCACAGTAAGCCAGAGTAGGGTCCATAGTGCACCCGTAGGTCCACTTATGTGGAACCAAAAGCCACCTGAAAAGGCGACAGCTCCGGAGCCCAAAGGCTATGGAGTAGGCTTTTAAAGGCAATGTCAAACATAAGCCTTGTGGTCAGGAATTTTATTTAAGTGTCAGTCGGCCCTCACTGTTTTGTTCCTGGCCTTTTGTCCTTCACGCTCACTTATTCAAAGTCGCAGGTTTCAGTAAAGTGTTTGAAATTGAATTGCTCTCTGCGGGCCGTTCGCGCTATATGTGGAGGCATTTCTACCCCATCCATTTCATGACCAGTCATATACAGTCAGCCCTGCTCGTCCAAATGGCAGTCATCACTATGCATTTCCACTTCACTTGACTGACTGCTGTGTCCTCAGGGGATATCCATGATTGCATGGCTAACAGTACATTGCTGCAGCAAAACAGCAAAAAGCAACTTCATTTGCTGTCTTTTCCATCGTCACCTTCCATCTTATTTTCCATCCAGGCTTCAACATGTACTGTTTGTCAGTGATTGTAGGTTTACAGTGGTATAACATTGTTTAAAATAATGTTGAACTTTCTGCACAAAAAATATCTTAAACCTTGAACAATTTCTACATACTGGCAAAGGTATGTTTGCAAAAGTACTATATACACAAATAGCACAGTAAGAGCCCTGAATATTCAGTTGGTCAGCTGTGAACAAAAGTTAGCACATCACTATGATCATTTGATAAACTCTGAATATTAACTACATAAAGTTTTTGTTTACATGCAATTAATTTTCTGTACTGAAACAGACAGAGCACAATTTATTGCTAACATAAATTTAACCATATCACATGAGTGTTTGCATCATAGACTATGTAAAAATAATGGTTGAGCCACAATGATATAGGGCAGCAGTGGCTCAGGCCATAGGGACTTGGATTGGGAACTGGTAGCTGGAGAGGCGCCAGTTCGCCTGAGCAAGGTGCTGAACCCCCAACTGCCCAGGGCACCTGTCCAAGACAGCCCCTCACTCTGACATCTCTCCATTTAATGCATGTATAGTTCTTGTTTGTGCATGTGTGTGTATTTCGGGCCTGTGTGTATATGACAACAGAGTAAACAGTTAATTAATAGAGTATATCCTCTTCTTTTCTTTATATCACAAATTGGGTTGTGGACTCCTTGAGTTCGCCACTTAAGCCATTGTCAGCTTGTTTTTTTTTTTTTGAAACCCGACACAGAGACCAAAACCATTTTTGTACCAGGCTGTAAACATGTTTATTTCTGCTGTAAAGTTGGGGTTTTTAACACAGAGGTCTATAGAGATTAGTCTCGCTCACCAGACCTTTCTCAAGAAAAGAAAAGTCTGGCTGGGCTGACTCTCACTTTAAGATTGGAGAAAAAAATGCCCCGGCTTTTTTTTATTTCTTTCAACCAGTCACAATCGTTCTGGGCGGTGCCACAGCAACGGTGCGCTTGCAAAAATATTGCCAGGGGGAAACAGGTTTTGGTGTAACACACCCACAAAAATATCGCCTACAGGACACGAACCATGGCAGAAAAATGGCTCCATCCCTGCAAGATCAAACACCGCAAAAGTTAGTAAAGGACGTGTTGAAAACGGTTGAAAACTGCTACACAACTGGAGGTGGTAGGGCGGGACTTCAGCGGGTGGCTCGTTCCGCCCAATGAGAGGCTGATCTATCCAGCAAACTTCTGCCCACTCAGACTAATAGAGATTGACTTGCTTTTGGAGACAGCCTCAAGTAACCATTTGGTGAACTGCAGTTTTTTCCACTTCTGCGTTGGCTTTATTTTTCAGCCCCAGAGGTTGCAGCTTGGTTTGAATGCATTTACCTTCTGAGATTTATTCTAGTAAAAACATTAATATTAATATGGTGATATTGATTTCAGCCATGTTGCCAAGCATTAATCAGGATGATGCAGGATCAAACACGCACCTTTTGTTTCCCACATTTCTGACCCCTTTAAGAGTTTTAATAGAATTCCACATCTCTGTTTGTTAGGTACATCTGGGCAGGACATGACATTTAAATTTGTATCCAACTCAAACATCCTTGCTCAGTCTGGTATGCAGGCCTTCTCAGGTCAGCTACATATGTAGTGTTTACAGCCTATGGGTTAGAAGTAGGCAGCCTGTGAGTGGAAGGTCAGTGCTTCAAACCCTCTGCACCTGCTCGAGAATTTGATTAGGTAAAGAAAGCGGGTGCCTATCTGTGCTCCCATGACAACGAAGATCGAGGTGCCCTTGAGCTAAGCATTTAACCTCCCACTGCTCCAGTGGAGCTGCTCATTGGCCAGCAACTGAAAACAATGACTATAGTGTTTGGCTCCCAGGTGTGAATGCTGTGTACTGTAGCTGGGTGAAAATGAGTGTGCTTCTCCTGCCGAACTTGCCTGAACAAACAAGGATTAAAAAAACAGTCAACCAAGGAACTCCACAGCAGAATAAGTAAATCTCATATGCAATAAAGCTGATTGCTAAAATTGCTGACATTGTCGCCGTTCTTGGTAATGCATTCATGTTTACTTTTTCCTTAACAGAATTATAAGTGAGCAAGCCAATGTGAGTTTTATTTAGCCACATATTTTGCCAGTGCATACAGGCCAGGAGGCAGAGAGAATCTGGATAATACAATATTACATTCTGCAATAAAAGCCCTATCATCTCGACAACGTGGCTTTGTTTATGATTCATTCGTCTCCTTGTGTCCAAACTAGGCCACTGAAAAAGTGCTGCAGCAGTACCTGATTTGAGCCAAATCAACTCCAGCACATATGAAAAAGTGCTCTAAAGTGCACTTTGCAATCTGCTCCAACATTTGAGGGTACACACTTCCCAGGTTTCTCTGCCCCTGGCTTGACAATTGTAAGGAGCTGGCCTCACACTAATCACTGTGGAGTACAGTACCTCGGCTGCTGCGTCTGCAAAGTGGGCCTTTCCCCCTGGATTTGGTACAATCAAACCTCCACAGGATATGTACTGAGTGACTAAGAGAGAAAAAAGCAGGAGGTGTGTGGGTGAGTGTGAGACAGAGAGAAAATGACTGTGGAAAAAAGCAAAACAGAATGAGAGAGAGAGAGATTACAGAGTTTGGTGACCTTGGCTGCCATGTGGCAGAGTTGTACTCACCGTCCTTGACTTTGACTGGGGGAAACTATCAGAACCCTCTAGTTCTCAGGCAGGATGGGGATTAGAAGGCTCTCCCTCTCTCTCTTTTTTCACGCTGGGACCCGCTGGAAATGGTTGACCAGATGGGCGGCAAGCCTCTGGCTCCAACTGTTGATTTGTCTGGACAGCATGGGATGGATTGAAGGCTGTGTATGTGTGAGCGAGGCAGTGTGTTTATATTCTTGGTAAGTGAGTGTATCAGTGTGATAAAGAGAAAGCGGTTGAAAGGCGTCTGGGGCAAGAACTCGATCCAAATGGAGGAAGGACAGAGACAGAGAGAGTGCGAGCAGCAGATCTCACTCGGCTGGTGACGAAGGGTGTCTGAGTGTAATGGGCACATTTGCCTCCCTTTACATACCCGTAACCCTGGCACCAGACAGTGGTCTTTGCAGGCTGCCATCCATGGAGCTACGCTGCTCCCAGCCATGTAACCTACCTCACTTGGCAGCAGATACAGCAGCGCTCAGCCAGGGATTTCTGGAAACAAGCACTCTGCCGCCTGCACGCCATGTTTATATGCAATCAAACCAAAGTTAATGGGAGAATTCTCCCTTGCAATACAACAAAACATGGTTTTATCACTCTCACACCCTCAGGGTTTATGGACGCCATATCCACACACCATATGACAGCCCTCAGTGCAAATTTCCCCTCTGCAATGTCACATGCTGCACCCAGCGTACCCAGAGTACTAAGCCCCCCCCCCCCCCCTTCAGTTTCTCCAAGCTATAAAACGTATACTGCGGAGACTCTGACAAAAGCACATAGATATACCCCCTCAGATATATTAAGTCACATACCCCCACAGATAAAATGTGTTGTGGTAACTGCCAGGAGGATGCAAGACTAGGCACAAATAAAAGTGCAACTTCGCTGTTGGGATCTGTGAATGTGCCAGAGCTTTATAGAAGGAGCCAGTGTTCTCTACCTGAGGCCCAATTTTTGAAAATGTGTGTGTAAAAGGCATCAGATTTACTCGCATCATCAAAATGAAACATGTCATCATCAATGAGCTATGTAAGTTCAGTCAGGAAGCATTTGCTGGCTGCGGTTTGTCGGTCTGTTCCAGCAGAGTGCCCACTAGTATTCCATATAGAGTGCAAACCATGGACATCATAAAGTGGCTAGCTGTAGTGCTGTCAAAACTGCTAACAGTCTTTTACAGAGTTGAGGCTGTGAGACAGGTGGCTAGTATGCAATTATGGCACTGTACACTGCAGGATGTCATGTATGGACTAACAGGTGCTATTCCAGAAGGTTGCTTGAATCCTCTGCATGCTATGGACCATCATCCCTCCTTTAAGGGAAAATTCACCACTTTTAAGTGGATGTCCAATCAGAGTTGATGGTAAATGTAGTCGATTGAAGCAATAAATTCCTCGGTGCTTGCAATATTGACCAGAAAAAGCCGAGTTCACGGCTCCAAAATCTGTTGTTCCTCCTGCAACCAGCGCAGTCATTTGACCTGATAGGGGGCTGCTCTAGTGGGTCAAGGGTCCATTCTGAATGGACTGCAAATGACTCACGAATATGTCAAGTTTGTAAACATTTTTAAAATACAGTGAATTTCTGGCACAGAGCTTTTATTTTGGAGTGTCATTTCCTTCTGTACGAGTGACAACTTGACAGAGACAGCAAACTAGCTTGACAACATGGCCAAGTATGACACTAAATGTATTAAATTGTATGTATTGTACCCTGTGGCTGGAACAGTTGGAATCCACTACTCTAGATGTTGCTAAATATGTTAGTGCAGAGGATGTTATAGACAAGGATACATTTGACAGTTTTTTTTTTGTTTTACTCTGATGTCCAGCCATATTTATTTGAGCCAGAGTAAACAGCCGAAGAAGTACCGGCTGAGGCTGCAGCTGCATAAGAGGATATGGTCAACTGGGAGCCTCCAGAAACTGAGCTGCCGAGAGCAAACAACGTCTGGTGGTGCCTTTGCTGAAATTGCTCTTTGATGCCAACAGAAATTGAATCATTCTGCTGCCATGAATTTCAGTGTGGGCAGTTTTCATTGGATGCTGTCGCAGATGCCCACCATGAGAGAGCCTAGGTGTGCGTTCCTATGCATGAAAGTCTTACTCCTCACTTGGACAAGGAGACCTTTTTCAGATCTCCCAACATAAAAAGACATTCAAGACCAGCAGGGCCAAAAGGGCAGGTGTCCACTGAGTGAGTATTTTTGTCACCTAACACTATTGTAAGGTATTTGGGTGGGTAATTTAAGTTGGACTTTTATTGTGAAAGATGAAAATGTAAGGAGTGAAGTGACAATGCACTTTAGTGGACAATGTTTTTGTTGCGTGCAGATAGGCACAACTTATAAACCTCGGTTGCACTATGTTTTGGCCAGTAGAGTAATAGCTCTAAGCTAGTAGGTCATGCAATGCATCTTGGTACATGTAGTCTGTTACGGTCTCCGGACCTTAGTACATTTATTTTCTGTGTTTAATGTGCTGTGCATGTCATTATGGGAATTATTCGGCCAGCACTTGTCAATCATTTACGTGTGTGTCTAATTGTCTGCTCTTCTGGAGGGAATCCCCGGTGGACCACGCCTCCAGCCCGCTCTCCTCTGCTGCTGTTCAGTGTTCCCTCGCTTGCTGGTCGGCTGGCCCCCTCGCTGTCGTCATTGGTTCCGGCCAATCATCGCGTCACCGGCCCCTCGTCCGAACCTTTAAAGGCTGCACGAAGTCAAGAGCAATCGCGGCTGTGATTTAATCTGAGCAGTCCGCCTCGCTCCATTTGTGTGTTCAGCGGCTATAATCTGTTCGTTGTTGTTGTTGTATTTGGGAATCTATGGGCTTTAGGATTTAGCTTTGTAGCCTAGCCACATATCCTTTGTACACACACGTAGATTGTTTGATGTATAATACACTAGCTTTATGGGTGTCGGTTTGAGTGTTGTTTTGTTTGTGAGGTAAGTCATAGAGCAGACAGACAGATTTGTTTATGTTTTGTTATTCTGGGTGGCCTTCCACCACTGTTAGTTAGCTGGGGTGTTTATTTTGTTGGTGACAGGTCAGAGTTTTGTTTTAATTGTTTTATGGTTTGCCGTCACCCGCCGCCCTTCCCTGAGTTTGTTTAAATGTAATTTACCGCCGAGGCTCCTTTCGTGAAGCCCGATTTCCGGGTTGTGTTGCTGAGCCTGCGAGCGCGTTTTTCTTTTTGTGTGCCGCTTTTTACAAGAGCGTAGCTTGTATTGTTTATTTTGTGTATGAATAAACGGCAGCTTGCCTTATTCACTTCATTGTTTGGTTTTATGTTGCTTCCCTTACCCCTAGACACATACTGGGTTGTAACATAGGCACTGCTGGCATGGCTCTGCAGCAGGAAAACCCAGCTTTCTCAGTCACTCCAGCATGCACTGAGGAATTTATTGTTTCAATTGACTACATTTACCATCAACACTGACTGGACATCAACATAAAACGCGGTGGATTTTCCCAGTAGACAGTAAATCACTTGTGTTTACAACATTTTACTGACCACACTCTGCAGAAATGGCAGTCCATATGAACTTGGACATCCAGCCTGTCCAGCACTGCTGCTGTTGTTGTTGCAAACTATGAAAATTTTGTTTCTTTTGCTGACACACTGCTTCAGCTACCACCTGCTTAGATTTGCTTTTATGTTCTATATGGGGGACATTATGTGCTACTTGATTGCTGGCTAATTGCACCACTGTACCCAGAGAGTACATAAAAGCAGGCATATTCACTGCCAAGACCAAAAGTTGCCTTGTCATGTCATTCTTATTCAGTGTTTTCTCGCTTTCTTTTTTTTTCTTTTTGGACCAATATCCAAATGTCCAGAATATGCTGTGGTTGTATAATGTAAATGAAACAATAACCAGTTTGTACAGTTTTTAATAAAAATTGTGAAAACTTATATAAACAACAATTCTTGGCTTCTTCTAGGCTGGAAAAGTCATGGATCCAAAATGTTTGCCTAAAATTCAATTTTGGTGGTTGGTTATGGTCACTGAGAGGAACCGGCACTGCTTACAATGCGAGATAGATCAAAACTCAAGAGTCAAATCCAGAATCCTCCCACAAAGCAGAAGGAAACATGGCAGAACCTCTTCCACAACTCCACCCACACAGCAACAGCTACTACAAAGAAGACTGTTGAGAGGACTCCACAGATTATTTTATAATGACTTGTGGGCATTGGAATCCTAATATTCATACAGTCACAACATGCTGCCGGTTTGCACTTCCAATTTGTAAATTCATATAAAGCGGTTAAGTGCTAATAATAATAATTAAAAAAAAAAAAAAAGATAAAAATTCAGTGGCAAATCTAGCTCAAATTTCACATGAGGTTTGAATAATTCTGTTAGAAAATCATATGGATTTTATTATATGTATGTGTTTTTGCGTGTGTGTGTGTGTGTGTGTGTGTGTGTGTGTGTGCGTGCGTGCGTGTGCTAGAAAAAAGCTTTCCTCTTGGTTTGTGAAAACAAATCTTCCAGACATGACTGCTTTAGCCTTGGGTGCATAATTTCTTTCCAGCCGACCCTATCTGGCTCCACTGAACCACACTTAACACCATGAGACTGTGTAACCCATATCACTGCTCATATTTTCACAAGGACCATGTGACGCTGCAGTCTGCAAAATAGAGACAAAATTATGCTTTGTTTCCTTTTTGTTTTTCCATTTTTTGACTTACAGTATTGTACGAACTTCCAATTCCAATAATGCCTTTACATATTGCAATGAAACTATTTATCATATAGAAAATAAAACAACAAACCATGTTGTAAATACATGTTATTAAGCATTTTGATGAATCACTTCTGTTTCTGGTGCCTGTCTCCTGCACATTATGTATATATACCACTAAATGGTTTTGCATATTGCTGCCTAGATTATATAGACATGTTTTTTTCCAGCTCAAGTAAAGTTATGTTTTCAATGCACCAACACACTCTCACTCTGACCTTGTCTCATATCGATGTTTGATCATGGACTTTCCATGTCTACATACAATGTGGGGCGGCAGTAGCTCAGTCCATCCCCGTCCGGACCAAAATATGGAGTGTGGACTGGTAGCTGGAGAGGTGCCAGTTCACCTCCTGGGCACTGCCAAGGTGCCCCTGAGCAAGGCACCGAACCCCCCAACATGGGCAGCCCAGTTTGTGCATGTGTGTGTTCGGACCTGGAAGATTTGTTTTCACAAACCAAGAGGAAAGCTTTTTTCTAGCACACGCACACACAAATACACATGTATAATAAAATCCAAATGATTTTCTAACTGTAATATCTAAATCTTGTGTGAAATTTGAGCTAGATTTGCCAGTGAATTTTTAGCTTTCTTTATATATATATGTAACGTGCGTTGGTTGTTGATGTTCTGGGACACTGTGTCAAGTTCTGCCTGTTACATGCATTCTCAACTTTCAAGACGCACTTCAGTTTTCACAGGAAATACAGGCTTTATAATCTTACGGGACGCAAACACCACTCTCTTGGGTGAAAGTCTGTGTTTGTTGGATTTATCCACCACACCTCCCGCCCCACTCGGACCTTCGCCACCTTAGCTTCCGTCCTTGTCCCACTGCTTTTCCCCCTGACGCTGCCAGGTGCCATTGAACTATAACAGCAACTGGCCGCGTATCATGGCAATGTTAAATGATGCCTTCTTTCACTGGTTTCTGACTTTGCAAGTCACTGCCCAAGCACCAGATTTTGACGACTTTGGAATGACACCGGGCTCAGGGCACAGAAGTTCCAGGGTCGTGTTGGTTGTTTTGATTTTACAGCCCACAGCCTTCCTGTTTTAGTTTAGTCTCATTGCTCTCAGCCTTGTTTCCAATCAATTGTACTGCTTAGCATCAAACAGCAGATTATTATTTGGTGACTACTGCACCTGATGGACACAAAAGGGTTAGCCAAACACTGGACAAGACCATTTACCAAATTTTGCCAGATGTCACACTTCACTCAGTAGCCACTCCTGAGTGAAACATAAGGACACTGTGTCCTAACAACCAACGAGCATCGGCACATTTGTCCCATCACGTAATATCGGAGTGCTATGACGACACTGAATCTGTTAAATATGTCCTATGCTTATTCAACTTAAAGAGGCAACAGATAGGATTCGTTTTTTTTTTTAGTTTGGCGCCACCTAGCATCAGCGGTGTTGCTCGCACTGTCGCAACGACCAAATTGACCGTGGGGATCAGAGATAATCAATAAAATGTAGGCTGTAAAGTATACCTCTGTGTAGAATGAGAAGGTGTGTGGACACTATACTAAATAAATGAGTAAAGAGACCGAGCAACAATTATCAGATTTATATGAAGAAAAAACAAATAGTAATGCAAATAATTATACCAGAATGCACAGTACCAGTACAAACAACTCACAGTAAATTATACCAATATGTACAGTATCAGTACAAACAACTCACAGTAAATTATACCAATATGTACAGTACCAGTACAAACAACTCACAGTAAATTATACCAATATGTACAGTACCAGTACAAACAACTCGCAGTAAATTATACCAATATGTACAGTATCAGTACAAACAACAGTAGACATGTAAGGGATAATGTATAGTGAGCCGGTGACTGTTGAAAAATGACTATATATAAATAATAAGAGTTATTTTTCAACAGTCACCTGCTCACTATACATTATCCTGCTTAGAACATGGCTTACTACTAAAAGATTCAAATGTTACAACTGGCATCAATATTATTAAATAGCTGGCAGAGTGTATTGACAGAGGAGAGGCGTTCACCAGACAAGAATGGCAGCAGAATGGCAACGAGGATGTCAGCTGACCAACACTCGCTACCCGGTCCCTGGTTGCGGCGATTTGCGATGCTGGCCAGCTAGGAATTAGCTAGCAGCCACTACAGTACAGTCCTCTCTCGTCTAGCTAACATTTAGCCGTGTTACTTACTGATCCATTAGAAAGAAAGCTAGCTGGACATTGGTTTTGAAGCCTCTTTGGTCATGGAGCTCCCTCCATCTCTTGAACGCCTGACTGAGGTTTACTCTTGTTTTTCCTCTTCTTTTATCACTCTCCTTTTTGCTCTTCTTTGCCTCCTCAGACAGAGGAGCTCCTTTTCTTTTGCTAGGCCATTTTTCACTTGTCTTCAAACTTTGCCCGTCTGCCATTGTGCTCGTGACTCAACTATCTCATGCCCAACTCCTCATAAGGACCAGCTCCATGTCTGGAGTGCACTTGAGATAAGACTGCAAATGTAACCAGTTAAAAATGGGTGAGTACCCTACGTGCTATCTTCCTACGTTTTTTAAACAAAAACACACATTTTTATATTGTGATAATTACTGGATATGACATACAATATAGCCAATAGCAAGTAGCCCAGCTTGTTATTAGCATGGTCATTTACCAGAAATGTTCATCTCCCTGATGCTCTCCCTCCAGCCAGCTGCCACCTTAGTTTGATTTTTGCAGTGAAATAGGAAGGTATTGTGTGGATAACTCCTCATTTCAACTTAGTGAATCAGCTGTCTCTTATCTGCCGCAACGTGTCAGAGTGAACAACAAATAAAAACAGACCCCCCCCCCAAAAAAAAACAAAAAAACATGGACTTTCTAGTAAACAAACACAATGTGCATTGCTCTTCCCTCCTCCAACCTCTACTGACATTTGATCTCCTTCATGTGCTCGATTCAACAGTAAACTACACACCTGTCAGACACTAGTGGCTCTATCATTCCGTTTATAAACATAATGTTATGCTGAGCACATTGTTATTTTGCTTATTACCCATGCTTTACAAGTTGGATTTTGCGCCATGACCCCATCAGCACAGGTTGCTAATTTAGGGTACTTTTCAATTTACCAGAACCTGTCATTATAACAAATGTTGGTTTAGTCAGTTTGCATAAAATCAAACTGGTTTAATATCGTGCACTGAACCAGACCAGCAAAACTGGAAATCAACCCAACTCTAGAACACAGTGAAGCATTTACTACTTGGATAGTCAGATATTTTATTTGGGAGTTGGTGGGCACCAAAATGAAGCTAAAGTAGAGTGAATATGGGACTTCCATTAACTAGGAGGCCAAAGACACAACTCTTAATCAAATGTATTGTTGTGTAAAAAGGTAAATTTTTGCTGACACATTTGCCTTCAAACATTTTTTAAGGTTATAATATGTCACGGTTTGTTTTCAGATTGTTTAAATGAATTGAAAGGTTGACCAAGACCACAGGTTTTTTTGCTGTTGTTGTTGTTTGTTATTTTTTTCCGAAACCGAGTGCTGTGAGTTGCCAAACCTTAAAAAACTGAATCATGCTTTCATTGCCACAAGCTGATATTGTACGGAAAGCAAATGTACTGTGCTGATAAAGTTTTTATAACCAATATCTCCACTTCAGATGTGTTACTGTTCTCTGCATCAGATCTCCTCTCCTGCAGATGTCTGTGAGTTTGATAAACACCAGGGCTGTGACAGTGAACTGCTCTTGGGGACACGCTGTGCTTTACTCTTAGCAGCTAACAGCTGCACTCACACTGTTCTTGAAACTTGTGTGGTGTGAAAACACATTCCTTAAGTCCTGCATCAAGCTCTCACTCCCTCTGATTTTGTTAAGGTGAAAACTCCGAGGCCTAGAGGTTAAAGGGATCATTTATGCACAGTGATGAGACTCATTTAAGTAAAAATCAGTGTGCAGTGACCGAAGATGTAATTCTAGGAATAGTAAAATGTACTAAATAGATCTAGTGCTCTAATTCAGAGCTTGTGACATGATGTACCTCAAATCTTCCTTTTTCTGGTCCAAGAAGTAATGATACTATGAAGATTCATTAGTGCCTGATAATCTCATTAATGGGAGCTTTACTGCGTTACAAGGTCTAACTATTGAACCTTTACACCCCCATTTCGGGGAAATATTGGAATAGTTGCTACCACTGCGAGGTATTCTAACTACACATGAGCATAGATACACGGCACACTTCAGTCTGATCCATAGGGGTTTCATTAATTCTGTTCTGCAAAAAGAGGATCAAGCTAATTTGCCCCCAATGGTCAGACCTCACTGTTCATTAAAAGTAGCATCAGAGAGACCAATTAATCAGTGTTCCTTTCATCTGTCAAACAGGCATAAAAAAAAATGAAGGTACGCTCCCCTTCATAGAAACATTCATTAGAGGATACTGTTTTTTTTCTAAATGTTTTTTGTATGCATGCATTAGTTACTTATACTTTTATCCCTGAGCAAGGGTGTCTGGTTGAGTTTTTTTGGAAGCAAGGGTTGCCATTTTATGATGCAGCAAATTATAAATATTAGAAGAGAGGCTGATTACTTCCTGTCGAATTCAGAATTCTCATCCTCAGATAATACTTTCTCCTAAGGATTGCTAAGTGATTTACCACCCATTAAAAATGATGGATTTGCCAAAGAATAAAAGTATACTTAATGTTTTAAACCCAAAACAATCAAGACTGAACATTTGTATAGGTTAAGAACCCCATGTTTCTAATGAAACCCACTGTGCAATGTCCTCTATCAATGACATATCCCTGATTACAATAGTTTTTTTTTTGTTGTTGTTGTTTTTTAAAGATTATTTTCATGGGCTTTTTTGACTTTAATGGACAGGACAGAGTGAAGAGTGTGAAGTGGGGAGAGAGAGAGAGTGGGTTGACGACATGCTGCAAAGGGTTGCAAGCTGAAGTATAACCCGCGACCGCTGCAGAGAGGCATCACCTCTATACATGGGGCTCCGGCACTATCCACTAAGCTACCAATGCACCTGATCACAATAGTTTTACTCAAAACTCATGGGCACACAGGCTGGTATGTCAGATTGTAGGGCTGCACGATGTGGACAAAACGATGCTGCGCTTAAGCCAATCACAATGGAGGGGGTGTGGCCGAGACATGCAGGTGTCCCCAGGAAATGTGTACCTACAGAAACAGCAAGCTCCGCGTCCATAGCGACCGCTCCACCCAAAACGCCGTCTCGTCAATGTGAAAAAATGTTTTTTTTTCCCAGCGGATGTCTGAGTTACAACATGATTGAGCAAACTGGAGTAGTTTCATGTCGTATCCAACAACGGGAGGCTTTTAACAGATGACGACCTGATGTTAGCTTTGCTAACTGTCCCTGTCAGCAGCAGCCACTGATGCTTTCTAGACATCATGATTTCCTATAACTGAATAAATACCACACATGGCAACACAAAACTGCTTTGCTAGCTCAATCATGTTGTAACTAAGATATCCGCTGGAAAAAATATTTTATTCACGGACAGTTTATTGAGTTATTACCTTATTTTTATACAGTCTATGGTTATTACAGACACCGCTAACGGCTAGTGTTAACGTTAACAGCTAACGGTTAGCCCAGCTTATCTACGATAACCATGTTAACTACAAAACACACAGAAATAGTAATATTTGTTCAATCATTGTGTTTATAGACTTAACAAACATCAGATTAGTCTACACGGTGATATAGTGACGTGAAAAATGTGATATATAGCTAAACTCTGCTGGTTTTCTACCCGAAGTATTTGTAAACATCATGGCGATTCCCTAGGGGCACCGCCGGAAGTGAAGGGCGTGAGCGATCGCCGAGGCCCCTGCACTTCCGTTAGTCGAAAAACTCAGGGCTGTGCCTCCAGAGGTAAAGGAAGAAAATTTTTTTTTTTTTTTCCTTTTTTTTACCAACGGATTTCCAGATTGTTTTTCAAATGAATGTAGTGCTGGAAAATGATTTAAATATTTCTATTTATTTAGGCTATTAATCTCATTAATGCACAGAGCATTGAGAGAGGCCAAGGGAGGGAAGCAGTGAGAGACACTTTGTCAGCGTTATATACATCTTGTTTATGAAATGTTTGTGTTGTCACTGCTTTTTTTTAAAAACACAACTGTTCCCTGCATCCAGGTGCTGTCTCAATGTCACAAGAACGGTGATGCGCTATACACACAAACTAGCAAACAAACACTCATCTGACACAATCAGGTAGTTCTTTCTCCCACAAATGCAGCGCAGCGCTGTATTGCACGTGTGCTACGGTGGTTATTTTATTCATCTCACAGACTGATAGACTGATGTCACGTATGTAGATTAATGAACAAACAGATTAAACAGAGGAGCAGCTCTGTGTCTCTCTTTGTGTTGCGGGATAACTTGTCAGTGAGTGAGTGGGTAAGTGAGAGAGGAAAGATGCACTCTGGCATGGCTTTTCAGAAGAAATGCGTAATGCAACTTGAACCTATATCAATATAAATGGTATTGTCTAAATTTATATCTTGCTTGAAAATATACTGATACATCACACACTGACGTTATATCGCCCAGCCCTACTAGATAGCACCAAGGTGTTATGAATCCTGATTGAAACCAGTTCAAGAATCAGGTAGTTGGTTGAAAAAGTGCCACAAGTGACCCAAACTGTAGAAGAAGAGGAGCTTTGTGCTAAAGGTGCCTCTTTTTACGTTGGCTATATGGTCCAGTGTTGTGGGTGAATGGAACGTTATGTGTGAGTGTGTAAGCATATCTCACACTTCATAGAGGAGCACCTGTATTTTCCGTGAACTAAATGTGCAGTCAACCTGAAACCTGTTCATATGAGGCTGCTGTCACAGGTTACACTCTGGTTGTCACCACTGACAGAAGCTCTTTTCTGTAGTGTAGTTCCATACACTTCACTGACAGATACTAGAGTCACATAAATACAAAACACAAATTAAGCTTCAGATTCATTTATTCATTTTCATTTCAGTTTACCAAAGCATCCAACACTTGTCTAACCCTGGTCAAAAGTGGAATTGCCATGGAACTGGTATATGTTGATCCGTTCAGACAGATGGCCACCTATTCACAATGTCAGCGTGAATGTGATATGCTACCTAGCAAGAGAGTGACTAAAAAAAGTTTCTGCTTAGAGTGACCAAACGTCCTCTTTTGCCTGGACATGTCCACTTTTCACGTCTTGTCCGGGGCGTCCGGGGGGTGTTTATAAATTGATGATAATGTCCAGTTTTCCGTGTGTGTGTGTGTTAGAGTGCGGCACGGGCCACATATTTCTGTCCGAACCCGACAGTCATTATGTTTTGTTATGTCCGAAAGTGAACCGAGCCCGACATTATTTAATGACCAAAGCACTGAGTTTGTGTCACACAGTTGTTATGGTTACAGGCTATTAAACAGGCCGGGCGTGCGCCGTGGGTGCTCCGTGGAGAGGGAGACCTCCGTGTTTGAGACGGGAGCAGGCGGCGGGAGGTCCAGCGAGAGGAGAGGGAGAAATAAAACAAAAAAAGGTAAAATAGGAAAAACCTGTCTCCCTCTTTTATTTTATTTTCAGCGTTTAATCAAGGTGGAGGCGGGCGGCTGGAGGTCCGAGGCTTCCAGCAAGGGGAGAGCTAGAAACAAACAGCCAGTGTGTGTGCGTTGTGTTCAGGTGTTGTCACGTAAATAACAGTCCCCAAGCAATAAACAGGACAGACAATAGGATTTTATTTTATTATTTTTACACTACATTTTCACTGAAAGCTGACCGAATCCGACCTGAACCCGAATACAATTTATACATTTTTGACCGTACCCGGTCCCGGCCCCGGCCCAACCCGTAGCCACACTCTGTGTCCTATCTATAGGGGCCTATTTGAATTTCTGTCTTTGAGAGATATTATTTTGTAATATAACTGAATTTCCTATTCATACATATAAACTTTAAATATATTAAAATTATAAGGCATCTTTGAGTAAACTGCGAGTATCGTTTAAGTAGGCTATCTCGTGGCCGGGCCGAGTGTCCTCTTTTTTGGAAATGAAAATATGGTCACCCTAGCTTAGACCCCAAAAGCTGTTGACATGTAGTTGATGTAGTTGTTGCTCAGGTTATGTCTCGGATCAAATCCAACCCTCACACTTAGACCTAGAACTATTTTACTTTGGTGCTGTATGTTTTATGGGAAACTTATAACCATCCAGATTACGTACATGTTGAGGAAATATTTGTGTTGAACAAATATGCAAACAATGCAAAATACTGATACAAAAATATCTGCAAAATATCTACTTCTAATTTATTAAATTTGTTTCCATACAATATCCTGGCAACTACATCTCTATGGTTATGTTTAGGACGCCTAGAAAAAAGGTTGTTGTCGATGTAACATATTGACAGAATTTATTAGTTTTCAGTATTCAATTAAATTCTGATAATTTCCTAACCATAACCAAATGTTTGGCAGCTTGCACACTGGGGTTATATGATAACAGAGGAAGTTCTGGAACCAGTGTCGTATTTTTACAATATGAAAGACACCAAGATAAGCAGTGAGAATAGTTTTGGCTCATACTCGCCCACTGCACACAAACTCCACTACCTCAGTCAACAAGATGTCAGGTCAGGTCAAGGTCCTGCTGAGGAGTTGTGTAGACAAAGGCAGCCAGTGCTCGCATGTGGTACTCTGCTGCTGCTTTGATAATTTTCCGTGTCCAGCCCAGAGCTTTAACCTGTGCTTGTCTGTATCAGACAGCACAACTAGGTGTAAAGAGATCTTCTCTGACCTCTAAGCAAACTTGGAAGGGAAGAGCACCTCCACTACACAGAGGTTTCTTGTCCTCCCGGAAGGCGTTTATGCCCTCTGTTTGAAGGGATGCTTTACATTTACCGTCGGCTAATGCAGACAGTGACATGAATTGATTCCTTCTATCGATCCGGGCCATGCTTACCAGACCTCAACATATTGCTGAGTTATGTTGGAAGTTTTTATAATGACTTTTTGGCTGGAGCCAAAAAGATCTCCAATAAACATCAGCGTTCGTTTAGAGAGGACAGGAAGTGCTGCAGCTCAGCATCAACCCATGGAGACAGTCTTTGAAAGAGACAGACGTGCTAGCAAGGACAGAATAACTAATGGCATAGAATAACAAAGAATTGTCCCAGAAACGAGAGATTTTTCTTTTATTCCACTCCCTCTGGCTAAGTGTGTTTCTAAAAAATACTGGGCAGAACTGGGTCTTGTCATTGCTCAGAACTGCTGAAACCTCATGTGTCTGCAAATGGGATGTTGGTTCTCAGTCAGAAATATTGCAACATGTACACATTACAAACAGTAAATCTGTTTTTTTGTCAGTGCTATTGGTCACACTTGCCTCTGTATGTGGGCTTGAAAAGTATTAAAAAGAGCTTGTGACTAAATCTTGTGACTCATTTGAATCCTCATACTGTCGGCAAAACTGCGTAGCCGACTGAAGTGCCATATTAAAGTATCTTTGGTGCCTCACACAGTGGAACCCAAGGTAAACAGTGATGAGGTGATTTTGTCTGACTTCTAAATAAGGAACTGGTTGGTTGCCTTTACTCAAGAACCACTGCCACCAGTCCCCTGTCATCCCGACACTGGGGTTTGTGTTGGATGATTTTTGAGTTACTCAATGGGTATAGCACAGGCCTAGGGCCCATAATGTTAGGGGCCCACCTGGCCTTCATCTGCAAAATGTCCCTCAAATTACTGTTAAACATATAGACCAAGAAGATACTCAAAATGACCAGAAAGAGATGCAAGGGGACTCCAAAGAGACACAAATGAACTACAAAGAAACACAAAACAACCAAAAAGACACACAATATAGTACACACAAAACCATTGAAATATGCATTATGTGTGCAAAGAAATGCAAAACAACAACACAAAAGAAGCAAAACCACACCGTCTCTTTGTCTTGCCCTTATGTCGGAGAGATGGTGGGGCCTTTTGCATATTTGTGCCCAGGGGCCCATTGTCTCACAACTCACCCATGGCTACAGCTGCTAACGTGAATAGTCACCTTGCAACAAGAAGTAAGGCAAGGGATCGTGGGGTGCGCTAGCTAGCTAGCTCCTTGTCTCATTTGTGGTCTGATAAACAGACAGAGAGCGAGAGAAATTTTGGCCAAATATATTCAACAACAGGAAAAACTGAGCTCACACAGAGCAACAATAACCTTTGTAACCTGTAAGTTGATGGTTACATTATGTAATGCACTTACTGCCTCTGATTACAATGGTCGTTGTAATCAAAATCATATATACTAGTCCATACCCATTGAGTGCACAGTTGCCCACGGACAGTTTCACATGGTGTGTTTGTTTGGGATACAGGTCATAGGAAATTGCAGATTAAATAGTGAACTGAACCCATTAAGAAGAGCAATGTATTCAGACAGAGTTTTTGTGAATTTGATAGTACGATTGCTTTATTGAAAGTACAGTAGTGCCATTGCCAATAGTGGGATAGTTAGTGGGCTAAAACTGTACATTAGTAGTGAGGTAGCACGTTGAAAGGCAGATAGTTTAAGTGTTTATATGTTGTATTGACTTAAAAGTGGGGTGCACTGGTAGAATGACACACTGACAGTTTCCGTGATTATGTACAGCATACCATGACATAGCCATAATTATGAAAAGAAACAAACATTGGGCCACAGGGGGAGCCACAGCGATCAGTCGCATTTTAGCCATTTTTAAGCATTTTTCTGTTGTTGTAGCGCCACCCAGTTGCCAATTAGAGTTATATTTCTCCAGTCACCTTGAGGCGTCCTGTTCTACATATTTACCAAGTTTAGTAAAAATCGATATGGCAGTTAGGCCTAGATAAGAAATTAGCTCTCTAGCGCCCCCATTTTGTTTGATGGGGTCAATAATGGAGGGGTCCCCTCAGAATATGTGTGGTCATATGCCCACAAAGTTGCGTGGTGATCGGTGAAACCCTTGAGATGTTATACACCTTTATGTGATGAGCCACGCCCTCCGCAATATTCATTGCCTTATAGAAGCTCAGTTTTAGTAAGTTTTCCAACTTTTGCCAAGAGGGAACTTTAGATATTGGTCCCTAGATTATGTTCACCAAGTTTCATGCAGATCGGTCAAACTTCCTAGGAAGAGATCGATTTTAAGTGTTTTTCAAAAAAATTCAAAATGGCAGAAAATCTATATAACCGGAAGTTATGGGTTCTTGAGGCAAATTTGTTCCTCATGAGGAGAGGCATCTCTGTGCAAAGTTTCATGTCTCTACGACATACGGGGCATGAGATATGCCCATTCAAAGTTTGCAATTTCAGTCGGTTGCTATAGCGCCCCCCTTTGGCCAATTGATGTATTATTGCTTCATTCGCATCTTCCCATGACCCTCTACCACTGTGCCAAGGATTGACCAAGTCAGTGAGGAGAAAAACGTGGAACAGACACACAGACAGAGTTTTCGTCATTATATTTCGTCATTAAGATATTCAAATATTTCGACATTCGCTGGTCAAAACCCTTATAGCTCCATTTGAGCTTGCTTCTGGTAAAATTAATATAATGGCATGTGCAAAGTATCTGACCATATACAAAGAAATAACACCAACTCTGATAGTGCAGTGTTCAGTAATTGTAAAAACAAAGGACATACAAGATTTCCACCCAACAGTGACAACATACAAATTGTTGGTAAAATTTTATATAGCAGTAGTGGTTGTTACTTTTATCTTTTAATTACTATTCCAGTGGACTACAGATTTTTGGACATCTATAAGTGAATTGCTCTCCATACAGTTACCATGTCAAAAACCTACCCAGCTCTGAGCAAAGCTCAGGTAACTATCAATATCCATACAGTGGCTGTCAATAATAAGACATCTAAAAACAATAACTTTGGGACATCTTTGGATTTATTAAAATGCATAATCCCTCTATCTTGGTGGAGGTTAGCTGCCTCTCATCATTTTGAGCTCCCTCGCCAAGCTAACAAGCTCTGGCAGTTTCTCTATTGACCACACAGGTAAGAAATTGATCTCTGCTCTCCAGTCCGAAACAACTGTACCAGTCTCTGCTCACATTGTTAGCCACCATTTTCACCATCAGAGACGTGGTTTGTGTTTAATGTGGTGGTGCTGCTGCTTTTGTCATCATTGCTTTTCTGGCTGTAAAACATACAAAGGCAAAACTATAGGAACCCTTCCTTTATAGCTGTTCATTTCAGGAACAAGTGTTTAGTTTTTGAATTTGACAGGGTTTTTTTTTTTTTACCACAGTTGTCACTTTGGAACGGCATCACTGTATCCTCTCTGTTTGTTCTGAACTATCAGCTTGACTGATCATCAAAGCTGTAATGGACTCACATCAGATACACTAAACATGAGCCAAAACACAGTGCAGCGCTCTGAAAGAAACCCACACTTCCTGAGATATAATATATCAAGCCAGTTAATTTGTTCCTCTGTGCAATTTATAACATTCATCCTTGCGGATGACTAACTTCACAGAACTCTTCCATTTTTCCAAAGAAGCAATTACCTGACGTCCTAGTATCTGTCATGTCTCAGGCAGTAACAGATTAAACTAATTTCTGAGCTGACCTTGATTGTAGGAGCTGCATGCATTTAGGGTGCTAAGCGACCAGCTTCTCTACATACCCGTTAATGAGGTACCAACAGCTAATTATGCAAAACAGGTGTCATAGCAGGAGACTGATACACACATTGCTTGCAATTTCCTTCTCTTACTGTGATGGTCTGGATAGGCCTTTCGAGGCAGCTGTACTCTCATAACATCACTGTGAAGAATTTCTTGCGACTGACAGCGACCTCGCAAAATAAAATAAGCAATACACAATACTCACAAAACTTTATGATCCATTCAGAGACAAAATGTAATACAGCATAAAGCAAACATGGGGAAATGGTGCACTGTTCTACAACAGCAGGTTTGAATTTCAGGATATAATACTGAGCATGGTCAATGCTGTGGCACCAGTCACAAGAAGAAAAAGCAAGCACGAAAGAGAATATGAACCATGGAGCATCGATGGATCCAAGTCCACTCAGATGGGAAAATAGCCAACATTAATAAGAATAGCGCTGAGCCATTAAACGTTTAAAATTGCAGAGCCAGTGAAGCGGGACAAGCAAAGCATTTTAAGGAGGGTTATAAAGCTATCAGCCAAACCATGCATTCCACATGCATTCCACCTTACTTAGTGCTGAGCCTTCTCTCCACAGAAGAACCTGAATATCTCTCAATGAGATGCTTGCCTTCACTGCCTGTAAAATGAGTTTCAGGTTCAATGTGCAAGACCAGCATTGCACAAAGGAAGCCCATTGTTTACAGTGGAGAATGGGATTTAATTCTAGTCCTAGACCAGTTAGCGCCAGTGTCACAGCAATTTAACACTTTCTGAAAGCCCTTTGACTATTAACAAAATCAAAACATGTTAGATATCTGGTCTTTTAAAAGGGCATCAAATATAACCAGACTTTAATGAATGCTCGGCCTAATGGATGGTAGTTAATGAGGGGCTTCATAGTCTGTCAGTTACTGATCTTTCTCAACAGAGTTCTCATTTTAAAAGAGTATCCTGTCCCTGCTGTGTACTTTGGGTTATTTGATGGGTAGGAAAAGAACATATACAAAATTAAATGATATGATCAGTCACTATGAGATTCAGCCTGGTTTAACTTCCAGGTTGTGAATTACTGACTCCTTGTAACTCTCCCTAGGTGCCTAATACTGATGTGCAAGGTGCCCTTTAGTGTCTGTGAGGGACACACTGGACTTTTAGCTAACTCAAGTGTAAACCCTTTGGTGTCAATATTAGACACTTGGAGCAGATGACATAGTATGAAGATCAAGCTTTGTAGAGAGAGACAAAGGGGTGGTGGATGGGTTAAACAAACACAGGGCTTTCACCCAAGAGACCACTGTATCATGTGAAACCCAAAAGAGCAATGTCAGTGTTACTTAAGATACATACGCATGTTTGTCACGTAGTTGCAGTGTGTATTTAGGTCACATTATGTCATGTTTAGCCCTAAACCCATAACAAACATATTTTTTTTGTCCAAACATTGATGTTTTTTCTAAATCTAACCAAGTAGTTTAGTTACCTTAACCTAACCGCAAGCATTTCACAAGGTTTCACCCAGGAGACAACAGCTTTGTGTCTCACACTGATGCTAAAAGGTGCCTTACTCATTGTTATCAGATGCTGAGGGGCGTGACAAATTATTGGTAAATGACGATCTGGGAATGAGAACAGCTGGTTGTGTCCCGTCTGTGATCTTTTTCCTGTGAAATATCTCAACATCAACCGAATGGATTGTCAAGTTTTGTATTATCCCCAGATGACTGATCCTGATGATTTTAATGATCATGACTTTTCCCTTTCTTCTGGCACTATCACAAGATTGACATTTGTTGCTTAAGGGAAATGTCTCAACTATTGGATAGATCGGTATGGAACTTGGTACAACATTCACGTCCTCTTCAGGATGCATCATAATAACTTTGGTGAGCCCTTAAGTCTTCATCCATTTCGATCCAATTGTCCAGTGTTTTGCTGTATAATCAAATCCCTGCAGAACAGTTTGCGTGTAGACTGTGTTTAGAGTAGCAAATGAATTCATGCTATCACACTGAATTTAAATGGTGAACATACTAAACATCATACCACCTTAACACCAGCATATTTACATTGCCTTTGTTAGTATGATGATAGGCTGATGTTGACTCAAAGCACTGCTTTATCATGTCACTGCCCATTGTACTGGTTTACACTGGTTCTTTGGGAATGATCAGCCTCCCTCTTTTGACTTTGCTTGATTGAAATTACTTCCATTGTTTAACAAGGTTTAAATTAAACTTTGCTTTGCTTATTGGCCCATACCTTGGATCATTTAAAGCCTTTCAGAATTCCCTTTGAGCTCTCTGGTAGATTTGGGCATTTTTTAAATGTTGGCATCTACATATTTGACAGAATTGGACTTTTGGTTCCCATGCATATTTAAATCAAACTAATCAAATATTTAATTTAGGACAGACTGTACTATGAGCGATAAGAGCCATTAAAAGGCAAGTGGTGCTCAGATGATGGGTGCTTACCATTTCAACAGGGTTATACCCCCTCAACGTATTGAGAACTGGCTGAGCATAGAGCAAGAGGCAGTACAGCAGTTAAACAAATTACATGAATCATCAAACACCAAAAATTACACTTCTTGCATTAGAAATCCATATAAAGCGCTTCCTGACGGGGTTATAATCACTGCGCTGGATCCTTTATTACATCAGTATGTCACAGCAGTCAAGTGCTCTTCACACTCTCCGTTTAGGCAATTTAGAAGGCCCACACACTCTCTAACTGCAACTGTGTGGGATCCATGTCATGCAGTGACAATCGTGGTAACTTCTACATGTCAGCTGTCTGGAACAATTTATGTACAATTGATCCTCCAGAAGCCTCACTGGAGCTGTTGGCTTAGAGCCCAATAAAAGAGGGAGCACAACTGCAAAAAGTGATTCTTTCAGATATGATGGGCTGAGCTAAAAGCAATTCAGTGTGGAGGTCAGTAATTAGTGTAGGTAAGACAAGGAGTTAATCTTACTACCGTCCCTTGCAGTTAGGAGTATTTTATTAAACACCTCCTGCTCCCTTTCAGTTAGTTGGTCCGGTCCCTGGGAATACAACAGGAGTCTATCAGTCTGGAATTGAGTGCACTCCATGAAAGATCAGACAACAGATCAATACTCCACATCCTTAAGGATGAGTCTGCTAAGTCAAACAGAAAGAAAAGGAGAGCTTTGATATACAGGGAAGGTAGGAATAGCAAATCATGCCAAACAACAAGACTAACAAGTCTACCCATCGGTGCTGAGAAGACAATCGATGGGGAGGAGATATATGCTGGAGCATATTTTGCAACACAATTCAGCAAGACCTCATTGTTTTGCAACCATGTTATATCTCCATTCTGCATGGTATGCACAAGAATACAACAATGTGCCCCGTCTCCTCCACTACATACAAATACACACATTCATGCATATACCAAAGAGGAGTTTCACATGCTATCAATGTTCAAACATAATAAACATAATACAGGCAAGTTCTGCCAACAGTATGCAAATTCCTTGTGTTTTTATTGTAAATTCTCACATTGAATCACTTTGCCCTTTGAAATATAGGAACTGCCATAGGTGCCTAAGTAATGGAGCAAGTGGAGCAAATGCATCACTATTATTCAATTAAAGGAGCAACATGGTTTTGCTACTCCACTTTTTGTCTTTTTAAAAATAAAGTATTATCACGCAGTCCCTGCAATCAGGTGATTATATTTAAGCAGCCTATATTAATGATAATTTTACTATTTTCAGCAACTGACAAAAATCAAGAAAAGCAAAAAAATTAAAACATATTTGGGCTTTGAGGGTCATACCAAACTATCATTGTTCACACTTCTAACTGCCTGACTGGAGCAGCGCAGTGACAAAGGCAAACGGAGCAGATTCTTCCTCACAGCACCAAGGTGTCAATTAACAAAGTGTCAAATGTTCGGCAGTGAAAAGTGACTCACTTTTGGTGCTTTCAGACCTAGAGGTCACTTGCTTTGGTCCGACTCAGGGACTATTTTTGTTACAAAGTTGCATAACTGTCTAGAGTTGCTTTGTGTTCTCACGGCAGCATTTACAAGTGGACCAGATAAAATGCCTTGAGCTAGAAAGCTGCTGTTGATTGGTCAGAATTTCCATGCAGGAAATATCTAGAGAGCAATCAAAATATTGAAGAGTACACTTGCAAGATAAATGTGACACTTTGTAACGTCACAATGGAGGGACAACTATGTTGTTGCTTTTAACGCTGGTCATTGTGGACTATATTGCTGGCATTATTCATTTTAATCAAACCATACAGTTTGAAAACGAGGCGCGGCTCCAACTAGAAAACAATGTTTTGATGCATTGGATGTGCTGAATGTGCATATTAAGGCAGTACAGGAGGAGGCACACATTAATAATCCTCCAGGACTGTAACATGCTTGTTTAACTAAAACAATGTTTAATGCGACTGCAGTTGGTTAGGATCGAGGTTGGAGCACATCCTCTCAACAAATGAACCACACTAGAGTTCAGTTGTAACTGGACCAAGACCACATCCTCAAGAAGGTCTTGGTTCAGTTGCTTAGATGTGCACCTGAGTGCCATTGTCATGTTCACACCTGTCCAAACGAACTGCACTTAAAGGGGAGGACAAGCTTGAATTCGATTGAATTGAACCAAACAGAGCAGGTGTGAAAACACCTTTAGACTTCTGCAGTCTACTTTGTTTTAGTTTCAGTTTGAGTCAGACTTTGGAAGGAATTATTTATGAATATGAGGATACATGCTACGTGTCTTTTTTCTTCATCTGCTTTTGTTATTATCAGGGTCGAATTTAGTGTTTTGGGGTCCTGGGGCCCTGTGCAAACTGCCTTTTGCTTAATTATCACCTTTTACCTGGAATGTCTGTAGGCTATTGGCAGCTGTAGAATAAGTACTTAAGACTTTTTTTGTCTTTATTAAAACTATTAATAGCACACAGTAAAAGTTAAAGGCAAAGTCCTGCATCCAGAAGAGGAATTATTAGGAATTATTAGTTATAATGTTCTCAAATTTACTTAAGGTAGAGCTTTAATTCTTATATAATGCTGGGTTGTTTGATGAATTGTAATATATAATATTTTAATTGTTATATTTTGTGATAAAAAAATGAATCTGTATCAAAGGCTTTAAACATTTATCTGTCAGGTAAATGTAGTGGTAAAATGTTTTTCTCTGAATTAAGAGTATACAGCTGCTTTTAAAAGGATACTTTGGAGGCCTCTTTTTGATTATTCTCTCATTTTCTCATACAGGGTAAATGAGACGTACAGGTTTACGCCACAGTTGGGTCTAGTCCTTGGCTAAAACAACCCTCTTAAAGGGGAACTGATGTTTTTTTCAACCTGGGCCCTATTTTCCGATCTACTTTTGTCTAAATGAGTGATAGGATGTTCAATATTTGACATTTCTCCAGTACGAAGCTCAGGCTGACCTGCCTGCAGCCCGTGACCGCACACTATATTAAATAATAGGGCACTCAGACAACATCAAACAACGTCAAAATACGTCCACTAAAAGTGCATTTTTTTCACACAGATCAGCTCGGATTGTTAGTATAATTATCCGACAACATAACAGAAAAGACAAATGAACGTCTGTGTTTATCTTTAGCTGGATTCAGACATGTTCCTCTGCCTGTTGCAATTTTAGTATACAGTACAGGCCAAAAGTTTGGACACACGTTCTCATTCAATGCGTTTTCTTTATTTTCATGACTATTTACATTGTAGATTCTCACTGAAGGCATCAAAACTATGAATGAACACATGTGGAGTTATGTACTTAACAAAAAAAGGTGAAATAACTGAAAACATGTTTTATATTCTAGTTTCTTCAAAATAGCCACCCTTTGCTCTGATTACTGCTTTGCACACTCTTGGCATTCTCTCGATGAGCTTCAGGAGGTAGTCACCTGAAATGGTTTCCACTTCACAGGTGTGCCTTATCAGGGTTAATTAGTGGAATTTCTTGCTTTATCAATGGGGTTGGGACCATCAGTTGTGTTGTGCAGAAGTCAGGTTAATACACAGCCGACAGCCCTATTGGACAACTGTTAAAATTCATATTATGGCAAGAACCAATCAGCTAACTAAAGAAAAACGAGTGGCCATCATTACTTTAAGAAATGAAGGTCAGTCAGTCCGGAAAATTGCAAAAACTTTAAATGTGTCCCCAAGTGGAGTCGCAAAAACCATCAAGCGCTACAACGAAACTGGCACACATGAGGACCGACCCAGGAAAGGAAGACCAAGAGTCACCTCTGCTTCTGAGGATAAGTTCATCCGAGTCACCAGCCTCAGAAATCGCAAGTTAACAGCAGCTCAGATCAGAGACCAGATGAATGCCACACAGAGTTCTAGCAGCAGACCCATCTCTAGAACAACTGTTAAGAGGAGACTGCGCGAATCAGGCCTTCATGGTCAAATAGCTGCTAGGAAACCACTGCTAAGGAGAGGCAACAAGCAGAAGAGATTTGTTTGGGCCAAGAAACACAAGGAATGGACATTAGACCAGTGGAAATCTGTGCTTTGGTCTGATGAGTCCAAATTTGAGATCTTTGGTTCCAACCGCCGTGTCTTTGTGAGACGCAGAAAAGGTGAACGGATGGATTCCACATGCCTGGTTCCCACTGTGAAGCATGGAGGAGGAGGTGTGATGGTGTGGGGGTGTTTTGCTGGTGACACTGTTGGGGATTTATTCAAAATTGAAGGCACACTGAACCAGCATGGCTACCACAGCATCCTGCAGCGACATGCCATCCCATCCGGTTTGCGTTTAGTTGGACGATCATTTATTTTTCAACAGGACAATGACCCCAAACACACCTCCAGGCTGTGTAAGGGCTATTTGACCAAGAAGGAGAGTGATGGAGTGCTGCGGCAGATGACCTGGCCTCCACAGTCACCGGACCTGAACCCAATCCAGATGGTTTGGGGTGAGCTGGACCGCAGAGTGAAGGCAAAGGGGCCAACAAGTGCTAAACACCTCTGGGAACTCCTTCAAGACTGTTGGAAAACCATTTCAGGTGACTACCTCTTGAAGCTCATGGAGAGAATGCCAAGAGTGTGCAAAGCAGTAATCAGAGCAAAGGGTGGCTATTTTGAAGAAACTAGAATATAAAACATGTTTTCAGTTATTTCACCTTTTTTTGTTAAGTACATAACTCCACATGTGTTCATTCATAGTTTTGATGCCTTCAGTGAGAATCTACAATGTAAATAGTCATGAAAATAAAGAAAACGCATTGAATGAGAAGGTGTGTCCAAACTTTTGGCCTGTACTGTATGTGCTACCAAAGTAACACTGCTCCCTCTCTCTCCTTGTCCACTCTTCAATTTCAATAAGTCTGTCCATGTACTCCGTGTTCAAATAAATATGGCGGTCATCAAATTCAAATGGCTCATCCAGATCCAGTTGGTCAAAATCGGGTAAAAAGTCGGACATGTTTGTTGTGGCAAGTCAAAACACTCACTCAGAGAGTCAAAGTCTGGCTCTGAAATCTCACGTCTCGTGAGATTTGAGTCGTTGCAGGAAGTTACTGCTGGAGTGACGTTACAAACGCGAGGAGTTGCTCTGTTTGGAGTAGTCATGGCTGAATTTTTACCTGAATAGCCTGGTTATATAATGTTGCCAATGTTTGACCTTGAAGATGGCTTAGTAGCCTGAAATCCACTACCAATTTAGGAAACATAAATTTTTACAAATCTAATCTCAAATATGCTTTCTAATAGTCATTTCCTGTCTTGACCACCTAATTACACTGTTATTGATGTATTCTTGGTTTTCATATTACCCTCAATCTAACTGATGTAGACTCGAGCAGGTAGTGTAGAAATGCAGGAAATTTGTTTTAAATTTAGAAAATAAAATTCCTGGGGCAGGACCACCCGACCCCTGCCAATGATTTATCTTTCCAAGTTTGCTCCCCCATCTTAAAGTATAATCAGGCGTCCATGGGATCTACTACAACTAAATCAAGGATTACAAAATTACAAAGGCAATGATGCAGGTGCTGGACTATTGGACGTTTGATTATCTGTTAAACACAGTTGTTGTGAGATGCATCCTGCAGGGAACAACAAGGCTGTTTGGGTATTACCGCTGCCAATCTGGGCAAACCAGAACACGATTGGTGTGACTGTTTTGTATATTCCACTGACTGTTAATGGAATCCTTTTTTTCAATTGAATGGCAATGGAGTGGGCAATTCAGCCAAAATTGTCTGTGCATGGTTATTAACTAATCCTGTCTATTTCACAGACAGTCATGATGGCAGTTTCAATTGGACAGCACCATGCTGCACACTGGAGCACCGGCACTGGCAAATCAGATTAGCATGCTTTTGAAATTTATTGAGTTTCTGTTTGCGAGATGAGATTTTTTTTTTTTGTTCATTTACTACAGCTCCTTTGGACCACTCAGGTGGTTAGAGGTAACTCTGTCAAAGCCACTACGTACTTCCACTCACTGGTGTTTAAATCACTTCCTTACGAGCATGTAATTTTCCCAGGTGGCAATGGACTAAATAGAAAAAAAGGAAGTTTTAATTGGTGAATTCTTTCAGGCATCATTGAGTTCAGGTCTCCTGTTTGGCTAAGTCGTTCACAACCTCGGGGAAGAGGGTGTTTACCTCAGTAGAGTACATTTACATCAAATGACCTGCGCTGTCTCGCTTCTTATTTACAAGGTAAGGGAGATGGATCAAGACAGTCTTACAGACCTTTAATACACTAAGGAAGGTTTGTCAGTCAGATGGTGCATTGCTTTTGAAATTATACTGGCAACACTGGAAAGCAACAGCTATATTTTTGTAGTTGATCTAGGGATTGAAAGATGGGCTGAAATGTATTCACAAAACAAATATGGTCTCATGCCTGGTATACTATATCACTAGGTTAAAAGTGTTTTTTTAGACACTAAATGTAACTGTTTTATAATTTTGATATCAGCCTCTGAATCACTCATGTGTAGGTAGACAATTTAATACCAATGTGGGAACACTGCACCCTGCCACTGATGATGAGCATTATTATATAGAGAGGTAACTACTGAATGCAAATACATTGAGTGGCTAATACAGAATGAACAAATATGCATAGATAGTATCAAAACTGGCATTTGATTGCAAGAAAATATCCATGAATGTAAGCGGCAGACATTCAAATCATACAGGACGCCTGAGAACAGCTACACAGCTGTGCGGTGCCAGTAGCAGCTATTAAACCTGCTTCATTATGACTCAAGATCACATTCACCTTGACTTTAGCCTTCACTGAAGAGTCTTTAGACTCTGACATTTAAATGTCATAAATGTGTAAATTATGGATAACTTAATAGAGCCTTACATGTACCTTTGTGTTTAAAAGAACCTCAGCAGTGAAGGATTTGTCTAAATAATGAAACTTTTATTCCACAAATATCCTTGACTTGCAGCCGTGGCCACCAAACAAACAAATTAGACATATGCTGAGGTAACATACTGTATCAAACTGCGTTAGACTGTATGCAACTTAGAAGTAAGAGGACCCAATGTAGTGATGTAATCAAAGGCAATATGTTAATTGCAACTAAAGAGACTAGAAGAGAAATCCACTCTCCTGCTATCTATCCTTGAAGAGTCCCATAGGATGCATGCTGTTCACTTAAGAAGTAATGGCTTTAATTAGTCATTATATAATAATGGAAATGACTATATTGAAACAGATATAATTACCATCTGCAATGAGATAATTATGTTAATAATGGTACGCACTCAGGTTCATCAAGCTTTACTTTAATGGGTATCTAGAAAGTATCAAACTACAGCTGAACACATTTGTCAGAATAGAGCCCCTCATTGCTTTGATCTCTTCCACAGGGAGTCCTTGAGGCCCACTGTAAATGTCTGACACTGTATCAAATTAATCAGAGATTAAAAGAGGCTTAAATAGTTCCGGTGAGATCTTACAACACACTGTATTCTCTGTTACCTATCACAGGCAACAGTGTGCACTTGGTTGTTCCTTTATGCAAAATACAGCTAATGATTAATGCACCCCATTTGCATGGGGGGGTGAACATACTAAACTAATGACATTCAACAAATGAGCTCATAGTGAACTTGCACCGGTGAACATGCTTTACGAATGCATCTAAGTTCATTTTGGGTTTGATGATTATTCTTTAAAAAAACATTATTATGTTTGATTAAATATGAACGCTGTGTATATATTCAAATTTCATTCCAACTACACTGATATCAATAATTCATATTTGCATTTAAAGGTGAAAAAAAAAGAACTGCACTCCTGCCTTTTTAACCACAGCTGAACTTTTCTGCACTGCTATACAAAAAGAGTTGTGAGTCATCCCATACTGTTTATTAATGCTTTTGTTCTAAAGTCCCTAAATGCTGTAGCACACAATAAATGAGGCATTTTACTTTTGTAGCAGCATCAAGAAAAGAATAGTAAATGTGGAATTTGAGTTTATTCCTTTGTGCTTGCTGCAACAAGTATTGATGATAATTTGATGAGAACTGTGACACATTTTGATGCAACTGATTAAACTTAATTGGGCATTCAGTAAAATGCACAGTATGTAATTTCTGACACTGGGGGTCTCTCGATTCAAACAATAACAACAGAAAAACTGTAATGAGATCTTGAAGTAGCATGGGGTCATGGGAGTTCTTGTCCTCATTGTTAAACAACCACCATTGCCTATAAAAATCCATCAGATTTATTTATTTATCTATGTTCACAGATGGGGAAATGCATTAAAGTTTTATTCACGTTCCATTAGTCCTGTTCAGTCATGTTATTTCATGTCATTCTGTGAGAGCCTCTGGTCGAGGGTGAGAGGCTATCAGCAAATAGTTTGTTGGGCACAGGGAAACGGAGATCTGTGTGGGTAGATGATAGCTACCCTATAAAAGATGGTGGATCATGGGGAGTACCACCAGTTGGTCCAGGAGCTTCGCCTCCATGATGACTGTTTCCAGGCATATTTCAGGATGACCCGGGGGCAGTTTGACAACCTGCTGTCTATCGTCGAGCCATATAGCTCTGGGTATCCAGCAGAGCATGTGAGCGGAGGGGGTGAAAATTTCCGCTCCTTGCTCGCAGACCTGTCACTTTGCACTGCTCGTCCACTCCGCTTGGTTCTGCGCATTCTTCGCTCTGCTCCGCTCCATCATAAATTTTATCCCGCTCCACTCGCTCACCACTCAAAAAAACTGCATTGTACTACCCTAACCTGTAATCTTCTATTCACAAATAAAACGGGGTCTGCCCATTTTTCCAACAGCCCATTGGTCCGACATCCCATTGTTCCGACCATATTAAACTCATTGTTCCGAAGTCCCGTTGTTCCGAAATCATCATGATGCCCTGTGGTTAAGGTTTGGTTAGGTTTAGGCACAAAAACCACTTGGTTAGGGTTAGGAAAAGATCATGGTGTGGGTTAAAATGAAAAAGAAAGTGACAAACACATAAGCCGTGTGCGTGCTTCGCCTCAAGCCTTTCCCCGCTGACCCAGAGCCGGTCGCAGCGCACCATCAAGGCAGAAATACGCCCGCCGGGAGCTGTTCAGCACAGAGCTCCCCACACAACCCGGACCCCAGAGTTAATAACAGGAGGTTATGGTGTTTCATTCTCTCCTCTCTATGACACTTGTATCTCAACCAGTAGCCTCCTTTTGTTGCGTTGCTGAATGATCCTCTATGGTACACAAATACAGTATAGCCTTGTATAATCACATATCGGAACAACGGGACATCGGACTAATGAGAGGTCGGAACAATGCTACGGCACCAATAAAACATGAGCTTGGTAGATTTTCCGGGGAAGCCCTCTCGCCTCTCCCCGCAGTTAGGGACCGTTCTCCAAGGTACCGCTGCTTCTCTTCTCAGTTTCTTTTCTGAAGTACACAGTAAACTCCATAGTTTTGAAAGAAAACAGTGTGGGTGTGCGCAGGTGCAAAGATGCATTCTGGGTGGGGCATGAGCGACTGGAGCGAAATTGGAGCGAGAGATAAGGCTCCGCTCCACCTTTTAAAAAAATAGCCGCTCCTTCGCTCAACACAAAATCCTCCCGCTCCCTGCTCCGCTCACGTGCTCTGGTATCCAGCAACCACTATCACCAGTTTCCCTTCTATTGTTTACTGTAAACTTGTTGTGACCACCACAGAAGGCCAGCTCTCAGATCATCCAATTGGACAATGAGAAAAAAGATGACGAAAAAAAGAGATGACGTGGGGTGCTTTTCGGTGTTGTTTTTTTCAATTTGAGGAGTTCAGAGCACTCTGGCAAAATCAGCCGGTGCCTCGAGGTGCAACACAACACACACACAAAAAAAATAAATAAATAAAACTTCATTCTCATTAAAAACAATTATAAAAAGCTGCCTCTAGCTGTTAAAATGCTTTCTATGTGATCAAGACCTTATGGTAAAAACAGAAATATCAAGAAAAAGGACTAAATCAACAAAATCTGCAAGTCTAAAAAACTGGGCAGGCAAAGTGCTTCATTTTTGAGAAGCTCCCGGTGTGGTGTGACACCATACGGACCAAAACCGAGTTGCAGCCATGGAAGCCAGAGCATAGCCATGCTGCACCTGTTAGATTTGTCCCTCTATACCCCCTTACAGTCAAGATGGCAGCAAAGATGGATTAAAAAAAAAGGGGGTGATTTTTTTTTTTTTCATCTCGTCCGTGCCTAATTTTAGTGGATCATAACATATCAGGTATGGATTTAATCTGCAGATGCTCCTGTTGAAAATGAGACCAAACTCGTCTGTGGATTTAAGTTTTTGGAACCACAGTAAAGGCCAAAATGAGGCCTGTAACAGACGGCAAGGCTTGTTGTTTTTAGCTGAGCCAATTTCCCTAAAACTCACAGCCAAGCAGTTAAAAGAGGAGTGAGGAGTCAGCAGTCAATGATGCTATAAAACAGTCAATAAAACAAGTTTTTCAACAATTGTGAATCACTGCAATTATGAGAGATCCTTGAACATACAGTCATAAATGTGCACACCAAATATTAGACTGACTGGTCCAGTACTCGAGATTAGCTGCAGGCAGACAGATACATACACTCACACACATACACACACACAAGCAGCCCATGATCCCCTCCAGACACGTTAACTTGGTCCCTGGCATGAGCCTCTTGTCATAGAAGCACATTGTAGTAAGCTGAGTCAGTATTGGATCATATCAATAAATTTGTTTTTTACTGGATTACTGTGTTGCATACATAAACTAGAGGGGGAGAAGGGGATAAGATACCATTGACCGACACTAAATGACACACACTGCTTCTTGAATAAAACTACACACTTCTCTGGGTTGGACAATTCACGGAAATAGTAAGGATCATGTAAGTACACAGCTCAGCAAAGTAGGTCCAGTTGTTTCTGGGCATTTTAATGCAGTAATGTTATATAGTATACCTTTAAACCTCGAGTGCAGCAAAGGTTAAATGTTTGGTAAATCGCTGAAAGTTACACCAAGTTCACCTCAATGCTTCCCTGTGGTTATCCAGACTTCTGACCCCTCATGTTTCTGTGTTACCATAGTTATCTGATACTCCAAAAAGGTTAGCATAATTAATTTAAAAACGGGATTCGGATCATGGCAGGTGGTCAGGGATCAGCACCACCCACATTATTTACTTCATGACCTCTTCCCTGAAACAAGGTGACATCTAGTCCACTATTAGTTTCTTGCTGTGGGAGTGAATTTATTTTGAAAAAAGAAAAATATTATGTCTAATTTCCCACAGAGCTATTAAAAAGTTTTTAGCAAACAGCACTGGCAGTAAAATTGCTCGGTCCAGAGGAGGAACCATCAGCCCTTTATCAGCTCCCCCATGTTTATACTGAAATCAGTTTATATTCCTTTCTCCTATAATAATAAGATATAAATATAATTTTAGTACATATGCTGCTGTTTGTTGCCTTATGGTCATGTCAGTGGGCTTTTAGATGGAGTTAGCCCCATGAGACCGATTGCACAGCTCTTTCCTCCTCCTCCTCTCCTCTGATCCTGCCAACGCAGGGGGCAAGCAATTAAACTCCTTGTTGGACGGAGGTTATCTCTGTGTCCATGACACAAGCACAACAACAGAGTCCCACTGCAGGGCTACGTAAACAAGACGTGCCATGGGATGTTTGCTGGCTGTTAGGAAGCGGCTATAAGGGGATCAGGGGAGACCCACCCCTCTTCTCACATCGCCATGAACAATACAGATTAACCTCGACAACACCCACGGCTGATTAAGAGGCTCTGGAGGGCCTTGCTGCTGTTTTGGGGGGCGACTTTTCTGGGAAAAGGCACGTCAAAGGGCAACATTTTTAACAGACTAAATAATGAAGAGCGAACCTGTAGCCCTCTCATTACCGCACCTGTGATTGTGTGGTGATGTGGAGCCGTGCAGCAGAGCAGCAGCAGGGGTGCCTGCGCTGTTATCTAACGCCAAGATTGGAGCAATTTAGATCCAATCTCTTTCTCAGGGCTCTGACCTGCTCTATGCTCAGATGGGAGAATATGTTTCCTGTTGGAAACACTGACCAGATCGTTCCAATTGGTTCTCTGGAGCTCAGTGATATAAGAAAGGGAAATCATCTAAACTTTGTGGTTTTGGAAAATATAAAAAGATGATAGTGACTGTTTCATGTTCGTTTTCAAATGAGTGTTATTTGCTATTATCATTATTTGTTTTCAGTTTCGATTGTGTTCACACAGGTCAGACACCCTGATCCATTTACAGTCTGACCCACAGTGGCAGGTTGACTTTAAGCTCCCACTGCTGTGCTACCAACTGCACTTATTTGGCCGTTTAAACTTTATTCTTTTTTTTTTTTTCACAAATAATAAAGCAACTATCTCTACAAAATATATAATTTACTAAAATATTCGGCAGCCCCACTAGCTTATAAAACAAAATAATATTAATAATAAAAACAAAACAAAACAAAAAAAAACACAATGGCTTTCATTTATTCATTTATAAAATGAATGTATGACAGACGGTGGCGGATTTGGTCATTTTGGGGCCCAAGGCAAAGACAGGCATGGGGCCCTCCACATCCTTTTATTGATCCTTTTATTGTTGTGGTGCTGAAATGGGAATATAACACACAAAACAACAACAGGTCAATTATACAGATACATACATTTTAACAGAATATACACATATTATATACACATATCATTTTTTACCAGCAGGCTCTCTGATAGAATATTTAGGATGGGTCAAATACAGAGAATTGATTTCACTAGATAAGTTGTACTTTCATGACTGTATGTGTGACAGAGACGATTTACCTGTACATAGCTCAAATATGGGCAGCAGCAAGCAGGTTCAGCCAGTAGATGCTGTCCTCTATGTTGCGGTGCTGAAATGAGAAGATAACACACAAAACAACAACAGGTCAATTATACAGATACATTTTAACAGAATACACATGTATTATTTTTTAACTTTTGTCTCTCTTCCTGTCCCTTTTTGTCATTATCTTTCTCCTTTTTCATACTTCTGTCCTTTTACTCATTGTCTTCCTCTCCCTTTTTTCTTTCTTCTGTTCCATTTTCTCATTGTATTCCTCTCCCTTTTTTCTTTTGTTCCTTTTTCTCGTAGTCTTTGTATTTATCTCCCTTTTGTCCTTGTCTTTGTCTCACTCTCCCTTCCTCTTATGTCCTAACAATTTACCCCTTGGACAGTTTTGATAACGTTACTCACAAGTTGTTCATCTCCACACGACGAACCCTCCTGAACGGATTTCAACGTCGTTGCTGCCGGTTCTTGGTTGTTCCTGGTGACGGTGAAAAACACTAGTGACTTTTGGCAATTTTGAAACAAGCTTTCTACTCTCCTTCTTCTTTTTTTTTTAAAGATTATTTTTTGGGCTGTTTTGCCTTTAATGGACAGGACAGAGTGAAGATTGTGAAGTGGGGAGAGAGAGAGAGAGTGGGGGGACGACATGCAGCAAAGGGTTGCAAGCCGGAGTCGAACTTGCGACCGCTGCAGCGAGGCATCACCTCCATACATGGGGCGCCGGCACTATCCACTAAACTATCGACACCCCTACTCTCCTTCTTCTTTCTCCTTTCTTCAGCTCCACTGGGGTAACTTCTTTTCATTTTTTCAACTTTGTCGTTGTCTTCTTTTTTTCTCTTCTCTGCTTCATGCCAAGCCATTTGTTTTGGTTTGTTTTGCTGCTGTCTTCCTGAATCCTTTCGGCAGTAAGATGGACTAGTCCAATGTAGTGGGGACTTAAGGGGGGGTCCCGAGATACACATAATACAATAAGCATTCTGCTGGCATTTTAGCGAAGGGATTTTAATCAAAATCATAAATAATGTGTGCAAATAAGAAAAAACTCTATTAACCATAAATGTATGAGGAGTTTTATGGGGCCCTCAGAAACTTGGGGCCCCAGGCAACCACCTAGTTTTGCCTAATGGTAAGTCCGCCGCTGATGACAGAAAACTGGGGGTGTCATTTCCTTGCAAAGCTTGGCATTTATGAATGTGGATGTGAGCAGAGGCTACGATCGAGGGCTCTAGTTTACCAGCACAGCGCAGGGTGGCGAACCCCGCGCAGAGCTCGTTTCAAGCAGCGCAACCCGAGGCGCTCTCAGTTTGGTAGTTTGGCGGACCGAGTTGCGCTGAGATGGGTGTGGCGGCGCAGCAGGGGGAGGTGTCGACAGATCCAGCTTGGCGCAGTGACATCTTCGTGCCAAAAGGCTTCGCCGAAGGTGCGCTAAAAGCTCGCCAACTGAAACCACGTCTACTGTCAGTGCAGGCGGAGCACAGCCAGTGTAAGCCGAAGTTTGGCTGACCGACGGACAGTGCGCACACGTCACCAAAACCTCACAGGCAGGTTTCCAGAATATCAGGCACATTAACAATGCAATAAATACCCAAAAAACACAATTCAATGCAACTATCTGCAATCAGCACATAAATGTATCTCTATACCGACTGTCCCGTCACATCTGATGTCAGATCAAAGGGGATTGGCACTGTTTGGCACCGTTTGGCATGCGTAATGGAAACCCAACCTGATTTGATTAACACAGCTGCAAACTAATGAGTTCACATCCCTCTCAGCCAACCACAAACAGCCACAGCATCAGATAGGGAGTATATATTCAGCATCTGTCATCTTAGAAAAGCCAAAAGAAAAGAAACAGAGTGAGACTGAGAGAGAGAAAGAGAGAGCGCACGCGCGCACGAGAGAAACGCATCATTGATTTACAATTGTGGTGACCTCCTCCCAGGCTACCTTTGCATCATCAGCCCGTGGAGGTCTGCTCGCAGTTCCGTATATTCGGACACTGCCAGCTTGGACCTCCCGGACCAAAACATCAGTTTCCTCCTGGGAAACGCCTCATCGCTCAAGTTGAAAATATTGAACTTTTGAGGCGAATTCGCATGATGCTGTGCCGCGAAAGCCAGTCAGCGTTGAGATTCTCCCGACGTCACTGGCATGTGTCAACAACAGTAAACTGCTACTCACCGGAGACAGATGGACAAGCGCTCCGCAGCTGAAATGGAGTGGCTGTAGTTGGTGTCCTGCCGGGAGATCCTGGCGCCAACCCTCGCCAACAGGTCCTCAAACTGGGCCCCAGTCAGCCTGAAGTACCGCTGAAAGCGGCTATCATCCAGACGGAGTTCCTGGAGGAGGTGGTGAAACTCGCCAAGCTGGATGCGCTTCTGCAGGATAGGGTGAACCCAAAAACGACGGCGTTTGGCCCTCCGACGCATCTGGGACTTCCAGAGGAGGTAAACAACAAAGCAGCGATGGTGGTTATCTTGCCATGGTCGTCAGTGATGTCTTGACGCCCCGACGTCCAGTTGTTGATGCCGAGATGAAGGAGAAACTTATCATTGCGGTATGCGGCTACCTGGAGCTATATGATACTACATGTCTACTCTGCAGAGACCGCAACAAAAAGGAGCAGGCTTGGGTGAAAGTTGCCGAGGAGACTGTTCTACTTGGTAAGTTCTGTAAATATGTGTTTAATTAGTTTGCAGAATGGTTGTACTATGAACGTTAGCACTAGCTTAGCTCCGGTTAGCACAGCCGGCTTCCCCGTTACTCGCGCGAATGATGCGATGACGCGAATTAACAAAATGGTCAGGCGTCCAAACTCGGGCGTTACAGGCGGCGCGTTACTTATGTCATGCGCGTGTAATTCCCTTCACTCGCGCCCGGTGTGAACGCAGCTTAACAATAACTTAAATCTTATAATGCACTTTCATCAGTACAAAAATACTGCTTGACAAATTATTTCTTAATGTAGAAACATAAAGAGTAAAATGATTAACTTTAACACTCTACACATGAATAAATTCCTGTTTGTTTTGTGTGCGTGAAATATACCATTTTACATTGACTTTCTCTCTTAAAACATCTCACACATAAGCACAAAATAGCTATGTGGCTGAAACAAATAAGAAATGTGCATTTTAGTGTGCTAATACACATACCAAGGTGCTTTCATGACTCAAATAAACACTCAATACTAATAATGGAGATTAAATTTAACATTTTCCCCACAGCATTAGTGAACAGCAGCAGCAACTAACACGTCAACAGACAAAAGATATCTCACCAATTTCTCATGCGCTCCACTACTGAGCGACGTCAAGGTTCAGGCTCTCTGCTAGATTAGGGTGACCATATTTTGATTTCCAAAAAAGAGGACACTTGCCCCGGCCACGAGATAGGCTACTTAAATGATACTCGCAGTTTACTCAAAGATGCCTTATAATTTTAATATATTTAAAGTTTATATGTATGGATAGAAAATTCAGTTATATTACAAAATAATATCTCTCAAAGACAGAAATTTGGATAGGCTTCTCAGAGGTTACTCAACTTGCTTTTATTATGCCTAAAATAATAATCTTTTTACAAGTTTCATTTGTACAAAAATAAATATAAATGTAAAATAAATGTAAAATCTCTGGAATGAAATAATGATAGAAATAATGTCTCTTCTGTATTAGAAAAATCAACTTGTAAAATAATAGCTATCTTTTCAAGTCTTACTGGACAAATAAATAATTAAATATTATGAAATAATGTTCTAAATAATACCTCTTATGCATTTGAAAATCCAACTTTGAGGTCCCCGGCACCTTTATTAGACACAGAATCATATGTGCCAGCTTTGCACACGGTGCACTCAGCCTCCCATATATCCCGACCGGGTCGGGATGGTAAGTTGAGAATTTTTTCTGCAGTTCATCTGTGAAGCTGCACTTGCGCTTTGGCATCTTGGAAGCTTAGAATACTGCTGCTTCCTCGTTGTGAGTGTTGGAGATCCGCCGATAAGGCAGCCTCTCGGGGATTACGCACACACACAAGAAAAACCAGACATTATCATCAATTTATAAACACCCCCCGGATGCCCTGGACAGGACGTGAAAAATGGACATGTCCGGGCAAAAGAGGACGTTTGGTCTGCCTATGCCAGATGAGAGGGTGTATGCCTGTGTAAACATTGATACTAGCCATTAGCAACATGTAGCACGGAGCTAGCAGCGTGCGATTAGCAAGCTGCATAACAGTGAAGGAGCTTTCATCTTACCGACGTGATTAACGTTTTATGCTGCCTCAAATCAGCGTCAGACTCCTCCTGGGTCGGATTAAACACGGCACAAGGCTGTATACATCTGACTTAGTCAGTTTAATGATGAGAAACAGCTTCAATATCTTGATGCTTCTGCTCAGTGCGTGCGTAGCTTCTCGCTGCGACGTCCGAGGCAGAAAAGAAAGAGGAAACTACTGCGGCTGCGCACAAGGTCACTTCCCACAATAGACTGAACTTGGCATCTGATTGGCTGTTGACTGTTCGTACGATACCTGGTTGACAAGCTGCCTTCAAGTGTACCTCAGATTTTACACATTCAACACATATATGATTCCTTTTAACAAAATGATGAAATAACGTTATTTTTAGATTCAAGTTGTCTGTATACATGTCTTCAATACACCTGACATATATTTATCTACATTTACATGTCACTTTGTGCATTTCTTTTGTGTAAATGAAAAGATTCATAATCACAATCATATTACACTTTTAACTTAGTCAACCTGGTTTTCACCTGGGTTACAAAGACAAAATGGTAATTAGTTATAGTAAAGCAGAACTACTTCATTACTTCAATTACTTACTTGCTTCATTACAGTGGTGGAATGTAACTATGTACAAATACCTGAGTGACGGGCAGCTGTGGCTCAAAGGTAGAGTGGGTCGTCCACCAATTGGAAAATTGCTGGTTCAATCCTCGGCTCCTCCAGTCCAATGTATCCTTGGGCAAGACACTGAACCCCAAATTGGTTCCGATGGCCGATTCATCGTTGTGTGAGAGCTCATGAATAGTTCCTGAGTAGCAGGTGGCACATGTATGGTAGCTACGGCCACCAGAGTATGAATGTGTGTGTGAATGGGTGAATGTGACATATGTAGTGTCATAGCACTTTGAGCGGTTGGAATTCTAGAGAGCTGCTAAAAAAGCGCAGACCATTTACTCTACTAAAGAACAACTATGAGGCACTTGTACTTTACTTGAGAACTGCCATTTTATGCAACTTTACACTTTTACTCATACATCTCAGAAGAAAATATTGTATTTTTTCCCCCACTACATTTGTCTGACAGCTTTAGTTACTAGTTGCTTCCTGTTCATTGAAAACCTTGTGTCTCCAAATGTGTTGATTTTGATGTTTTGCGAACAACTGAAGGATGAAGTGTTCCTTTTTTTACTTCTTTACTTTTTTACTAAATAAGCTGTTAAATAATAAACTGTCTTGGATCAGCTGCAACATGCATCGCCATAAAACAGGGCAGTTTTTCTGACACCATGAAAAGTTGACTTTTTAACTAATACGTGGTTTACAAAGGACAGCAACACTACTAACATATGATGACATTATAGAATATGATGCATTGTTGTAGATTAAACTACCCAAGAGAATTTAAGGGAGTTAAAATGAGCACAACTTTCAACATCATCAGTAAAATGCAGCTTACACATTAATGCAGCAGCAATATTAATCTAAAAACATCCTATTTAATAGTAAATCATCGACAGGAAACTTTTACCCCACAATGACTACTTTTAATTTAGACTTTAGTAAATTTTGCTGCTAATAGTAATTAACTTTTACCGAGGACCCTACAATACCAGCGTAGCGACACACATTGATCAAGCGGAAAGTTGGTCACGTGCCCTCTAGTGGCGGGACAGCATGTTGCATATCCGATCAAGAACTGACTGAACTTCAGTATTGCTGCGTTGCTGCCGACCAGGAATTCTTGTGCGTTTCCAAAGTCAAGCACACCTAAAAGCATAATCTACCATAATCTACCGTAATAGGAGCATCGGTGACCCGTTTACAGGAAAAACAAACAAACAGTTGTCTACCATAATGTTACTCTCTACATCTTGGAATAAACAAATTATAAGCATGACTTAATATGACCAAGACACCTAAAAGTAAAAACAAGGCCGTTTTCATCAACTTACAAGCAAGTGCGCGTCAGACATACTGTAAGTGAATGGGCTTTCTGGTCGGAAAGGTAATGCCCTCATGCCCCACTAGAGGGTGTGTGAGGCTTAACTTCAGCACACCACAGGAGTCAGTGGAAGTGTCGTCACTCTGGTATTGTAGGGTCCTACTTTTACCTAAAGTTTTGAATGCAGAACCTGTAGTGGAGTCATTTTGCAGTGTGGTAAAATGTAATGTAATACTGTAAATACTTTTATTTAAGTAGAGAATCCGAATACTTCCTCCACTGTACATAACTACACTAGTTCAACACTGAAGCAACTCGCAGCAGGTTTTAATCAAAAAAAAAAAAAAAAAGAAACAGCTGGAATTGCAGCCTCTGGCCCCACAGCTATTTTCCCATTATGCACTGGCCCTGTAAGGCTTGTCTGTGGGCTTTCTGCTTTTCGGCGAGCTGCAAGCCCAGAAAAAGCCCCATGCTGGCCCACAGTGATTTTGCTCATGTGTGGTAAACTACCGAGGCCAAATCACACAACAGGGGACTTCACAGCTATACTCGGCACAACTGCCATGTCTGGCTCTGCATTCCATCCTATTACTCTGCCATAACCGGTATTTGTTTAGTTTAATGATCATATCATTAAAAATATGAACCTGAGACATTTTACAAAAACAAATCCAGTGATGTTCATTTGTGGTTTTGATGAACTGTCTTTGGAAAAGGAAAAAGAAATAAATCAGGTGGCATATGGTGGATGGCAAGGCCTGTTGTCATGGGTTGTTACACGTATGCCAATTTGGTACTTACCGTGGAATTGGTTGCACCTAAGGAGGGAGAAAGCTGAGGTGCAGGGTGTGTTGGTAACAAGCAGTGCGGTGAAGGATTTTATCAAGGATTAGCACGATTTGCGCTCGTGATGCCCACTTGCTCAGAGAAGCACAGCATAGTGCACTCTGCAGTTCTTTGGAATTTTGTTGGCTTTCCCTGCAACTCTCAAACAGATCCTGCTCAGTATTTCACCAGCGTGTTTTGTAGCTATTACGTTAAACAATTTGGCTTTTATGTAAATCCTTGAAGCAAGTAAATATATAACTCACAGCACTCCAACTCTTTTATCTGTGCTGCGGTGTAAATGTCAAAAAAAGACAAAGAAGAAAAAGAAAAACATTTTCACTGAATGCCAGAGAGTGGTGGATTCCTTTTTTGCCAAGCTGTCAGATGTGTAAGCAAGTGAACATTCATATGTTTTTACAATTATATTTCATGAATTAATTAGCTGCTCTGATCTTCAGTAAAGTTCTTCATTAAGGGATAGATCAAAGTCTTGGTTTTGAGTTTGTTTTAATTGAGTAATACATGTTTTAATAGGCCATTTCTGGAGCAAAAGAAGCTGTTTTGAAGATTTAGAGAACCAATTTTTGGAAACATATTAACAGGATCAACATAATTCAGCTTTTTTTTTGTTATATTATTTGCATATTTTTCTAATTTCAGTCGTGATAACGAGCCATGTTGAGGTGCAAAACAAACCTGTAAAACAGCTTCTACTGCTCAACAAGATACTGTGAAGAAGAGAATGGGGACTAAAACATGATTTAATGATTACAAGAAATACACAGCAGATGTCAAAAGTGATTGGTTGCCACATATCGACTTGCCACCACCTCTGGATCAAAGTTCACTAATTTTTATATTTACTGCCTGCCTCTCACTGCTGGCACGGCACTGATTTGCCACAACTTGTAGAAAATGAATGAAAGGTGGCGGCCTCAGATTATTTGCCAAATCTAATGTGTTTTCAGCCAGTCGCTTTTACAGGAAAGTAGGTAAACGAAAACCAGATACATAAAATACTCTTAGGATCTAAAAATATCAATAATACTTTTTGTACACTACTTTTAGATTAAAACCACTTGTGTGTAGTATGTTAGTTGTACTAAAGTTGTACTTGTGTACTTTCGGCCACTGCTGGCACACAACTACAGAAAGAATATTGGTTTAGAACCAACAGACTCTTAATGTTTGCCTGTATCTCTTTCTCCAAATATACTGCTCACAAAAGTTAAAGGAACACTTAATGGTCACACTGTAAGCCAGTTAAACTTCAGGGATATCACTCTTTGCATTTAGAAAGCATGAGCGATCAGTTTCACCTGCCTTGGTGCAAATAAAAGTGACAACAGGTGCAATGGAGAGGCAAAAGCAGGAAATAGTTTTGCATGTGGTGGCCACAGACAGTTGCTCTCTCCTTATCTTTCCTGACTGATTCTTCTCTAGTTTTGTCTTCTACTAGTGTCCTTGTCACTACTGGTGGCATGAGGTGGTACCTGCAGCCCAAACAGGTTGCACTGGTAATCCAGCTCCTCCAGGATGGCACATCCATACGTGCAGTCACTAAAGGGTTTGCTGTGTCTCCCAGCGTAGTCTCAAGAGCATGGAGGAGATATCAGGAGACTGGTCATTACACAAGGAGAGCTGGACATGGCCATAGAAGGACAACAACCCAGTAGCAGGACAGATATCTGCCCCTTTGTGCGAGGAGGAAGAGGAGGAGCACTACCAGAGCCCTACAAAATGACCTACAGCAGGCTACTGGTGTGCATGTTTCTGACCAAACTGTCAGAAACAGACCATAAGGGCAGTATGAGGGCCCAATGTCCTCTAGTTGGACCTGTGCTCACAGCCCAGCACCGTGCAGCTTGATGTGCATTTGCCAGAGAGCACCAGAATTGGAAGGTCTGCCACTGGTGCCCTGTTCTCTTCACAGATGAGAGCAGGATCACAATGAGCACATTTGACAGGAGTGATAGTCTGGAGATGCCGCAGTGAACATTATGCTGCCCGTGACATCATCCAGCATGACCAGTTTGGAGGTGGGTTAGTTAAGGGCCGGTTGAGGCATACCCTTGGAGGGTCGCACAGACCTCCATGTCATAGCCAACGGTACCCTGACTGCTGTTAGGTACTAGGATGAAATCCTCAGAGTGATTGTCAGACCTTACACTGGTGCAGTGGGCCCTGGGTTCCTCGTGGTGCAGGACAATGCTCTGCCTCCCTGTATGTAGTATGTATGTAGTATGTAGTTCCTGGATGATGAAGGCATTGATGTCATTGACTGGCCCTCTCGCCTCCCTGACCTAAATCCAATTGAGCACCTATGGGATGTTATGTAGTGGTGCATCCAACGCTGCCAAGTACCACCACAGACTGTCCAGGAGTTCACTGATGCCCTGATCCAGGTCTGGGAGGAGATCCCCCAGGACACCATGTGCCGACTCATCAGGAGCGTGCGTGTCAGGAGTGCAAATTTGTTTGCAATCTTGATTACCCCTTTCCACCATAATTAGTGCATTTATGCACTTTTTTAATGCAGGAAAACCTGCTAAAATAGCCTCTTTTTCCATTGCCAGTAAACCAGAACTGTGTACCCTATTATTTTTTTTTTTTTTTTTTTTTTTTTGGTCTGATGTGTCACATCAGACATCACAAACAGGCCAGAAATGGTGGTTGACTTTGAAACTTGGTGCCAGCTAAATTTGGAACGATGTTTGAGGACTGCCTGGACAGAGATGGACTGATTTTGTGGGGGAGCGTCATTGCATCACGCCAGAAATGGGCGAAAAATAGTGCTTCCAACTGGGTGTCATATTTATCATATCAATGCCCACATTTACTGCAGAGCCATTTGTCCAGTAAATAAATGCTGATTGTAACCTTTCCCATTAAAGACGAAAGCCAGATGGTGGTGGGTGGTAGTGTGTGTTTTTTTTTTTTTGCCTATAGGGCTCATGATTGTCTCACTTTTCAAGTTCACTAACATTCGAGCAATATGCTGCATCCCAAGATCTCAGACATAAACTGGTGAATAAAATGTTAATCAATAACCAAAACTATAAAGAGACAGAGACGGAAGGAAAAAAAAAACTTCAGAGTTAACCAAAGATCAGAGAATTTTATTGCAGATACAGGTTTTTTAGCAGGGCACATACAGTCACTGAGTTCATGTACACCAACACAAACCATGTTGCTGTTACTCTCCCACATTTTTTAACCTACACATACCTATATGCATGAATGCCACTGAGTATAACCCCAAGGACTCTGAACTAAACTCGCTGAAAACGTTGGAATTTTCAGTATGCAATGCTGCTTTTCAGCCATTTTAATGCAAGTGTTGTTGTCTAGTCTATCAACCTGTTGTGATTCCCAGGTCATCGAATATCAACGCTTTGTCACGCCCCTCAGTGTCTTTAACATCAATATCATTCACGAGGGGCATGACAGTTTGCATACAGTCTCTTTCAAAATAAACTCTTTACTCTTACTTTCTGCCAACACATGCACATGGTAGGGTTTAAACAACAAAAGGTTGGTTTTAGAAAAAAATAACAGGATTTGGCTTTACAATCTTACGGGAAAAGAATGGCAGCCTTCCAGGTGAAAGTTGATAGTTGTTGGGCCCATCCATCACCCCTCCCACCCACCCGGCGACCAGCCTCGTATCATGCCGATGTGAATGGACAGCTTTTTCATTGGTATCTGACGCAAACTGACCAAGCACCAGTTTTCGTTGACTTTGAAATGAGACCGGGTTAAAAGTCCTGATTTGGCCTTTGGCCTTTGGATTCAGTATCATTTACCGAGGGACGTATTTGACAACCTGAGAATGAGAACGGGCTGCAAATCGACCTAATCCACTTGACGTTTTACCATCATGAAATAAATTTGTGTTTTTTAGGCAACCTTATTTCAATTTAGCTTTGAGCTCAGTGTTTGTGTGTGGGTATGAGTGTATGTATTAGAGAAAGAGAATCACCCACAGCCAGTCTCCAAGGGGAACAATGTTGTAGGGAATGATTAATGAGAGTCAGAACACATATCACAGCATGATATATACAATCCACTCTGAAAAAGGAGGGCAATATTTTACTGTGACCTCCAATGTATCTTTCTGTAACATTTTGGCATTTCACTTAAGACGTGGTTATCCGAGGCTGTAGCGAGATGTTTGCCCTGTCACGCTGTATGATGTGAGATGTGTAATAGCAGATCCCACAGCTCTGGTGCCCTTCTCTTGGGTCTCTTCTGAGAAGAAAGTCAACACAAACAAAAAAGGGAGCCCCATCACCACCACATGCCACAGAAATAGAAAACATGATTATTGATGCTTTTTCATTCTCAATACAAGGGCTGACAGTACAGATGTAGCCATTACAGAAATCCTATTTTTCTTATAGAGACACTGCTTATAACTGTAGATTCTTGCCGCACTGCTGCTCAGGGGAAAATTCAAATTTTTGCTCTTTTCTTTTCTCAGCTGTCAAAATGCACAAGAGAAAATATGGCAACTAGTTGAATGAGAGACAAGAGATTTGTACTGTGTGTGTTTTCCTTTGGATTTGAGAGCATGCTGGTTAAAGCTGCATGATGGGGCCTGGGTTTGCACTGTAAAACAAAAAGAACTTAGGAAAGTATTTTTTTGATGTAGAATATGTTTGTCATCACTGTAGTAGCACTACTTGTTAAACTATTACAACTATTTAAAATCCTTAAAATCCTTCAAAGTTAAAAGTTAATGGAGAATAACTCAATCCCTTTCTTGCACTGTACACATGACCCCACATTCTTACAGTCATTTTTATTAATACATCAGACTTTTGCAGCATACCTTGTATGTATTAGTGTTGACTACCCGCACTAAGTCACAATACTTTGTACACAGAGTCAAGGTCATACAGTGTCCCTACAAACTCTGCACCACACACTCCAAAATACTGCAATGGCAGAGTCAGGCTGTCTGAGGAGAAGGGGAAAAAGAAATATAAAGGGCACCAGCTACTTTTGGTGGGGCATCAGCACAGAAAGTTTTCTAGCATGTAGGGCAGCCTGTATGTCACTGAATTGTGTTTTCTTAATCTTAAAGCTTTTTAAAGTCACTGCATCAGATTCTCTCCACTGGAAGGGCACACTAGAACAGAAGCAACATTGTGGGTGGGCCTAGTGGGCCTGGGACCACCTACTTGTACAACTAGCCCACCCTAAATGAATTGGGAGAACATATTTCTTAACTTTTATTGTTAATTATTAGTTAATTAGTTAATTACTAGTCCATACACATTGAGTGCACAGTTGCCCTCATACAGTTTCACATGGTGTGTGTTTGGGACACAGGTCATAGAAAACTGCAGATAAATAGTCAACTGAACCCATTAAGAAGAGCAATGTATTCAGACAGAGTTTTTGTGAATTTGATAGTACGATGGCTTTATTGAAAGTACAGTAGTACCATTGCCAATAGTGGGATAGTTAGTGGGCTAAAACTGTACATTAGTAGTTGAGGTAGCACGTTGAAAGGCAGATAGTTAAAGTGTTTATATGTTGTATTGACTTAAAAGTGGGGTGCACTAGTAGAATGACACACTGACAGTTTCCGTGATTATGTACAGCATACCATACCATGACTTAGTCACACCAAAAAATTTGAAGAAAAAAAAAAAAGTTTAAGTGAGAGTTTAACATGTTTTGATAGATTTGCTGTTGTTAAACACGGACAATATTGACTCCAATTCATCAAGAATTCTCTGAATTGTTTGTTCACCAGATGCATCACAAAAAAAAAATGTTTTTGTTACAAATACAATGTAACATGGGATGAGTTATTGATATACAAACTAGTCCATACCCATTGAGTACAGCATACCATACCATGACTTAGTCATACCAAAAATTAGAAAAAAAAACACTAAAACATTCGGCCACAGTGATCGGTCACATTTTAGCCATTTTAAGCATTTTTCTGTTGTTATAGCGCCACCCAGTTGCCAATTAGAGTTAAATTTCTCCAGTCACCTTGAGGCGTCCTGTTCTACATATCTACCAAGTTTAGTAAAAATCGATATGGCGGTTAGGCCTAGATAAGAAATTAGCTCTCTAGCGCCCCCATTTTGTTTGATGGGGTCAATAATGGAGGGGTCCCCTCAGAATATGTGTGGTCATATGCCTACAAAGTTGCGTGGTGATCAGTGAAACCCTTGAGATGTTATACACCTTTATGTGATGAGCCACGCCCTCCGCAATATTCATTGCCTTATAGAAGCTCAGTTTTAGTAAGTTTTCCAACTTTTGCCAAGAGGGAACTTTAGATATTGGTCCCTAGATTATGTTCACCCAGTTTCATGCAGATCGGTCAAACTTCCTAGGAAGAGATCGGTTTTAAGTGTTTTTCAAAAAATTCAAAATGGCGGAAAAGCTATATAACCGGAAGTTATGGGTTCTTGAGGCAAATGTGTTCCTCATGAGGAGAGGCATCTCTGTGCAAAGTTTCATGTCTCTACGACATACGGGGCATGAGATATGCCCATTCAGAGTTTCAATCAGTGGCTATAGCGCCCCCCTTTGGCCAATTGATGTAATATTGCTTCATTCACATCCTCCCATGACCCTCCACCACTGTGCCAAATTTCACATGGATTGACCAAGTCAGTGAGGAGAAAAACGTGGAACAGACACACAGACAGAGTTATAGCTTCTTATAGATAAGAAGATTAGTGAACAGTTTATCACACAACAAAGGCTAAACATTTCTCTTTCGAAAAAAAAGTAAAAGACAAAATTTATTTAATTATCATGTCTAGTGTCTGGACTTGGTCGACACGTCAGGAACAAATCCTCTGATTGGTCGACTGACTCAACTCAACAAGTTAATATAGATAAAAAACACAGCAGAAGACATTCAGTATCAGATTTTACAAAGTCTCCAAAAAGACACCGCAGCTCAAAGCTGGATAACAAAGCTTCTGATAGGAAAACAATCCCACTGAGCCCTCATTGGAATGACAGGATGGCTAATATTAGCATGCAGCGTTCCAGAGATAAATAAAGCAGTAAAATTACATGGCATATGACATTGTTGACCCCAGAGTTAGCTTCTATAGTGTCCAGTATGTTTTGCAATCAGTCCTGTTCAATACTCAGTGGTGAGACAGACTCGCAAGTGCAGCTCAGCTGGAAAGCCACTTCAGTATAACAGTTTATTTTCAATTGACATTACATAACATTTATTTTTCACTTGCCCTATCAGACAACTGCATCAAGGGTTATTGTCAAGCCCTGCCTGTAGATATTGCCTAGATCCAGACTCTTTCTGCTGAGACAAGCTAATGAGTTGGCAGCACTCTTTCTCTGGGTAAAAGTCATTCTAGCTCACCCAGGAGTCGATTTCTCTCTCTCTCCCTGCAATTAACGTAAACAAATAATAATCCGTCTAGATCACCCAAAAAAGATGATATTTCCTAAAACACAAATAAAATGTCAGTGTTCTTAATGAGTGAATGTATCAGTCTACAAAATGCAGGGCTAGAAAAAAGATTGATAGATAGGACACTGTGTTTCATTTTCACAGGATATGTCAGATGTGTGGTTTGTAATTGAATAATAAGCTGTGTCTGCACTGAATTTTGTTTAGAAAAAGTTTTTAAAAAGTGTCCCAATTAACCAGACGCACTTGTTGCCTTTCATAGCATATCAGTCATTTCTGTTTTAATGACACTACTAGCTGGAAACCCAACACACTTCTGTAATTTTAAGGCCCAGCCAAAGTTACTTTGGTCATCCAAAATTGAATTCCTGGCACAATGGCTGCCATAGAACGAGCTACATCACATTTTCTTCACGGGATCAGCACCCCAGAGGGCACGTCGTCACGTTTTCTCCTCTAGAAGGGCGCCCTGGGGGGAACTGCGTCATGTTGTCTCCACTGACAGGGCACCCTAGAGGACACTTCAACACATTTTCTCCACTAAAGGGTGCTTTATCATGTTTTCTCTACTAAAGGGGGCACCATTGAGGGCAATATATTATTATTTTTTTCTCTATTCAAGGCAACTGTATCGTGCACTTCATCACATTTTCTCCACTAGAAGGGTAGCCTGGAGGACACTACCACACATTTTCTCCATTGGCAAGGCGCCCCAGAGGGCATTTCATCCCATTTCTCTACTAGCAGGGCACCCCAGAGGGCATTATGTCACATTTATCCACTGGTAGGGCACCTCAGGAGGCACTTCTTCACATTTCTCCACTGGAAGGGCACCCTAGAGGGCACTTTATTAATTTTTTCTCCATTTAAGGCAACAGTAAAGTGCACGTTATTACATTTTCATTTCATTTCATCATGTCCAACAGGGCATTGCTTCTGCATCTTTTTCAAACACAGGCATGGGTTCACAAAGGGTGGGTATGTGCAATGGTTTGCATGTACATCAATGTCTTGTTGAATCAGGAGCAACAAACCTTCAATAGTAATCCTGTGTGAAGCATTAGCTGATGTTCTTGCTTGTTTACATCCCCTCTGTAAATGGTTATCTTTTCATTTACCTGAAAGCATATTATTTGAAATGACTTGAGTCAATTGGCACAACCCTGGAGGTTATTGTCTTTCAAAATTAAATGGTGTCTTAACCTAAACTTTTTAACTGGTGCATCCACCGAGTCTGAGCAGGCTGTGATGCTTTTTGGTTGACCTACTTCTCCATCCTGCCTCAGCCGCTTCAGAGGAGTCTTAATTAGAAGCTAATTGAGAAGTTTAACAACATCCTCAGATCATAAAGTGGGAAGTGCTGCAGATATTTAAGATGTGAGAGCTTTAAACATTTACATGCCGCTCAGCTGGAACGCAGTTAGAAAAGCAGGACTGGATGGGGATGTGTCAAACATTTGGGCACTTTGGTGGACTTGATTGATCTGGGCCTCTGAGAATTTCTGATGTATTTTGGGACTTTCAGTGCAGAGAGGACTGCGACATGAATGCGCAGTCACACAGCATCAACAGATGTTCTTTTAGTGCTCGGATTCCTCTATGCAAGATGATGGAAGCGGCACTCTTATTTTGAAGAGAGGTGCCCCTTTTTTATCTACATTCAATGCTCAGTATGCTCTGGATGGCACACTTAAATATTCAAGAACAGAACATAAATAGAAAAAAAAAAACGTTCAAATACAACATGTCAGGGAAGAGAAATCTGAAGTTCTTGTGTTATTTTATTGTTTTTTTTTTCTTTTCATAAGAATCACTATGTTGCAGCTAGCACTGTCACGTTTGACAGAGGAGACAAAGCGTCTTTCGTTTCCATTAATGGATAATTTTAAAGCTCTGTACCACCACAGTCCATTAAGTCTTAAAGGCATTTTCAACATCAGAGAGGCCAAAGAAGTGATAAGCAAAAAGGAGGTATGGGGGTGTATTGTTTCACAGTAATTAAAAAGTAACTTCTAGTGCACTTTGGAGCTGTTTGGAGGGTTTTATCACAGCATCACCTGAGCATGTGCTTTTAAAAAGGAAAGTTCTGTTGTTTTGCAGCCTTGGTCTTATATTTGCTATCATTCCAACAGCATGCGTCACGATAACACTTTACTCACGAGATTAATTGCAGAGATGTAGGGCTACAGTGAAACCACTACACAGGGCAGTCATTGACAGTATGTGTATGTGTGGCATTGGAAATGAAAAGCGTTTTCCAAGTGGTTTTAATCCAGTTATATAAAACACTTACTTGAAAGTGAAAATGAAGGTGAATGTCCCCAAAACATCAATATTAATCATCCATTGAATTTTAAAATAGCATGCACAACCACAGTGAGTACTGTTGGTTAATTCTGACAGGAAGTGGCTCTGCTGTTACCTTTGTGTTCAATTCAAAATAAGCTTGACTCATTTAAAATCTAACTGATTTGTTTGTGTGCCATTGCCCCATGTAGGGCTGTGGCATCAGTATTACCATGGCCCCGTATGTCTACAGCTAAACAAGTAAATGGAATTCAAATACACGACTCATGAGCATTTTCACCTCTGTGGTTAAGTTCTAAGTAAAGCTGCTCTAATCAATATTTTTTTATTAAAAAATGATTAAATGACAATGTGTGATTTGAGAGGGGCAGTTCACAGTGATGATCCCACAGAGAAAACTCCACAGAGCATTCAAGTTTCTTTCATCAGTGTTGCATGCTGATGTAAAAGGCAGCTGTTTTCAGTAAAAAGCTCTGATAAACCCCCTGCACTGTACGCTATGTGCCCAGCACCAAACATGATGGAACATTTAGCAGCTAAAGAGCCAGATATATCCCTCAGGAGTTGGTCGAGACAAAAACAGCTAAAAGGAGAGTGAATATTGGACTGAAATCTGCCAGGTGGGCAGAAACATGACTTCAAATTAATGGTAATGTCGCACCTAATCTGCTGGATGAGTGAAGTTTCCATGCTTTTCGTGCAGCCCCAAGCAGTCAAAGAAACAGTTAATGCAGGTGTAAAGGGACAGTTCACCCCAAAATTAAAAATACTTATTGTTCCTCTTAACTGGAGTATTATTTATCCATCTAGATTGTTGTGGTGTGAGTTGAAGAGTGTTGGATTTGGACACATTTTTCACCCCAACTTTGTCATATGTCGATGTTTGGTCATGGACTTTCCATGTCGAGATATGAAGTGCAAAGTACCCTGGGTACAGTTTGCATACAGTCTCTTTAAAAATAAACATACTACGCCGAAACGTCGCAAATTGATGTTTTTTGTTTTGTTTTTTTTTCCTTCAACAACAAATGCACATGTTTACGTTTGGCCAACACTAGCATGTGGTTGGGTTTCAGTAACAAAAGCACATGACTGTGTTAAGGGAAAAAGAACAGGATTTGGCTTTACAATCATATGGAAGCAAACACCGGCCTCCTGGGTGAAAGTCGATGGTTGTTTGACCCATCCACTCCCACTCTCACCCGCCCTACTAAGTTTTCCAACCTTAACTTTTGTTGTTGACCCCCTAATGCCATTAGGTCCCATTAAAAAATAACAGTGACCAGCCGCGTATCACGTCAACTTAAAAAGACCACTTTTTTTGTCAGTGTCTCCGGATGTCACTGACCAAGCGCTGGTTTTTGAAGACTCTGGAGTGAGACTGGGTTGGTTGGAGATATCGGCCATAAAGATGTGTGCATTCTCTCACATATAATGGAACTAGATGGCACTTGCCTTGTGTTACTCAAAGTATCAAAAAACTACATTTGAAAAGTATAAATCATGACAGGGTTACTCAAGATAATCCACAGACCTTGTTGTAAGTGGTTTTATGCAGGAACTATTTTCTGTCTACCCAACTACAACACACCAAACGTATCTCCATGCATAAGGAAGCATGCATATATTCATTATAATGTTGACCATGGACTGTGTAATTGTGAGTCACAGCTAAAACTCAATTTTTTGGCATTCAAGTCCTAAGTCAAGGGTGACAAGTCCAAAGTCAAGTCCCAAGTCAAGAGTAATGAGTCCAAAGTCAAGTCTCAAGTCAAAGATGACAAGTCCCAAGTCCAGTCTTAAACAAGTCATAATGTACTCTTCACCAAATGTAATGTAATTTTAATAACAGAGCAATATATTTTATTTTATTTGAATATATCAAATATGTATTTCTTCATGGCTCTTTCCTGCAACTTGATTGGATGCTGTTGGATTGGTTCATGCAAAGGGAATCTGGGGAATTAAGTGTCCACTTGTTGGGAACGAACAGTGTTAATGTCAGTTGATTCAGGAAATGAGGGAAAATTAATTGATTCAGGACACACTTTTCATCATATTTTTCAATCTGTGGGGGAGGGTATCAAGTATTTTCAATTCCAAGAGCTCAAGTCCAACGGAAGTTGCGCATCATCGGTGTTGAAGTCCAAGTTGAGTTGAAAGTGTTTTTTGTTTGTTTGTTTGTTTGTTTTTTATTTTGTCAAGTCAAAAGTCATCAAGTCCGACTTGAGTCCAAATCAGAGTCCACTCCTCTGATTAACGAGCTAAAGATGTAAACATTAAATGACTCTTCCCAAGCTAAAATGTATCATTAGCTAGCTCAGTGAAACTCTAAAGATCCTCTTTCCTTTAGTGGGTTTTGGAAGACCAGAATGTCGATACAGTTGGCAGGTGTAGTTTGGTACAAAAAAAAAAATCCTACATGAAACTGCTCAGGGATTTCTGAAAAGAGATATTTCTGTATTTGCAGTGCTGTTTGTAATGCTGTAAGTTTTCTAGTTGTCAGACTTGTACAACGTCTTCAAGTGATGAGAATAATGGACAAACTATAAAAGTAACACTGAGTTTCCCTTTAAGAGCTACATGTAAGACAGCAGTAATTTCACACCGTGTACCATGCCTTCCTTAAGTGTTCACGTAATACTGCTGACATTCATGAAGGAACACCTAATGTGCAAATAATTTCATGTGTTCTGCTGTTGTTCGCAGACACACACACACACACACACACACACACACAAACATCTCAGGTCAAGTATCTGTGAAATATTTCCATATATATTCAGTGCTATATATAAGGTGGCCATATACCAGAGAAATAAATGAACCGCTAACTCAAAGGGACTGTATGTTCAATGGTCTTTTATCATAAGCGATAAAGCTAAAGGAAGAATTGTTTTTTGTTAATGCAGAAAAAGACAGACGATTAATTCTCTGCTCCTATATATATTTATATATATACTTTTACACACATTTCTTGAAGTGCACTGTGGACTGAGGTAAATCTAAAGTATTCAGCACTTAAGCATTCATATGCAGTATTCAGCACTTAAGCATTCATACGGTGAGTGTTTATGTTTCCACTGCACTGATGTTAACCAGACAGTTTCATTAGTGTTTCAATTTTGTGTACTCCATCTATTTTAATGGCTTTATCATTCAGTGGTTATTATTGCAAAGCGGTGAATGAACAGCCACACAACTTGGGTGGCTGAGATATTCAGTATTTTTTTTAAAAAAAATGAGCAATCCAGGAACTTTGCCAGGGGATTTTCTTAATCAGCTTCTACTCTATTGCACCATCTGTTAGAGTCGACAATAATTAGCTCTACAATTACCTGTGAATGTATAAGACCCTCTTTATTCCGTGTAGGTATGATCACCGCACTATATTTGTATACTTTTGTGTCACCAGTGCACGTCTATAGAGAATGACTGGGAAGAATGTAGGAGCCTCCACAAAGATCTTCCTTTACATTCAGAACTGACAGCACCTCATTTACATGCAAAAGTTTTAAGATAAAATATAAGTTACAAACCTGCTGTTGAGCATGGGTGTTTACCTTAAATAGCCCCCTAAGTCTACAGACATTCATGCCCATGTCTAACAACACAAACCTGAGACCAATCTTTGCCTTAGAAAGCTGCAGATTGAATGTTATTGCAAATATGAACCCTGATGTGTTTTCTTCTGCCCTATAAAAGGTATGAAAGGTGCGTTCAGACACAACAAAAATGGAAAATATAAACACTCCACATACAGAGTCAGTGGAAGGATGCAATCAAATACACATAAGCAGCACATAAGGTGAAATTGTGAGGTCGAGTCGTAAAGCTTTAAGCTCATCAGTGTTATTGTTCCAGGTGCCAATAATCATAATAAGATGCCAGACAGGCAAACAGTTGTTTTTCCTGAGTCCCTTTCTTAAAAGAATAATTCTAGCTTGTTAAAAGTGTTTTATTTTTGCTGTTCTGGCCATTGGTTTTATTGGATAGGATGAGATTGCACTCACAAAAGCATTTGCTGAGATCTGGGAATGGGGTGACATAGCAAAATGTGGATCCAACTGGGCAACAAACACAAGCCATCAAACAGTCAGAAAAGTTATAAATAAAGATCTTGATCAGTCCGCTTTATTATTTTAATTATTCGGAAGAGAAAACTGCCCACTATAAAAATCAATCAGATCATTTTCCTGGTTCAACTTACATCCTCTTGCCACCTTCCAGATAAAAAAAAAAAAAAGAAAAAAAAAGAGTTTTGCCCAGAAATACAGATTTAATTGTCCAAGTTGAGAAAGTGCACTCCCGAGATCTGAATTTTTTCCCCCCACCAAACTTTATGCAAAGTTCATTAATAACTTCATGACTTAATAACACCTTTTTCAAAATTAGATCATATTTCATAAATCAGCAACCTTGCTGTCTAATGGGAGATTACAATCTTTGTTTCCTTATCAGTCATCTGTAATAAAATGCAATCACAATAAGACAGGTAATTTAGAAACAAATCATTTTTGAAAGACAACTTTGACAGACTAAATATGCCTCACTTATATTGTGTATCGCTTCATTCCTATTAATATTGGAATATTGTGTGGAATTCATTCTGCTTAATGAAATCATTCCACTGTAAAGCACTTTTATCACGGCTGTAAGAAAAATAACTCGAGATCCTTTTGATTTTCAATTTGTAATTTGATTGAAGAACGATAAACATTTATTGGGACATGAAACATGACGGAAATGTCAATCAATCTGAGGAAATACCATGACATATACTAATTCCATTTAGACTCCACGATCCTTTGATATCTTCGCCAAAATGATTTAATTTGATGAAACTCCGGTGACATTCTTTCAATATCCTCTCACTGTAGGGCAGCCCGTACTGTAATTTCTCAATCCTGAATCTGCCAGCGGACGGGGCCCTATTTGACAGTCTGCTGGTGTGCTGTGTGGTGGTGCTGGGTCTTGGCAGATGCATGAGATGGTGGAGGGCTCTCACTGAGGTGATTAATCAAAGCTGACATTCAGCTGGAAATAAGCTACAGTAAGTTGGAGGGCTCATCTCTGTAATAACAGAGCGCTGCAGAGCCATTGTCCAATACACGGAGTATAACTTGCATAAAGTATTGCAGCGAAGCCATAATTGCTTTATATCAGACATAATGTATCAGAATCATTAGTCCAAACTGCTCATTGGCAATATGAAAAGTGTCCTCAGCAAACCTTTTCAATAGAGTCCAATACGGTTCAGAAATTAACAATCTTTATTGTTAGCTGAGATAATTTATCTGTGATTAATCTCTCCTACTGATGCTGAAATGAAGGAAGCAGCAGGTTTCTTGATCAATTTATGTGCTCCCTTTACCAACCAATGATAAACAAGAAAATTAGAGCCATGATTTAGTTTCAATTTACAATTGATTTACAAAAACAAAAGCGTTAAGGCCTTCAAATAATAGCAAAGCTAAGTTTCTTTCTTTTTAAATAGTTTGATGTGTGCTCAAAAGTTTTTAGAGCTTTCAGTCACGTCTTGTAGCCCACAGATGAGGGCAGGCTGTTCATGCGTACTGTTCATACGTCCACCTACGGAAAGTCAAGCACCACAATTTGTATGTAAGCCATGTAGTCATGAGCCAGTAATTTGTGTATGACCCTGTGATTTCTGTGACCAACACATTGACAGAAGTAAGGATGGATGTAGTATAATGACCGAAAATCTGTGTAAGGAGGCAGGTTGGGGTGGAAACTGAGTAGGCTTTGAGTTATTTTAAGGTACATTGTCACCATGTTTCCTCTACTGATCCTAACCTTCATAACTTTACTTTTCCAATGTCCAATCTCTTATCCTAAACCTAACCAACGTAATTTACGTGCCTATACCGATCCTCTGTAACTTGACATTATGTACATCATTCGTGGGGCACTAATTCATTCAATATCACATGAACCATTGTTAATTTGCATAAGATATCATATGAAGCGTTATATGACGATACTTCAATTAGGTCAACAAGATGTGAATAAAAGCTCTAGGAAAGGAAACAGTAAGTAAGTAGACCTTGTGTCAAGGATGCTATTTCAGCAAAAGCCAAGCTATGGCACTATGACATGTGATAATGGAGACTTTTATGACAGACACAGCTTTCTCTCACATTCACAGTCCCCAGTGTTTGCATGTAATTTGCATCTTAGAGCAGTGAAAACATCTTTCATTGTATCTATTGTGGTGTGTGCATATTCCAACACCATGGACAGGGAGTGAAGTCTAATTAACATTAGTCATTTCTTTAAACTAAACAAGAAAGGAAAAAAATGCATTGAATTACATGCTAATTTAACTGAGGGATGTTTAAAACACAGCAAAACACAAAGCAAATTTGGAACAAAATAGGCCATTTTATTGTAAAGAACTAAGACCCAACCACACAGGCTGATTTCAGTCTTTAATTACATGTTTGAATTCATTTGAAACTGGAAAAGAAAAAAAAAACACCTACAGAGACTGTTACAGGCACTTGAGAAATGAAAAAGTTCCCTTACTGATCCTCATATTCACTGACACTGGCATATTATGGACCAAACAGATGTCATTTTCTTCTCATGGACAAATACTAGACCTGAATGAATGCATGTTGTGCATACAGTTGATTGTAATAATGTATACATGCAATAGCCATATGTGCAGTACTTACACAGCTCACGGGTCCAACAATACCATGTTAACATTATGCATTTCTAATAACACGGTCACAAACACACACATGCAAACACTCAATACACGCAATATCAATAGGCTATGTATCTTTATTCATCCAGGATCTAAGATTTATTGAGCACATGTGATCAATTTAAAGGTAATACAAGGAAAATTAATTAATTATTTTTCTTTATTTATTAAAAATGCTTACAAGGTATAACAGCTGCCATATCTTGCCACACACATTCAATGCCTGTGCATAGTGCTAATAATCACAAGATAACATAACAGAGACACCCTCACGTCGTATGTTCCTTGGAATGATTCACTTTAGATTTTACACTTCCATATATGGTTTCATTTATGTGAAAGAGCAAAACAAGGGGTTAGATAAGAATGTAATCTATGAACTATTGTAATACTACTTAAAAAACTAATTTAAAATCTAAATATTATTTATTACAGTATGAGGCCTTTTGTATAAATAAATGTTTTGTATATCAGGGTAATCTGATCAGTCTAAAAACTTTTCACTGTGAGAATCACTGCTCTCTCTGGTGTCTTAATTTGGAGTCAAAAATACAAAAATGCAATGTGTCTAAGACATGGTTAATCTCTTTAATTTGACCTATTAAGGGCACTTCGGATGATTTTGTTAGTTTAGCTGTGGCATTAACAAATGCACCATGCTGATTAAAATCATTGTCCTGGGCACCTTTTTAATGCTGCCCAAAGCCTCCCAACAGTCATTCTCTGGTGGCCATGCACAGGGATTAGTATTGGAAGCATTGACAAATAGCAATCAAAACACTCAAAATTAATTTAAGTGCATGGATGTCATGTTGGACAGACAGTGTCTGCACTTTTGAAGAGATTGAATTTGTTCCAAAGGGCCAGGCTGAGGGATGCGATTCATTTCAAACCTACTTCCCACCTTACATAATCACCACTTGCTGAGCTTTTTAGGAAGGCTATTCTGTGGAGTGACAGAGTAAGTGTCTGAGTTACTATGGCTGCAAAGCAAGAACGTTATGGGTTTGCTTTGCATATCAAGCAGAGTTCCACTGAGCACAGCCCCACCCAAACCTTGGTATCAATGGGAGAAGTGATTACAGAACACTGTTTTAATTGTTGACACAGACAATTGCATGCTAGAACAGTATACATGGGGAAATATCATGCAGCCTTATTGACAGGTAGAATGCTGATAATGGATCTGCAAAACTCTGGATTGCTTTTTATGACAGCATTTAGCATGACTGAGCATTTGGTCAGTGATTTGGCAAGGAAAAAGAGAAGAAATATATATATACTGTTCATAGTCATACATACAAATGTGATGTAAAAACGAAATTGCTACGTTGTTTTACTTCATCACTCAATCTGTTTTAACTGTGTATGTAAGCCATTTCCTCTTTGGTAGGGGATGTTATTTTTGTCCAACAAATGTGGCCCCATTAGATCTGTTTTTCCTGTTGGATGAAGAAATGTGTTATTTCTTTAAGTCAACTCACAGCAAACAGCAGAAAGTGTGCTATGTTAATCTCATCCACGCTTGTCCTTTGTGGTATTTTTTCTGTTGCTTTTCACTGGCTCTGGCACAGGAAGCAGTTCTTCTTCCCATTTTTACTTCTACCTACTTTGCTCTAATTGTCTTTGCTACTTTTCAGACTTGAGGAAACAGCCATGAAAGAGCAGAGGCCCAGATTAGATCCACTGAAGAATCTCAGAGATGTGGGCAGCAATTCAAGCGGTCCGAGACCAGGCTACCAGAGATCACACTGAACTCCTTCAAAGTGAGGTGCACTGGGAGCAGTTCTGATCCTGATTACTGAGACATTGAGAGGGTCTTACTCTACCCACCTGTCACTCACTTGTGTGAGAAGCTTGGCCATGGATTTTTCGAATTGGACAGCAAAGAAAAAGCCGTGGCAGTGCTATGGTCATGACCACCTAAACCAAGATAAAGTTATGATCAAGATCAGAGTCTATTGAGTCCGATACAAGACTAAGACTTTAAGGGGTTGAGACTAAGTCAAGACCAAGACCAGACCTGGATAATGAAATTCCAAAGAGTTTTGGTACAGAGGAATACAGCTAACATTAGCTAGCTAGCTTTGCTAGCATCGCTTACAGTTAGCATTCTTTATGCTTGCTTTCTAAGTGTTAAAAGTTTGACATGGTCCCAGCTATCTCAGTTAGTGTTGCATTGCAGAATTAACATACTGCTGTGTGTTTTCTTTTGGAAGCTGTTTTGCTGATGAACTCTTTGTAGTTTATGTAGTGAAATTTTATTTGAAGAAGCTTTGGCTGACATCCCAGAAAGCCACAGCTTCTTCTCTCAACTCCTGCATGCTTCCTGTGGTGCGTGTAAAAAGTGGTGTGGAGCTGTAAACAGTAACAAACATTTCAAATTCGAGATGAGTCAAGTAATTGGTTGCATTCGAAGAAGGAAGTATAACATTCAATCACAGTAATGAAGGAAACAAATAAATCAGACAATGCAGAAGCATTTTAATGATATCCCCAGCATTGTCAGGGTGTTTTCATGCACTTTGTACATTTTCCTACGAAAGTAATGCACCAAAATTCATTCATATCTTACATATTCATGGGCCAGTAATTTGTGTATAAGCCATGTATTTTGGAAGGCTGCGATCATGTGACCAACACACTGACAAGGAAGGAGGCAGTCCCCAGAAGGTGGTAGGGGTCATGGGTGGGTCACAGAACACAAGACTTTACTGCAGGACTTCCCCGGGAGACTGGTACATGGAACTGTGTAAACTTCAAGTCACTTTAAGGTATGTCATCACCATGTATCTTTACCTTGACCCAAACCTAACCAGAGTAACTTACTTTAAGTATGTAATGTCATCTGCAAGGCGCTTATTTGTAGGTTACCGTAAAACTTCAATTAAAAGCCTAGTCCTAATTAAATGCCCAGTCCCTTTTGTGGCTATACATCTGTCTCAAATAGATGCCTGGTCTGTTTGCTAAGCAGTTGATTTTTTTTTTTTCTTTAATAGAAGTTCTTCAGATGTATCAAGCTGGGTTGTTGGCTACCTCAAAATAAGTGTCCATTGCTTGATTACCCTGTTATTTATCTATATTTTTTTAATCCATAGGGGTCTTCAGATCAAAGGAATCAAAAGGGTTTTTCATAAAAATGAATCCAACTTGTGAGTACTGTATTAACAGATTGAAGTGGTGTTGTGTCAGTATGCCGGGTGCAGTAATCCTCGAGTGCGGTAAATCCATCTCTCTGATGAGCTGTCTGTCGGAGCCAGATCAAATGAATGATTCATCACTGATATCTGAAGCCTATTTTTTTATATAAGTAATATTCATACCAGTTTATATAAACAAATAGATTTTATTTTCTCATCTTTGCTGAGCAAGAGCTGTGTGTGAAAGGAATTAAAGGCCTGTCCCATACATTCTCGGAACCCATTGGCTGTATTCGGCGTCTGACTTCCAGCAGACAGCGATACAGCCTCTGGGGGCAGACCCCCGATTTTTTGGCATTCCGGTTTGATTTGGCCGGAGGAGGCGAATTTCCATTTCCGACTTCTGTTTATATGTAAGCAGATATGCTGAACCATTGCAATGGATTTAGAGTTTGCAGTGACGCCAATTATGTTCCACCTCGTTAGTTCACCGCACGGAGTGTTTAACCTGGCAACAACTGGAGCCGGCTCAAACGTGATTGATCAATATCACACGGACTACAAACAGCCTACACCCAGAAACCAGGGCTCTTCTGATCTTCTTCCGGAGGCAAGATCTCCGGGGTTTGCCTACAGACTCTACATTCACTGAATGTAGAGTCTGTATATAGAGACTAGTCCCATATGGACGCCTGTCCCAAATATAGGCCCACCAATTTCAGTGATTTCAGTAAATAAAAGCCCGAGCTATTAATTAAAGTTTTATGGTATCAGACGAACCATTGTGTTTGCGTTTTCATAGAGTATCATCTGAACCGTTGTATGAGGATATGATGTAGTTGTGATTTTGACTGGTCTTAAAGTAAAATCTAGAGTTTGAGACCAAGATAAGACCTAGTAGATTCTGAGATTCTGAGCAAGATTGAGATCTTCAAAAAGTGGTCTTAACACAGGTCTCAAGATGAATACCGATCTCCAGTACAACAACACTGAGCCATGACTTAGATCATTGGTTTCCATGCCCCCATGTTGTTATGCAATACACAAAATGCTTCACACACAATGGATCCAATTACAATAAGGTGCTTTTAACTGCTAAAAACATGTCATTACTTCATGCACTTGGTAATTGTTAGAGAAAGACTGTGGTCATCATTTCTTAAAGCCTTACTTTGCTCCTGCCAAGTTACTATTTAATGCACTGAACATATACCTATACTGACTTTAGCGAAGCGTGGAACAGATAAAGAGAATTCTCAGAGGTGCAATTATATGATTCAAACATAACAGCAAAACCTTTGGATTGTTATGCCTTAGAGAGAGATGCTGAATCTGTTATGATCTATTTGTGTTAAAGGAATACACAGAAGGTTTCATGTCAATACTATATACTGTTGAATTAATCCCAGCCTCATAATGGCCTTCATCTGACTGAAGCAGTCTGGGATCAGCTTTGTGTTCCTGAATTAAAATGATTTTCTGAGTGTTAAAGCTGCATGAAATTGGTTCTATTTGCAAGCAATTCCTGGGACACATATTTCTTTAGAAGAAATTAGGAGCACCAAGTATTTTTCCAATCAGAAAGCTCTGTATGTTCAGCCTCTGTGGAGCAATGGAGATGCACGACAAAATGGAACTCACTGTTTTTGGTTTGATAAAAATATTTATTTTGATAAAAATAAATATATAAATAAAGGGCTTTAATTTTGATAGTCATTCAGGAAAATGACTCAAAATTAATTTATTGTATCTTTTGCAATATGCTCCTAATATGCTGTTTTTTTATTGATCCATACTGTATAAATCAAGAAATAAAAACAAGATGAAATTCTAACATTTTATGTCCTCTCGACCTCATGGTGGTTATGAACTTGTAGACCTTTAGTTTGTAAGTTTATATTTTATTGTATCAGCCACATTCTGCTGCATAATCCTTTGCTAGACATTTATGGCATATTAAATACAATAAAAAGGATATTTTCTTACTGATTTATATCGAAGAGACTAGACTAACTAGATGAAACACACACACACTTCCAAGTCACACAGTTCAGTATTGCATGATTGAAGATTCCAAGTCACAAGTTCAATACTTGCAAAGTTCATGTATGGACCTCAAGGATACAGTGAGTTATGTTGAATGTAAAAAATTACTTTGTTTGTTTACATGACAATTTCACAGGATGCCTGAGAATACTATTTTGAGGTATTTCAAGCAGCTACTGATTACTTACACATTAAGATTTTATATAGAAAACACATGATGTTCTTATAAAATATGATGCATTGTTATTGACTAAACTTCCCAACAGTTGATGAAATATTATAATATTACTATGCAACCTAAAATAATATAAGGATATAATATATGATATATTATATGATAGTACAACACTCACAGTGGCCACATTTCAGCATTGAGTAGTTTTACGTTTTATACCCTTTTTTGACATCAGTTTGTTAGCTGGAGACGACTTGCCACCACAGGGCTGTAGGCTACACAGGAGTCTTAAAATGTCATCTTGTTGTGTTATTGGGAGCCAGAATAGAAGGAGTCATCGCTCTTAAACTTTATCACATACCAGCCCCCACTGCCCGTCAACAAAAACAAAGACAACCATGGTTAAATGCGATAAGATAAAAGGACTGGACGTGGGCGATCATCAAAAATGCTCACACTTCATATCAGGTTAGGGGAAAAGTATTTACTGTTGTAGGGATGAATAATGTTGTGTGTATTAAGGGTTTTCTTGTCCACCTAATCAGACATTGGGGAGGTGTTAGGAGGAATAAGCTATTAGATTTCTATGTAATGCTAACGTTTTAGCGCATGAGCTAATGTTAGCTTCGATAGCAAAATAAACCAGAGAAGCCATACAAGAGTCATCCTCCTTTGTAAGATTGGCATAGTAATCAACCACAAAGCCGGACATCCCACCTTCAGCATTCCTGTTAAATCATCCGTCCACTGAGTGAGAGCATACGGGTCGGCCAGTCTGTGTCTATTTTTTCAAGTAACAATCGCGGTCCCGTAGAGAGAGTGAGTGACCTGACATGGTGCTTTTGTAAATTCAGTCTGATCTCTACATTAAAATGAGAGCCCAGTTGGTCGAAGAAACGGAGCATTATATTTCTATATGAACGGTTAAGTTAATCACACATTCACTCTGCTCTGCGCTCTGCTGCACCGTCCCCCCCAGACAGAGTGCCTAGATGCACTGTGCCACTCTGAGAGTGCCATGCTCTGGATAACCAAACGGTACATTCTGACAGTGTTACGAACTTAGGAGCGGTCCAGTTTGTGTCAGAGTGCAATAAGTATTTCTAAATGCACCACTTGCATCATCTTCCTCCATTGTCTAAAACAGGCCAAAAGAACTCACTGGCCAGTGCTGGCTAATGTCTATGGAGAATTGTTTTGCCTCCAGCTAAGCCCCACCCACCAAAGAATGTCATGCTGTTTACTAACAGTAAAAGGGTCTGTTGACATCAGTCATTTTGTACTCTTACTTAAAGCTCCAGTAGGCAACATTGTTTTGGTATAATTGAGTAAAAATTTTATAATATCCTCTAAGCATAATGTAAATCAAGTGGTCTGAGACAAACAATAGGTTTCTGCACCTCACCATGGCTCTGTGTTCAGCCTCTAAATGTTTATGTTTCTCATCAATTAATTGTATCTATATTCATTGACATGATTGTGAAATCATTATGGTGTCTTTTGAACACTGGAAATAATTTATTAGTCTAAATGTTTCGGGGAAAATTGAAATGATAACTCATATCAAAACCGATGCTCCGGATTTTCAGCCTCACGTGACTGAATGGAAATAAAATATAAATAGCCTATTTACAAAGTGTTTTTTGCTGACAGACAGACTCTGTCTGATCCATAATCAAAGTGAACGGAGGAAATAACAAATCATGAAAAGAAAACTAGTAAATGCAGAAAGCTGTTTATGTTTCTTTTGTTGTTCAGACCAACAATTAACAGATTAACTAGATGGTGAGCAGGCATCTCAAAGCAGCCACCTCCGACAGCGATTCCGATTTACAGTATACTGTTGTTTAAAATTTTGATGTAGGCTATTGCAATTTTCAACATTTTTTATGACGGATCTTAGCGGTCCATCGTTAAAACAGGCCATGGCAGAGTTCATTTATAAATATAAACTACATTTTAAACTGTGATCCAGTGTTTAATTTAAACAGATAAGTCAACAGCAGACCGCTTAGAATTAGATCTTGGCCTTTGGGGCTCGAAAACGAAGTCTTCTTATTAAAATCGAAATTGAAATCGAGTCCAGCCCTACGCGGCATTGTTAATGTTACATTTTCTTTATTTTCTTTCTTTATGTGGCTGGTTATGTGACTTACAGTATCCTACAAATGCATTCGCTGCAGTACATGTGAACTGCAACTTGAATATTTGTGTAGGCCTATGTTTATGAATTAGTGATGAATCTGGTGACGGAAGCACCACATTCATTGATAAAATGACACAAGCGATGGGAAGGGGGACGATTTTGACCTTTTTTATTTGTCTGTGGGTGTGTCTGTGTGTCTGTTCCCCGTTTTTCTCCTCACTGTCTTGGTCAATCCATGTGAAATTTGGCACAGTGGTAGAGGGTCATGGGAGGATGTGAATGAAGCAATATTACATCAATTGGCCAAAGGGGGGCGCTATAGCAACCGATTGAAATTGCAAACTTTGAATGGGCATATCTCATGCCCCGTATGTCGTAGAGACATGAAACTTTGCACAGAGATGCCTCTCCTCATGAGGAACACATTTGCCTCAAGAACCCCTAACTTCCAGTTATATAGATTTTCTGCCATTTTGAATTTTTTGAAAAACTACTTAAAATCAATCTCTTCCTAGGAAGTTTGACCGATCTGCATGAAACTGGGTGAACATAATCTAGGGACCAATATCTAAAGTTCCCTCTTGGCAAAAGTTGGAAAACTTACTAAAACTGATCTTCTATAAGGCAATGAATATTGCGGAGGGCGTGGCTCATCACATAAAGGTGTATAAAATCTCAAAGGGTTTCACCGATCACCACACAACTTTGTAGGCATATGACCACACATAATCTGAGGGGACCCCTCCATTATTGACCCCATCAAACAAAATGGGGGCGCTAGAGAGCTAATTTCTTATCTAGGCCTAACCGCCATATCGATTTTTACTAAACTTGGTAGATATGTAGAACAGGACGCCTCAAGGTGACTGGAGAAATTTAACTCTAATTGGCAACTGGGTGGCGCTATAACAACAGAAAAATGCTTTAAAATGGTTAAAATGTGACCGATCGCTGTGGCTCCCCCTGTGGCCCAATGTTTTAGGGGTTTTTTTCTAATTTTTGGTATGACTAAGTCATGGTATGGTATGCTGTACTCAATGGGTATGGACTAGTTTGTATATCAATAACTCATCCCATGTTACATTGTATTTGTAACAAAATCAATTTTTTTGTGATGCATCTGGTGAACAAACAATTCAGAGAATTCTTGATGAATTGGAGTCAATATAGTCTGTGTTTATCAACAGCAAAACTATCAAAACATGTTAAACTCTCACACACAACTTGTGCAGTATGATCCAAGTCTCATTTTTCCTGTTGCTCAGTACTTACCAGACAGACAGCTGTTTCAGACGGGGGGACTAATAGTGAAACTTGCTCTCTTCAAAGCCAGACTCCATTAACAAAAATAGTAATTTTACGTTGCTGAACACAGGAGCTGCTTGTCTGTTGCTGCCTCAGTTGGGAGTTTGTGTGTTATTGGGTGACTTTGGTGAATTCAAACTAATCCTTTAAAACACCCAAATCACACAGTTACACAAACTCACTGACTGAGGCAGCAGACCATACTTTGCCAGCACTGGATTTTGTGCAAAAGAAACCATTTGAAGAAGTAAATACATTGATTCCATTTTCAAAGAGGTTTCCCAGTGGAAGTTTACTGTGTAGTCCTCAATCAAAACTGATTTATTTGCCTGACTTTAACTGTAGCTTACAGCACCATGTTTGGGTGACAAGTTTATTCTTTTGACATACTCATTTTTATGAAAGACAAATGTTTACAGTGTGTGTCCAAAAACAATAATGAGCATAACAGAGTTCATGCTCAGTTCACTTCGAGTTTAAGCTGTCACTTTTATGATGCAAGATTGTTCCCACAGCCAACTTGATGGCAACAAACAACCCTCAAAGTACAGTTTTGAAAAATTATATATACACTCAATACATTCTAGTGGAATTTGTTGTTCGCAATGTACAGACCAATTTTTTTTGCTTTCGAGTTGTGACTAATTTTGTCAGGGTAGATTATTTTTGCCAGTCACCAGACTACAGCTCTGTGCCGAGGCAAACATGTGGCACTTTCTTGATTGATGGAATACAGCATATGCACAGCCATATTACTGTTGTGACAGCTGGCACAGTTTGAATAATTGCTTGCTTCTGTATCTTCTTTTATGCATAATTGGAGTATTTCTTTGTCAACAGGGTTCACTTTGCTCCCGTTTTGAGTGTTTTTGTGTGTGTGTGTTTGTGTGTAGGCTGGATGTGTCTGGACATGTATGTTTTGGAGAAAGATTAGGTGTGTGTTTGTGCACATGTGCAGATTGCATGTGTGGGTTGGTGTTCTGTCAATGCAGAATACATTAAACCAACAGATTGTTGTGAGCTGTAACATCATCATTTAATGAAGCTATCTGCTGGCTGTTCTGTGCTGTTTCACTAATGATGTAATTCCAAAAATAATGCGATATTGAAGCCGGGCAGACATCTGTTTTCTGCATGTGCATGCCATCGCCTTATCTTCAATGTATGCAATACATATGAATGTACAGTATGGGTCTGAATTTAAATGGAGACATAAGAATAATGCAGGTTGTGTCTAGGTTTTGTGATTACTTTAATAGAATTTTGATTCCAGAAACTCCATTACAATGAGAAAGAACTGCATTCCCACAAATCCCTTGAGTAGTGGATGTCCATTACACAAATATCAACATATGACCTGAGGCAAACTGAAATATGGAAATACTTCATTTTTCACTCTCACTGAAAATATGTGTGTGTGTGTTTGTTTTTATGTGGGAGTAGTTTGGCCACTGAAGGCGAGTGCTAACAGCAGCAGCTATAATGAAACTTCACCTGTTTTGATTTCCTATTTAAGCACCAATAGTGGCAGTGGCAGTGGAGGCTCCCTCTGCCTGATCGCCTCATTAAAGAGCCATAAAGCAGTTTGACACTCACAGGATGCCAATCCATCACAGCTAGGCCACTTCTGATGGGGGGGGGGAACCTCTAGGGGAGGCAAGCTGCAATGGCTGGGAGGAAGGAAAAAAAAAAAAAAAATCCATGTCAAACTGAGCTGTCGTCTGGTGAGCCGAGATGCCAACACCCCTGAGGTGGCAGAGCTGGATCCAGATCCAGCAGCTGACTAACACGTCCCGCAAACTCATGAGCGAGGCAATTAGCGGGAGCCCCTGTGGATAGCACATTCTTCTCCCAGTGATTATTTCTCACACACCCCCACACCCCCACCCCCTCCTCTCCTTCTCTTTTGCTCTGTCTTTGCTTCTCTTAAAATTCCTCTGCTCGCTTGCCAGTCCAGCGCTTACAATTCAGCCATCAACAGGTTTCAGTGCAGCAGCGGTTGTCTGCCCAAGCACAGTTTTGTGGCCTGCTCTTGTTAAACAGCAATGTTCCTCATTACTCTAATTACCTCTGCAGGAAAATAAAAAGAAATAAAATGTCATTTGGGGGGCCAATTAACAAAATTGAAAGTTAATCTATACCACGGGAAACTCAGAGTGTGTAGTTGTTAAAATGTCCACGCTTCATCATTGTGTGCAATACAGAGTATGTTTTCTTTTACGTTTTTGGTGGACTAGTCAAGTAGAAAAACATGATCTATTTTTATATTTTCAGTTTTCTCTCACAATGGGGAAAAAATGTTTCAAAACACACTTTGCAAGCAAAGTAATGTTTGAGAAAAGTTGTTTTGTAAGTTTTTGGATGAGGTAAAACACTGTCTGCCGACATATTTGCTGAAACTGACACTATATCAAGCCAGTAGTACATGAGATAGATCATCTGTAAGATGATGTGTCATGTTCCTCTCCCCTGCCTCCTCCTACTGCTACTAATTAAGAATCCATCCTGCTGCTGAATGAAAGAAACCAATCAGAGCTGAGGAGTGTCAAACGCAGCTGTCAATCATGTCAGTCACTGTTAACTGCAGTCAAACTGCCAAACTAAGCAACGCCGATTAAATATGAGTCAAGATTCTGTAACTGCATTGCCTGTTTCTCACCTTAAATGTGTTCAGGAACAAATTTTATTGTACCGTTTAGCTGTAAAATGAGAAAGTTTGCTCTAGTGGGTGGGCGGTGCTTGGTTTGGACCCAACTTTTTTCAGTGTGGCGGCCGGGTCACACACTTCCTTACAAATGTTGGAGGCTCCTTGTCACTGATTGGTTGTTTTCATTCAGCTGCGATGGATTCTTGCAAATACCACTAGAAACACGATGAGAAGGCAGAGAAACCTATTTTCTTCACTGATTATCTGACTCATTTACTACAGTTTAAGCAAATATGACAAAAGGTTTTTTTTTTTTTCTAAAAGTAACCAACTACAGCTCTAATAATCATCCTTACTAAAATTCATTTTATAAAAGTAGCATTTTCACAGTATGGTATGTGGTAAGCAAAGAAAAAGTGACACTGTAACATCGGTGTTGGCAGATTTACTGATCATTTAAAAAAGTCTGTGGAATATATGTTTTTGGGAGGGGGCGGCAGTAGCTTAGTCCATAGGGACTTGGGTTGGGAACCGGAGGGTTGCTGGCCAAAGTCCCTGTCTCCCCTTGAGCAAGGCACTGAACTCCCAATGGCTCAGGGTGCCCATCCATGGCTGCCCCCTCGCTCTAACATCTGTCCATTTAATGCATGTATATGTGTTGTTTGTGCGTGTGTGTATTTTGGGCTCTGTGTATATGACAACAGAGTGAAAAAAAATGAATTTCCCCTTGGGGATTAATAAAGTATATGTTCTGCTTTTTCTTCTTCTTCTTCTTCTTCTTCTTCTTTTTGTATCTTATTTTGGGAGTTTCTATTGCGTTGGCACAAATATTTAATTTTAAAAAGTCCTGTGGCTTCTCTATAAATGGCAATAAAACTAAAACTTTATTCTCTAAAAATGTGCAATGAATAGCTCCATCAGAAAGCAGCTGTTACACCTACTTAAAGCAATATTTCTGATATTAGCATTGGAAACATGTTGCTCAGGTTGCTTGTTTACAGGGAATCATTACCTATGTTTGCTGTTTTATGGAGTTCATTGCATGTTTAAACTCATTGTTTTGGTTTACTTATATCAACTTTAGGGTATTTTATGGTAAATTGCATATGTTTAGTACACGGTTTAGTCTCAAAACTGAGCAAATAGAAAAAAAAAATGCTGGTGAATGTATGGTGGTTAGAACACAAGAAAACATATGGTGATGGCCAAACTATAAAAAGTTATAAAAGATTGTCAGGTGGCCAAAAATCCATTAATGCAGCTTTAAGAAACTTTTTCCTGAATGAAAAAAAAAGCTCAAATATATCTTCTCATCTTATCTTAAGCTACAATATAATGACGAAAACTCTCTTTGTGGGTTTGTTCCACGTTTTTCTCCTCACTGACTTGGTCAATCCATGTGAAATTTGGCACAGTGGTAGAGGGCAATATTACATCAGTTGGCCAAAGGGGGGCGCTATACCAACCGATTGAAATTGCAAACTTTGAATGGGCATATCTCATGCCCCGTATGTCGTAGAGACATGAAACTTTGCACAGAGATGCCTCTCCTCATGAGGAACAAATTTGCCTCAAGAATAACTATATAACTTCCAGTTATATAGATTTGAATTTTTTGAAAAACACTTAAAATCAATCTCTTCCTAGGAAGTTTGACCGATCTGCATGAAACTTGGTGAACATAATCTAGGGACCAATATCTAAAGTTCCCTCTTGGCAAAAGTTGGAAAACTTACTAAAACTGAGCTACTATAAGGACCCGATCAAACAAAACACTAGAGAGCTAATTTCTTATCTAGGCCTAACCGCCATATTGATATTTACTAAACTTGGTAGATATGTAGAACAGGACGCCTCAAGGTGACTGGAGAAATGTAACTCTAATTGGCAACTGGGTGGCGCTATAACAACAGAAAAATGCTTTAAAATGGCTAAAATGCGACCGATCGCTGTGGCTCCCCCTGTGGCTGAATGTTGTTGTTTTTTTTAATCTAATTTTTGGTATGACTAAGTCATGGTATGGTATGCTGTACATAATCATGGAAACTGTCAGTGTGTGATTCTGACAGTCAGTCATTCTGTCTGTCCCACGTTTTTCTACTCACTGACGTGGTCAATCTGTGTGAAACTGCACATAGGCATTGAAGACTGGCATAAGTAGAAGGTGACAAAGCTACCAATGGGTATGGACTAGTATACAATAAAACTCAAGTACAGTATCTAACCTATATACTATTTCCTTCCCATCAAGATATGATTTATGGGTATAGTTTCCATGTCATCAGAACAATGGAAAGAAAATACACACAGACAAACACACACGTCCCTGGGGATAATATTTTCACATCACCTAATGATATTCTGTCATGAGTAACCCCCTAACCAAATAACCCACATTTTATCTGTGCTGCACACACTTACTGTATTGATATCACTCACCTTGCTCTGTAAGCCTCATTCCAACTAAAACCCATATTGGGTTTAAACACATGTAATGGGATCAGAATGAAATGCTCATAATAGTATATTTACAATTATTATCATTATTATACTCAATGTACTCTGTTGAGAAATAATAAGTTGTTTGTTATATAACACCTGTCCTTTTGTCCAAGGATATTTTCACTTCAGACCAACAACAACAATGAGGGGAAGCAATTAAACGAGACGTCTCTGCTGCAGTTTGAATATAGAAAATGTTATGGACTGCATGGTGGGGGGGGGGGGGGGGGGGGGGGGGGGGGTACGGGGGGGGGGGGGGGGGGGGGGTTCGTACAGAGAGTGGGAGGAAGGGTTAAGTTTGGAACAAAAATGTCACAGAACCTGAGGGACAAGTGGTAAATAAGCCTCCCCTTCCTGTCTGCCACTGTAGGATGGCACACTGCTTGGAAAAACAAAGAGTGCTCCTTTTCCCCCAGGCCTGCACATGCTGTGATATTAATAAGTGTCCTTCATCATTCCCCGCAGTGGGATCTTGTTAACCTATGCACCACATTTAATCAATCCTGAGGAGAACTAACTGTCACCACCCAGGTGCTTTTAGTTAGCCTGTAAGGCTAATAAATAAATAAATATTGAATTAAATAAAAACAAACAATTAACATCTCTTGGACAGAGAAAATCAAACTAATGCACTCAAAGACACTGGATGACACTGTAAACCATCTGAATAAGGTATTTGGCAAAATGTAATTTTAAAAGGGGACTGTGTTTATCTTATTTGACTGAATTCAAATCTAATATTTTATTGGCCATACAGACCATAAAAGACAACTTTTACAACATACAATATACAGTTTGCACATTGACACATTAACTCAACAATATAAGATGTAGAATATAGCATGGCAGTGCTTGTTTTACTGTTTGTTTCATTTATAGCTGAATGAGAGGCAGAAATTACCAGGTGTGGTAAAAGGAAGCGGTGCCATTACTGACTACACAACATGAGCAACGAGTCATATACAGTATGATTCATTCAAAGAGGCAAAAATGACTCAATCATTGATGGCCGACGGAAATTCACTGCAGTTAACTGCATCGGTCCTGACCTGAATAACATAAAGCTGCAATATCTAAAAAGCAACAATCTCATAAAATATGAATATTATCAGATAAAACAGATAGGCAACTGAGTATGCCATTTTCACAACAACGATAGTTTTATATTTGGTTCACCTGTTTTAAAGCATGCTGACAGAGTGTAAACAACTAATGGCCCTGACACACCAAGCCGTCACGCCGTCGGTGAGCGTCTGTCGGCCTAGTTTTTGCAGTGTGTCCCACACCGTCGGCCCTTCGGTGTCAGTGTCGGTGTCGGCGGCTTTTCGGCCGATTGAGCATGTTGTATCGGCAGCGGAGCTAGTCGGTGAAAGAGATCACTCTGATTGGCTGTTCAGGTTTTATTCCCTCGCCCCTGTAGCGAGTGAATCTGCCTGTAGTGAAACCGGGCTAACCGGTGCTTCCACTTCAGGCTCCACTTCACTCAGCTGCCCCACAGACCTGCTGCTTCTTCCCACTTTCACTTGAATAACAAACCGGAGCTAGCTGGGAGCGGCTAGCATGACCAGAGGGAAACACAGCCAGTTAGCCTCTGCTAGTCTCTGAGCCAGCCCCGGCTCTCCGTTTGGATCCAACTGGAGCACTGAGCCCTGGTTTGTTATTCAGGTTAAAGTGGGAAGAAGCAGCGGGTATATCGGGCAGCTGAGTGAAGTGGAGCCTGCGGAAGAAACACTGGGACCGTCTGGACGTAATGGTCCATGACCCCTCGGCTGTCAGGATGTACCACTCTGTCACTCCACTCTCTCATGCAGGCACAGAACGTTCGTGCCACTTGGCCGTCGGATGTAGTCCGTGTAGTGTGTTCAAATGCAACTGACACAGGGCGATGTGAGGCGACGTAGACGACGCAACAGTTGGCTTCCGTTGCCGCTAGTTCTTTGATGTCGGTTGGTGTGTCCGCACCTTAACTTTTCTCTTTCTTTCCCTTACAAGCTAAGTCTGTTGCTGCTTCATGTGGTCGATGCTCCAGCTTTCAAATAAAATATGGAAACTGTACTATGAAATAGTATTACTGAACACCGGCAGCACCAAATCCTTAAACACTTTTCAAGTGCAATCAAATTCGAGTGTCTATCTGAGGTCCTGTGAGTTGCCACTGGAGAGAGTCAGGCAAGGTGCCTATCTGGAGAATTCAAAGGTAGAAGAGAACCTGACCCGGTGGTGTCAGGGCAACAGCCTACTCCTGAATGTCGGCAAAGCTAAGAAGCTGCTAGTGGACTTTGGGAAGAAATTACATGCCACTTAATACCAACGAGTGCTCGGCTGAAAGGAAAGACAGCTTCAAGTACCTTGGTGTCCACATCCCTGAGAGCCTGAACTGGGCGTTGCATACTGACTCAGTGGTGAGAAAGTAAAGACAGAGGCTGTTTCGCCTCGGACACCTGGGAAATTGTGGTTATCCCCTGAAGTACTGAGGAATTTCTACTCCTGCACCTTCGAGAGAGCGTCCTGACGGGGAACATCACAGCCTGAGGCAGAAATGGCACCCAACAGGACTGTAAGGCCCTGCAAAGAGTGCTTAGTTTGGCTGAACATACTATAGCTCATTGCTGTACCCTGTCTGAAGGATGTATACACCAGGCGCTGCAAGAATAAGGCCAGGATAATTGTTAAAGGTCCCAGCCACCCGGATAACAGTCTTTCTCCCTGCTGAGGTCGGGAAGCAGATACACCGAGGCTCAGGAGGAGCTTCTACCCTCAGGCCACAAAGATCTTAAATGAGGACACTGCCTAAGACTGCCCAATCACACATTTACTATTACAGTCTTTAATTTAATGCACAAGCTGAAGGAACTGACAGGATTTATACTTTATATAACTTTATGTGACAAATAAAGTGATTGATTGATTGATTGATTAATTGATTGATTGAGTGATTGATTGATTGATTGAATGACCAAAACTTCTTTCTAATGCCCACAGTAAAACTTGCAGTTGATGAAAGCAGCCCATACACAAACTCACCATATAACAGAGCTGTTATGTGTGCAGCTCCTACATCATGTAGTACCCATAATGTGAAGTAAATTAAAGAAAAGGCTATCACTCCAGGTAATTTGTTTACATACCGTACCACACACACTGTATACCACTTGATTACTGAGCTGTAACAGCACTCATGACCTCAAGCAGACTAGACGGAATAAATGCATTTCGGTATTGAGAGCATTTCAATTTAACAGCACACAAATCAGCTTGTGAAAATGCAGCTTACCTTGGGTCATCGCACCCAGCTCCATGGGAAGAGATCTAACTGAATCAGTGATTAAAAAAAAAAGACAGAAAAAAGAAAGGGAGGAGGAGGATTGGTTCCTTCTGACTGAACACACTGTGATATATTCATCAATACAGCTGAAACCATGCAAGCAAGGCCGCAGATAGTTTAGCCGTTCTATTCTTGGCGAGGCAGATAGTGCCCCTCTTGTTAAATTCATCTGTCAATGCTGTTAGAGGAGGAGATAAAAAGTGGAGCGACCCCCGCATGGAATCAGTCGAAGTCATATCGATCACTCTTGCCTTCATTTCAGCGGGATGGTTAAAAATGATTAGAGTTCCGGAACTGAAGTTAATTCTCAGGGATTGGCTCTCTATAACAAGAGTGTGACATAATCAATGCAAATGATCTCGCACTCCTGCGCTATCAAATCCAGCACCCCTCATAGGCAGAAGCTTAATCAAGGACTATCTGTCATTGTTTAAGATTTGCATTATAACTGCCTGCAAAGACCTTACACAGTGTGTCCTGCCAAGCTCTCTGCACTGAGCCTTTCAGTGCTCCCTGTTGGGGGAAAAAGCTAAGCTAATGAGCAGTCTTGAGTCAACTGGCAGGATTTCACATCCTCAGCTCTATGTAATAACTTCTTTCATAGAAAGATACTCATTTTCAAAGCAGCTTAAATCAATATTTTTACATCAACAATGAATCACATGACTAGCTCTACAGAGCTTTATAGATTTATAGTCTTTTAGCTCAATGTTTTGTGTTTTCCAGTCCTAAACCTAACTGTTTTGGTTCACATTCGCTGCTCTCATTGTGCTGTTTTCTGTGAAAAGGCCAACAAAATCTAGCAATCTAAGCTGGTGGAGCATGTAGTAGCCAGATCGTTCCCTTAGGAGTTGGCTCTAAGCATAACAGAGCTTATAGGACAGTGAGTATTTGGCAGAAACACGACCTATAATGAAAGCTAATGCTCCATAACTGCTGAAAGTGTACAGTCGATGAACAACTGCCTGTTATCAAGTATGCTATATCAACTTAAAGGGGAACTACGACCATTTTCAAAATTCAAAGGTTATGGCTATGGTCTAAGACTGTCAAAAAATAACCCTAAACATGAACAACTCCCTTCTAAATCCAAAAACTAGAGTGCTAAAACTCTCATTTGTGATGTCGTCATGTATAAAACCTGGAGCTTCTCCACAGACAATAAATTGGGAGAGATGTTACAGATGACAATAAGAGCAGCCAGGGGAAGGTTTTAGGGATATGGGAACATTTTGTGTTTCAGAGCTGAGAACATTGCAATAAAATGAAGCTCATTTGAGTATGAGAAAGAAAGTAAACATTCTGTGGGTCTACAAATTCAGGCTCTCATTTGTTGTCAGTGGAGCAGCTCCACACTTTGTACCCAATGCAATGTATCCTCACAGAACGGTTTGTATGATATCCTATAAAAATGCACACACAACAGTTTGTATATTAGCCTATGAATTAGCACCCTACGAATGAGGTGAAGTCCTAAAGGTAAAGTTACTTAAGACAACTAAAGTTAAGGAGGTTAGGTGTAGCCAAGTAAAGTTACTCTGGTTAGGTCTGGAGGAAAGGGCACATGGTGAGGTTGTTCCTTAAAACAATTTAAAGTTCACTCAAAGTTTAGTGATGAACACCCGTCTCGTACACAAAGTCCCGGGGGAAAGTCCTGTGTTTTTGACCCATCCACAACCTCAACCGGTCTCCTTACGTGCTTCATTTGGGACTGCTTCCTTGTTTACTCCTGTCAGTACATTGGTCATGTGGCAGCCTTCCAAAATATGTGAGCAATGCATGAATTACTGGCTCGTGATTACATGGCATATTGTAAGAAAAAACATTTTACGAGAACAGGCTGCCTTATGAGATCGCAAGTTTAAGACTTTCTTCTCATAGACTGTGTAAAATAATTGGCCTAGTTACCTTGTCATCAGCCATTGGTTTACAGACAGCCATTCTAGAGCCTCGAGTTGGTATTTTGGCCATCGCCATCTTGGTTTTTTGGAGCCAGAAGCGACCATATTTGGATGAGACGATGAAGCTGTGGGGAAGTGAGGGGTGGATCTGACTCATAGACTGTAGGGACATCCTCACAGACAGCCTATCATTCAAGCAGGCCCAGCCTAAAACATGCATAACATTAAGCCTCAATAAAACGTAAATGGATGAGTTATACAAAAAATGTAGCCCCTGTACAGTTGACATGAATGAGGAAATTAGCTGTTGAGAACAAAACTGTTTTTTGTAACCAGGTTTATTTCTGCTGTAAAATCAGCATTTAAACATGGGGTCTATGTGGATTGACTCGCTTTTTGTGCCAGCCTCAAGTGGCCATTCAAGGAATTACAGTTTTTAGCACTTCGGTGTTGACATATATATATATATTTTTTATTTTAGTCCAGGTAGGTGTCTTTTAAATATTGACTAAACTTTTCTAGATCATGGAAATACAGTATTCAAATATTAAGATACTAGTCCATACCCATTGGTAGCTTTGTCACCTTCTACCTATGCCAATCCTCAACTTTTGCCAACAGGGAACTTTAGATATTGGTCCTTAGATTATTTTCACCGAGTTTCATGCAGATCGGTCAAACTTCCTAGGAAGAGATCGATTTTAAGTGTTTTTCAAAAAAACTCAAAATGGCAAAGTTTCATGTCTCTATGACATACGGGGCATGAGATATGCCCGTTCAAAGTTTGCAATTTCAATCAGTTGCTATAGCGCCCCCCTTTGGCCAATTGATGCAATATTACGTCATTCGCATCCTCCCATGATCCTCTACCACTGTGCCAAATTTCACATGGATTGACCAAGTCAGTGAGGAGAAAAACGTGGAACAGAGACACAGACAGACACCCACAGACAGAGTTTTCATCATTATATAGTAAGATTCAGGTAATTTAGGAAATGCTCCCCTTACAGATGATAATTTGTGTGTTGTGTTTACAGTTTGTTTCCACTGCCCTGAAGTGGCCAAAAATATCTACTCCATTCATCTTGTGTGTATTGGACAGGATACTGGCATGATTGGAATAGTATATGGGATGTGATGTCTTCCTTTGTTTAAAATGACCACAATAAATAAAAATCTTGTTGTTACCATTCCTTATGTCACCACTGATCAACCATGATCTGAATACAAAAAGTTGTTTATTGGCTGACATCATCCAAAAGTTGTGAATTCAGGCCATTTATCCAGGGAGACACTATTGTGCAAATTTTAGATTTTCAAAAATTAAATAAATGATCTAACATGAAATCTGTGTGTCAAAACACTGATATATTAAGATGATGAGAAAAGAAAATCTAACACTATAAGTATGCACTGAATAATCAGGCATCCATGCAGAACAATTGAAAGTTAAATATTAGTGTCATTTTCATTGTGTTTGCCATTTGTTTTGGCTGCAGGAGAAACCTTGGACAGTAGGTTTTTTTCCACAAAAGATATTTTGACATGTCACAGTCGGAAAGGCACAAGTTTAAAGAATAAAATTCATGATGGATTTGTTGCATTTAGCCTTGGGTATTGTGGAGCTATCATAAATGTTATTAGTAACACCTGTGCTTTTCCTACAATTACATGTCAAAATGTCTGCTATGGAAAAGGTCCTTTTTTCCACAGTATTCACTCTTCATATCAATTATGCAGTGATGTGCAAATTATACTTCCCATTACTCCCCACCTGCTGCTGTAATAACATACACAATTTACCAGCATTTCTGGCACTATGAGCTCAGTTTTCTTGATAGATGGTATATCAAGGAGAGGTGGAATTTTCACTTGGTGGCCTTGAGTCACTGCGAACATGACTTGCCAAAGTCAGAGGAAAGGCACAGTGAGGGGATGTGTCAGTAACAATCAAACAGCACAGTGCAATTTTGGTGTCTGGAGCTGTGCAGATAGTTTACTTATTATCTGAGTGACAGTGAATGAAAGTCACTAAAAACTAAATCAAGAGATCGCAGCAGCAATCAAATTTCTCTCTCTTTTTTTTTACCCACCAGTGTATTACTCCATAGTTTTCACCTGGGGTCTTGCCATAGCTGCTCTCTCTTGCTCAACACCTGTTGGTCAACACAAAAATTGATCACTGGCAGTTCACCATCTCTTCCACTTGGGCTCTAGTGAGAAGCACAACCAAAAACATTTCCTTTGAAAAATTACTTTCAGTGAAATGTCTTTCTTCAGGAAAACAATTTTTGGCTTGCAGCACATATTCTGTACACAACTCGCCATGGCAGGGACTCTGCACAACTTTATAATACTGATGAAAAGCAGGGATGGGTGGGCTACCAACCACATAGCTGGTGAACGGCTGAGTGTTTTGGAAATCATTCAACACGCCCTACTTCACTTCCCTTCAGCACCTGGTAATATGTAGCACTATAAAAGAGTGGTCTCATGCAAAGTGAGGGGGCAGCATCCAAAAGCAGCAGAGGATTAAAAGTGCATCATAGCAGCCATTAAGCAGGTCAAACAAACTGAGGTATGCTGTTCAAATATTTTGCACACTTTTACTGTATATCACATAGTCCATTATGCAGGGAAAAGATATATCAGAAAAGATCATTTGCAGGATGTGGCCCTTGCCTGAACATCGTTGTTCACTCGCTCCCTTGAAGGGTTGAGACTTCATAAAAGTCCACTTGAGTTTGCAGAGTAATGGTAGACACTTAAAATGGCAGCAGGAATTACCCGAAGGAAAGCGACCAAGGGAAACTCAACAAGGGCTTGTTAAACGACTACAGGGATGCTTCACAGATTTGTTGGGCTCTAAGGAACTCTGCAGCTAATACGACCAGGAAACTCAGGTCCTGAGAATAAAAGGGGCACAAGATGTAAGAGGCTTGGCAGCAGAGGCCTCGGGATTCGGAGCAGGACAGGGTGTGGGAGAAGGAAAGCTGAAGCAAAATTGGCAATTGGCCAAGAACAGTTAAAATCTGAGGCATGTGCTAAGCTTGCTGCCCTCTGCAATCCTGCTTTAAAACTCCATGGTCTGTTGTGTACCAAGGGTATTTTACTGTCGGATAACAGTATCAACTAGATGGTGTGCAGTGTGGTCCTAAATATGCTTTGTTATTGTTTGTTTTTTGTTAGTGAGATAGCAAGCAAGCAAAGCAATTTCTCTCTTTAGGTACAGGTTATGATACAGGTTGGGCATGGATGTCAATGGGGATCAATTTGCTTTAGAGCCAGCCACAAGTGGCCATTCAAGGAACTGCAGTTTTTGGCAGTTAGCTGCATTCTTCAGCCCCGGAGGTTGCTGCTGTTATGTGAAGCACTGGGCTTCATCAATACTAGACACCCACTGCAACTGATGTAGTATAAATAGCGAGAAAGTCTATATAGGGAGGTGACTGGGATGGATGGATGAGTCAGACTCAAGACTTTCACCAAGGAGACCACTGTATGTGTCTTATCTGAAACCAAAAGTCAACAGTAAGTTATTTTAACTACCTACAGTAACATGGTATGCCACATGACATACATCGCATTATGTTTCGTTAGTAACAAGCATACATATTTTAACCTAAACAATGATTTTTTTTTTGCTGCCTGAACCTAACAAAGTGAACCTAAAATTGAATAAACCTTCATAGTAAGTTTATTCTAAAAAGAGACTGTATGCATGTAATGAGTGAAAACTGTACATCTCCTGTGAACACTGAAGTTTATTTTCAAAGGTACTATGCATGTAACTAGCAGAAACTGGCACATCCCTGAGCATCCAAGACTGACGCTACAGGGGGACCTCAAGTGTCACAGTTTAACACATAGGGCCATTGACCAAGTGTTGCTTTTTGAGAAATTGGGAATGAAAAGTTGTTGATTATTATAGTGCACTTATTCAGTTAAAACTATGTGAACTACTAAAAAAAAATCTTTTTAAAAAAAACCTTTCAAAGTTATTTCAATGACCAAATATGTTTTGACCATTTCCTTTGTTTTTGTGCTCATTTTTATTCATTATTCCACTGGCCTGTCACTGTTACCAGCAGAGGAGACTCAGGCACACAACTGACTGAGGACACAGCCTAAATACATTAGGGATAAAAAGGTAGGCCTTAATTAGAGGCAACTGAGACAGGGGAGCACAGGACCACGTGTGGGGAAAACACAATGGGATACTCAGGGACTTTTTCTTGGCAGCGTGTTGCATCTCTATTTTAAAAAGCTGCATCCTCCTATCGTGCGCATTTCAAAACCCAATGTCGCTCAAGTTGACAAACTTGTCCTCCTCCAAAGGCCTCTTCAAAGGCAGACAAATAAATGCAGCCTTCAGGGGTTGAAATTGGAGGATACAAAGTGCTCTACACTTTGTGGCCCATTATGCAATGGTCAATTGTTAAATGGTGCCTTCAGAAGGTCCTTGCCAATGAAGGGAAGTCAGGAATATCGTGTTATCATGTTATATTTAACTGGTGTTTGCATCCAGGTTTTAAACAGTCAGTGCAGTGCTGTAAGTGAGTGATAGAAACAAGGCATTTACACCACATCTTGTCTTGTCTAGATTTAAAGGAAGGTAGCAGAGTAGGGGGCACTGGGCAGTCAGAGCAGAGGCGTGTTTAAAACCTGGCTTGTTGGCTATAGCCACAGGTCTCTTTTCATAGCCAAAATATTGAACATGAATATAAATTATGAACTTATACAAACACTGAATCTTGTGCGGCAAACATAGCTATCTCCGCCCTCTAACTCACATGCAGGCACCTGACACATACACATGCACCTCCATCTAGGAACACCCAGTATTGCCAACTTTTTAGACCCTTTTACTGACTTGCTGTAAAATCTGTCATTAGCTACTCTGGCAGCAGCACAGCATCTCTACCTCCCTCTCCTCTCTCACCATGCACAATGGTAACGGGCATCAGTGTCATTTTGTCAAGGCTCAACCCTGAATGTTTTGAGTGCAGGGCCAAATGTCATTCTATTGTAAGCTAATGTCAAGCTCAACAAATAAAAAAACTATATAGTGTGTGTGTGTGTGTGTGTGTGTGTGTGCGAATAAGACATAGTCCTTGTAACAGCCTGTCAAAAGGTCTCTAAACTGTGTGTGTGTGTGTGTGTGTGTGTGTGTGTGTGTAACACAGCCCTGCCCTCCTGTAAACGCACTGATCAAAGTTTAATGCACCAAAGAAATAATAAAAATAATAGTGATAGATTGTTCAAATCTAAGCTCCAAGTAGAGTCTAAAATCTTGAGAACGAGCCTCAGGCAACTCTGTGTGGCTTAACAAAATTCCTATGAATATAAAGGAAGGAGGTGCCAACAGGAGGGAACACTGAAGGTGAAAGTCTAAAGTCCCTGCGTTCAGACTCCATTTCAAACTCGACACAGCAGTCAGAGGAATACAGGTGAACTGAGGCAGGTAGAGTGTTGATACTATAAAGATAATGATTACTGTCATTATTGATTAATCTGCTGATTTTTATTCTGATTCATTGTTTAGTCTGTTATAGGTGAGAGTGCTGCCTATTTAGCATGATAGAAAGTAACTCTGTCATCCACCATGCTCAGCCACGCCCTGTTCACCTTCAACCTCAAAATGGGGACCGTCTGACTATTCCTCACAATGTATTCACAGTTTTGAAATCTGCTGCATGTAAGTAAATGTTTTGGCTCTTTTGTCATTTGTATTCTGCTATACTGATTTTAGTTGTGCCACATACAAAAAACATATCAGTGGAAAGTTTTGAAGCTTTTCAGGCCTATCAGGTTGTGCTAGTTTCAGTTTAACGTTTGTTGGTAGCTAACACGGGAGTCCAAAGTGTTGCGGGGGCACTGGCAGCAATAATTTAGAAAAGGGGCATTAAGGTGTTCTTCGGGGGCATTTATGTACGTCTCCTTTTTTTTTAAAGATTATTTTTTGGGACTTTTGCCTTCAATGGACAGGAGAGAGTGAAATGGGGGAGTGAGAGACAGTGGGGGGATGACATGCAGCAAATGGTTGCGAGTCGGTGTACCTGTTACTGCTGTAGCGAGGCATCGCCTCTGTATATAGGGGGTGCTGGCACTATCCACTACCCTACCGACGCCCCGTACATCTGCTTTTTAATAGCAGTTTTGTCCTACATGCACATCTCCATAATTTTATCATTAGACTTGCTTTTAGCACCACCATCATCTGATATTGTTAACATTTTTAACATGAGCGGAAATGTTTCTTAAACACATATGAGATAATGTCCAGAGGTTTATACATTAGTTGTAGGTAGTGGGAGCCTCTTGAGACTGCATGCCTTTGCTGATGTCGAGCCCAGCTGGATTTGAGCCCTGGACCTTCTGCATGGGGCTCCATGTCATTGGTCCAACAGCCCATTGTTCCGACCTCTCATTGTTCCGATATGTGATTATACTAGGCTATACTGTATTTGTGTACCATAGAGGATCAGCAAACACAACAAAAGTAGGCTACTGGTCGAGATACAACTGTCATAGAGAGGAGAGAGAGGTGTGGGCCCCTTTATCTGCCCATGTTGAGGTGGACTCCGTGTTGGTGTCCTGGTGGCCACGGGTTGTGATCAGCTCCCGGTGCAGACGGCTCCCTGCGGTATTGTTTCCTCACCTGGTTGCTCTGCGCTCTGCCACATGTTTTTATGTCTACATCATGACTGTGTTTGTGGGTGGGTGGGTGTGTGTGTGGGTGGGTGTGGGTGGCTGGGTGGGTGGGTGTGTCTGTGGGGGTGTGGGTGGCTGGGGGGTGGATGGGAGGGGCATTTCTTCTAACCATGTAAAGCACTTTGTGCTACATTTTTTTGTATGAAAAGTGCTTTATAAATAAAGATTGATTGATTGATTGAGAGAATGAAACACCATAACCTCCTGTTATTAACTCTGGGGTCCGGGTTGTGTGGGGAGCTCTCCGTGGTGCTGAACGGCTCGCGGCGGGCGTATTTCTGCCTTGATGGTGCGCTGCGACCGGCTGTGGGTCAGCTGGGAAAGGCTTGAGGCGAAGCACGCTCACGGCTTATGTGTTTGCCACTTACTTTTTCATTTTAACCCACACCATGATCTTTTCCTGACCCTAACCAAGTGGTTTTTGTGCCTAAACCTAACCAGACCTTAACCACAGGGCATCATGATGATTTCGGAACAACGGGACTTCGGAACAATGGATTTAATATGGTCGGAACAACGGGATGTCGAAATAATGGGCAGTCGGAACAATGGGCAGACCCCCTGCATGGAGGACGAGTGCTCTAACCACTACACTAGGGAGGCCCCAGTTTATATTTGTTTATAATATGCTTTCGGGTTGTTCATCCGTCCGTACGTACAAACGTACGTCCCATTCCCATAAATGATGTATCTCAAGAACGTCTTGAGGAAATTTCTTTGAATTTGATGCAAACATCCATTTCAACTCAACAACTAATTAGATTTTGGTGGTCAAAGGTCAAGGTCAATGTGACCTTGAGTCCGTCTCATTCTTGTGAACACTATATCTCAAGAAGGCTTCAAGGGACTTTCCTCAAATTTGGCACAAACGTTTATCTGGTCTCAGTGATGCAGTAATTAAAACATGGTGGTCAAAGGTCAAGGTCAATCTTACAAAACACGTTTTTGGTCATAACTCAAGAATTCATATGCTATTATGATAAATTTCTCACAAATGTCTAACAGGATAAAATGATGACGTGATGACATTTCATACCCAAAGGGTCAAAGATCAACTTCACTGTGACATCATATTTTTCCTGTAAAAACACTTTTCTGGCCAGTACTCGACACCTTGACTCAGACATTTGGTCAAATACTGAATTTGTGACAATCTTGTGTGTCTATCTTAAAACTGTGCTGATTGTATAGATCTTCTGCATATGGAGCATCCATGTTTTCACAGACATGGTTGTAAACTGTATGTCCAACTTATTTATATTTAAAGCCTATCCCAGTACACGATGTCCCAACTGTCCTGGGGAGACAGAATTTTGTGAAACTGCACACACATTGTGCGTTAAAAAAAATAAAAAAATGTCTTTCACATTTGAGTTGGGCTCTGAAAAGCCTCTGAACAGACAGATGCCTCTGTCTGTTCAGAGATCAAATTCTTTTCATTACTGTTCAAGTGGTCTGTGAGTAATCGAAAGTTATTTTGTATAATTACAAAAGTGTCCCAACCGACCCGCTCTCCCATATTGTATGTCATAAAAGTACCCACCCAATATGTCCTATGAATAAGAAGTTACAGACTTTATCTCTTTCTGTATGTGTGTTACAGTTCTCTCAGATTTGGGAAGATGGATTATTTGAAGGAAGAGGGGCACAGATCAAAGCCTTCTATGTCTAGCTGTCAGCTGACTTTGAAGAGTAATAAAAAATCTCCAGTCTTCAGAAATAAACCTGGACCCTCAGATGCAAAGTAAGAGAATGTTTCTACTATAAACTGACCTGAAGACTATTCTGTTTTTATTAGTATCTGATAATCTACACCACAACACTGTTTTTATAAATACATTAAATATTGTTTCATTCAGTCATCAAGGATGTCCTGATCAAATGATTTGGCCCTGAGTCCTTTAAATTTGGTTATCAACTGAAAACAGAAAATAACAATAAAATATGCTTTTAAAAAGAACAAAGTATATAGGAGTAGCACTGAAAGAATAAATAAGAAGGAAAACTAAATTACCTGTATACTTACAAGGGAGTTCAGGTATAGGAGACACGTAGTTGCTGGTGGGTAAAACACAGGCAGCACCAACGGTGATACTGTTTGAACCTGGTCGGTACATAAGAAAGATACAAGATAATCACTGTAACCATGGTGCTGTCTTGTGTGGTAATACATGTACAAATAGATGGGAGAGGGGTGACAGAATACGGTGGCACAGATTTCCTCCTGAACATCACTGTGAAAGAAAATACAGGTGGACAACAGCTTCTCACTCCCAGTTCGTCAAATACTGCCGCTTTGTTAGTGGACCTCGGCGACAGACACCAAGGCACAGAGGCACCCTTTGCTGCAGTATGAGATGCACCAGGCAGTGGCTGTTTCTGACACTGCAGGCAGCTACCGTGGTATAATGACCAAGAAAGTCCTCAAAGGGAGGGTGGGAGATAAACCTCAGACTTTCACTCAGGGGCCAACTGTTCTGTTCTGTTACTTCAGGGGACTGATTGATTTCATAATTCTACATTAATTTTCTAACTCTTTTTAAATCCATCATGTTTAACTAGTTAATGACATGGTAAACTCACAGCAGAATGGAAAATCATAACGAGCAGGAAGAGTTACACTTAAGAATGCTTGTAAGTGCCAACCCACAGTTCATGACCATAGGTGGGGGTTGGGGCATAGGTGGACCAGTAAATTGAAAGCTTTGCCTAAAGGCTCAGCTCCCTCTTCACCACAACAGTCTAGTGCTGTACCTGCATCACCGCACACCACACCAAACCGCCTGTCCATCTCATGCTCCATTTTACCCCCGTTGGTGAACAAGACTCAGAAATACTTGAACTCCTTCGCTTGGGGCAGTAACTCTCTCATATGAGATGTAGGACTTGTTGTAATGTTACCTCTGGTCTTCACAAGGACTAGAAATATGTGTAAAATATCTGTTGTTTCCACAGACAGAGAGCAGAGTCTCCAATATCCAGCTGTCTGTCTATGAAGAGTGACTGGTCAAGACACGAGCCTCTAAAGTTCAGTAATGAACCTGGACCCTCAGATGCAAAGTAAGAGACTGTTTTGACTGTAAACTGACCTGAAGACTATTCTATTTTTATTATTTTCTGATAATCTACACCACAACACTGTTTTTACAATTACATGAGGTATTGATTTATTCAGTCATCAAGGATGTCCTGATCAAATGATTTGGCCCTGAGTCCTTTAAATTTGGTTATCAACTGACAACAGAAAATAACAATAAAATATGCTTTTAAATAGAACAAAGTATATAAGAGTAGCAATGAAAGCATACATAAGAAGGAAAACTAAATTACCTGTATACTTACAAGGGTGTTCAGGTATAGGAGACACGTAGTTGCTGGTGGGCAAAACACAGGCAGCACCAACGGTGATACTGTTTGAACCTGGTCGGTACATAAGAAAGATACAAGATAATCACTGTAACCATGGTGTTGTCTTGTGTGGTAATACATGTACAAATAGATGGGAGAGGGGTGGCAGAATATCGTGGCACAGATTTCCTCCTGAACATCACTGTGAAAGAAAATACAGGTGGACAACAGCTTCTCACTCCCAGTTCGTCAAATACTGCCGCTTTGTTAGTGGACCTCGGCGGCAGACACCAAGGCACAGAGGCACCCTTTGCTGCAGTGTGAGATGCACCAGGCAGCGGCTGTTTCTGACACTGCAGGCAGCTACCGTGGTATAATGACCAAGAAAATCCTCAAAGGGAGGGTGGGAGATAAACTCCAGACTTTCACCCAACTGTTCTCCATTTTACCCCCATTGGTGAACAAGACTCAGATATACTTGAACTCCTTCGCTTGGGGCAGTAACTCTCTCATATGAGTTGTAGGACTTGTTGTAATGTTACCTCTGGTCTTCACAAGGACTAGAAATATGTGTAAAACATTTGTTGTTTCCACAGACAGAGAGCAGAGTCTCCAATATCCAGCTGTCTGTCTATGAAGAGTGACTGGTCAAGACACGAGCCTCTAAAGTTCAGTAATAAACCTGGACCCTCAGATGCAAAGTAAGAGACTGTTTTGACTGTAAACTGACCTGAAGACTATTCTGTTTTTATTATTTTCTGATAATCTACACCACAACACTGTTTTTACAATTACATGAAGTATTGATTTATTCAGTCATCAAGGATGTCCTGATCAAATGATTTGGCCCTGAGTCCTTTAAATTTGGTTATCAACTGACAACAGAAAATAACAATAAAATATGCTTTTAAATAGAACAAAGTATATAAGAGTAGCAATGAAAGCATACATAAGAAGGAAAACTAAATTACCTGTATACTTACAAGGGAGTTCAGGTATAGGAGACACGTAGTTGCTGGTGGGCAAAACACAGGCAGCACCAACGGTGATACTGTTTGAACCTGGTCGGTACATAAGAAAGATACAAGATAATCACTGTAACCATGGTGTTGTCTTGTGTGGTAATACATGTACAAATAGATGGGAGAGGGGTGGCAGAATATCGTGGCACAGATTTCCTCCTGAACATCACTGTGAAAGAAAATACAGGTGGACAACAGCTTCTCACTCCCAGTTCGTCAAATACTGCCGCTTTGTTAGTGGACCTCGGCGGCAGACACCAAGGCACAGAGGCACCCTTTGCTGCAGTATGAGATGCACCAGGCAGCGGCTGTTTCTGACACTGCAGGCAGCTACCGTGGTATAATGACCAAGAAAGTCCTCAAAGGGAGGGTGGGAGATAAACCTCAGACTTTCAATCAGGGGCCAACTGTTCTGTTCTGTTACTTCAGGGGACTGATTGATTTCATAATTCCACATTTAGTTCCCAACTGTTTTTATATCCATCATGTTTAACTGGTAAATGACATGGTAAACTCACAGCAGAATGGAAAAGCAGAATGAGCAGGAAGAATCTTAATGACAAAAACTCTGTGTGTGTGTGTGTGTGTGTGTGTCTGTTCCACGTTTTTCTCCTCACTGACTTGGTCAATCCATGTGAAATTTGGCACAGTGGTAGAGGGTCATGGGAGGATGCAAATGAAGCAATATTACATTAATTGGCCAAAGGGGGGCGCTATAGCAACCGATTGAAATTGCAAACTTTGAATGGGCATATCTCATGCCCCGTATGTCGTAGAGACATGAAACTTTGCACAGAAATGCCTCTCCTCATGAGGAACAAATCTGCCTCAAGAACCCATAACTTCCGGTAATACAGATTTTCCGCCATTTTGAATTTCTTGAAAAACACTTACAATCGATCTCGTCCTAGGAAGTTTGACCGATCTGCATGAAACTGGGTGAACATAATCTAGGGACCAATATCTAAAGTCCCCTGTTGGCAAAAGTTGGAAAACTTACTAAAACTGAGCTTCTATAAGGCAATGAATATTGCAGAGGGCGTGGCTCATCACATAAAGGTGTATAACATCTCAAGGGTTTCACCGATCACCACGCAATTTTGTAGGCATATGACCACACATATTCTGAGGGGACCCCTCCATTATTGACCCCATCAAACAAAATGGGGGCGCTAGAGAGCTAATTTCTTATCTAGGCCTAACTGCCATATTGATTTTTACTAAACTTGGTAAATATGTAGAATAGGATGCCTCAAGGTGACTGGAGAAATTTAACTCTAATTGGCAACTGGGTGGCGCTATAACAACAGAAAAATGCTTAAAAATGGCTAAAATGCGACCGATCGCTGTGGCTCCCCCTGTGGACCAATGTTTTGGGTTTGTTTTTCTAATTTTTGGTATGACTAAGTCATGGTATGGTATGCTGTACTCAATGGGTATGGACTAGTTACACTTAAGAATGCTTTTAAGTGCCAACCCACAGTTCATGACCATAGGTGGGGGTTGGGGCATAGGTGGACCAGTAAATTGAAAGCTTTGCCTAAAGGCTCAGCTCCCTCTTCACCACAACAGTCTAGTGCTGTACCTGCATCACCGCACACGACACCAAACCGCCTGTCCATCTCACGCTCCATTTTACCCCCGTTGGTGAACAAGACTCAGAAATACTTGAACTCCTTCGCTTGGGGCAGTAACTCTCTCATATGAGTTGTAGGACTTGTTGTAATGTTACCTCTGGTCTTCACAAGGACTAGAAATATGTGCAAAATATTTGTTGTTTCCACAGACAGAGAGCAGAGTCTCCAATATCCAGCTGTCTGTCTATGAAGAGTGACTGGTCAAGACACGAGCCTCTAAAGTTCAGTAATGAACCTGGACCCTCAGATGCAAAGTAAGAGACTGTTAAAAAATGAGGGTGCTTTTTGCCTTTTGAAAGACGTCTCACAGTGGAGCACAGCATTACTCATGAGATTTTGATGACGCTCCACCATGAGATAGTTGAACTGCCTGTGACTGAGTGTGTGAATAAAACAAATTATTTTCAGCCAGACAAGATGTACTGAATGTGTTCATCTCCACAGAGAGAAGAAGAAGAGTCATGTTTTTGTAGAGGAGCAGTTGTCCTGCTGTGCTTTGTGTCAGGACGTCTTGAAGGATACCATCTCTACCAGCTGTGGACACGCGTTCTACAGACACTGCATCACCTCATACTGGGACCAGTCTGCTTCATCAGGAGACTCCTCCTGTCCCCAGTGTAGAGAAAGATCCAGAACAAGAGCTGGACTGCAGACAGCTAGTAAGACCAGCACTGTAAACAGTAAGACTGTACATGTGTCTGCTGATGTCATCATGTTGAAAAACATGATTCTTCTTGTTTTTTTTTGTGTTGTTCAGCACAGAGATTGAAGGGGAACTATGCCCATTTTCGAAATGTATTTACTGCCATGGTCTGAGACAACCAAAAATTATTGGTAAAAATAAACTATTTTTCAAATCCAGAAGCTAGAGTGCTTAAATCCTAGTTTGTGATGTCATAGGGTATAAAGTCTAGAGCTGCTCCACAGACAGTGAATGGTGAAAGAATGTTTTCGGTATATCATTTTGGAATAAAAAAAGACAACAAATATTCTGTGGGTCCATACAGTCTGTCTCCCATTAATTGTCTGTGAAGCACCTCCAGAGTTTATACACTATCACAGGTCGATGGGTCAGACATTTTCAGCAGCGAGCAGCATATTAAAAACTTTTTCTTTTTTTTCTTTGAATTTGAAAAAAAACCTATAATTTTAGTCATATAACTGACCAAGGAACATCACATAACACAGAAACAGATTAAAAAAAGCTGTCAATGCACAGAATCATAACACGTGGCAATAACTGTTAGCAATAACTCACTATCTTACGCAATGAAGTTTCCATTGAGGTCAAGTGTTTAGGAAAATTAAAAGGACGTACTTTTATACAGTCTATGGCGGCAACAGTCAAGTTTACAACAGTAAAAACCTTTAAACTTGTTACATTACATCACACTATTAAAGAATGAAGAACACACGCATCAGTCACTATCAGTCATCCCTGATCATCTTGTCCTCTGTGTTCCTCCCTCTGCAGTCAGAGCAGCTTGAAATATCGTTGTCTATGTGCTGAACACGTGTATTGATAAAGGATTGGCTTTTTACTGCCAGAAGTTTTATTGCACTTACAGTAACAAGTGTAGTTGTCATCAACTAGATTTATCTTTGCGTTATCTTTACTTCATCTGCACCGCGGTCTGTCTGCTGTTCTCTGACCTCACTGTGTGTGTGTGTGTGTGTGTGTGTGTGTGTGTTTGGAAGAGATAAGTCCCAACATGCAGACAGCAGAGGGACTGCAGCATGATGATACATTAAACCAAAACTTTCAAAAGTAACAAAAAAGGATCACGTGATGCGCCAAACAGAGCAGACATAAAAATTCAGCTCCCAGCTGGATTACAATGCTTTTCCCCTTTTAATACATTTTCTGCCAGTGGAAAACCACCCCGCTGTACATTATACCCATAATGTCTTTCAACAACTTTTTGGCACTTTTTTACACATAAAAAGGGAGGTAAAGGCAATGCTAATGCTGCCCATGCTAGCCAAGACAATGATCATGACCTGGAGGGTGATGCAGTGTATGGGACTAACCCTGCTGACAGCAAAGAGGTGAATAAACACCAAGACAAATTAACTGTTGAGTGTTACTGCTAACATAGAGAAGATGTTGGATGCTAAGTTTGCGTGCAAAATTAGACCAGTTAGTGAAGTCTTGGAGAAACTTGACAGCCTCATCGAGAGGATGAGGACAGTAGAGCAGTGGGTTTCAGACTTAGAGGATCGCTCAGCTACAACTACACCCCAGGTGGGAGCTCTGGATGCCTCGCTAAAGAAGGCATTAGATTGCCTGAAGAGTTTGGAAAACCAAGTTCAAAGGCAGAACATGAGGCTCGTCGGGCTTAAAGAAGGTGTGAAGAGCAAAACACCTGTTGATTTCTTTGAATAGTTGATACTAGATGTCCTGAATATGCAAAAGGTGCGAATTAAGATAGAGAGAGCCCACCACACAGCCCGATGAGACACACCAGTAAGGAGGGTCCGAAAACTGTTCTGGTGAGGGTGCACAACTACGCCGACAAAGAGAGAATCATCTACGTGGCAAGAAAAGGAGGCACAATAAATATTGAGGGTGAAAACGTGTCTTTTCATCAGGATTTCTCCATGGGGGTTGTGAGAAAGAGAAAGGAGTTGGCAAACGCCCACAAATTACTGAGAGAAGCTGGCATTCTGTACTCTTGCTGTAATCAGAATCTTTCATCCCAATGGTACCAGCTCTTTCTTCTCGACTATGGAAGAAATTAATGACTACATCAATAAACTGCCATGACAAAATAAACCTTGAGGGTAGATAGTCTGGGACTGCATAAGGTATGACTGCTAGATGCAGAATAACGTGAAATGAGGGCACAGTGGGGCTCTCCCTATCTCATTTTATTGTCATATAACTGAATATACACTGGTATTTACATGGCTGCAATTTGTGCTCATTTGATTTTGATCTCCTACAGCTGTTGTTTGTTACAAGGAGTACAACTAGGCAAGGTTAGATTTTATTATCTTTTAGGTTTTTCTTCAACACTTTTTTTTCCCTGTGTTTAAGTTTTTAGTGGCTCCAAGCTTTTTGTTCTGTTCTTGCTTGGAACACATTTTTATGTTCATCAGAGTCAATTTTACATTTGTAGCTACAGACTGGTCCACCTTATGTTTCATGGCTAAATTTATACATTGTACACACTTCATAACACAACTTGTTGTCAATGACCATTAGAATATGTACACTGAATACCCAAGGTTCTAATAATGTGATAAGAGGAAATATGTCCTGAACTGTCTTAAAAAAACACAAGATCCATTCAGCTTTTCTACAGGACACACATTCAAATGATGTAGAACACAAAAAATATTGTGGGGAATAGGTTGGTCAGGTTTTCTTCCCATCACACTCAACAAATAAAAGGGATGTGATTATCCTAATTTGTAAAAACCTTCCATTTACTTTAACAGCTTGCTGTAAAGGCACCGAAGGAAGATAAGTTCTAGTGAAAGGGGTGCTACATGGTGGAAATATTTTGTTAGGAAATGTCTATGCTTTTGTGCATCTTTATTAAGTCAATTAGCTGATATCGACTACACCCGCATGATTATTGGGGGCGACTTATACGATTGCAAATGTATTTAGTCATCATTAAAGCAAAGCAAATTAACACATGTGTTTGCGATATGTGTTGCAAAGGGTGTGGGTTAGTACAGAGGATGTTGAGTTGCATGCAAAACTCACAACAATAACTCAATAAACAGCATAAATCACAATTGACGGAGTTAAATAGTCTTGCTCAGCCTGTACAACTGCAGTGATGGTATGCCCAGATGTTACATTACCAATCCTTGAATGAATGGAGGGAAGAGTTGCTTTGTGGTGTGCTGCTTTTGTTAGCCAGCAGTGGAAGGCTGGAAAGAGCTGTGGTTCCAGAAGCAGTCTTTGCTGTGTCCTTGTACCGAAGGTGCAGATCTGAGGAGGCCAGTTGCTCTGTGTCTTTGCAGAATTAGATGTTGGGTTGCTAACTCAACTTGGTTCTCCTAGTTTCTGGGAAGTTAGTTGCAAACCTTGTGTTTGCCAAACTAACTTCACTGGTCTCCAGGTTCTGCTCCTGCTGTGGGCATGCAGGGGTGTGAAAATGGGGGAAGGGCATAGCAGGTCCACCTGAAAGAGAGCAAGCCGCAAAGCAACTTGAAATTGAAAATATACTAAAACAATTAGAGGAGAGCTACTATATAACAAAATTAGAAGCGACCCTAATTGCGCTTAAATCAACAAGAACAGCACTGCATAATTTAATAACTAGGAAAGCAGAAAAGGCATATTCTATTTGCTAAACAAAAAATATTTGAATTGGCCAAAAAAAACAAATCGTTTTTTAGCACGGCTGGCAAGGAATGCCCCTGTTTAGTCCTCATCTTTGATATACAAGATAAGAATAACCAAAGGCAAATAAATAATCGTAAGTTTAATAAGTGCTTTAAAGGATTCTATGCTACTTTATATAGTTCAGAGATTGACCTGGAGAGGCTCGGGAAAGGTCGCTTTTTAAATATCCTAACTTTCACACAGATGTCAGAGGATCAAGCAAACTTACTAGAGTCCCCTATTGCCCAGTTAAAAGTGGATAAAGCTCTTTTCTTCACTTCACTCAGGGAAATGTCCAAGAGAGGACAGCTTCAAAGTCAAGCTTTATAAAGTGATGAAGGGGAAAATTGATAACCTCTAGTTGAGGGGTTTTAATAAATTATTTCAAGAGTCTGAACTTCTAGAATCCATGTATGGGGCCAATATAACACTAATAGTAAACAAAAATAAGGATCCAGAGCTGTGTTCTTCCTATAGGTCAATTAACCTTCTCGGAGGGGACAATAAAATATTATCTAATGGCTATCTATTATTAGATAATGGCTAGAGTCTGTTATGCCCTCCATTGTGGATGCAGACCAGACTGGTTTTATTAGGGCTCGAACCTCTTATCACAACACAAGATGCCTATTTAGTATTATTTGCTTAATCTTGATCTTATTTTTTGTCAAAAACTGGGTGCAGTTGTTTCTATGGATGCTGATAAGGCATTCGATACAATCAAATGAGAATATATATGCTTGAGGTTATAAGGAGATTTGGTTTCATGTCAAATTTTCTGGGGTGAATTAATCTCTTATATAAAGCACCTATAGCCTCAGTTATAACAAATAATTTGTTATCTGCTCCCTTTAAACTAACAAGAGGCACGACTCAAGGAAGCCCACTGTCTCCTATGCTATTTGCACTGGCTACAGAGCCTTTAGCTGTGGCTATTAGAGAAAAAAAAAACAAATATTCAGGGCCTAACAAAAAGTACAAAACAACATAAGGTTTTATTATACGCTGATGATATCCTTTTGACGTTAAATGAACCCACAAAATCATTACCAGTTTTAACTGAGTGTATCACAGAATTTGGGCTGATATCTGGATGTAAAGTCAATTTATTTTGATAAATCAGAAATATTGACCTTGGACAACAGTGGAAATAATGAACCAGCCTATGTCAAGCATTTTCACTGGGCTCCAGCGGGATTTAAGTATTTCATAATGAAAGTCACCCCCCATATTAATCAACTTTACACAGAAAATATTAACCCCTGGATAAAAAAACATTAAGAAAAAATGTTCAGAAACACTGAAACACGTAATGTTCTAACGACATTAACCCCCAGCATTCAGCACAAGGACCAGGACCATTTTTTTTACTTTAGGTAAAACTAGAGTGTATGACCTCCTTGAGAAAGATAGATTTAAAACATTTGAGTCTCTGAAAGCTCAGTGCAATATATCCAATAAAGATTTCTACAAATACTTGCAGGTCAGGCATTATATGTATAAGAAAGCCAACTTGCTGGAATTTTCAAATTACTTTGCTAGAGAAGATTTTTTCTGGATCACAAGGGGCAAAAATACTTTATATCTAAATTTTATTCTGAAATAATGACACATATTAAACTGTGATTGGTCAACTCTGACCTACTTCCTCTATTTAAGTTAATCATTTTGACTACTGCTTCATGCTTGATAAAGGTCCAGAGGACCGAAACGTTGCTTCATTAAAAACCATTGCTGTGTAAATGCAAGTGTAACCGTGCTCTACTAACCTGCCTGTAATGGTTGAGGACCAAAAGTAAGCTTTGATTAGTAAGCTGAATAGTGGACCAGTGTCTAGGTTCAGGGAGGTAAATGCTGTGCTGTGTAGTAGTCAGAAAGGAGAGAAACAGACCCAGGGATGACTTACGTTGAACACCTTGAATTTATATACCTTGTAGAAAAAATAAAAAAAAATAAACAGTTTACAACTTAGCTGCCGGCATCTCTATGAAAAGAAAACACAATCAAGTCCCTCTTATGAACCCAATAACCTGAGTATAACTCAGTCAGTGGTAAAACAGAATATTAAATAAAATATTAAGAGGTAATAAAGCTCAGCTTTCAACTCAGTTCAATTCAGTTTCCTTGTGGCAATCCTTGAAACAGTTTGTTGGCTCTGCGCAGTTTCTTTCAGTCAGGTCACATAGTTTTGTCAGTGGATCCTTTAAGTTTCAATTGTCTTGGAGTCAAGAGTTTATTCAAGTTCCAATAGGTGTCTTTTGTTCTTCTGGGTGCACCCTATCTGTAACAAGTCAATATCAGGTTGAGGTCATGTCAAATCCTCTCTGATTCTGTTACACTCTTAATAAACACTATTTTAACCAACCTTGTTTTACAGAATAACAATGGTATTAATTGTACTCAGAAATACCAAATTAATTGCAAAGTAAACAATAAAGCTTTGGTTCACACTTTTTCCTCATATTAACATTGACATATGTGCCCTTTTATGAAAAATAAAGCTTTTTACATGTCACAGCAGTAGCTATCGTATTTTGCATGTAGCACATTAGCTAGCAAGCAGAAACACACACACGCAGCATGACGAAGCGATACAGGCTACTGCCACTAGCTACACAAGTACACAGCATGGCGAAGCGATACAGGCTACGGCCATTAGCTACACAAGTACACAGCATGGCGAAGCAATACAAGCTACCGCCATTAGCTACACAAGTTACCACTATTAGCTACACAAGTACACAGCATGGCGAAGTGATACAGGTTTACCGCCATTAGCTACATTAGCTTAGCTGAAAGTAACTCACCATGACGGTTCGTGTACATTTAACCCACATCAACAGGCTTCGGATCATCTCAATCACCTCCCGATATCACTTATGCACCTTTTAAAAACAGGTATATCCAACTTAATGTGCAACAACTGACAGGGATTTACTTCTCATCCCTCACTCGTTCGCATGTGCTCCTCTTGCTGCTCCGGTGTGTGTAATTAACTATCCACCTTATTTTTCACGGAAACACGGAGGCAAAACAGAACGTAGCCAGCTTCCGGTTTTTTGTGCGACACTTCCGGTCCAGCACTCTTACCACTGTGTAAATGGGAATTGCCTTGTTGTTTACCTTGCTGAGTTTAGCACACTTTTCACATCACTATATCACCGTTTAGACTAATCTGATGTTTGTAAAGTCTATAAACACAATGATGAACAAACATTAGTATTTTCTCTGTGCGTAATTAATAACATGGTTATTGTAGATTAGCTGGGCTAACCATTAGCTGTTAGCCGTGTCTGTAATAACTCACTAAACTCACAAAGTGGCCCGTGAAAAAAATATTTTCTCCAGCAGATGTCTTAGTTACAACATGATTGAGCTAATTGGAGTAGTTTCATGTCATATCCGACAACGGGAGGCTTTTAACAGATGACGATCCTGATGCTAGCTTTGCTGCTGCTGTTAACGTTAGCTGTCCCTGTCAGCTGCAGCCACTGATGCTTTCTAGACATCGTGATTTCCCCAAACTGAATAAATACCACACATAGCAACACAAAACTGCTTTGCTAGCTCAATCACGTTGTAATGGCTGGATGGTTGATGCGTACATGCTGATTCAGGTGCTATCAGAGCCGATCCGCGCATCACTATGGCTTAACGATCAACTCAGTCAATTAAAACAACCTGTCCTGTGTTAGGAGTGTATGTCGCTGACAGAAAGAAAGAAAGAGAAGGGGAAAAAAAATAGAAAAGCAGCGTACATCTCACATATTTATTTCTCACAGTTGCGCACACGTGTGGCTGGCATGTAGAAGCACCGTCTGTGTGTCTGTGTGTCGAGGGTGCGAGCCGCAGCGTCAGCTGCTCAGGTAGAGAGGCTGTGTAGCCTGGTGTGCTTTTTCGCTGATTCGGTTTTGCAGGTTCTCTGCTGGTACACTGGAGACGGGGATCAAGCAGTTTGTCTCACTCGGGATAGATTGTGCTTTTTTGGTTCATAGTTTATGATTGACGTGCAATTTATTCGCGTTTAGGGGGAATAAATTTCTGTTACAGCAGAAACGTGGGCACAGTTATCTATACAAAATACACAGACTAACTAACTAACTAACTAACTGATTGACTAACATAAACAACTGAAAACTGAAAAAAAATAGCTTGCACCGTTAGCTCCGGTAAGGGAAAGCATGAGGGAAAGCGGCTGACCGGAAGTCATGCACAAAAAAACGGAAGTTGATCACTATTCACTTCCTTGTTTGAAAATAAGGTGGATACTGCTACCTGTAAGAGGGTGGGGCTTGCTTCCTCCCTCCTATAGCATTGCATTGCTGTGTGATTTGGCCAATAACAATTAAATAATCTTGACAAGCACATAAATCAACCAATTAACTTCAAATAAACATAGTTTGGTGAACCAGAAGTAGTAGGGAAATAAAAGTATTTATAAATCTTAAATTAAATTCTTTTAAATTAAATAAGGAATTGTTTCTACTGGGTTACACAAGTCAGTGTGTGGGCTATCCTTCTTTCCATATTCTGAAATATTAAAATTGAACTTGGACAATCTTGCTTGGTTAAAGACAGTCTTAAAGTCTTGAGTCTTGGTGCACCTTGCTCAAATGTGTTAAAGATAATGATGTGTGGGATGAGATCCTACGGTTGCCTTCCAGAATCTCAATCTGCAATGGATATAAAGAGTTACAATACAATATCCTACATAGTGTTTATATATCACACATATATCATATTTATGGTAAGTATAAAGCTGTAAGTTCACCAAATTATCCCAAATGTAAAACTCACATAGGCACTAGGTTACACCTGTGGGAATGCAACAAAATTCAGTTATTCTGGAGAGCAGTATGCGCAAATATAAGTTCAGCAACAGGTCAACAGGTGTCAGCAAATCGATTTTTATCCATTTTTACATATCCCTGACTCTCCTAAACAACATAAGGAAGTGGTGGGATGGGTACGGCCCTCCTTCTGTTTCTGTGTGGAAATCTTTGGTCTCTGAGGTTGTGACTCTGGAAAAAATAGGACATTGTATTGATGGAAGGACTGATCTTTTTCTGCATAAGTGGAAGGAACTGTTGGAATCACTTGGACTTCAATATAATATGGACTTAAATGGATAAAAATTGGATAAATGTCTGTACTGGGGACAGTGGATATGCATCTGATCGATGCCAGGTGAGCCTCTTCCCCCATTTTCTCACCTCGGTATGCCCACAGCAAGAGCTGCAATTTTGCTCTGAATATGGCCTGCTCCCAGCAGACAGAGAACCTGATGACCAGAGAAATTAGTGTACCAAACACAAGGTTTGCAACTACTTTTCCAGCACAAGGAGAAGCAAGTCAAGTTAGCGCCAGACTAGCTCTGCAAGTGACTGGGCGACCGGTCTCCTCGGATCTGCATCTTCGCAACAAGACTACACCTGGAATCACAGTTCTTTCCAGCCTTCCATTGGCAACTAAAAAAAGCAGCACACCACAGCATCTCTGTCTTCCACACATTGAAGCATTGGTAATATAACAACTAGGAATAGCATTATTACAGTTGTACAGGTTAAGAAAGACTGTTTAATTCTGTCAATTGTGATTTAATGCTGTTCAATGAGTTGTTGTTGTGATTTTTGTTGTTGTTTGTTAGGTCATTGGTTAATTGGCTTCACCAAAGCTAAGTGATGTTAGTTTGCTAATGCTTTACACAGAGTCTTGCATACAAATTACCATCCTCTGTACTAACCCAGACCCTTTTGCAACACATACCGCATACTCATACTCATACACATACACAAATCTGCTTTCAACATAACTACACCCAAATAGGCGACTCAGAGTCCCCACTTCTGTTCCTTTGTCTTTGTCCTGACTTACCATGCTGCCAGGCAAAACCTCCCCCGGACTGAAGCAAACTTTGATTCGGCCATCTTGTAGTTTTGTGTTATCAACCATTTTATTTTGTAGGCCAAACTGCCTTTGTTTCACATACACCTTTTAGCTCCCTCGCTCTCTGGCACACACACACACACACACACACACACACACACACATATACAGATCCATGCTTGTATATAGTTTGTAGTTAGTTAGAATTTGTGTGTTTTGTTTACCTTACTTTCTTTATGAATAAATACCTTTGGAATCAGACCTGCTGCCTGTTTAATATTGCACACGAGTGAATGAATAGTCAACCTCTGCTTCCAAAATCCCTCAGCCTTTACTATTAATATGGTAACTTTAGTTATGGTTATTAATAAAATTATTACTCAAAATTCCAAATTGAAAGTTCAGTGAACTCTATGAGACTGATATCATTAACTGGCTGTCATTTTTCCCTTTTCGGGAATGGTGCCCCACAAGGTGATTTAATGTAAATTAAGTCACATTATTTAACATAATTAACAATTATTATTAATAATTATTAATCTTTTTTATGATAACCAATTTTCATACATTAATTGGAGATCTGTTATGAGGTCAAGCCTGTATTAAGGAAACACTTATTTCTTCGGTTTCTGGCTTTGAGAGAGAGGAGCTCATGTTTACAGGTATTGATTGAACCTTTCAAGATGATGGAAATAAGATGATGTAATTCTTAACTTAGGTGGTGTTCTGCTTTAAAGATTTGTATAAAGACATCATTACAACATTAACATTTTTGTTTCTTTTTCTTTTTTTGTGTTACTTGTTAATGTTGGTCATAAAAATAATCATCAGACTTTAAATCTATTTCTTTAGTCTCACATTTTTCCTTTTCTTTCAGCAGACAGTGGTCTGCAGGAGGTTTTGGATGAACATAAGGTCAGTCTGAAGAGGAGATGTGAACGTGTGACTGAAGGAACTGATGAAAGAGAACGTGAAACCCTCCTCAACAGGATCTACACTGAGCTCTACATCACAGAGGGACAGAGTGAAGAGGTCAATACCCAACATGAGGTGAAGCAGCTTGAGAGAGCTTCTAAGATGAAGACCCTCCATGAAACTCCAATCAAGTGTCACGACATCTTTAAAGCCTTACCTGACCAACAGAAACACATCAGAGTCGTTCTGACAAATGGTGTTGCTGGCGTTGGAAAAACCTTCACAGTGCAGAAGTTCACTCTGGACTGGGCAGAGGGTTTGGAAAACCAAGATATCAGTCTGGTGATAATGCTTTCGTTCAGGGAGCTGAACTTGATCAAAGATGAGAGGTACAGTCTTCTCACACTGCTCCGTGTTTTCCATCCAACATTACAGAAGGTCACAGCAGAGGAGCTCGCTGTCTGTAAAGTTCTGTTCATCTTTGATGGCCTGGATGAAAGCAGACTGTCTCTGGATTTCAAAAGCAAGAAGGTTGTGACAGATGTCACAAAGAAGTCATCAGTCAATGTGCTGTTGACAAACCTCATTAAAGGGAATCTGCTTCCCCCGGCTCTCATCTGGATAACATCCCGACCTGCAGCAGCCTATCGGATCCCTCCTGCATGCATTGACAGGGTAACAGAAGTACGAGGCTTCACTGACACCCAGAAGGAGGTGTACTTCAGGAGGAGAGTCAGTGATGAAGAGCGGTCCAGCCGAATCATTTCACACATCAAGACATCCAGGAGCCTCCACATCATGTGTCTAATCCCAGTCTTCTGCTGGATCACTGCTACAGTTCTGGATGACATGTTGACTACAGAGCAGAGAAGAGAGCTGCCCAAGACCCTGACTGACCTGTACTCACACTTTCTGCTGGTTCAGACAAAGAGGATGAAGCAGAAGTATGATGAGGGACATGGCAGGGAAGTTCTTCTGAAGCTGGGGAGGCTGGCGTTTAAACATCTGAAGAAAGGAAACATCATGTTCTACCAGGAAGACCTGGAGGAGTGTGGTCTTGATGTCACAGAGGCCTCTGTGTACTCAGGAGTTTGTACAGAGATCTTCAAAAAAGAGAGTGTGCTCTTCCACAAAACAGTCTACTGCTTTGTTCATCTGAGCATTCAGGAGTTTCTGGCTGCAGTCTACCTGTTCCACTGTTTTACCAACAAGAACACAAAGGTACTGGAGGACTTCCTGGGGAGAGACCGGATTAATTACACATCCCTGGATGTCTTCTTAAAGAGAGCCATGGAGAAATCCCTCCAAAGTGAAAATGGTCACCTGGATCTGTTTGTCCGCTTCCTTCATGGCCTCTCTCTGGAGTCCAACCAGAGACTCTTAGGAGACCTTTTGGGTCGGACAAACAACAGTTCAGAAATCATTCAGAGAGCCATTAACAACCTGAAGGAGATGAACCTGTATAATATCTCTCCTGACAGAAGCATCAACATCTTCCACTGTCTGCTGGAGATAAACGACCACTCAGTGCATCAGGAGATCCAAGAGTTCCTGAGGTCAGAGAATAGATCAGAGAAGGAACTCTCTGTGATCCACTGCTCAGCTCTGGCCTACATGCTGCAGATGTCAGAGGAGGTTCTGGATGAGTTGGACCTGGAGAAATACAACACAACACAAGAGGGACGACTGAGACTGATTCCAGCTGTGAGGAACTGCAGAAAGGTTCGGTAAGTCCAGATGTGATTAACATCATAAATCTTGTAGATTAGCAGTTTAATTTTTCAAACAGACACACTATGAAATTCTTTTTACTCATAAAATGTTAAAATGTCATATCTGATGTATTTTGTCACAGATGTTCTTGAGCTGTTTCCAATGCTGTGATGCTGTGTAGATGTTTCAGTTGGTTGTGTTTATAGCTGTTGAGTTAATGAACACGTTTTATCTATTTATTTCTAATAATTGTTACAGTTAACAGTTTTTAACCTTTATGATGGAAGCACCATGTGAACCTGATAAAACAAATAATGAACTTCAGAGGTTGTTGTTTATGTTTTATCACAGCAGCATTTCATCACAGCATCATAGTATTTTATGGTTATATATAAAAGCAGTAAAGTTATTACTCCATAAACAGATTCTGCAAGGTGTTTTATATGATCAGACATGCAGATAATGCCTGAGTTTCTTTACGATACCCTTAAGGGTTCTGACACACCAAGTTGATGGTTTGCTGTCGGTCAGTGTTGGGTCATCAGTGAGTGTCCATCACCAAAGTTGGTGCAGTGTGTTCTGTACTGTTGGCCCTCACCAGCACTAGTCAGCTTTTTTCAGCCAATTTAGAGTGTTGAATTGGCGACTGCAGGGCCAGACGGTGAATGACATCACTCTGATTGGCAGTTCAGCTCAGCGCACAAGAAGAGAAATGGAAATGAGGAAAGTAAACATAGAGCTAAAGTCCAGAGGGAGTGAGACCAAAACAAACCTGTTCCATAAGGTCAGATTATTTTTCTTTATCCATTGAGCTCTTTAGCAGAAATGTTTCTTGATGGTTTGTGTTATTGTTCAGAGACGCACAGTAAATATGCTCTGTTCTTTAAACATTGGATTGTGTTATTAACATGCTAACTGGCTAACTAGCGTCAAGATGGTCATCTGGTTTCCCTTTTTGAATGACGATTACAGATGACTGCTGTCTGCTGGTGTGCTGGTTGACCATCTGCTGTAGTCTTTGCGGTGTGTTTATGTGCAACTTTTTGGCCAAGACATGGTGACATCAGATAATGCAGGGGGCCTTCATTGGCATTAATTCTCTGAAGTCAGTTTGGTGTGTCTGGGCCTTAAAAGTTTAAAATATGATCAGCATTATTTTCCAAAGGAGATTTCTGAAGTCCTAAAAAACTGTGACGGTCACTGTGACCTCATCTCATTCTAGTGAATGTGATATCCAAGAAAGCTTTGAGATATTTCTTTGAAATTTGATTAAAATTCTGGTTATAAATTGGATTTTCATTAGCTTTAATTCTCCATGTTGTTTTTTTATACTTAATTATTTTCGATCTATTAAAACAGAATATGTCAAACTTTTTTTTTTATCAAATGCATGAAGTAAATATGAAGTGTCCTCTTTGACAATAACATACTTTGTAATATTTGTGTCATGTCAGATTTACTTCATGTGGAATCTCAGAGACTCACTGTGAAGTCGTGGCCTCAGCTCTGAAGTCCAGCCCCTCCCATCTGAGAGAGCTGGACCTGAGTGACAACAGGCTGCATGATTCAGGAGTGAAGCAGCTGTGTGCTGGACTGGAGAGTCCAAACTGTAAACTGGAGACTCTGAGGTCAGTTGACTTGCTTATATAGTGATTTTTTGTGTGTGTTTTTTTGTATTGTATTTTTTTGTATGTATTCAATTAAAATCTTTGACTGAAGGTATAAAGCGTTCAGTTTTTCTGAAATTTTATCTCTTTCCAAATAGCAGACCAGTTATGAAAGGTAGAGAAATAATGATTTAGAATGATGATACCATCCAAACAGAATTTAAGATTCTTGACGTTCTTGAGTTATGCTGTGGCTCAGGGGTACAGTGGGTCATCCACCAATCAGAAGATCAGCGGTTTGATCCGCGGCTCCTCCAGTGTGCATGTCGAAGTATTCTTGAGCAAGACACTGAACCCCAAATTGTTCCCGATGATGCTTCCATCGGTGTGTGAGTGTGTTAAAAACTGAGTGGCAGGTGGCACATTGTACGGTAGCCTCGGCCACCAGTGTATGAATGTGTGTATGAATGGGTGAATGTGACTCGTACTGTAAAAAGCACTTTGAGTGGTCGGATGAATAGAAAGGCACTATACAAATGCAGGTCGAACTACCATTTACCATTAACATTGACTAATCATCGCAAAACGCAGGTCCATTTACCATTTACCATTAACAATGACCAGTCATTGCAAACCACAGACCTTTACATTGCAACAAAAATAAATGGTCTGCAATGGAAACATCTTTGACTTAAAAGACAGGTTCCTATTTTTTGGGGCCTTTGTCATACAAAACTCACACACCCATCTACATTCAAAAAGTTATTATTTCCCCCAGGCATAAGCCTGGAAGTGATCATGTGTTTGGTCGTGAATATGTCTATCTGCCTCTGTCCACAGCTACTCTCACAAACTACTGGACCAATCAGCCTCATCTTTTATGTGCACATGTATGAACGTATGCTAAAGGACCTCTCGCAGTTGCGGTGATCCACAATTGTGGAAAAACCTGTTTTATTGACTGTTTCATATCATCACTGACTGCTGACTTCTCACTCCACTTAACCAGCCGGGAGGGCAAGTGATTAACGAAATCATAAACCAAAAGCAACAAGCCTTACAAATGTGTCCCTCTCCTTTTTATTCCATATACAAATACAGTATGAAGGTCATGTAAGAAACTAATTAATGAACAGTTTTTTTAGGCCAACGTGTCTGATTTGATATTGATCCTCTAAATACATACTTGACTAAGATCAGCAACAGTCTGTGTTGACATGAAAAGATGAATGAATGTTGTGGTGACATTTGGATAATGTCTGTAGAACGATGACATCATGATGATCAACCATAACACAATGACAAAGTCACTCCATTCAGTTTAGGGCTCATTGATCAGGACAAAGTAATGTTGAGCTACACATTTAACACTTGAACTAGGGGTGTGCCAAATCATGTCATTCACAATAATATCAATATATTTTTGTTATCATATAAAAAAATTATATTTTTTGTATTTTTTTATATTTTGTGAAAGTATTACTGATTCAACAGTGGTTCCAAGAAGAGGAGAAGCTCCAGTAGTGTGGAATAAACTGTGACTTTACTAGGCCTGGGAGTCCTTAATGTTTTATGAACCGCCTCAGACCTCTCAGACTCTTGTAGCGTCTTACCGCTCAGAGGGAACTTATTCAGTTGCTCCTCTGGCAGCCGCACAGCGTCTCTCCCTTTCCTCTCTCGCTGTGTGCACACAGGAGTCAGTGTCATCAAGTGATTTTGTCATAAACCTTTGGTAATGTAAACCTATGTGACGCTCACAGCTCAACAAAAAACGACATATATGTGAATGTGCAATAGTTATCGTGTTCCAGTGTGATGATTAGAGGAGAAATGGCGGAGCATAAAGGTCCATGTGATCATGTCATTTAGGATTTTGCTAAAAGAGAAGGAAATCACCTGTTGATTTATAGTGGTAGAGGGTCATGGGAGGATGCAAATGAAGCAATATTACATCAATTGGCCAAAGGGGGGCGCTATAGCAACCGATTGAAATTGCAAACTTTGAATAGGCATATCTCATGCCCCATATGTCATAGAGACATGAAACTTTGCACAGAGATGCCTCTCCTCATGAGGAACACTTAAAATCGATCTCTTCCTAGGTAATTTTAACCGATCTGCATGAAACTCAGTGAACATAATCTAGGGACCAATATCTAAAGTTCCCTCTTGGCAAAAGTTGGAAAACTTACTAAAACTGAGGTTCTATAAGGCAATGAATATTACAGAGGGCGAGGCTCATCAAATAAAGGTGTATAACATCTCAAGGGTTTTACCGATCACCACGCAACTTTGTAGGCATATGACCACACATAATCTGAGGGGACCCCTCCATTATTGACCCCATCAAACAAAATGGGGGTGCTAGACAACTAATTTCTTATCTAGGCCTAACCGCCATATCGATTCTTACTAAACTTGGTAGATATGTAGAACAGGATGCCTTAAGGTGACTGGAGAATGTAACTCTAATTGGCAACTGGGTGGCGCTATAACAACAGAAAAATGCTTAAGAATGGCTAAAATTTCTAATTTTTGGTATGACTAAGTCATGGTATGGTATGCTGTACTCAATGGGTATGGATTAGTTTTTACTAATTTGTCATATCGTCAGGAATATAGTTATTGCAAAAATATCCTGAAATACTGTGATATTATTTTAGGGCCATATCGCCCGTCCCTAACCTGAACACATCTGATTGTATTATTAATGATTCTTATCTACCTGATTTTACTCTTTATTCAGACTGTGGGGCTGCAGGTTTTCAGACATCAGCTGTGCTCATCTGGCCTCAGCTCTGAAGTCCAACCCTTCCCATCTGAGAGAGCTGGAGCTGAGTGAAAACAAGCTGCAGGATTCAGGAGTGAAGCTGCTGTGTAATTTTCTAAAGAGTTCACCCTGTAAACTGGAGACTCTGAGGTCAGACACCATTTTTTATGCCTGTACTGAGATTATTAAGATGTGAAAGTTGTGGGGACATTAAATTGCAGACATCAGGCTGATATTATACTGATCCACAATTAAGTCTGTTTTTTTTTGTTCAGTGGTTTAATCAGTTGACTGTGGCAGAGCTATGTGGAGCTAAAACCTTAAGGATAAATTCTGCAGGATCTTCCTTAAAAACAGTGTATAGACTCATACAAAAATAATTCCTCTTAATCAGCACTTATGATCTTCTCTCAGTGTGTTGTAGTGTATTAATCTGCAGAGACTCTGCCCTCTGCCTGTGTTTTCTTACTTCTTATTTTCTGTGTTTGGGAGGTTTCTGGGCATATACCCCCACAGCACTCAGGTGAGGTCAGGGCATTATAAAAAGGTAGTGACTAGGTACCAAACTGTAGCAGCAGGCATCAAAGAGATGCACCACTAGAAAATGCAAATACTGTATAGTTGGCTTTTACTTTCACTTTTGCTGGCAAACGTGTTTACAAACAGTAACCTACAATCCTGCATAGTGTACAGTAAAACTTCCGTTAAAAGCAGAGTATCAGTTAAACCCCCAGTACCTCTTACTAGCCCAGTGTGGCTACACATTTTGACAAGTAAACACCTGTCTCAATTAGACTTTAGGTCTGGTTGCCAAGCAGTTCATTTTTTTATAGAAGTTCTTTGGATGTACCTCAAATTATGTGTCCATTCCTGGATTATCCAGTAAATTATTCAAATTATTTTAGTCCATTCTCAGATCAAAAGAATCAAAATGTTTTTTCATAAAAAAAATAATCCAAGTTGTGAGTATTGTTTTAACAGAATAAAGTGATGTTGTGTCGGTTTACCGGGTCCTGTAATCCTTGAGTTCTGTAACTCACTCTCTAACGCGCTGTTAGAGCTATATCAAATAAATGATTCATAAATGATATATTATCTGAAGCCTAATTTCTATACAAGTAACATTTATACTAGTTTAAAAAAACTATTTAATTGTGTTTCCCTTTTTTTTTGCTGAGCAACAGTTTGATATGAAATAAATGAAATTCCTGTCCCTTATATACGCCTGTCCTAAACACAGACCCGTCAATTTCAGTGATTTAAGAAAATAATAGCCCAGGCTACTAATTAAAGTTTTACAGTAACTTTAAGTGATGTAGTAAAGATGAGTTTAAAATTCACTCCTAACCTTTAAACACTTGATTTCATCTTGAATTTACCCTCATGATTCTTTAAATAAGTGATTTGTGTTTGGTTGCACAACATGAGCTTGTGATGATGGAGCCACTGGTGGAGCTGGCAGGAAGTTTAAGAGGTGAAGTTACTACATCTTTATTGAAGTGGCAGCACATTGTCAATGATATTCATGAGAGTCCTTTTTGTCACTTTTTGTATTTTACAGTTTTTAACCTGCATCCTGGTGGGATTACCACAATAACATAATGACAATGTCACTCTACTCAGTTTAGGCCAACACTTATTAATTAGGACATAGTAATGTTGAACTACACATTTAACACCTGAACACATCTGACCTGATTACTAATGATTTTTATCTACATCACATATTCTCTATTCAGATTGTGGAATTGCAGTTTGTCAGCGATCAGCTGTGATTCTTTGGCCTCAGCTCTGAAGTCCAACCCCTCCCATCTGAGAGAGCTGGAGCTGAGTGTCAACAACCTGCAGGATTCAGGAGTGAAGCTACTGTGTGATTTTCTAAAGAGTTCACGCTGTAAACTGGAGACTCTGAGGTCAGACACCATTTTTTATGCCTGTACTGAAATTTTTTAAGATGTGAAAGTTGTGGGGACATTAAACTGCAGACATCAGGCTGATATTATACTGATCCACAATTAAGTCTCACAGGCCACATCAGGCCCAGAAGCAGCTTCCGAGTGGCCCGGCTAGGTATTGGTATCGAGACCACGTATTAAACCCCCTGGGACAAAAGCTCCACTGTTACCGGGTCTTTTATCGTTACTTTTTAAAGTTTTGGTTTCATGTAACACCACACTGCAGACTCTCTCCTGCATTCTGAATGCTGACCTCCTACACACACATACAGACACACACAAACACAACAGAGTAAGGTCAGACAACAGCAGAGAAGCCACGGTGCAGGTGAAGGGAGTATTACTTCAAGATTACTCTAGTTGACAACAACTACGCTTGTTACTATAAGTAAGTAAGTAAGTGCAAAAAACCTGTGCCAGTAAAAAGCCAGTACTTTGTCAGTTCACAAGTTCAGCATGTAGAAAGCGATGTGTCAGTCTGCTCTGTCCCTCATTTACCGCCGTTATGGTTTACAGTCACATTTTGCACAAGCACATCATGCAAGTGGGACCAATACCAAATTGTTAAAAACAAACTAAAATGCAAGCTGACTGTATGTAGTCTGTTTAACTTACTTTGCCATGTATCTTAAAATGTACCTGAGACAGCCTACCTGTGGACAGTGTGTGTCCTAAGTAGAGGTGGGCAAGGGAGCAGGATGAATGACTGATACTGATATCTGTTCTTCATGTTTACATAAGATAACTCAGTATTGTGACGTCAGTAGTAATATTTATTTTATTATCATGTTTGTTTCCAGTGATAAATTATTGAGCTAATAAAGTGACTTTAGTGTTGTAAACATGACTGTTGCTGCCATGGACTGTATAAAACTATATCCTGTGTGTTATTAGTTACTGTTAATGTCACTTGTTATGCTTCTGTGTATTGACAGCTCTTTTTTTATTGTTTCTGCATTATGTGATGTTCCTCAGTCAGTTATATGACTAAATGGTTTTCTTTTTTGTTTGTTTTTGTTTCAAATGTGACACAAAACATGAGTACTCTAACTAGAGTAATTTGTACCTGTTTAGAAATTTGTCATTACCAATTGCTAAAAAATTTCTAATACGTTGCCTGCTGCTGAAAATGTCTGGCCCACTGACATTTTCTGGTTTAAAATCCAGCCCAATTGAATTTGTAATTGGATAGTCCTGCTTTAAACATTTGATTTCAACTTTAATTTACTCGCATGATTCTGTAAATAAGTAATTTGTGTTTGGCTGCACAACATGAGTTTGTGATGATGGAGTCACTGGTGGAGCTAGCAGCACATTGTCAATGATACTCACGAGAGCTCTTTTTTGTTGTTGTTGTTGTTGTTGTTGTATTTTACAGTTTTATTTGCATCCTGTTGGGATCACCACAATAACACAATGACAATATCACTCCACTCAGTTTATGGCAAAGCTCTTTGATTAGGACATAGTAATATCAAGCTACACATTCAACACCTTAACAAATCTGATTTTATTATTAATATATTTTTGTCTACATCATTTATTCTTTACTTAGACTGAGACGCTGCAGTTTCTCAGCAATCAGCTGTGGTTCTCTGGTCTCAGCTCTGAAGTCCAACCCCTCCCATCTGAGAGAGCTGGAACTGAGTGAAAACAAGCTGCAGGATTCAGGAGTGAAGCTGCTGTGTGATTTTCTGGAGACTCCACACTGTAAACTGGAGACTCTGAGGTCAGACACCATTGTATATATTCACGCCACTTATAGCTGTCGCTGGAAGCATTATGTTTTCTGGTTGTCTGTCCACCCCTCTATCCATCCCATTCTTGTGAAAGCAATATCTCAAGTAGGCCTTGAAGGAATTTCCTCAAAATTGGCACAAACGTCCACTTGGATTGTGGTTGTCAAGGGTCAAGATCACTGTGACCTCACAAAACATGTTTTAGGCTATAACTTAAAATTTAATTCACTAATAATGACAAAAAAATCACACAAATGTCAAACAGAATAAAACAAAGTGATGTCATTATATATCTAAAAAGTCAACTTCACTGTAACATCATGTTCTGCAAAAACAATTTTCTGACCATTATTCAACGTCATATCTTAGGAATAGAGGGGGAAACATTTGGTCAGGTATTGAATTGATGTGTTTGAAGCATCCATGCTTTCACAGATACAGATGTCAACTGTAACTGCAACCTGACTGGTTTGATAAAGCCACTGATGGAGCTGGCAGAGTTTAGGTGAAGTCACTATGTCTTTATGGAGGTAGCAGCACGTTGTCAATGATATTTATGAGAGCTCTTTTTCACTTTTTGTATGTTGCTGTTTTTAACCTGCATCCTGTTGAGTTTTAAGTTTCTATTCTCTAAACTTGTACATTCTAAGTCTTCCTTAGCTCTGAACAGACTATTAAACATTGAAGGATTTAAAGGATAACTTCGGTATTTTTCAACCTGGGCCCTATTTCCCCATGTGTATGTGTGCATATGATTCATGGGTACAACTCATTCTAAAATTGGTTCCGTATTGAGGCGCGAAACGAGCTAAAACGGTAACGTGGGCAAATGCGTTCCTTATAAGTTTGCGCATTAAAAGTGCTTTTTTTCACCACTGACCGGTTTAGATTGCCAGTGTTATCTCTGTAAATAGCATATTGTAGTGTGAGTGTGGTATGAGTGGAGTCAGCTGTCAGTCAGTGTTGGAGCAGAGAGGGGGAGGGCTGCCCCGCTGGGTACTGTAAGTGAGTGTGTATGTATGAAGTGTGTGTGTTACGCTAGAAGAGTCAGAGTTTGGGACGTCTTTTACGTGCTACCCCCTGGAGTGTTACTGGAGTTTTTGGAGTGCTCAAATAAACAGGCCTTTTTCCCAAACGCAAGAACAGGATATTGTGCAACACCCCATACAGCTTTCATTGCTGGCTGCCTTTGTCAGACGGCGAGATGCTGAAGTTGTGGCTAGTTGTGCTACAAATGGATCCTATAACTCCTGTCCAGACACTGCGCCTTGCAGACCATCGGGTCTGCAGTGCTCACTTCTCCCAAGATGACTACTGCCAGCTGAAGAAGAGAAGACATCCAATCCCGAAACATCTCTTCCTCAAGAAAACGGCTGTCCCACGAGTAGAGAGAGCTACAGACACAGTGGAGCAAAGCTCGTGACATCACACAGCCCAGAGGTAAGGGAAACACTTAGTATGCTATTTACAGAGATAACACTGGCGATCTGAACCGGTCAGTGGCGAAAAAAAGCACTTTTAATGCGTAAACTTACGGGACGCATTTGCCCCCGTTACCGTTTTAGCTCGTTTCGCGGCTCCCGGCTGCATCCGCCTCCCTCAATACTGAACCAAATTTAGAACAAGTTGTACCTATGAATCATACACAAACATACACATGGGGAAATAGGGCCCAGGTTGATAAAAAACTGAAGTTATCCTTTAAAGCAGGAACACTGTCTTCTAAAGTGACATAATTTATTCTTTATTTCAGATTGAGTGACTTCGGTTTGACAAAGATTAGCTGTGTCTCTCTGGCCTTAGCTCTGAAGTCCAACCCCTCCCATCTGAGAGAGCTGGAGCTGAGGTTCAACAACCTGCAGGATTCAGACGTGAAGCTGCTGTCTGATCTTGTGAAGAGTCCACACTGTAGACTGGAGACTCTGGAGTAAGTAGAGGGTTGAAGTCAGTCCATGCTGGTTTCAGCAGTATTACATTTAACACAGTTAGTATCAGAGCAAAGATCCAGTATTTCCTGTAAACCTCAGACCTTCTGAGTGGCTAAAAGAGGGTAATGGGGACAATCTTCTGGTGAGGATAGAGAGACAGAGAGAACAGTCAGCCAATTAGATCAGCAAGAAACTTGTTGTTATCGTGAGTTTAAGTTGATCTGAAGATGACTGTTGACATCATCACATGTATAGAGACAGCTGTCCTCTTTCATCTAACTGTCATACCATCAAATCTGACCTTGATAATTGGTTATGATATTCTGTTTTTTTGTGTGTTTTATTTAGCCTATAATGTTACAATGAAGGACATTCTTATTAAATGTGGCCAAAGTCCCTGTGAACAAAAACCTCGGACTTCAGCATGCTCTGAATACTCTGTGTTTGATGGCTTTTTCTACTTAAGCTAAGATGTCTTTATATGGTCAACTGCTCCTGGCACGTTAAGTGTTAACATTACATGACCTTCACTGCTACATGTAGCTACATGCTAACTTCAGGGAAACATGTAATCTTGGTTGGCGATGTTGTAAGTTTCTCCCCAAAGTCAGATCATATTCATGCTGGAACATAGCCGGTTTTGTTTAGAAGCTATTATTGGTGATTTTTCACAGCAGAAAGTACTGATATTCTCTGTTATAGTCATTCATTCTCAGACAGAGGGGGGAAAATACAGGCGTTCCAATGCAGACAGTTAACAGGAGGAAATCAAAGCATTATTATGCCTCCACACCCACGACAGCCATGACAGGAGGCATTGTGTTTTTCTGAGTGTTAGTGTTAGGGTTGAAGATGTTTATGAAGCATCCACATTTTAGAATGTGTAGCTTTGTTACAGCAGCATCCATAGTAAAAGAATTGCCAACTGTCAAGGCTACATATGAGTCTTGACAGACATGGATGTAAATTGTAACTGTAACTTGACTGGTTGGTGAGGCATACAACTATAAGGCGATAACTCTAGTTTGAACATTAAAGCATGTAAACAGGTTCTAGTAGAAACCCAGAATGCAAATAAGAACCTGTTAATGAGCATAATATGTCCTCTTTAAAGTGTTTGTTGTCCTTATCTTTGTCACAGCTCTGAGATCAGTCTGACTGAAGCTTACAAATTGCTGACTCTTATTTTATTGAACTATCATTACAGTTGGTAACCATGTGTTCTTCATACAGAGCAGAACTTCTGCTGAAGTCCAGTAATCACAGCTGATGTGTTGCAGTTCAGTCTTTGGATGAACTTATAGAAAATTTAACATTATATATCTGTTTATTAGTCAACTGTTATAACAGACTCAGTAAATCCATCATTAAAGTGAATAACTCTGTTTCTGCAGAGTTACTGTACTGGATGTGCTGCATTACTGACGGACAGCTGATTTATAACCTCTCTTGTCTTCTTCTCTCATCAGATGGAAGGAAACTGCAGTTTGATAAACAGGATGGTGGATGTGTTGAGAGGATCAGCTGTGTCCTGATGATCCAGAGACACAGAAAGCTGACTGGACCATGTTCACTGTGTGATTCTGTGTGAGTCTATGTGAGTCTGTGTATATACTGTATAATAGTGAGGTAATTCAAATAAATCCCACAAAAGGACTTTTTCAAAGTGTTACACTTTCGAAAAGTGGTTGGTGTGTGTGTGTGTGTGTGTTGGGGGGGTCTGATGGTCAGCCCTGAGTGACCCATGTTACGGTAAAGGAGAAATGGCAGAGCATACTTATTTTTTATATCACTATCACTAATTTATCCGGAATGGAAACAACAGTTTTTGAGGTACATATTTGAATGTTTCAATGATCAAGACACATCAGCCTACTTTGAACGTAAATAAAGTGCCAGAGTGCATTAAAAAAGCAGCAAATCCTGAGGGAGGATACAGAGGTCCAGGCTAAGCCCCCAGTGTTTATGTCATGTCAGTTGTATCGCTCTGCTGGTTCGAAATCACGTCCACATCTTGGCAGAACTCCAGAAAAATAGCTGTGTTCAATTTCCTAGGCTGCAGCTCACAAACCTGCTAAATATATTAACTGTCAATGACTTCAGTGTTGTTTTCATATCAGTGAAAATTCAGCCTACCTGGGCTGTTGCCCAGGAGAAGAAACACAGCCTGTGACTTTGGACGCCATGCATAAGCTACGTATAGATAGGAGAGGATGTGCTTGTAATTGTATAACCAGCCTAATGAATACACTCACATCATGTGTCGACTATAATGTTTACACTGGGCCCGCTTATGAAAAAATAAAAGCCTTGCCAATGGATTTATGTCTGCTGCTGGGTCTGTCTCGCATTATAAAAAAAGTTTTTGTGCACAGCTTTGACAGTGAAAGAAACAAAAATGAGTGATTTGAGCAGCCAGGAATTCAAACTCTTAACACACGCTTATTTTTTTTCATTCCCCACCCTCATTTCGATCTGTGCCACAAATTCATGACCAAAAATCAACATCCACGTTCCATAGTCTTTACTTGCTTGCCCCATGACACACTGTTGTACATACAATAAAGATTATTAAATATCAAAACTACAACCAGAGCCATTATAAAGTGGAAGTTGGAAATAAATTGACAAAAATAACAAATCTAATGTGGTCTGAAATTATAGCCATTTAGCATTGGCTAGAAACAGTTTAAAGTAAAATCTCTTTGTGTCAACTAATGGAGAACATGAAAATTAATCTACCACACAACATTGGTAAAAAGTTATCTGAGCGAATCAAATGTCAGTTCAGATCATTTGTCTTTGTGTCCTAACTATATCATCCGCATAATAAAGAACAGAAAAAACGTGACATGTTTGAAATCTTGCAAGATAAAGTTGCCACAGATGGTTGTAGTGTGCCGCACTCTAATTTCCACACCTACATGATTCCCAGTCGCTGTCATTGTGAGCAAACAAGGTGACAGAGGAGAAGACGACTTGCTGTGAAGCACCGTGGGCAAGAATTCAGCTCAGTGAGGAGGCTGAACATAATATGATGAGTTGATATTCAGAGAGTGACGATGTAAAGGAAACGTCAACCCACTCTGCCACCACCACCCCCTCAGGCCCTTTCAGACTCCAGCTGACTCCTGCTTGATAGCAGTGTCAGCCAATGATTGACATTTGCTAATTTCCCACTTTTGCATGGGCAGTTTAAGGACAGTTAAAGGCTCGAGGCTCCGAGCTGGAGTCCATGTTAATGATAGCTCCTGCTGGGGCAAAGCCAGCCTTAGAACAGTTCGTGTGAGCTCCATCTTAATAATCACGGATCCATGGCTCCACTGAGTGTAATTGAGGGAGCTGATTGGACTGGCAATGACTGAAAACACCTTTTTAGATGTAATTTTGCTTTTTGCAACTTTGCCACTGAAAGTACAGCGGGAGTAAAAATATTCTATATTGCACGGAACATAAAAACTTACAACAGTCTAAGAGGAGTAATATGCCTTGTGATTTGCCTCCAATTTCACTGTTTGTGGTGGTTTCCTTTAATTGCTGTAATCAATTTTGCAACTGTATGCTGGTTAATTGGGATTAATTTGTTTTGATAGCACAAACCTCTTTCAGGCTTTGGAGATCTTAATTGTTATTACCACAGCAAACCTGACCCATCAGTAATGACACAGCAAAAAATTTAGACAGCCATTTAATAACTTTATCTATGAAATATGAAACAAAAAGTCCTGTGGAATTATAGCAAAAACCTTTCTATGATTTCATACTATTTTTACAGGTCCAGTGTGTTAAGTGCAACACACACCGCCGCCGTACGCCACGCGTCAAAACGCCCGCCTCCATTATATTCTATGAACCAACCCACACTGCTCATGGCGGTGCTGCGAGAAAAGCCTTTTATGTACGTCTCGTCTCGTAGGATCAACTCCGGTTGTTTCAAATTTTTAATAAGACGACTTTGATAAGAAACTCACCCGTGAAATTCAAGTTGTTGTTGCCTCAAAGTTTTTCCTCTTCTTCTTCTGTTACTAGCAGTTGGCAACCGTTGGCAATTAGTAAAGGTACAGCCACCTGGGGTGGGAAACACATGTTGGCTGTGCGCCGCTGCCAGTGTGTGTTGGGGGGCGGCCCTTGACGGCCACAGCGCCGCGCCGGCGGCGGTGTGTGTTGCACTTAAGATTTAGGCGGTTTAGTGGAATCTAGCAGTGCGGATTGCAGATTGCAACCAACTGAAACTTCTCCTGGTTAGAATTCCTTCATTGTTCAGGAAGATTTTACTGGGAGCCAAACTGGTAAAACCACTAAATAAAGCAGTTTCACATTATAAATCAGTATTTTCTCCTACCGTGTTTGGCATGTCACAGTCGGCCTGCTTGCCCGGCATCTGCAAACTTAATGTGTGCTCACCATATGTCTGATCCAGACGTTCAGGAGGTTCCTACCATGAGGTGTATTGTCTGCAGAGGTCTCCTCCTCATCAAAACGAATGCACCAAGTGACTGAAACAGGTAAAAGCACGGAATAAAGCAGTTTCAGGTTACAGATCCATGTTTCTTGGGCGTAGTTTGGCGTGACAGCCACGGGCCACTAACCTAGCACCTGCTAATCTGTGCTAATCTTTTTTTTTTTTTCTCTCTCTCTCTAAAGGCTTAAGGTTTTTACCAGGAGCCACATTATCTGCAGACGTGTCCTCTTCTCCAAAACAAATAGACCCAGTGTTTAAACAGGTAAAACACTGCATAAAGCAGTTTCATGTTTTTTCGATGCTGCTTGTCATGGAGGGGCTGCTAACTGGTCCCCAGTAAGAACAGGAGTGGCCCTATCTAGATCCAGTGTTTGATTTGTCTGTTCTGTGCTACTATGCAAGCATGGCTGTGCAAAATGGCAATATGTAGATGAGGACCTGCTCCCTACATAGACAGCTCATGTGATTATACACTAAAGAAAACATACTTTTTTTTTTTTTTAGGTTTTCCTTCATACATAATGCAGTCTGTCTCAAACACTAATCAAGTATGTGCAAAGTGATTTTCAAAACATTAAAATCAAAAACCAATGGCTTCCTCAAACACACAAGCTATTTTAAAAGCTTTGGAAAATGTTCAGGTATTAAATTATATGTTGTAAGATAAAGAACTAAACCTTAACAACCACTGCTGAGGTCCTTTTAATGAAAATCCCTCAAAACCAGTAATAAACCATTGAGTTTAGAACAGACTGTTTCCACATTTCCAGTTCCAATTTGGAGATCCAACCATGCTCTGTTTTTCTATTTTCCTGCCATTACATTCAGACATTGCAAGCTATTTGGTTTCCAATCTTATTCATAGCGAGTAACAGTGGAGGACATCTATCGTAAAGTTGACAGCTGTGGTTGTAACAAGTTGATAATTCACTATTACCTGTGCTGTTTGCCATAAACCCCGCTGCTTCCTGTTGAAAAGAGGATGTTGCAACCACTCTGCTTCCCTGCTGTTTGTTTTCGAGTGCAAAATGAGAGACAGTTACAGCCAATATGCATTCAGTCCAGGAAAGCTAATGTGAAGCAGAAACTTTGCATCCACAATAGTACAAACTGAAAGAACAACAACAAAAACTTAAGTAAAAAGTTTGATTGAGTAAAAATTGCTTCTATTTTGTGATGATTGTCCATCCCCTTCAGTCAATTGTGTGACAGTTAATGGTCAATACCCAGTCTTATGAATGATGGGCTTGTTTGCAATGGTCTTGGTAATACTTCAAAATAAGTGCAGTTAAAATGTATTCATCAATATATTCAGCAAGGCTTTGCACTTGTACAACACATGTGATGGAGTCCTTTAACAACTGTTGGAAACCTCTTTTAAAAAATATACTGGTACACACTACAGAGCAGTGGTTTGCCATCAAAAAACTGCATAAAAATAAAACAAACATCTTCACCACATTAGGTTTCAATGAATAGGATCTGACCCACAGGATAAGCTCCAGAAATAAAACTGAGTACATATAATTGATGCAGTTAAAAATCAGGTCTGTTCAGCCTTGAGTGATTGAAGTTGATCTGGTGCTTGAATGAAAATGGGCGGCAAGTCTTAAAAGAGAAGCTGGTAAAAAGTGACTCAGTGACATGACAACAATACCAATACTTAGTGCCCTTGCTCAGCTGATATGTAATTTAAGACCTAGAGTGTTTTTTATTTTCTTCTTTTTTTATTAATAAAAAGTTATTGTTTTCTTTTACATTTGAACCAACGACAAAAACGGTATCCTGTTTTTTTAAATAATTTTGTTCATTGAAGATCACATTTTAAAGGATGAAAGAAAGGTTAGTATGTGTCAGTATCACAGAAATAATTTTAAAATTTTTTATATACTTTATTAATCCCAGAGGGGAAATTAAATTTTTTCACACTGTTGAGAGATGTCAAATCAAATCAAATCAACTTTATTTAAATGGCATTTTTCATATAACAGTAACACAAAGTGCCTCACAGGTTAAAAACAGCAAAGAACCAAAACAGAAAACAAAAAAGAAAGAGTCAGAGTGGGCTGCCCACGACAGGCGCTCCGAGCGGCTGGGGGGTTCGGTGCCTTGCTTAAGGGCACCTTGGCAGTGCCCAGGAGGTGAACTGGCACCTCTCCAGCTACCAGTCCACGCACCATATTTTGGTCTGGATGGGGACTTGGACAGACTACCCTCCGGTTCCCAACCCAAGTCCCTATGGATTGTGCTACTGCTAATACATGGAACTGACACAATCTTTTAACAACACTTTATATAGTGGTGGGCACAAAATGTGTTGAAATCATGTGCTGGCAACACAAAAAAATGGCAAAGCAAAATCTATTGTGAGTGGTCACAATTTCAAACATGTTGCTAAAATATGTCACTAGCATGGTTGGTTGAAATGGTTTCATTTAGGGAAAGGGAAAAAACACTTTGTTAGGTTTAGAGAACAAAAAAGAGAAGATTGTCATTTTATTTAAAATAACTATCCATGGGATGTAAGTGACGTAAACCTATGTATTTTTATGTAGTAAGGTAAAGTCTGTCAAGTCTTGTAACTATGTTGACTTTTGGTTTGACTTGGGACACAAACAGTGGTCTTCTTTGACCCCACCACGTCTCCCACCCACCCTATGCAGACTTCTTCGCCTTTTTATACTTAATTCATGTGTCCACCATGGCAGAAGACCCTCACTGACTTTGCAGTGACATGGTTTTCTTGTTTTCAGCACCTAATTTTAACGCATTTCATGCCCACCACCATGTCAATATCCCTTTGAAGACAGTTCTCAGTCACAACCTGTCAAATAAGGCTGCGTTGTTAATGATTTCGGCATTAAATACCACCATACGGAGGCACTCTTCATGACATGCACCGGGTGGCCAACACATTCTCACTCTGACCTCGTCACATATTGACATTTGGTCATGGACTTTCTATGTCCACATATGACATGCAGTGTACCCTGGGTGCGTTTGTTGGTGACGTTCTGAGACACTGTGTCAAGTTCTGCCTGTTACATGCATTGTCCTCTTTCAAAATACACTTCCGTAGTAGATGTTTATTGGACCCATCCACCACCACTCCCACCAGCCCCAGTCGGACTTTTGCCGCCTTAACTTTCGTCCTCGTCCTGCCACGTTTTCCCCTGACACCGCTGGGTGCCCTTAAACTATAAAGGCAACCAGAGGAACACCTTTTTTCGTTGGTTTCTGATGCCGCAAATCACTGCCCAAGCACCAGATTTCAACAACTTCAGTGAGAATGGGCTCGGGTGGCAGCTATTTCTGACAACATTGGCCACAACCAAACTTGTCAAATACTTATGCACAAATGCTCAGGGCAGCTGCTATTTCTGATGACACTTGCAACTACTGTGGTATAAAGAGTGAGACAGTGAGCATGAGAGGGATGGGAGGGGAGGTGGATGGGTCAAACAATCACTGGACTTTCACCCAGGAGCTTACTATATGTTTTGTAACAACATAGCAACAATATAGTGTGCTAGTATGTGTAGCATACACCACTAGTAACATATGTCACGTGACATGACATTACATTAGTAACTACTGTACTTATTTAAAGACAAACCATGATTTTTTTCTCAACCTAACCATGTGCTTTTATTGCCTAAAGCTACGGAAATACACTCAAAAACTTGATGTCCAAGACCAAAGCAGGGGGCATCATATTTTGATGTTTTGGTCCAATGTCAAAGCAGTGGTATACTTGGGAGGGGAACAGGTTGCCATTTCACACCTTTCCATGAGAGTGGGCTGCATCAGACAACAAAGGGTGCATCTTTAAAGTCTTTACACTCCTGTGACACACCCATACAGGTTTTTTATTTACTTGTTTTGGCTGATTAGAGCTCATAGCTTTGTAGGAAGAGCACAAACTGTGCCTGACTGACATCTACCTCCCAGTCATGTTGTACCCTTTATGGCAGGACAACATAAATTATATATATTGTTTTCTTTTTGAGCTTTTTAATTTTTTGTTTTGTTTTGTTGTGTTTTTTTTTTTTAAACCAACCAAGAAACAGTTCACCAGTTTACTTCACACCTATATGCCCACAGCATACAAAAATATAACTGACCATACTAACAAAAAACAGAAAGCTCAGGTATGAATGAAAAAAAAATACAATTGAAATCAAAAAGTAATTCAGGTGCAAACGTGCAATCAATTTAAACCAAAACTCTGTTTAACAGGTATTGTATTTCTCCTAACAATGCAAGAGATGAAGTTTCTTGGAAACAAATGTATTATGATGCACGGATTAAAGAGAAAAATAGAGACAACAGGTTTGTTTGTTATGAGCCAGACCTACACAGAATCAGTTATCTGCGATCACAGCACAATGCATGCTGGTAACATCTCTGTCCGACCTGATGTCATGTTGACATTAGCGATGATATTCTCAGATCAAGGCATCTGCAGGTTTCAGAGCAATAGTTGCTCTCAACTGACTACAAGACTTCAATACATGATGAAAAATACCTGGCTTACCCTAGATCTCATTGTCTCACACATGTGCTTTAAAAGGAAATCTTCATCTTTTTTTTTTTTGTTTAATTGCAATTATTTCAATTTTATTACTTGCGTTTTTGTATTATGAATATTTATTCTATAAATAATTAAAACTTCAGTGATTTACAGCAGTTTAAGCATCCAGAAAAGCTGAATAAACCCAGTGCAAATACAATAAGAGCTTTACCAGTATTTATTTCTTGTAGATGTTATGAAAAACTTTGTGTACCAAGTGTGATGTGAAGACTTTTCTAACATAACCTCTATACAGTTGACTAATCCCAAACGGCCTAATTGTAACAGATAAATCAAAGAAACTGTGTCCCTAGCTTTTCCTCACCTTTGGTTAATTGTGTTGTTAACCCAACCAAGAAGCAGTTGTTTTCTTAAAGATCCATTTAAACCAAAGTAAACATTCCTGTATCACTGGAAAGTTTATTCTGCATAATTGTATAATTATAATCTCCCTACAGACTCTCTAAGTCAGTACCTATAATTTTAATACCAAATTTGATTCATTTTTAGAGAAACCTTTCCAAGAAGTAGTTGCAGATCAGTTCCTTTTCTTGAAAAAATAAAATAAAATAAAAATAAAAATCCAATCCAAACAAGCACTGTTATTAAAAAATCTCTATCCAAGTGAAATTGCAAAACAGAACTAAAGCGGTGTCAAGGGCATGCAAATAAAGCAGGCAACGACATAATCGTGACCGTTAAGCCAGGCAAAGAAGAAGTGCGTCATGAGTATACCCAATGCCCCTTTGGTGATTTTCTGGGCAGACTCCCTTGGCACACCCGTGGCATACTTGGGCACAGGGTGGGATCAGAAAGAAGGCATTATTATCACAACTTCCGCCCCCTTAAATGAAAGCGCTCTCCTTGTCGTGATGCACTGGCAGTTTGAGGAAACTTGTCTTTTGTTTAGAACTCAAACTATGTCCACCACATCGTGTTGCTCAATACAGCCCCACATCTACCCATCATTCTTATTAAAAATGTGGAAGGTAACATTTTGGCCAGCTTGGTTTGACAAAAGATCATACATTTATCCAAGTTTTGTGTGAATACGTTTGTATTATTTTGATAACACCCAACTAACTACTTTCTAAATGTTATCTCCAATGTCACTGCATCATTGCGTCCCACTTTATCTGGTTTTATGTTTTATTCATACCCAACATGAACCTGAGCAAAGGTCTAATCAGCCTGAACCGAAACACCTGTGAGGGCTTCTAACATGACATGCAGTGAGGTTAAACATGCTGCTGTTGTTCTCCACATTAAAAGATCTGATAGAGACTTGATGTAGTGCAACACCTCTGCAACTCACTCACTGCTATGACTTTACATGCATTTCAAAACATGCCTTATGAATCTTTTATGCCGGTCCCAAGAGAAAGCTTTTGACATCAGCAAAGCAATCAGGCAATGGCCACTTGTTTACTCACAGCTGCCTGTAAGAAAAAAGAAAAGGCCGCTTTGTATACCCATCAAAATCATTTTTAAATAAATATTTTACCCTGCTGCCTTTCGGGCTCTCTTTGCTCAAATGTGCAGCGTGTGTGAGTGACATTTGCACAGTAAGGCTCGGGTCAAAGACTACTTGCAAATCAATCACTGTGTTTTAATCTGCGTGCAGTACATGATGGCAGGGATTTACCGCACCAGCACAATTAAGACTGTGTCAGCAAAGTCGACAGGTTGTCAATCACACAGAAATATACTAAATTGACTTTCAAATACTTTCCTGTTACTGTCAGGAAACTAATTGCATTGATCTATGGCAAAGCCAAACATCATGGCACTTAAAAACAAAGAGAAGGTACTTGGGCTGTGGATGACTTTTACAGTGGATATTGATGTGGATATTTTAGGACTGAGGCTTTTCATTTGCCAGTATTTTGTGCTGATGTTCAATATGTCTGAGTATCAGCATTGAAAAAAATAAGTATCCATTGCTTTTGTAGAATTGTGTTCTGGTGAAGGTGGATATCAATATCTGTGGAACAACATTCAAATTATTAAAGGACAGAAAAGCTCTCCTCTGGAGCTGAGGCTTATGAAACTCAGTGATTCTGTACGGCAGGCTGACTCTATCATTTCAGAGTGGAAACACTTGAAGGAGAAACACTCATGATGACATGAATACATTGTGAAAATTGCAAGTAAAATAACATGTTGAATGTATGTTTTCTCTGAGTTCTTTGTCTCACAAGGCAGAAATCATTTTTGGCATCAATGCATGCAGTACTCTGGAATTAACATCAGGCGGAATATTTTGAAACCTGTTTGCATATTTCACAGTTTTTGGCCACTTCTGTGCAGAACAACTCAGTCCTGACAGATTATGGCCTTATTATGGTAAACGTGTGAGCAGAGAGTTTCCTATTTACACATCTAACAGACTCGGACTAAAATTAGCATTCATTTGGAGTTGCATTTTGTCAACTTGATGAGAGTAAGCCAGATTTACCCAACTTTCAGCTCTGGTTTGGTTTTGAATAATGCCTGAGAAAAACTGTCTCTGTCTGGCAACACATTTCACTTTCCTCACCAGGTAGTCTCTAGGTCTAGTCTTTGGTGTTGGGCAGGTAGTGTATATTGGATTTAACCAAAGTTTTTATTGCCAGGTTGTCAAATACTCATACTTTGTCACACTCTGTCAGCATCTGATCGCCCTTTTGAGTCTGTATGAGCTGTGTCCTTGGTGAAACACATAACATGTACTGTGAAATGGTCACCATTAGGTTCAGACAACAAAACTTCTTGATTAGGTTTCGGGGGGAAAAAAACATGGTTTGAGTTAAAATAGGTGCATTTGTTAAAATAAGACAATTATATAATAATTTAATGTAAATACATCATATAGCAGCTAAGCCTAAACTTAAAGCCACTGAGGGGCTGCATAGACATGTTACTTACTAATTGACGTGCTCGCCTTAACAAACTGACAGCTGCTCTTGGGTGAAAACAACCTCTTCTTCTTTAATGCATAATTTATTTATCACCATTGTTGTCTTGAATGAAACGTGCATCATTCATGAATCTGTGTCCATGAAGCATTCAAATAGACAAATTTTCACCAATACATAGAGCACCATACACCTCACTTGACGTGACCCGGCAACACCTGTCTCTCAATGAATGGTTCCTACCTATATTGGCAGACACCCATGACAATACAGTGACCCCTACAGGACAAATTAGCAACTCACACACATTTCACACCATGGATGGCTCTTATGTGACGAAAATATGCAATGTGACTAAAATACGTGACATATGTACGTAACTTAAGTAGCATTACTTAAAAATAAGTCAACCTTGACTTATGGTTTCACACAGGACATGGACAGCAGTCCACTAGTGAATTTATATATAACTCACCCATTTATATTTTATCAAGGCTAACAAAAGACAAATAGCACCCTTTCTACAGATGTATGACACATACAGCTCTCCCCTGAATAAACATGTAACATGTATTCAACATTGTGAAATGGTTCTCATTAGGTTTAGTCAACAAAACGACTTGGTTGACAATTTAATGTAAATATGTGATGTGAGTAAGTACATGATGTATATATGTAACTAAAGTAGCATTACTTTAAAATAAACCAACACTGACTTTTGGTTTCACACAGGACACAAACAGCAGGCTTATGGCAACCCGGTCTCACTCTGAAGTCGTCAAAAGGACCAGGACAAGAACGAAAGTTAGGGTGGCAAAAGTGTGGGTAGGGCAGGTGGGAGAGGTGGTGGTTGGGTCCAACAAACACCAACTTTCACCCACGAGAGCGGTGTTTGCATTTTGCAAGATTATAAAGCCAAACCCTGTTCTTTTTTTTTTCTAAACCC